>NC_138140.1:30521152-31121152 GCF_964188305.1 Podarcis bocagei
CTTTTCTTTAATATACTGCTTGGCATTAATCAAGCTCCTTCGAAGCATCCTGTATTATCTCAGCCAGAACGGATCTCGTATGACTTTCCGTTCTAGTTTTTCAGCTCCTGTTGAGCTCCTGTTTTTCTTTCATGTTTGGGAGCAGAGGTCAGCAGCGCTAGGAGATGCTTGTTTTCACTTGGTCTCACATTTGCTGCTGTCATTCTAAGTCTGCTTCGAGTCCCCGCTAAGCAACAGGATGTGTTCATGCCCCCAGCTTTCTATGCTAATTGATTTTGGGGGAACCCATTCGTCAGTTTAATTTAGGAGATCGCCCACTAGGTTTGCTGTTCACTGTCAAAGGTAATTCAATTAAAACTCCAGAAGTGTGACTAACTACCCCACCGGTTAAATATGTTTACCAGCTGCCTCCTAGGATCTCTCCACCCCTAGTGTGTCTGTCAGGCAGTCTTACCATAATATACTGTCACGTAACATACTTGACTGATATATACAACAGCTTCTGCAACAAGGATATAGAATCAGTTCAAAGGCTTTCTGCAGCATGTAATGACATACAAATATCTATACCATGAAATGAATCAATTAAAGCTTTGACGATGTTAAACGTCAGCAGGTTTCAGCATTTTTTTGAATTTGGGATCATATAGCCATTGAATTGACTGCGAATTATGGCTCTCCCAAATTAAACAATCCAAAGGTATATGTTTAAAAATCTTTAGGAAACATGGTAGTCTCTGATGTACCTTTCTAAAATAAAGAAGTAGTGCTATAAGCAATTTGCCTGAAAGCCTCAGAAACAATGCAGTTATGGTAAATATGAAGTCTCAGAGGCACTGCAAGGTAGTCAGAGGATTTGCATGGCACTTTAAAGCACCTGAGACTTCAGCTATACTGTAAGCAGCTATATCTGATCACTGCAGATGGTGACAGCAGTCACGAAATTAAAAGACGCCTGCTCCTTGGGAGAAAGGCGATGGCAAACCTAGACAGCATCTTAAAAAGCAGAGACATCACCTTGCCAACAAAGGACCATATAGTTAAAGCCATGGTTTTCCCAGTAGTGATGTATGGAAGAGAGAGCTGGACCATAAAGAAGGCTGATCGCCGAAGAATTGATGCTTTTGAATTATGGTGCTGGAGGAGACTCTTGAGAGTCCCATGGACTGCAAGAAGATCAAACCTATCCATTCTTAAGGAAATCAGCCCTGAGTGCTCACTGGAAGGACAGATGGTGAAGCTGAGGCTCCAATACTTTGGCCACCTCATGAGAAGAGAAGACTCCCTGGAAAAGACCCTGATGTTGGGAAAGATTGAGGGCACAAGGAGAAGGGGACGACAGAGGACGAGATGGTTGGACAGTGTTCTCGAAGCTACCAGCATGAGTTTGACCAAACTGTGGGAGGCAGTGGAAGACAGGAGTGCCTGGCGTGCTCTGGTCCATGGGGTCACGAAGAGTCAGACATGACTAAACGACTAAACAACAAGAAGCAGCTACACACCTTTCTGCAGGCATCGTCTGCACAGCCAACCCAGAAGACTTTGGCTATACTGCCCACAAGCTGAAGATTACTTTCTCATACCAATTTACAATAAGGAGTACACATTAAGGCTCCAAGTTTCTCATTGGTGGATGCACCTCTTGACTCAACTACATGAGTCACAATAATACATTTTGAATACGATATAAACATCCAACATCAGATGGTGCCAGAGAGCAAAAAGGAGTTTATATGGATTTTTATATAGGCTCCCCCCCCCCTTTTCTTTCATTGTAAAGATTTAATTTTTGACTTATATACTGTATAGCATTTTAAACCTGTGTTTAGATCCACCCTCTGTCTCCATAGATAGAGACCTGACATCGTATATGATGTCAGGAATGAGGCACGTGTGTGCAGTTTGAGGAAAATGGTCTTGGCCGCATTTGAACCCTTGGTGGACCAAATTTGGCAAATAGATTGGAGGTACCCAAACAGTGGCCTACACTGACTGGCAATGGCTGTCAAGGTTTTCAGGCAGATCTTGTTGTACATCTTTACAATGCAAAACCAAATTCATAGCCATAATTCAGCCTCAAAGATCACGTCCCCTTATTCCATCTCTGCATACAATTCAGTTTTTCTCACAGGGGCATTTGGCTTACCTTCTTGGTTCAGGATTTGCGTCTTTTACTTTGTCTTATTTTCTGCCAAGGGTACACAGCCAGTACCTACTACATTTTTCTATGAAGCACGCTAGTGACTGGAAACCACACTCAAGTCGATGATGGACCTTGATATTAAACATCTGTTTAAACATGGGAGGTGCTTTCAATGGTTTTATAACTAGGAAAGAGAACTATAAAGGGCAATTTAGGATGAAGAGGCACCAATTTTAGCAGGAAGAAACGAAGGAAGGAAGAGCCAAGATTCCAAGACCCTACATCTTTTGGGGAAACTAACTTGAAATGGTTGCTATACCTATAATTATATGCTGGTGTCAAATATCTCTGGAGCAAAAGTGGAGCCAGTGTTTCTATAACATTTTTAGTGAAATATTACTTGCTTCACCATGGTCCCCTGAAGTAGACACACCCATTCATTCTTTGAAGAATAGCAAGTCATTGGGGGCATAGCCCATACCCCAAGCTAAGTTATTTCAAATGCTGTAAGGCTTCACTTCCCATCAGCCCCAGGCAACATGTACACTGATCAGGGATGATGGGAGCTGTGGTCCAGCAGCAACTGGAAGGCTATCCAAGCTTCAAAATAACGTGGAATGGTGGTGCCCATGATGGTTTTATTTTTCAACCAGGTCATTTAACTGGGTAACTATATGTAAGTTTGGGGGATACGCGGGTGGCGCTGTGGTTTAAACCACAGAGCCTAGGACTTGCCGATCAGAAGGTTGGCGGTTCAAATCCCCACGGCGGGGTGAGCTCCCGTTGCTCAGTCCCTGCTCCTGCCAACCTAGCAGTTTGAAAGCATGTCAAAGTGCAAGTAGATAAATAGGTACCACTCTGGCGGGAAGGTAAACGCTGTTTCCATGCACTGCTCTGGTTCACCAGAAGCAGCTTAGTCATGCTGGCCACATGACCCGGAAGCTGTACGCTACCTCCCTCAGCCAGTAAAGTGAGATGAGCGCCGCAACCCCAGAGTCAGCCACGACTGGACCTGATGGTCAGGGGTCCCTTTACCTTTACCCTTATATTTCAAAAAGTGAAAATCTGGACACAAAAGCTGCTGAGCTTTTTTTTGCAAAGTTGTTTGCAAAATAAAATAAGAAAGGCCCCCCCCATGCCAAATGCAACACTTCCAACACTTCCATGGGTTCCCAAACAGCGGGTTTTCCTGGGGGGAAGCAGTGGGGGCAGGTGGAAGTGTGGACGAGCCCTAAGATTCTACCCCTCGTGATAGAGCATGAGAGTCTTAATCTCAGTGTCAGGAGTCAGAGTTCAACCTTAGGCAAAATGATCCTGTATTGCAGGGGGTTGGGACCAGACCAGTGGTTCTCAACCAGTGTGCTTCCCTGGGGTGCCTTGTTCATCCCTGGGGTGCCTTGAATGATGGTCGGGGTGCCGCAGGCAACACTGGCCTCTGTCCCTCTTTCCTTCCCTCTATCCTCTGATGCCCTCTTGTGTCTGCCTCCCAAAAGCTTGGCTGTGGGGCTGGCCAGGGAGTGCTTCCCAGGTCCCGTGGGGCAGTATGGGGAGGCACTTCTCTTTGGGGAAGGGGGGCAGCTCAGAGACTAGGGGTAGCAGCTGCGGCTGCTCAGAGGACTCCCAAGGAGAGGGGGAAAGAGAGGAGGCCGAGGGGAGACTCCACAAGGGAGTGTGTTTTAAAGAGGGTGAGAGGCTGCCAGCTGTGCAGGCAAGGGGTGACATAACTGGGCTCCTGAGCCCCACAGGAGTGCCGCAGAAAGAATGTCATTGCTCAAGGGAGCCATGGACTCAAAAAGGTAGAAAACCTCTGGACTAGACAACCCACGCAGACCCAACTCTACAATTCTGTGATTCTGAACAACAGGCTAGTGTGTGTTTTTAAACTCCCGCTCTCCAGTTTAGATTTATGGTTATGTGTTCACCTTTGCACATTCCTCAGCCTTCTTTTAACTGATGGGACTTACATCTGATAAGTAAAAAGATCCAGAGGAAAATGTAACTGGATAATCAGAGACTGATATAGGAAGCGGGTATGTGTGCCTGATATTTGCCTTTGCTTTCTTTAGCATCTCCTCCTTTCCCTGCCCTCCCCACCCCACCTTCCCTGCACCCACCCCACCTCCTGGTGTTTTTTATTTTTATTTTAAAGGCACCTGCTGTACAAATCAACTGAAAAACTGAAAGCCATTATCACTTCGACAAGGGAAGCCAGGTCCTTAATCTTGGGACAGAGCAGGAGGCCTCATCTATTTACAACCTGAAAAGATTATATATGCATCAAGTTATTGAAGGGAAAGGTTGATTTCACTGCTATGGACTTCTTTATTCTTCTTCGTTTCTTTCTTTTTTTGCCAACTTCCAGGTCACATCGATTAGTTCCAGTGTTCTCCTGCAGACTGGAACTAATTTACAGCACTCCTGATGGAAAGGTCTGTGCTTGCCGTGAGCTTCAAACCACACGGCGGGCACTTTATTATAGTTGCAAAGACTGAAACACAAGGGGCTGGCGAGAGAATAATATGCACATGCCATGAGTCAAATGCTACCATGACCATCTTGATGGAAACCAAGTTTGTACACTGGACAAAATCTAAATTCGCAGTTAGGCACCTGAACCTGATGGGAAGGGGAATTAAACAACAGCGGCAACAACAAAACGTGTCTTCCCCTAAAGGAAAATGAAGACTAGTTGTGTAGCCTGCCTTCCCACAATGACAGACATTGTCACATCAAGTTTGGCGAAGAGGGGCAAGAGAGTTAAAACTGGGGTGGAGGACGTCAGGCAGGGGGCGACATGCAGCCTGCCTGTCTTTCTGGCCCTTTGGATTCTCCCAGCCCACACTTTCTCTCACAAAGTCCCAAGGTTTTCTGCACCAATCCTGCTTGGGTGTTTCTGGCTGGCTGGAATGAACTGTTGAACTTTGACCATGCTTCTTTCTTGCCCAAATGGAGACTAGAGAGGGGTGTGCAGAATTTTCACGAAAGTAAAAATTCATGTTTGTTGCTCCACCCACTTTTTGTCTCAGGATCCACCCAACCTCTGGCATGGTGCCCTCAGAGGGTTGCCCCAAATGGAATGCAGTCCTTGGGTTGAAAAGGGTTCCCTGTCCTGGGTTCAAGTGTCAGGCTGGGAGCCAGGAGATCCAACTTCAAAACCCATAATACTCTGTATCGGGGCTAATCGCTTTCACTCAGTCTAACCTACCTCACAAGGTTGTTGTGAGGATAAAGTGGGTAGGCCACATTTCTTATGGTGACGATGAGCAGCAACAGCAGCATGCCAAACTTTGAATCAGAGACCTGATGTGATGCTACAACTTCTCTATTCTTAATGATGCTTTTCTCTCTTCCCCTTTCCCCTGCTTTTATTACTTTTGGGATCTTTCTGCTTTGATGCTTATCTTTGCTGTCTCTGCTTTTATTGCTGTTTTATGGTAGCACTGGTGTCATGTTTTGATTGGATGATTTCCATTTTTTGTCGTCAGCTGCCCTGGAACTTTTACTCCAAAAGCCAAGATATGGTTTAAATAAAATAAACGAAAACTAATTAAATTCTTGGGAATGGGTTCTCTAGCTCAGGAGACTTACAGCACTGGTGGCGACCAGTAGTCTGGCCTGGGAAGGAAAGCGGCAGTCTCTCTCCATGACTGTGACAGTTCTCAAGCAGACATCCCACCTCAAAGGAGGATGCACATCACAAAAATAAGAGGACAGAGTTTTGTACAAAATTTGTGTATCATAGAATCCAACAATTGTAGAGTTGGAAGGGACCCCAAGGGTCATCTAGTCCAACCCCCTGCAATGCAGGAATCATTTGCCCAATGTGGGGCTCAAACCCATGACCTTGAGATTAAGAGTCTCATGCTCTACTGACTGAGCCAAGGTGGAGCTTTAGGTATGTAGATTCAACTGTAGAAAAAAAAAAAACAATTTGTCTTGACATATTGGGGAAGACAGAACTGGCGTTCTGTGCACGTGCTCAGTCTGTTGACCTAACTTAACCATATCCTCCAACATTCCTCTGATGAAAATAGGGATATTTCTCACTCCCCTCCCCTGACCCTCCTCAAACCCTCCCCCCATTTTTGGGGTCCCTCCCCCCTCAGAGCATTTCCTATCGGAAGAAGGGCGAGTGCCACCACAGCTTCACCAATGCGACACAGCACACACACCCTCCACTGTCCTGAGAAAACCCCTTAATCCTGATTTTATTTTATTCTTTAGTAGATTTACAAAAAGAAAAACACACACCAATAAATAAATTTCAGAAAGGGGCAAGCAAGATTAGACGTGGAAGAGCAACACATTAATTTTATTTTATTTTTGGTAAAATAAAAATAAAAATCAAGGCTCCTTACTCTCTGCTTGGCTCTCCCTTTCTTCCCGCACAGGGTGGCCCTGCTCTCTGCCTGCCCTTCAGAGCTGACACACCTTGACAGCCACGGCCTCTCCCCCTCTTTGCCTGCTCTCCAGCAGCTGCTACAAGCTGCCCAAGGAAGGAGGCAAGGGGGCGTTTCCTTGCGGCTGCTGCGGCCACCGCTCAAGAGAGGCTCTGGCACCTCCTCCTCCTCAAGCTCAGTGGCGGTAATAATGGGGAAAATAGGGACATTCTGGGATCAAATCAGAAGCATATTAGGAACCACTTGCACTAAAACGATAAATTTCCTTGAGGATCTTTTGGAAAATAAACACGATCACAAACTAGCATAGTCAGAGTTCTTTTGGGATTGCATCAGCACAAGTATATACATAGAGAGTTGTTCTCATGGACATATTTCAGGAATATTTGGACTGTTTGGCTTTGAGATTTTGAGTTGCATATGTCATTATTGTTTTGGCATCATATAGGATTTAGGATCCCATGTATTAGAAGGTATTGAAATGTTGTGGGTTAATGAATTTTTGCAAATCACATAGAGAGTTGTTTAGTTTGTTGTCTGTAGTAGTAGGGCAATTATTCCCCAGCCTGTTAAGCCCCCTTATCACATTTCTAGCTATCGGTCTGTAATCACCTTTTGTCATATATCCTGCATAGCTTCACTAAGAATGAGGCCATGTTGTGTACCGTTATGGCCTTTTGTAAAAATTTAGCCATTTATAAATATTCCAAATAAATAATGCTGAGGAGGCAGGAGTGAAGCTGAAGGCTCATCCAGACTTCCTTTTGTGTTGCGTTTCTAGTCACAGGTCCGTGCCATACCCAAGCACTTATTCTCTCTTTTTCCTTTGGCCTGGTGCTTTCCCTGAAAAATACCTGCTCTTTACCTCTTAACTGAAGTGGACCTGTGCCTTAGAAAGCATGGGGCCAAAGGTGACTGTAGATGAGCCCTGACAGACAATGGCCTATCCAAGTTCACAGGAAAGGCTACTGGGGAGGGACCTGATCTGTAGCTCAGAATGTTTCCAGACACTGGGCAGCATCCAATTAAAGAGATCTGCTAGCTCAAAGATTTCTGCTTATGGAATGGAGTTTCCTTCCCTCTCCCCACCCCCATGCCCTCTCCAAATCTGTACCTCCAAATTTGGGGGTACAACCCAGAGTAGATTTAGTGGGACATGTGGAGATGGAGGGAAGTTCATTTGCCAATTGTGCTAGATATATACCATCCTATTTGTTTACTGAGCATCCACCTTGATTTGTTTGCAGGGAGATCAGATGACATACTTAGCATTCATTCTGATTTGTTAGCAGGGAGGACGGATGCTGTTGCACCAAAGCGAGTGTTATCCCACACTTCCCAATACATTTTTTCCATCACTTTCCTCATCACAAAAAGTCAGATCTTTGGGGAAAGTGGGCTTGCTGAGCAAGAGCTTCCGACCAACTATAACTGCGCAACCTGAATTTGCCAATGTGTGATTGAGTTCCACCCGGAAATTGCAATGGCCTGGAAGAACCTTCAGACTATTAAGTCAGCCCAAATAAGAACCTCTTGCAATGCTTTTGGCTACCATGCACATGCAGAATTTTACAGTCCCCTGGAGGAAACTGAGGGTCAGCCTCAGTTGCGGATCTGGAAGGCATCTGATAGAAATCTGTTTCGTGATGTATTTGCAATGTAGCTAAAATTGCTTCTAAAATGTGGTGTTTCCAATATTTCAATTGGAGCCCGCAGAAAGTGCTGCCTGATGTCTTCATGTCGGCCAAGTACTTGTGTGTTTGGTAAAAAAAAAAAAAAATGACAAGGGAGGTCAGTGGTTTTCCATGTATCGGAAGCAAGTCTCTTTTCAAAGCATGCTATCCTGTCATTACCATTCAAATAAAGGAAAAGGCCTATTGGGACAATCTGTAACCAATTTCAAGCGTCAGCTGAACCCTTTTAACTCCCTGGAGGGTATGTTAGCGGCCCAACAGGCTCCAGCGTAACCTTCTGCTCCTCTTTATTAGAAGAGTCATACTAAATCAGCATAGATGTGCAGGTATAGAGGAGTTCCCCAAAGACACGCAACATGCTGTTCACAACTCTGAAAATGCATCACTGCTAGTTCTTATTGTAGTCTTCGTGAAAGCCAAAGAGAAGTTACTGAGAAATTTACAAATCAAGGAGGCGATGAGGAGAGCTGGACTTCATAGGGTGAAACCTGCTCCAGAGGAACACAGGGAGCTGCCTTACACCAAGTCAGACCATTGGTTCATAGTATTGCTTACATTGACTAGCAGCAGCTCTCCAAGGTTTGGTATAGTGGACTCCCCCACTATACCCTCTCATCAGATGAGAAAGAGAGAAGCAATTATGCATCTTTCTGTAGACATCTGAAGGCAGCCCTGCATTGGGAAGTTTTTAATGTCTGATGTTTCATTGTTTATATATATATATATATATATATTCTGTTGGAAGCTGCCTAGAGTACAGGATGGCAAAGAACAAGTAATAAATTATTACCATTAAAAAAAAATATTGATTTCACATATCTGGTTAAGGGATTGAACTAGCCGTGAGTGACCAGGAACAAGACCTTGGGGTTTGAGTGGATAGCTGAATGAATAGCGTGCAATGGGTCTGAAGAAGGCAAATTCCATGCTAGGGATCATTAGGAAAGGAATGGAAGATAAACCTGCCAAAATAAAACTGCCATTATACAAAACTATTATGTGGTCACACTTGGAATACCATGCAGAGCTTTGCTTGCCTCACCCCCAAAAAGACATTGTAGAGCAAGAAAAAGGCAACCAAGGGCGTGGAGAAACTTAGATAGGAAGGAAAAGCTACAACATTTTGGGGCTTCTAAAGTTTAGAGAAAAGGCATATTAGAGTAGGCATAATAAGAGTTGCCCAAAATATGCATGGAGAAAATGGGTAGAGAAAAGCTTTTCTCCCTCTGCTACTTGAACTTGGGTCCGTCTAATGAAGCTGAATGTTGGAAGATTCAGGACTGACAAAAAGTTGTTGGAGGCATTATGTTTCTGCACACCACCTGCTGGGGAGAGTGGCAATGCAGTCAAGTCTTGCTTGTGGACTTCACAGGCAGCTGGTTGGGCACTGTGAGAACAGGAGGCTGCACTAGATGGACCAGTGGACTGATCCAGCACGGCTGTTCTTGGGTTATTTCCCCCCTGCCTGCAAAATAATCAACATGCAAACATTCTTTAGGACTGTGATATTGTTGCATGTGGGCTTGTGTTGTCTGTTTGTTTTGTGGGGGAATTTGATTGATAAGAATTTGATTTTTTAAAGGATTGGGCAAATTAAGAAATGGCTACTAGCCACGGTAGCCAAATGCAACCTCCATTCACTTTTTAAAGGCAGCCACTCTTTAAATATCTGATCATTTGGGTGGTTAAACAAGACAATCACTCTTTTGCCTTTGTAAACCTTCTTGGAGGCACTACCCTGATCTTTCTAGGATGCACGGATGGCAAGTCTAGATTTAGGAGGGGAATCCACGGCCCTCCAGATGCTGAACTACCATGCCTACTACCCCTGATTAGTGGCTCTGCTGGCTGGGGCTGATGGAAGTTGTCACAGGTCTTCTGAAGGGTCACAGATCCCCCAACTCTGCAATAGATGGAAATTGAACTGAGCAAGCAAGACATTTCTAAGGTTTGTTTGGAGAAGGAGAGAACTGCAGAGTAAAAAAAGAGCTGTGAGTGGAGGGGGGGCCCTTTCCCTCTCCTCTGGACCCCCTAGAAAACTCATCAAACCTGCAGTACCTGGAGCTGGGTATGGAGAGTGCAGCTGAGGAGAACACAGCCGTGGGCGGCCTAAGGAAGTACCATCCACCTTGGGCCTGCTCATAAAAAGCAAGTCTAGAGTGGCAGACTAGGGTGATGTCCGCTGTTTCCAGGCATTCTTGTTATGATACTTTTTGTGGGTGAGCTGAGAGTTTGTTTGAACTCTGGGTGAGAACCCAGAGGCTGAGAGAGAGGGTGTGTCAGAAGGAAAATGAATTAATATTGATTTTTATAAGACTCCCTGGAAAAGACCCTGATGTTGGGAAAGATTGAGGGCACAAGGAGAAGGGGACGACAGAGGATGAGATGGTTGGACAGTGTTCTCGAAGCTACCAGCATGAGTTTGACCAAACTGCGGGAGGCAGTGAAGGACAGAAGTGCCTGGTGTGCTCTGGTCCAGGGGATCACGAAGAGTTGGACACGACTAAACGACTAAACAACAACAACAAACTTTGAATTAATGTAACATTTTCATATGTAACTGTGTATTTTTGTAATATTTTAAGTTGTCTGTTGTTGCTTCAGTTTTTTGTACACCACTTGAGAGATTTAAAAAAACTTATTAAGTGACATAGAGATTTTTTTAATATATTAAGTGATATAGAAATTAACCAATCAATCATCAATATACATTATCTTATTTTCATGAATTATCAAAAGCTTGGTTTTTAAAAAATGACAAAAGGAGTGATGGCATCTAACCTAAAATTTAGAACAAGCAAGCAGATCCAGCCTCTTAAACAGACCCTCTAAGTCAGACAGAAGGGGGAATATATATTTGCAGTACCCAGCCTTTGCTGTTTAAACAAACCTTTCCCATCAAAAGATAGGTCTTCTACTTCCCTCTGCTGGTTCCATTGAAAAAAGGCAGGCAGGAAAAAGGAGCGTTTTAAAAATACACTGGCTGCTTGTTCTCATGATTACACAGAAATCCAAAAGCAAGCTACTACAGAAAATATTAAGCAGTGAGCAATACCAAGACAAAGAGGCACTGTGGTCCAGTTTCTAGTGTGTCCGACTAGGATCAGGCAGACCCAGGTTTAAATCCTCATTCAACCACAAAGCAGCTCTCTGGCTGAATCTAGGTCAGTCACCATCTGTCTATTCCACCTTAGAGGATTAGTGTGAGAATAAAGGAAGAAGACAGAGAACAATGTATACCACTCTGAGCAACCCAGGAGGAGAAAAATGTAGTATAATACAGTGGTACCTCTGGTTAAGAACTTAATTCGTTCCGGAGCTCTGTTCTTAACTTGAAACTGTTCTTAACCTGAAGCACCACTTTGCTAATGGGGCCTCCGGCTGCCGCCGCACCATCACCACGCGATTTCTGTTCTCATCCTGAAGCAAAGTTCTTAATCCGAGGTACTACTTCCAGGTTAGCGGAGTCTGTAACCTGAAGTGTTTGTAACCCAAGGTGTTTGTAACCCAAGGTACCACTGTAAAGTATTTTCCAACGAGGTGTTTGAAAAAATTTACACATTTTTTTAGGGAGGGGTCAGAGGGAATAAATCTGGATTTGTACCTAATCCCGCTCCAATGTCTCAACAAAAGCAACAGAACGTTGCTTTAAAAATAGGCCTGAGTTTAAGGGATATAAACTATATTTTTAATTCCATCCTGAAACACACAAAGTGCAATCAATAAACGTCACTGTAAAGGTTGTCTGAACAGGAGGAACTTCTAGTCTTCTCAACCCTTTTACACATCCTGGCCCTTGTATAGAAGCAGCTGCTGCCGTGTAGTAGCAGAAAGTTGATCTCTCCAGTTATACCCCAGCCCCTCAGCCGACAAGACTGCAGGCTTCATAGGGGGGAAAGAAAACAATGGGGAAGGATGCCAATGAACAGAATTAAAGATAGGAGGTTTTCCTTCAGATGCATTTTACCTTTGTTTCACCAGGAAGACAGCTTTATAATTTTTGTTTTTGCACACTGTTTGGACTTTCACATTTCTGGCTGTATACAAAGAAAATGTCTACAAGTCAGAAATCAAGTGTAGGAATTTTTAACATGCCCAAATAGCATTCTTTCTCCTTGTCCTCTTTTGTACCACATCACACTGCCCTCCGCCCTACCTGATGGCCTCATTAAACACTGTACTCTTAAGTTGCACAAAAACTGTCTTGAGATTTGCACCAATAGGCACGTGCAAGTTATTATACGAGCCCAATTTTTAGTAGTTGTTTTCAGCCAACCCAGGAACTTTTTAGTTAATTATGATAGAAGGAAGATACATCAAAATGGTGGGCACTGTGGACATCTATGATTTGAACAGAAGATGACACCCAAGGCTTGTAAATCCTAGCAAAACTGAAGCATCCAGGATATTTGCATTTTAAATGCAGGCTTTTTAACTGCCTTTTTAAGAAGCTGCCATTAGTTTTAAGCTCAGCTGTGAAACAAGATTGAGCAAGAATTTTGAGTATGTACTTTTATCTATGTAAGTTCATTTCCACTTTTGAGATATCCGATGTCCCGCCCCACCAACAGAAGAATATAAAATACAATTTTGCCACAATGTAAGATGACATTTCAAAGCTAGCATTTTAATTAGTTATTTAAGAAGCATTCCTGAAATTTCTGGGAGAGTGTAATATATACAGTATATAATCTAGGCAGGAGTGTTTAAAAATATAGTTTATTCCTTCGGTTCTCAAGTGATGATGCTAATGATTCCAGCTACAAGGACAGCATAACAACTATCATTTTGTTGTGTTACTACAGTTAAGCTTGTTCCGTAAGTAAGCTTGTTCTGCAACACCATGGAAAGATTATCCAGGGATGTTTAAACAGTACACAAACACACAAACAAATATACCATTCTGTCAAACTGGTCTTTCCCCGCAGATATTGAGGGACTCCCCACTTTTTTTGGGGGGGAGAGACATTATTTATAATTTAAAACCCTGCTACATAACTTAAAATCATATATGTTAAAAGGTGCTACTCTATTTCCGGATTGATAATCCAATGTGACACGTGGCAAAATTCAATCAGTGTCTTGGAAAAAGTATCTGCAAAAATATAACCCTTGACTTAAAAAAATGCTTAAAACTAGAAAATACACTGATGTTCATATCACCATTGGGTTAACACGTTTTTAAAAGCACAGTAGGACAAAAAGAGAAGCGCCCATTAAGTATATCTAACTGGAAATATTAGAGATGGAGACCTTATGTCAGGCTGTGATTTATGCACACAGAATGCTTTGGAAGCAAATGCAGAAGATAGCAGATCCAACTCTTCCCGTTACACTTGATCACGAAGGCGCGCCAGTCTCTGTGAGAGCTCATCCTGCAGAATTCAGACCAACCAACAAGAGGCATTCATTAATGCACTACTTAAGGGACAAAGACTTAACATTCTAGAAGAACAGCAGCCCAACCAAAGAGAGACTGGGCTCTGCTAGGCTTGAAGATCTACATCTAAATTATAAGACTACGGGTGACTACCCTCTTATGCCCGATCGACTCAAGGGAAGCGCTGGGAAATAATTACATAATTCAATTCAAACCTGGAAATGGCAAGAGAGAGCTAGAGTGTCCTCATGGCTCGCGAGACCTTCCCTGGAGCCCAAAAAGGACATCAGTGAGGGTGGAGAAAGCCCTGAAAAGGCTGGAGGTGCAGTGGGGCTTTGTTTATGCTGCTCCGCTTCCCTGCCTAACAGCTAATGTGCATGGTAGCGCAGCAACAGCTTTTACACTTCTCCTCCAGCCTCCTCCTGACCCCAGAGCGTCCATTCTAATTGTGGATATTTTTGGATGCAGTATTTTTGGTGTGGGCTGAAGCGAGAGTGGCAGAGAAGGTGCTCACCATTTTATGCAATTTCACTTATGCACATGGGGCCCCAGAACATAACCCCCGCGTAAGTGAGGGAGTTGCTTGTACTAACTCCTTCTAAGCTCTGTATAGGCTTATAAACACAGTGCAAGAGGAATGGGAAGGAACAGGAAAACAAGCAAACTCTGAAACTGAGAGGGCATGAAAATCAGTAAGGCTGCTTCTTCTTAGCTCGCTTGTCCTGGTATGAGATCTAGCCCAACTATGAGCTGGCAATAGTTATGTACATCTAAAATAGCTTTCTCCAACCTCCACATGTTTTGGGATTACACCTGGACTAACATATGCTGATGGGAGTTCAGAGTTCAAAACATTAGGAGGGCACCAGTTTATGGAAGGTTGGTCTAAATGCTCCAACTGAAGAGACAATCTTACATGCTATTAAGGCAGGGGTGGGGCACTTTTCCTTATGGGCATCCCTCCGGAGGCCACATCAGTGGTGGGCAGAGCCAGAGGCCTGATGGAGCAACAGGTGAGACTCTTACCTCTGCAAACCAGGCTATATTCCGGGCCCACAAGAGCAGAGACTTACACACACCCCTCTCCACCCAGGCAAGCAAGAAGCATCACTACAGTTCAAGCATACATTCCAGCCAAGCCAATACACTTAAGGAGGGTGTGGAGGAGGACTGATAATGGGTGTGCTGAGGACCAGATGGAGAAGCCCCAAAAGGCTGCGCTTGGTCCTTGGGCCTTAAGTTCCCCACTCCTGTGATAGGGAAGAAATACCAAGCAAGCAAAAAGAGGGTTTACCTGTTCCGCTGAAGCAACACTTGTGCCAACAGAGCCTGTCTGTCCCTGAGGTAGTTCCATATTCAGGTCAAGGCTAGAGTTCAGAAGAAGAGAAACCAATATACAAGAAGTTATTCTGATAGTAGCCCCCACACCTCAGGTGCACTTATTGCTGAAAGCTTCCCAGTTGTGCTCACTTCTATCTCCAGTCCTCAACATGTAATATGCCAATTAATAACAGAGTAGCAGGTAGAAGAGATCAGCTTTATGAAATATCTGCACCACTGAAGGGGTGCATTAATCCTCTGCTGTCCTCATATTTGTTACTCTTCTGCCCCTTCACTTCTGCCCTCTTCTATCTTTGCAGTGTTCGAGATGGAGACTATGCCACTTCTGTGTAATTTTGTATGTGGTATACCACCTTGCTGTTTTTTTAATTAAAAGTGAATCCTAGAAATAATTAAATGAATGAATGAATAGTGCTTAGCACTGTTGCTACTAAATAGCATTATTAGAGAGTTCCAAGTTTTTCCTTATTCGTGTTATTTCAGAGAGGTCCAACATGTAGTTTTCTATCATACTGGTCTCATAGTGATCTCTCAGTCAAAGTAAGGATACTGTACTTGACATTATATATCTATCATCTATCTATCTCCCTCCAGGTAAAGGTGGAAATAGCCATGTTTTTTCCTGAGAGAATAGCACTATACTATCATTGCAACCTATTCAGTTAACATTATGCTTCCTGGATCAGAGGAAAGGAAGCATTTATTGCTATCTCAAGTGCATTAAAACTTTATTAAGCACTGCCATTAGAATACTTGGTGTTTCAGTCTTCAAATGTTTACACTCACCCAGCTTCATCTGCCATTTCCTGCAGAAGCAGGTCCACTTGGTTCTAAAAAAGAAGGACCAAATTAGTTTTACCATTTTAACAGACATGGAATCCAGCATAATAGAAAAGATCATGTGCAGTTTTTTGAACCTGTGAATACCACTAGAGGGAGCTAACACATTCACAAAGCAAATCTGGCCTCTCAAAATGCAGCTTCTTAAAAAGCAATTAAAACTAGTGTTATCTGCACAAGCCTATGCCTATTTATTGGGGGGGTAAGCCCTACTGAACTCAGCAAATTCTACTTCCAAATAACCATTCATAGGATTGTGCTGCATTACACTCAAGCCTATTTTTTATTTGTTTTTATTCATCATTTAGTGATGCTATCACTACATTTGCATGTAGTTTGTAGTTTAAAGGTGCTGCTGCTGAGACTACTACTACCACCACTACTACTACTAATATTATTATTATTTATACCCCGCCCATCTGCCTGGGTTTCCCCAGCCACTCTGGGTGGCTTACAGCACATATAAAACATAGTAAAATATCAAACATTAAAAACTTCCCAATACTGGGGCTGCCTTCAAATGTCTTCTAAAAGTTATGTAGCTCTCTATCTCATTGACATCTAAAGAGAGGGCATTCCACAGGGAAGGTGCCACTACCAAGAAGACCTTCAGCATTCTACTAAAACAGTTAGTGGTACCTCGGGATGTGAATGGGATCCGTTCCGAAGCCCCGTTTGCATCCTGAATGAAACGTAAGATGCGACTGCGCGTCTGCGCATGCGCGGGTCGCGTTTTGCCGCTTCCGCGCATGACATCATTTTGAGCGTCTGAGTATGTGCGAACGGCGAAACCCGGAAGTAACGTGCTCCGTTACTTCCGGGTTGCCGTGGAGTGCAACCCGAAAGCACTCAACCTGAAACACATTCAACTCGAGGTACTAATTTTTCCTACTTTAAAAAAAACAAAACACACACCCAATAATTAATACTGACAAAGTTCCTAGTGTAGATGCACTAATGGTTTTCTAACTTTCTGTCTTCAAGGAGAACCTTCCATACTGATTCGTCTGCAGAGGAACCCTACTTATTGTAGAGGAATCAGAGAAATATTCTAGGCTGCACATCTTCCGGGCCTTACCATCATCCAAAACATATTGGCAGCAGGCCACTGCAAAAAATCAGAGGAGGTGGACAAGCTGCTGCTCAGGAGAGTTTCCAAGCTCTTCCCGATTTCCTCATTAAATAATCGTTGAGAAGCACTTGAAGCCCAGTGAAAAACCACTGTATTTTTTTTAAAAAAATATTATTTTGTCAGCAGAATAAATGGAGTAAACTTGACTCCATTCTCTAGCTGAGTCAGAGAAAGTCCAGCTCTAAAGGCAGAGTCTATTTAGCCCAGCCATATTTTTCTCTGAAAGTCTCTCTCTCATACTGGTCAAGAAAGCACCCAGGGGCAGCTGGATAGGACTGCTAATGGCAAGTTATATCTGCTTCAATATGACTTACTTGTGGTGTTGTTAGTGTAGTGGTATTACTCATTGTGTCTTCCATCTGTGCCGTCTGAACATCTAAGGTTTCAAACTGCTGCTCAAATTTGTCCATCAAGGCAGATATCTGCACATAAGCAAATGATGTCAAGCCAGGAACAAAAGGAAATATCTTAAAACTCAACTTCTGAATTTATTTGTTTACCTTTTCCAAGTTCATACTTTTCAACGTAGCATCCATCGATTTAACTACTCCAGCCATTGACTTTGTTACCTAGGAGAACAACATATATAGTAACCACATTTTTTACATTTCTTATTTGAAACTTTGGGCAACTATAGCCCAAAATAAACTAACATGACATGAAATTGCACAACACTAGCCATTGTTACAATAGCTGCTTCTTCAGGAGATTCAAATAGACCATATTTCTATTTAACACAGCATTTGAAATTCTACAGGGTTTTACCTACTTAGCAGCAAAAGGTCTGTGGACTTGCCTTGTACAAACCATCTTACGAAAACATTCATAGTGCAAGTTTTTTGGAAACTTGTGTTTCTTGCTAAAACATGATAAAGCTGATTACCTTGCCCATTGTTACTGCTGTTTGAACTCTTGCCGCTACAGCATCAACCCGAGCACTCATCCGCAAGAAGTTGATGGCTTGATTCTTCTGCCGGATTGCATTTTCTGCATGTATTCTTGCCACTTCAGTATTGCCTTTCTGAATTGCCTTTTATTTAAACAAAGAGAAGCAGAACACAGCTTTTCAACTAATTAAGAAATGCACCCTAATAAATCTTAGCTTTCAGACCAAGACCGTCACCGTCAGATTCCGGTACACACATGGCAATAAGAAGGATGATGGCATATGATTACTATTACACTTATTTCCAGTGCTCTCATTGTCTAAAAAAATACAGGAAGAAGACCAGCACTCTACATTAACAACACCAAACTGGCAGGTCCCTCAGGAGAGCTTATCGAAGCTTTGCAAACGATGGCAGACACATACCAATAGTCCAACTAAAGATCATGTCAGATGATCTGCTACAGATGGGATAACATCACTACCCAAGTATATAGAAATCCACTCTCCTGGACACACACACTGGATTCTGAATGAGCAGGAGCTGGTACTGTATGGATGGGTATGAAAACTGACACTGTAGATTTAAAGGCTTTTCGGCCAGTAAATTTACTGCTGGGTAAGGTTCATTAATTCACTTGAAAAAGGGAAAAAGGAGGGGAAAGGGGATGGGGAAAGGGAAAAAAGAAAAGAGAAGAAAATCCACTTTGAAAATGGCTGCTTTAGAATCCAAGGATTCATGTTCAACCATTATCTACATGTGTTGGGGGATGGAGGGGAGATATTCTGTTAATTAGTTTGCAATTAATTACTATTTTATTTTTAGTTTCTAATGCAAACATATTGCAGTCAGCAACAGTGCCATCACCAATGATGTGTATAAACAGTGCAAACTTTTATTTATAACTTCCTAATGTCACAGCGAAAGATCCTGCTCACACACTATCAAACAGTATATATGGGGAACTTCCAATATAATTTCATGTCTCACCTTCTTAATTTTGGCTTTTTCAACCTTTTCTTCTTTATCACACTTTTTGGCATTTCTGTTAAGTTCTTTGGCAGCGAACTTCAAGTTAAAAAGATGCTCTTAAATTTAAGTTAAGGATGATGTTCTCAGTTAACAAGTAATATAAATGCTGACAGCATGAAGATGGTCTCGTTGAAGTTTTAAAGCTATATCCATGGAATTGTACACAAAATTCTCTAAATTCAGTACTGGATTTGATAGTTCACTGCAGACAAGGCCATTATTAAAAAGATGGGCTCCAACACCCCAATCCCACCTAACGGGAAGTACTGACAACCTTGATCAATAAATTCCCAATAAATTCATATGCCCTTTACCAGTCAGCTATAGAGTACACATAGTGCTCTCCAAAAATCCATGCACCTTGTCTACTTTCTTCAGGGGTGGGCAAGCTGAAGCAATTAAGCAACTGAGATAAGCAACTGCTTGTGACATCTCCATCCCAGGCTCTGCTGTAGCAGCATTAGATTCAAACCACATCCCAGTGATTGTAATCAGCAATGATTTAAAAATCTGCATTCTTCTGCACAAAAAATGTCTCCTCACAACTATGAGTATCTTTGTTGATGCAATGGCATCAGAGAAGAAGATCTGTTCGGCTCTGCCACTGCCATTTCATTGGTCCTTCAACCGGGTACCATGATACAGACAAAGCCAACCCAAGTATCTTGTGATTTTAATTCCAGCCATTTCCCAGCTGTTTGGACAGTCTAAAACTCCTTATTATATAAAGTTCCTGGATCTCTCCAAGAGGGAGGGGGGCCTGTTCTTTAGTATATCCCGACTATTAGCCTTCTGATAGTCTTGGGGAGGGACACAGTAGAAATATCAGCTCTTCTAGTAATGAGGCAGGCAACAAAAAATAAGAGCAACAATAACTCTCTAAAATCTCCGTAGGGTCCACCTACAGGCACCCAACAACTGGATGGGCAGGGGTCAATAAAACAAAAAGTTGGTTGAATCATTGCAGAATCATACAGAATCCTGCCAGTATCAACTGGCCACATAAACTGTGACTGATCCCACTGAGAAGACATTGTACTGGACACTTAAGCTGGAGTTGCAACAACAGTGATATCTATGGCGCTATGGAGCCAAGCAACTTTATCCTCAATGTGCCATGCAAAGTGCTCACAACTTTCTGCCAAGTGTTCCAGAATTCCAGCCATCATCCCTGGTACAACTAGTCTCCAGACCACCCAAAATGATTTGGCTGGCTGGCTCTTGGAGAACGCAATGGAAGTAGCAAAGTAGTTCTCCTTCACTGCTGCTTGGTATGCAGTTGTGTCCGATTTGGAGTGAGTTTTCAGCCACCAACACTCCAGTTGTCTCCAAGTCTGCTTCACTAACTACAGATCCTTAGTAAACTCTTCAGTAAACTCTGCAGCTCCTTGGTAAGAAGTGAAGACTCTGCAGGACCAGAGACGAACCTTGGGAGTGTTTGTGTTGATAACCCTCCTCATCTCATTATCCCATAATGACAGCAGGGACTTGACAGTATCACTAGCTCTGGCTTCTGGAAAATCCTCCAGAGCAGTCAGAAACCTACCAGGTTCATTTATCCTCTGGGTTCGACCATCTGTATCAGTTATCACTCCTGCAGAGTGGGACTGCTGCCAAAAGTCCAAACTTCACTAGGATGCAATCTGACAGTGACAATAGGGTTAAGACAAGCCCTCCCTCCATATTCAGATGCCCTCTCTCTCTACAAAGCCCTGTTCTATGGGTTGGGACCAAAGACCATCTGAGGCAGTCCCATGAAATCCTGAGCTGGCTCCGAGGCATTATCGAAATGGGTAGTGAAGTCACCCAGGGCTAGAGTCCTGCGTCTATCCAAACCCACACTAGAGACCACCTCAGCTAGCTCAGTAAGGGAGGCTGTTGGGCAGCAAAGTGGAAAGTACATCAATCAGTCTCCATGACCCCATGCCATATGCAGGGCTCTCCAGTCCAGCTCTTAAGCAGAGATGTTTCCTAGTAAAGGAAAGAGAACTTCTATAAACTATGACATCTTCTCCTCTCAGAGGCTCTGGTCTGAACTAGTGTTCCACAGGGTATCCAGCTGGGCAAAGGTGTGTCAGATCAGGCCGACCTAGCCCTGCAATACAGACTACATCAGCTATTCATTCATGTTAGGATGTTCAACATGGTCTTTTTATAAATTGGAGTAGCATTGAGAAACAACAACACCAGACCATTGAGCACACTGGATGAGCTTCCGAGGATATTCATGATTACCCCTGCCCAGTCTCTCATCCAGAATTGATCAACATCCAGATCATCTAGAAGATCAACAGGATCTTATTATGGGACAATAGTGACTTTGAAAAAGAATGGGAACCATTTACAATATATCTGCAGAAACAACAGAAAGAAATGGTCTCGCTGGCAGGATTTAAATAAACATTTACAATTTTATTTACAGAGAACAAGAAGTACAACAATGTGATAACATAATATTGTATATAAACAGCAGAATGTATCATCTGACGTAATAAACCAGAAATGGTAGTTGAAGGAAGTCAACAGGGAGGGGGGAAATTGGAAAATGTATGTTTAGCAATGATATTGGATACTTGTTTTGAGAAAAGAAAATTAATAAAAATTATTTTTAAAAAGAAAAAAACAACAACCAGGGTCTTATTATCAATCAACAGCATTCAGAAACAACAGCAGACTAATAGGCACACTGGACAAGCTTCAAGTGATACTACAGATGGGAAGCAGGCAACATAATGCAAGCATCTGCAAGTGTCTTGCAGACCTACCCGCATACAGCTATGTCTATCTCTCCCTGCACCCACAGGAATACTTGAGATCTGTGTCCCTCCCAGACACACTTGTCAAGCACCCTCCCCTCCAGAAGCGCACACTGCTCCAGCCAACCAGACTCACAGTACAGGCAGTAACAGGAAGCAAACAGTCTTACCAACAACACTAGTTAAATAATTTGTTCACCCAAATCTCTTTTGGGAAACAAACTCCCCACCCAGTCTCCCACCCAGGGTACCAGCCCAACAGGACTGAATCAGTCTCACAATCTGAACAATCCTGGGACCACTAACCAACCAAGTATGGGCATAAACTTCAGCCACACCTCATAGAGCCATACTACACATTACCCCAGCATAAAACCAATCAGACTTGTTGGTGCTCTTGCCCTTGCCCCAACTCGAAGTGACTACCCCTTTGGTGTCATTTCCTACAGCTTAAAAGGACTCACAGAAACACATCAATGGTGTGCTTCTTTCCTCACATATAGAGTGGAGCCTACTGGTCTGGACTCCTAAGAAACAGTCAAAAAAGGGTAGGAAACACCCTATAGTGACAGACATTCCATTATGGGCAACCTGGTGGGCAAAAAAATGGGAACCTTGAGGAGGAGGAGGAAAGGAGACGAGGGTGTGGAAAAGAGATAAATTTATGTCCATTTACTTGACTCTACAAGATTTTTAAACACATGGATGAAAACTGTATTTGCTGCTAAAAGATAACAAAGAAAACACTATGGTCTCCCACTTGTTGCCTTACTAGTCCTGGGCTAAGCAGAGCAACAGATCTGAAGAATACCTTCAGATCTGCTTCTACAGATGCACAAAGTGGTGCATCTATGAAAGCCAATGTTGCAATAAACCTGCAATCAGCTTTTATGGTACCACCACAGATACTTTCTTTTGCCTTAGGAAGTAGTGCCATTAAAGCATAGTGGTGTACAGGTTGAAGCACTGGATCAGGGCTGGGTTCAAAGTACAATTCAGCCACAAAGCACACTGAGTAGCTTAGGGCCAGTTTAGCCCCCACCCCCTCAAAGCATCTTACCACACAGGCAAAGGTGTATGGGAGGAAGAGCGCCAGTGTGGTGCAGTGATTAATAAAATAATCTAAAGGAAAAGGGGAGAAAATTGTCAGATTAGGACCTGGGAGACCAGGGATCAAATGCCTACTCAGCCATGAAACGCACCAGGTGGTCTTGGGCCAACCACTGCCTCTCTGGTTAACCTACCTCACAGATTTGTTGTGAGGATTAAAAAAAAAATGGGGAGGACAACCAAAAGCTTCTTGGACGAAAAATGATATAATAAATAAATTTCTTTCCACAGGGCCAGTAAGACAGAGTTGTTCCACCTGGCCTTTGGCTTAGAATCAGTGTGATTCCCTCCCCCTCTTTCTTTTTCCTTTCTCCTCCTGTGAGGTGGTTGCATCCTAATGTTTCAATGTTGTATCTTAATCTTTTAAATTGTATTTTAATCAACTTGTTTTTATTATTGGTTGTTAGCTGCCCTGAGCCCGGTCTTGGCTGGGGAGGGCGGGGTATAAATAAAAATTTATTGTTAAATAAAACAAGTATACAAAAAGTGCAATAACACCCCCCACTCTATTATTGTAAACAGAGCAGTACACCTCCTAGGAGGGGTTTTTGGGGAGGGGGTTAGAGCCCTCTCCCCCAGCTGTCGCTCCCGGAGGGAAACACCACCCATAGAACACCCGAAGCCCACCAATCGAGAGCTCCCTCTGCCGTCCGGATGGTTCCAATAGCCACGCCCTTCGCCCCTGTCTACCGCAGCAGGAGCGGGGCTCCCGTTGCCCCCTCAGGCTCCATTCCGGAGATCCCCCCCACCCCCGCCTCCCCCCCTCAGGCGTTACCAAGGATACTCTCCATGTTGGACATGGCGGCGCTTCAGGGCCGGCAAAAGTGGGAGGAAAGTGAGCTCCGGTTCGATGGCGTCTGCTGCTTCTTTAAAATCCCGGCTTGTTTGTGTTCCGTGTGGGGTGTTGTTTTTTTTCCTTCCTCCTTTCGGGAATCCACTTCCTACTTCCGCCTACTCCTCCTCCCCCTCCCCTCAGCATCCTGTCACGTGGTCCGGGTCAGTGTCAGGGCTGCAGAGAAGACGGGGGGAAAAGGGAGGGGACAAACTGCGCGTGTGTAGAGAGCCCTGGCCAATGAGAGCGCAGCCTTCACTCTGAGGGGAGTAGAAAGGAGGGCGACGGGAGGAGCTCTTCCTCCAGCCTAAGGGGTGCTAGTACTGGGTGGTGACGTCACGGCCCTTGAAGTAAGGCGGGGGCGCCTGTGAGTGCTCGCTTTGGGATTTTGAAGCACTGCCCCCTACAGGGAAGCAGAGGCAACTGACTGGCGCTGATCGCTCGCTCACGTGTTGGTTCCAAATTGTAGTGTAGTTTTTTGGAACGCGCAGTGATATTTGAGGATGAAATCGACAGAGCAAACATGCTTCTAAATCTTCATTGAGGATTTGTTACTGTTCCATCCTTTCTCCCGAATGAGCCCAAGGCATCAAGCAGTAAAGAAGAAAAACAATGCAATTAAAAATTAAACAAAAAGCTCAGTAGGTACATCCAGTCCTTTTTTTCTTTAAAAAAAAAGTTTAGGGGTACTCTCATTTTGACTCAAGAAAACCACCATTTTATAGTTCAAATGGGGGGGGGGATACAGTAAATGGACAAAAGTACAAAGATTCACAAAACGTTTAGGGGTATGCTTACCCCTGTGTCCCCCCAAAAAAGCACTGGGTACAGCATGAGACTCTTAATCTCAGGGTCATAGGTTCGAGCTTCACATTGGGCAAAAAAATTGCAGGAAGTTGGAGCAGATGATCCCTCTTCCCTTCCAATCCTACTATTCTATGATTCTGTCTTTAAAAACATTTAAAACAGGAACTAAAAACAACAAACCCACCATTCACAACTTTCAGATTCAGGACTGCTAGCTTGGCCCCACAACCATGGGGTCCTGGGACTGTGGGTGCCATGCAACGTGCATGGCCCTGGAACTGAAATATGTGGGTGCCTGGCCCCTTCATGGGAAATTTCATGGGTGCTTGGGCACCCAGGGCATCAGGGTGTTGGCACCTATGTTCAGGTTAGTTTCAACCACACTGGTTCTCTTTACTGCCTCCCACTCCCCTCCAGTTCGTTGGCACAAATGTTAACTTTGCTAGAATCTGTTATGAGACTGTGATGCAAACAGCCTGCAGAAGGATAATCATGCTGTTATGTACTGAAGTTCTCACCCTGGGCCAGCAGGGGATACTTTAGATAGTTTTCACTCAGGTCCACTTATGCAAATAAGGAATTGAAAGTGACATTCAATGATTGCATAGTTACAGAAAGCTGTTACTGTTGTTTGTAGTTGAGCTCTATATAATCAGGTTGGCTGAACCCTTCAGCCCAGTTCTGTTCTGGCCTGTGAATAAACAAGAGCTGTCTGAAGAATCGCTGTGTCGTCTGATATATTCACCCACGACTTAACACATGCATGTCTACTAAAAATTAAATCCCACTGAATTCAATAGAGTTTGCCCCCTGTTAAGTGTAGGATTGCAAGTTTAGTATTCATCCGATTCCCTCCCACCCCCCATAAAAATCCACAGGAAGTGATAAGCAGGCATATTACATTAATGTCCATCACTGAACCTCTCCCTGCTCCAAGCTGACAATTCACATTCTGCTGATTTTCTGCCATTTTATGAACACCCTGCAGTCTTGGCTGAAGTTTTCCTCTGAAGTTGGGTGTATGTTTAACTTCACTTGATGAAACAGTTTCAGCCACCTACATCTCCCTGGCCAGTAGCCTCGGGCAAAAGAAGGAAACGAGAAACCAAAGAAGCCGGGAAGTGTGAAACATCTGCCTGGATTTTCATTTCATTAGGCTTCTTACTGAGCGTTCCAGATTATTGCTTTATATTACATAAGAAATGTGCAAAGACGCTCTCAAGGCAAATCTTTAAAAATGTAGTATAAACACCAACAACTGGGAATCACTGGCCTGCAAGCGTTCCAATTGGAGAATAGCCTCTACCAAAAAACTTTGAAGAAGCACAAAATCAGGATAAAAGGGAGAAACAAGCTAAGAGGAAGGCAGAGCCATGGCTAGGGAGGGGGTCCAGCAAGGGTTCCTGCTCTGGGTGAAACCTCCAGAAGGGCGCCATTGAGGCTCCCAGCCTCCCAGGATCTCTGGGCTTCAGCCAGAGAGAAAGATGAAAAAGTGAAAGGTAGCCACAAATTCCATCCTTCCCCTTTCCCCTTGAAGCTGAAGAAGGCTCATTTACAACTTGATCCAGACTGAGGGGGAGTTGGAAAATCTGGAGAAGCTGTGTGGTTCTCCCCAGCGAAGTAGAAAATAGAAATCCCCTATGGGCTTGCTACTGTATGAGAAAGAAATTCTGAAGGGATAGAAGGAGAGACAGGAAGCTGAGGAAGAGAATCAGTTGGCCTGGATCGGAGGTTTTCAACCTTTTTAAGTCCACGGCTCCCTTGACCAACTAAATTCTTTTTGCAGCACCCTGTGGGGCTCAGAAGCCCAGTTATGTCACCCCTTGCCTGCAGAGCTGGCAGCCTCTCACCCTTTTTCGAACACTATCCCTTGTGGAGTGTTCCCTCAGCCTCCTCTCCACCCCCCTGTCTTTGGGAGTCCTCCAGGCCAGGGGCGGAGCAAAACCCCTGGACTAGATGATCCTTAGGGTGACAGCAGTCACAAAATTAAAAGACGCCTGCTTCTTGGGAGAAAAGCAATGACAAACCTAGACAGCATCTTAAAAAGCAGAGACATCACCTTGCCAACAAAGGTCCGTATAGTTAAAACTATGGTTTTCCCAGTAGTGATGTATGGAAGTGAGAGCTGGACCATAAAGAAGGCTGATCGCCGAAGAATTGATGCTTTTGAATTATGGTGCTGGAGGAGACTCTTGAGAGTCCCATGGACTGCAAGAAGATCAAACCTCTTCATTCTTAAGGAAATCAGCCCTGAGTGCTCACTGGAAGGACAGATCGTGAAGCTGAGGCTCCAATACTTTGGCCACCTCATGAGAAAAGAAGACTCCCTGGAAAAGACTCTGATGTTGGGAAACATTGAGGGCACAAGAAGGGGACGACAGAGGACAAGATGGTTGGACAGTGTTCAATTCAAAACCTGACCTCAGATAGACAACTGCTGCACATGGAAGTTCTACTTTTGACAAACAATTTCCTTTCCTAGAAAGGGATGCTCTTTTTGACTTTGGTCATGCAGTCATAGTTCTTCCTAGGATTCCTTTGCATTACAATGATATATTACCTACTTTTTATGCCCTTTATGAATAAATGTATTGAGGTGTTTGTATGTATGTGTATGTATGTCCATAAACACACATCCGGGGCGTGGGTATTTGACCTGGGTGACAGAAAACCTAGGAAGGCACGTTTGTCAAATCCTCACCTTGATCAATTTCCACCCGGAAACCTATGTCCCCAATGTGGAAGGATGTGTGAATCCAGCATCAGCCTCCACAGTCACTTAAGGACACACTGTTGGAAGATTGGAAGACAATCTCATTCGACTACAAATGATAGCCAAAGAAGAAGATGACCTATTGGGTAACAAGACAATTCTGAGCATAGATGCGAACTCCCTGTGGCCCTGGGTGCCCGAGCACCCACATAATTCCTCACGAAGAGGCCGGGCACCCACAAACTTTTGTGCCAGGGCCATGGACGCTGCATGGCACCCACAGTCCCAGGCACCCATGGTTGTGGGGCCAAGTTGTCACTCCTGATTCTGAGTAAACATGAGGGGCTTCTGGATTGTCTCTATTTTCATATATGGTTAAGATTGCACTGTTAGTACAGTGGTACCCCGCAAGACGAACGCCTCGCGAGACGAAAAACTCGCAAAACGAAAGGTTTTTTCGTTTTCGAGTTGCCTCGCAAGACGAATTTCCCTATGGGCTTGCTTCGCAAAACGAAGCTTGCCCCGGGGACAGCGGGTCTTCTCTTTTGAAGCAAGGGGCGGCGGGGAGAAGCGATCTTCTCCCCGCAGCCCTAGGTCCGGGGACAGCGGGAAGCGCTTCCCGCTGCCCCCGGACCTCTTTTGAAGCAAGGGGCTGCGGGGAGATCGCTTCTCCCCACCTGCCCCCACCGCCCGGCTTCGGAACGCTGCTCCGAAGCGGGGCGGGGGGGCGGGAACACCTTCTGAAGGCGGGCGGGGGGCGAAAGTCTTTGTCCCCCCTGCCTGCCTTCCCAGGAGCTTTTAAATCGCCCCGGACAGCGGAGAAGTCCTCCGCTGTCCTGGGGTTTTTAAAAATGCTGGGGGTGGGAAGAAAAGCCCTTGTCCCCCCCCCCAGCCTTCAGAAGAGGTCCGGGGACAGTCTGTCCCCGGACCTGGTCTGAAGGCGGTTTCCCTAGGAACGCATTAATTGATTTTCAATGCATTCCTATGGGAAACCGTGCATCGCAAAACGAAAAACTCGCAAGACAAAGAGACTTGCGGAACGAATTAATTTCGTCTTGCGAGGCACCACTGTAATGCAATGAATAGAACAGTATCTTGGAGATCGCAAAGTGAGAATGTTGAAGCTCAAAAGTGGCAGTACATTGTTCTTTTCATCCCCATTTTATCCTTACAACAACCCTGTGAGGTAGGCTAGGCTGAGAGACTGTGGCTGGCCCAAGGTAACCTTCTGAGTTTCATGGCTCAGCAGGGATTTGAATCCTGGCCTCCAACATTCTAACTGCTACAGGACACTGTGGCACAGGATTCTTTAATTGCCTGTAGGGTGATTTTTAAATGGCTAAAAAGTTGCAGTCTTTTATCCTGTGAATCCAATGCTGTCAATGAGACTTCATTCTGAATACATGAATAGTACAGTACTGCGGTTTAACTGTAAAGTACTGTGCAGGCCTATGGGACGCAGGTGGTGCTGTGGGTTAAACCACAGAGCCTAGGACTTGCCGATCATAAGGTCGATGGTTCGAATCCCCGCGACGGGGTGAGCTTCCGTTGCTCAGTCCCTGCTTCTGCCAACCTAGCAGTTCAAAAGCACGTCAAAGTACAAGTAGATAAATAGGTACTGCTCCGGCGGGAAGGTAAACGGTGTTTCCGTGCGTTGCTCTGGTTCGCCAGAAGCGGCTTAGTCATGCTAGCCACATGACCTGGAAGCTGTACGTCGGCTCCCTCTGCCAATAGAGCGAGATGAGCGCCGCAACCCGAGAGTCGGTCACGACTGGACCTAATGGTCAGGGGTCCCTTTACCTTTACTGTGCAGGCCTACTCAGAAGTAAGTCTCATTAAAGCCTAAATCACATTTTACATACGGAATACGATCTGAATTAGGAGGAGCATCAATGCTCCTCTTTTCTTCTCCAGTCACAGCTCCCGCCCCCAAATCATACATTCTTCAAGGTTTTCTATGGTCACTTAACGGCGGCGCGGGAGCAGCCGGAGTAAAACGAAACCAGCAACCGAAATTCCACACATCAGAATTGTGACTCTACATTTTTATCTCAATGGTGCGAATAAATAAATGAATGAATGGTGTGAATGAACGAATAAACATTGAATGAGCCGCCACCTCCTTCTGGAATTAGAACGCCTCCTTGTACAGCCTCTGCGTTCGGAACGAGCTGAAAGGCTAAAAACTTCGTGCCTCATTTGCATTCCGCTCAGTGATAGGCTGGGAAGGTTAAGGAAGTAGACGCTGCTGCTTGCCGCGCAGTTTTGAAATCTCACTGGCAGCCGGTTCCGTGTTTGTTTCTGCTGCGAAAGTATGGCTGAGCCGTTGGGCATTGATAATCCTGAGCGGGATGAACTGTACCGGAGGTAAACGAAAAGGATTTGGAACGGGAGGGTGATTCTGCATTTAAGGTTTACTTCTGAACTAAGATTCCCGAGCGTTTCTCCTTCCCCGGATAAGAAATGTTGATAACGCCGTTTCTCCTGGGCAAGTGGGAGTCAAGACTGTACAATCCTAGCACGTTCCCGGTGGACTCAGTTGGTCTTACTTCAGAATACACCTGTGTGTGGTTACTTTGCGGAGCTGTGATATTCGAAATATTTAATAACAGTTATTTCAATGATTACTAGCTCACATTTCAGGGTGCACAAGTTCCCTTGGCAGGTTGCAGCAGATCTAAAAAATGCAGTGTTAAAATTCCAGGATGTAAAACAGCAGCAAAAACAATTAATAGCGTTAAAATAACAGCAGGTCAGAAAGTTATTCAAAATAACAATAGTAAATGTAGGTAGCCCTGCTGGCTTATTTTTATGAGGGGGAGGGGGGGACCCAGTACAGAATAGCTTTCCACAACTCAGAATATAGCATACAGTGGTACCTCTGGATGCGAATGGGATCTGTTCCGGAGCCCCATTTGCATCCTGAAGCGAACGCAACCTGCTTCTGCACATGCGCAGGTTGCCGCTTCCGTGCGTGACGTCATTTTGAGCGTCTGCACATGCACGAGCAGCGAAACCTGGAAGTAACGCACTCCATTACTTCCGGGTCGCCGCAGAGCGCAACCCGAAAATATTCATCCCAAAGCATATTTAACCCAAGGTATGACTGTACAAGCTTTCTGAGTTCTTCATGCTGGATGTTAAAGGGTGTGTACAAAGAAAAAGCAGAAGCTCCAAAGTCTACCATTTTTAAGATACCCACTGCATGCATTTAAAGCACATTGCTTCCCCCAAAGAATCATGGGAACTATAATTTGTTATGAGTACTGTGGGTTAAACCACAGAGCCTAGGACTTGCCAATCAGAAGGTTGGCGGTTCGAATCCCTGCGACGGGGTGAGCTCCCATTGGTCGGTCCCTGCTCCTGCCAACTTAGCAGTTCGAAAGCACGTCAAAGTGCAAGTAGATAAATAGGTACCACTCTGGTGGGAAGGTAAACGGCATTTCCATGCATTGCTCTGGTTCACCAGAAGCGGCTTAGTCGTGCTGATAAAGTGAGATGAGCACTGCAACCCCAGAGTTGGTCACGACTGGACCTAATGATCAGGGGTCTGTTTACCTTTACCTTACTGAGAATTGTAGCTCTTTGAGGGAAACTACAGTTCTCAGGTTTCCTTCTTGGAAGCCATGTGCTTTAAATTTGTGGTGTGCCTCTGCCCTAACACTACAATGTCCACTCAGAAGTATATACAGTGGTACCTCTGGATGCGAATGGAATCCGTTCCAGAGCCCCGTTTGCATCCTGAAGCAAATGCAACCCACACTTCTGCGCATGCACATGACGTCATTTTGAGCATCTGCGCGAGTGGCGAAACCCGGAAGTAACACGTTCTGTTACTTCTGGGTCGCCGCGGAGCACAACCCGAAAACGCTCAACCCGAAGCTACTTCAACCTGAGATATGACTGTATAGCAGTGAATTCAGGTTAGGTTCTGCTAGGCATAAAAAATATTTCAAGATGCATGGAAAGCTGCTGAGGCGAAGAAGCAACATTCCTCTATATTTTGAAGAAATCTACCAAGTATCTGCTAAATCTCCAGCTTTGCAAATATAAGGATTACTGTGTTGGTGTTTTTACTTCTGCTCACTTTAAGTTCCTGATTGCTCCTTTGAAATCACATCTGTATCTGCCCCATACTGGGCCTAATTAGAACCAGAGGTTGAGCCAGAGGTTTCCCATTGCTGATAAAAGCTCAATGGCATGGTTAATCCTGTGATTTGGCCTTTAAAAGAGAGAGAGAGAGAGAGAGAGAGAGAGAGAGAGAGAGAGAGAGAGAGAGAGAGAGAGAGAGACTTTTGGTGGTGTCACTGCAGTTCTGCAAGACCCTATCTGTGCTACAGATTTAAGCACTATCATACCACCTGAAACTACCATGGCTTCCCCTAAAGACTTCTGATGGTACTGAGAGTCTCCTGATTCACTTCACAGAGTTGTTAGAAGACCCCTATCTTCCTCATAGAGCAACATGGGTTCCCTGGGAAGAGGGATTGCTATGAGGAAAACAGGGATCTTCTAACAACTCTCAACACCCTTAACAAACTACAGTTCCCAGGATTCTTTAGGGGAAGCCATGACTATTTAATGTGGTTTTTTAGAGCTTTAAAAAGGTCAGGTGGGGTCTTGTGGAACTGCACTGACACCACCCAAAATACTGTGTCCTTGGGCAGATGAGGCATAATTCTCTCTGGAGAAACTTACCAAAACTTCACTTCTAATTTTCCCAACGCAATCCTATTTAGTCTACTCAAAAGCAAGTCCCATTGAGTTGAAGTGATCTTTGGGTGTTAGATGGAATAAGGCAGTTGGGAAGAGGGTCTGGGCAGAAATCGCAGAAATGTCCAGGAAAATCCAGACGTTTGGCAACCCATGTCAGAAGTGTAGATTTTGGTGAATTTCCTTAAAAATAGCTCAAAAACTGCAATATTTTTCTAGCTGAGATTTTGCAAAACAAGCTCAACAACTTTGACAAAAGAAAAAAGCTCAACAACTTTTGTGTCCGGTTTTCACTTTTTGAAATAAAATATGGCAACCCTAGTGTTGAACATCTTTTTATTCCACAAAGGTTTTAATAATTTATATTTATTTCTTTAGAAACTGCTTAATCAAACAAATCTTTAAGCAGTGTGCATAAAACAATTATCAGTAATACACAAATGAATTCAGCAAATATTGGTAGACTAATATGTGTCTGGACAGGATTTCTGAATTAAAAAATAAAAGATTTTAGCAGATGTCTAATATCAGAAAGCAAGGCTATCTTCTAGCATTGATTGGAAAGGAAAGCATACATGGTGCCACGCTGAAAGATAAGCTCCTAGCAAATGCAGAATGAACATTATATGGCACTTATAGAAGTGCAAGTTCTGCTGATCAAAGTGCTTGAGCTAGAACACATGGAGCAAGTAAATGATTCTAGTAAACTGGTCCCAATTTTTATATAATTTCTAATGCTGTGTGTGAGTGGTCTCGTGAGTTTTTAGAGCTATTGTTTTTATCTCTTTGATATTTGATTTATTTTTACTATTAAATTTGTGATTTTTGTAGCTCACTACATACTGTGTGTGTGTGTGAGAGAGAGAGAGAGAGAGAGAGAGAGAGAAAATAAATAATAAACAATAAATGACAGTTGTTTTGTAGGCATGCTATATTGTATGAATCAAATGCATGGATGCTACTGTCCTTCCTACATTTTAAGACCCTGTTGATTTTTGCAGGGTATTTCTGACTCTTCAAGCTTTATATTTTGCAGATTTGTCTCCCAAGCAAAGCAGGAAGCAAAAAATGGCAACCTGGAGGAATCTCTCTGCCTTCTGAGGAAGGCGCATCAAATCTATCCCTGTGAAAAGCTGACAAGAAAAATGAAAAAAGTTGAGGAAGCATTAGCTTCACTAGCCCTGGATCAGGAAGATGATGTCTTTGTGGACGTTTGTCAGAGTGGACTAATGTTGTTTGGAGAAATACATGACAAGCTATTTGACCACCAGAGAGAAGGGGTTGCCTTCTTATACAGTTTATACCGCGATGGAAGGAAAGGTGGTATCCTTGCAGATGACATGGGCTTGGGGAAAACCATTCAGATCATCGCTTTCCTCTCAGGCATGTTTGATGAAGAACTCATTCGGACTGTGCTGTTAATTATGCCGCCTAGCCTTTTGAGCAACTGGCTTAAAGAGTTTGCCAAGTGGACTCCTGGGCTGCGCGTGAGTGTCTTTCATGGACCCAACAAGTATGAATGTGAGAGAAATCTAAAGAGGATCCAGAAGAGGAGTGGTATCTTGCTCACGACTTATCAGCTGGTCCTCAGCAGTTGGCAGCAGTTATCGAGCTTTGATGGGAAGGAGTTCATCTGGGACTACGTCATCCTTGATGAAGCTCATAAAATTAAAACACCATCTGCCAAAACGACAAAATCTGTGCATGCTATCCCTGCTCAAAACCGCATCCTGCTCACAGGAACTCCAGTCCAAAACAACCTGAAAGAACTCTGGGCTCTTTTTGACTTTGCTTGTCAGGGATCGCTTCTAGGCACAATGAAAACTTTCGGGATGGAATACGAAAAACCTATCACAAGAGCCAGGACAAAGAATGCAACCCAGGAAGAGAAAGCACTGGGACTTAAGATCTCTGAAAACCTGATGTCCATAATCAAGCCGTATTTCCTAAGACGGAGTAAAGATGAACTACAGAACAAAGCTAAGCCTGAACTCAAAATCAGTCTCCCAGAAAATCAGAGCAAGACTGTTGCTTCTGAAATGCCTTCTCTGCCCAGAAAAAACGACTTCATTGTGTGGGTATACTTATCACCCATACAAAAAGAAATATATAGGGACTTTCTGTCTTTGGATCATATCAAAAAGTTGTTAATGACCACAAGGTCCCCACTTGCTGAACTGAATGTCTTGAAGAAACTCTGTGATCACCCCAGGCTGTTGTCAGCACAAGCATGTAGCAAACTTGGTCTGGAAGCTCCCAATTATAATATGGTGGATGGTGATGAAAATGATGAGCCTTCCAGCATGAAGAGAAACCTTAGGGACATTTTGGATGAGACTCTGATGGCGGAATCAGGAAAGCTGTGCTTCCTCATGGCCCTGCTGGAAAGATTGCAGGAGGAGGGGCACAGAACACTGGTGTTTTCTCATTCAAGAAAAATGCTGGATATTATAGAGCGCATCTTAACTCACAGGTGCTTTAAGCTAATGCGCATTGATGGAACAGTAAGCCAGTTGGAGGAGCGAAAAAGGAGAATTAGTGTCTTTCAGAAGAGCAAAGAATACTCTGTGTTTCTGCTTACTACCCAAGTTGGTGGGGTTGGTCTAACCTTAACAGCAGCTACCAGGGTGGTGATTTTTGATCCTAGCTGGAACCCAGCTACAGATGCTCAAGCCGTAGACAGGGTTTACAGGATAGGGCAGAAGGACAATGTTGTAATCTACCGGCTAATTAGCTGTGGGACAGTGGAGGAGAAAATCTACAGAAGGCAAGTATTCAAAGACTCATTAATCCGACAAAGCATGGGAGATAGGAAAGACCCATACAGATATTTCACTATGCAAGAACTAAAGGAGTTGTTCACATTGGGAGATACTCAAAGCTCAGTAACACAGCTCCAGCTTCAGTCTTTGCATGCAAGCCAAAGAAAAACAGATAAGCAGCTGGACAAGCACATTGCGTATCTCCATTCACTGGATATATTTGGCATATCAGACCATGACTTAATGTACACACATGAAGCGGTTCATGGAGATGAAGTTGAGGATGAAGAAGTCCTCATGGACATTGAACACAGGGTACAGAAAGCCCAAGAGCTGGTACAGCTGGAATCCCAGCTAAAGGACCAACTGATGGGAAACCTCCGAAACACGACTGAAGGGGCATGGCTGAGAGAAATGGAATTGTCCACCCAGCCAAATAAAAAGCCATCAAAGCCTTCTCCAAATTATGCTCTCGTCCCACCTGTAACTGATGAACCCACAAGCAGTGAGAATATCAGTCTTGTAGGTGGCAGTGATGATGACATTGTCAATGTAAGTTCTAAGATGACAGAGCTACTTATTGAGGAGGATGAACAAGTGCTTCAGAACCTAACTAATATGGATATCTCTGCATCCATGAACGAAAAATGCAAACCAGCCAGTCCACAAGAAGTAACTCCTATATCTTCTTTTACTCAAGATCATTCATTATCTTACAAGGAGAACTGCAGCCCTGCGTGTCAGGTGGTTTCCCATGACCCACCTGCTGAGGCAAATGGCAAGTTTAACGATTCCCAAGTGGCCCCACTGCAGCAGTCATTTCACTATGTGCCTGATGATGATCTACAAACTACTCAAAACCATGATCAAAGTCATGTATCCTCTTCTTCTCAAGCTCACTTGTCTTTCCAGATAAACTGCAGTTCTGAACTTCAAGCAATCTGCCATGACCCTCCTGTCGAGGCAAATGGCATGCTTACTGATATCCAAGTGGCCCCACTGCAGCAGTCATTTCACTATGTGCCTGATGATGATCTACAAACTACTCAAAACCATGATCAAAGTCATGTATCCTCTTCTTCTCAAGCTCACTTGTCTTTCCAGGTAAACTGCAGTTCTGAACTTCAAACAATCTGCTATGACCCTCCTGTCGAGGCAAATGGCATGCTTACTGATATCCAAGGGGTCCCATTGCAGCAGGCATCAGAGTATTTGTCTAACCATGTCAAGCAACAAGGCGAGACTGACATGTCTCTCAATGTTCCTACAAGTCCACATGGAGAGGCAGGTGAAGTTACTGAGCCAGGTACCTCAGAAGCATCTCAACTGCAGACCAGTAAAATGTCAGACCTCAGTTTTGCGCAGAAATCTGGAATGAGTGTAATAATGGTTGATGAGGCTCTATCTGGTTCTCCCCAGTGTGATTTCAGACTTGTCTTAGAAGATTCCGAGGATCAGTTGCAAGATATCTCAGGAATGGAAATGTCATTGAAGGATACAGAGAACACAAGATTTCCACTGAATAGCCACTGTAGCTCTTGGGCTCACTCTTGGCTTCAGGAAAATTCGGACAACAGAAGTCTCCAAGCCAGCAAAAGTATAATGGGATCTATGGTTATTGGGGGCTCTGATGATGTGTTGATGAACAACAGTGGGCTTTCTTTTCAGCATAAAAATATGCCCGTTAAAATAATCGTTTCAGATAGTGAAGAGGATGATGATTGTTTTATAACTGATTGGAATGATAGCAATCACAGACAAGAATCTCCCACAAACAAACTACCTGATATCATGTCAACGCCAAAGTCTAAATTGTCCACAACCAGCCTTTGTTTCTCTCCTAGGATAATAGTTAGTGGAAGAAGATCAACCGCTTCACGAAAATCCCTTGCTAGTATCCTATTGGATCAGGTGGAGGACATTGCAGAGACCATTGAATCCGCCAGTTATATGTCTTGTGAAGATTCTTTTAAGCTTTACCTTGAAGCAGAAAAAACTCTGGACAATTGTGATTAGGAGTTGGAGTGGCTGGAAAAGGAGCCGTCCAGTGAAATGATAGAGTCTGAGAGCAAAGCTAGAGTTTTACTAGAGCAATTTCTAGAGTTTTTATACGGTTACACTCACCCCTTTTATGGTACCCTTTTATTGATTACTTCCAGAGCAGATTTGCATCCAATCACAGCAGTGGAAAGATGAACCTGCACCTTGAGGGAAATTGCTTCTGACATTGATCTGTAACATTTAAGGCCCAGCTTCTTTCACTTGGGGTGTATGCATGTCTCTCTCTCTCTTTTGTAAGAACTAGCTGTTAAGATCTTAAAATAAACCTGGTTTAACTTTGAAAGCCTATTGTATTAGCTGCTCTCTCTTTCTCTCTTTTACCACATTTTAGTTAAATGCCACCTACTTCTTCGTTCCCACAGAAGGCAAGGAGTCATTTCTTTCCAAGTAGATATAGGGAACCTGTGCTCCCCAAAACATTGCTGGATTGCAGCTCTAATAGTCCCTGGCATCACTTGGGCATGCTGGCTGGGGCTGGTGTGAGGTTTAAAAGTTCCTGCCTCTGCTTCAGAGGCTTAGTTCTCACCAAAATGTCCAAGCCTATATTTGGACTGTTCCTATGTTCACAGTTGGAGGATCACCAAACCAAATGCTCCTCATACTAAAAGTTCCCTGAAGAAAGTAAACGTGTGATAAAGGGGAAAGTAAACTAGAGCTTGGCTGCATTACATCTAACAAATAAATAAGTGGGAAGGGCAGCAAACAAATTCTTGCATGGCATTGGAGTTCAGGTAGAATAGAGACTGATATTTTAATGAATAAGCCCACTAGCTTAACTTGCTTCTTTTTTAGCTCTCCTGAAGCAGGAGGTAACCAGATGGGTGCTAGTGATTGGTTCAGTTAGGAATCGCTTAAATCACAGGTGCATATAATGAAAATGAGATACTGTATTAATGAAATCAAAATTCACTTCATCTAAGCTTGGTGCAGGCAAGATTGGTACTATTAAATGTTCCCCATTAACTGTTGGGCATTCTCAAAAATATTTCAGAGGAGATTATTCTGATTCTTCTAACCAGGTTTACACAAAATAAATACAGTATGATGTCAAAGTTATTTTCTCCTAAGTACTATATATACCTTAAAAAGTTTTGGTTTAAAATTTGTTCTCCCCTACCCCATCCTAGGTTGCAATCTAGCAGTGTCTGGGAATAAGTGTCATTGAAATTAAGAAAGGGAATAGAGACCAGAAATTGGATTGCATGCTGGGTGTCAAGCCATATAATGAAAATAAGAAAAAAAATAATACTCAAGAAATAAGTACACTTGGGTGTCTCTTTACAGTATCTTTTTGTTCACATAAAATCTCATTTTCCTTTCTTTCACAGCTCTTGTTTGATGCAAGATCTTTCCGTTATTACACACTTCTGTTAAATGTCAGCTAAACCCTCAAAATGTTGTGAATATGTATTCATCCCCTGTTGAGAAAGACTGGTGGAATAGTTTGTGGCACCCAGGTGCTTGCAATGTTACCTGGTGAAAAACGTTTTGCTGCAGAAAAGCTATATAATATTGTGTTCCTGTCTATCTTGTCCAATATATGCTCGCTGGATGTGTCGGCTCCAGCTCTCATCATCCCTTACCTTGGCCATGCTGCCTAGAGTTTATGGGAACTGGAGTTTATAACAACATTTGGAGGACCAAAGGTTTCCTGCTTTAAATAGAGATCCATCACCATTTATGTACTTCTTGAGAATCTTTTAACATTTTATCCCATTTTTTTCTACCATAAGAGACCCCTATAGGTTGATGTCCCAAAGGACATGCATTTGTTTGACATACAACAATAACAAGCCAATCCTAGCTAGAGTACTATTCTTTTGTCATGAATTTATAAATATAGAACACTGACTAAGGTTACTGCTTTCCTCTGACTCATGCCTAGCTGACATCACTCCTCAGAAGAGGTAAATGGGCTTTAACGTCACTGGAAGCAACACAGCTGCATGCCTGTCAAGTTCTATTGATCTTCCATTCCGTCACAGATTCGTCTCCCAGGGCTAAATTCTCCTCTGGCTTTGAAGCATCACAGCATCTCTATTGATTTCACATTTTATACTAAAAAGTTATGCCAATGTGTTCTAAGTGAAGTAGTTTTCAGACTCAGGATTCACCTTTAACCCTAAGCCTTTACTACTCAAACCTGCTTTTAAAATTATTAGTTACTGTACTGTGTTGGGATCATCAGCAGCCTCCTCTGCAGACCTTCCAGAAGTTGAGTTGTAATTATTTTTCCATAAGCTACTGCCTGTTGCAGGTCATAATCCCCCTGTGAACCCAATAGCTTTGTTGCTTAGGACAATGGTTCCCAAACCCACCCCCAATGGCAACTTGAAAATTCCTGAGGGTTTTGAGGGACCTCTTAAATTATTTTCTAAACCAGTGTTTCCCAAACTTTTTCTGACCATGGCCCCCTTCTGACCTGGTTTCCTTTCTGTGCCCACCCTCAGACGTAGCCAAAGGGGGGCAGCTGCTAACTTAAATAGAATTAGAATCATAGAATCATAGAGTTGGAAGAGACCACAAGGGCCATCGAGTCCAACCCCCTGCCAAGCAGGAAACACCATCAGAGCACTCCTGACATATGGTTGTCAAGCCTCTGCTTAAAGACCTCCAAAGTAGGAGACTCCACCACACTCCTTGGCAGCAAATTCCACTGTCGAACAGCTCTTACTGTCAGGAAGTTCTTCCTAATGTTTAGGTGGAATCTTCTTTCTTGTAGTTTGGATCCATTGCTCCGTGTCCGCTTCTCTGGAGCAGCAGAAAGCAACCTTTCTCCCTCCTCTATGTGACATCCTTTTTATATATTTGAACATGGCTATCATATCACCCCTTAACCTCCTCTTCTCCAGGCTAAACTTGTGAGTAACAGATTGGCCTAGGATATGTGATATGTAGAAGACAATGGATAAAAGTTAAAATGAAAAGAAAGGGGGATTCGAGGAAGTCACCCAACAATGATAACAAAAGTGGGATTATTACAGTTAGGATAAATGTGGTTTTTGTGTGTGTTTGTTGTTGTTTTGATGTTTTTCTTGTTTGTTGATATGTCTGTTATAAACTTGGGGGGGAAATTGAAAAAAAAATTAAAGAAACAAAACAAAGGGGGGCAGCTGCCCCCAATAAGTAAAAATAAATATAAATCTGAGGTTCTGCCCCCCTAACAAAAGCCTGTTCCCCTAACAAAAATCTTGGCTATACCCATGCCCCCCATCCTACTGATAGAAAGGTAGTTATTTAAATGTTTTGTTTGTAAATAGAACGTGTTTTATTGATAATTTTTTATAATTTATACAAAACATTTACATAAAATGTTAGGGACATAATGGAATGCTAAATCATCCATGACAGATGACCATCCAGCCTCCAAGGAAGGAGAGTCCAGAACCTCCTGAGGGAGATCCATCTTCCATGTATTATAAAAAGTAAACAACACTTATTTGACCTCACTTATTAGACACAGAGGGGGAAACCTACTGATACAGTCCAATATACAGCTGTTGCTGCTCCTGTGTGTGTTTGGGAAGACCACTCCCCACTGCAAGCCAATTCCATCAGGCCCAAGGGCCTACACTCACACATACTCTGAGCAGCTCTCTGCAGCAAGTGGCAAAAATGTTTTTAAATGTTTAAAAAGTGTTCTTAATCTGCTGCACCTCCAATGGTGGTTTTTAAAAATATTTTATTATTTTCTTTCTGTTTGGGGTGGGACAAATTTTAGTCGGGGCGGGGAGTAGTTCAGTTTTAGCGTAATTGTTTCTTGCTTTGTTTTTACTTTCACTATTTTGTTAAGTTATTGTATAGTTTGTATTTTGCTTCCCCTCCCCCCTTTATTAAATTTTATTGTTACCGTTCACATTAACACACCATACAGAAAAAGAATATAAATTTCTATCACCCCCCCCCCCAAAAAAAGAGAATTAATACATCAGCTAAAAGTAAAGGGACCCCTGACCATTAGGTCCAGTTGCGGACGACTCTGGGGTTGTGGCGTTCATCTCGCTTTATTGGCCGAGGGAGCCGGCGTACAGCTTCCGGGTCATGTGGCCAGCATGACTAAGCCACTTCTGGCGACCCAGAGCAGCACACGGAAACACCATTTACCTTCCTGTCAGAGCAGTACTTATTTATCTACTTGCACTTTGATGTGCTTTCGAACTGCTAGGTTGGCAGGAGCAGGGACCGGGCAATGGGAGCTCACCCCGTCGCGGGGATTCGAACCACCGACCTTCTGATCGGCAAGTCTTGGGCTCTGTGGTTTAACCCACAGCGCCACCTGCGTCCCTTTATTTATGACATTTACATATTTCTTAATCATTAGAATTTCTATGTGGTGTACATAAAAATAAACCATACAAGGAATGAAACAAAACCAAATAAATCATCATAGAACCAAACAGAAACTCAAACTAACTTAAAATGCCTGCTGGAATAAGGGGGACTTCATCATGCACCTGGAGTTCAGAAAAGAGGGTGCCTTTCTAACTTTAATTAGGGAGGGAGTTCCACAAGCTTCGGCCCGCTACACTGAATTCACATCTGGTAGTTCATCTGTGCCACTGGGGAACACCAAAGGGGATCTCATTGACTGAGCAGGGATATAAGGGAGCAGGTAGTCCTAAAGATTTTGTGGACTCCAGTTGTTCAGGGCCTTGTAAATTAAGGTCCAGCCACCAACAACTCTGGGGTTGTGGTGCTCATCTCGCTTTACTGGCCGAGGGAGACAGCGTACAACTTCCAGGTCATGTGGCCAGCATGATCAAGCCGCTTCTGGTGAACCAGATCGGCACACGGAAATGCCATTTACCTTCCTGCCAGCGCGGTACCTATTTATCTACTTGCACTTTGACGTGTTTTCGAACTGCTAGGTTGGCAGGAGCAATGGGAGCACACCCTGTCACGGGGATTTGAGCCACCAACCTTCTGAACTGCAAGTCCTAGGCTCTGTGGTTCAACCCACAGTGCCATCCGTGTCCCTAGTACATCAGCTAGTAACCTTCAAAACATAAAAGTGGTCTTTTCCTATCTACCAGACTTCCCGTCTATTCCTTATTACGGATTCTGTATTACAGTCATACCTCGGGATAAATACGGTTCAGGATAAGTATTTTCGGGTTGTGCTCCGTGGCGACCCGGAAGTAACGGAGCGCGTTACTTCCAGGTTTCACCGCTTGTGCATGCACAGATGGTCAAAATGACATCACATGCATGCGCGGAAGCGGCAACGCGCAGACGCGTCTTACATTCTGTTCAGGATGCGAACAGGGCTCTGGAACGGATCCCGGATCCCATTCGCATCCCGAGGTACCACTGTAATTGTTTGCTGCCATTGCATAACGAGTTTTGTTCAATTTCAATATCCCTTGATCCAATCATTTTAACACTTTTAAAAAATGTATTTTGCTTTTTAAAGGCAAAGGGTCAAGGCTGCCTGGGAGTGGACCTCAGCCAACGGAATGTCTGGGGCAGGTTCCACAGCGGGGAATGTATTGGGACACCCAATCTCAGTGATCATGGGCAGGAAGAGGAGTTACGCTAAGACCAGACCATGTCATTACTGAGCAGGCAGGCTTAGTCCTTGTTTGAGGACTATCCCTGCCTCCAGGACGGGTCCTGACTGGAATGATACTGGAATCAGCAAGGGAAACCCACATGACCTGAGGGAACCAGAGGGCCTTCTTGGTAGTGGCACCCACCCTGTGGAATGCCCTCCCATCAGATGTCAAGGAAGCCATCCTATTTTTAAAAGACATCTGAAGGCAGCCCTGTTTGGGGAAGTTTTTAATATTTAATGCTGTATTGTTTTTAACACTTGATTGGAAGCTGCCCAGAATAGCTGGGGAAATTCAGCCAGATGGGCAGGGTATAAATAATAAATTATTATTATTATTATTATTATTATTATTATTATTATTATTATTATTATTATTATTATTATTATAAAAGGTGCAAAGGGAGTTCTGTATATATGGGAGAACTTTAAAAAGCAAGTGGTCCTCACTGACCTGGTGCAAAAAGATCTTGTTATCCAGAGGAGCCCTGACTGCCTAGAAGGATAAAATGCTATAGCCCCCTACACCCTTACCTGGGAGTAGACCCCACTGAACTCAGTGTGGCTTTCTTCTGATTAGACACTTAGTTATTTGCTAGATGCAAGTCAGCAGCACCAGATGACCCCACTCGGCTAGGCGCTGAGGTGGATTTCACCCCGCACCTTGCAGAGGCGGAGCCAGGCTGCTACCAGGCCCAGCACTGGTGGCAACAACAATCAGCTCCGGCTCACCCAGCCCTACCCATTGCCACCCCACCACCACACTTACCTGAGCTGGGGGCTCTCAATCATCGGCTCTACTGGTCAAAAAACAAATTAGGGCTGGTCGAATAAAATGCATGTGGCAAAAAGGCATGATAGGGTGGTGCCCTTACCCACTTGTGATTGGCCAAGCAGATAGCGAGGCAATCAGGATTTTTACTTTTTTAAAAAATATGATTTTTCTTCTTTACTTCTCACTTTGTGGCCCCCTGGCATTGTGCTGTGGCCCCCCATTTATGTGATTTTCATGTGTGCCCCCCTTGAAATATCCAGGGAACCCCCAGGGGGCCATGTGGCCCCTGGTTGGGAAACACTGTTTTTATTGGGAAACACTACCTTTTTATTGCTTCTGCTTCGTGTTTAATTGTACTATAATTTTAATTCCATAGAATTCAAATCTAACATGTTTTTTCATAGAAATATAAGATAAGAAGCAATAAAATTCAAATTAAAAATCAATATAAATACTTAATGCAGTGGATGTGCTATCTCCTGTCTGCACCCATGTTGTAAATACATGTTAAACCATATTTCTCCACCATGCCTTGATTCCCAAGGGGAATACAAGCCTGGGTGAGTGCTTGGAACCCCTTGGAATCTTGCAGAGAATGAGAGTGGTACACAACCTTTCCAACAATGTGTTATATTTACACCTAAAGCAATTGTGAATGAAATATTTGCAATTTTGCAGGGGAGAGGGGAACCCAGCTGGCTCTAGTCTGAATCTGTTGCTGCTGATAGTGATGCTGTTTTAGGCTGCAGTCCTAAACACAATAATTAGGAATATGAATGACTGAACTAAATATTCCAGTTGTTTGAACTGTTGTAAGTCAGCTTTTTATATACGTCTCAGTAAGCAAGCATAGGGCTTCACTGATAGCAGCTGTTACTCATTCTCTAGCTGCCCTGTGCATTTGAAAAGTGTTGTCAAGTCTTCTCCGTGCGAAAGAAGCCCAAATCTTTCAACATGTGTTAACATTCTCCAGACTTGAAATCTGGAGCTGAGGAAACATGACGCCGACTAATAGGCCATAGCCTGTAGGTTTCGCTACATTATGTCTCCAGGCTGGGAAACAAACTCAGCTCTCTACACAAAATATCACATCCCTTCGTATGATTCAGTAAGATGACATTCCTGTTCTCTGAACATGGCAGATGTGCCCCAGGTAATTTTGTATCCATACAGCTCTGTTTCAATCGAGTCTCTTGTCAATGGATGTCTAAACGCATTGGGCTGTTTTTTTAATAGTATGGCGTAATAAGAGCAAGCTCTGAAATGGTGTGTAAGGTGCCCTGTGTTGTCCCTTAGTGGCATGGGTAATACTGAGTCTGATAAAACTATTTATTTCCTCTTTTAATGGGGGTTTAATGAATTGCACAGTTTGCAATAAAAAGCTACAGCACTCCACAGCTATAGTTGCTCTATGGTCTAAATGACTGCCCTTTCCTTTGGTTTAAGCCCCACCTGTATAGTGCTCAGCAACACACACTCTTTGATAGGCGGGAACACTGTGCTTTGACCCCACTGAGTTTCAATGTGAAAGTAAAAGACTAATAGTATTACTCAGCATAAGTAACAGAGAAACATGGCTTTTGTTTAACATAATGACTTGTTGTAACCGAAGCTTATTCATCATTGCCCAGCTGGTCCAAGGTAGTTGATTCATTCATGAGTAATATTTTGGACACAAGGCACCCTGAATCAAAAGGCAAGCCTCTCTGTTATCAGACTGTGGTTGCTTAAAGATGGCCTGTTTTGGAACACTGGTTCTGATGGCTTGTGCACATTTATGGTGGTCGGGTTCTACAATGGCCAGTGTTTACTGAACATTCATTCTTACTGGTTTGCTGGAAGGCTATGTGAAAAAACCAGACACTAGTTATTCCACACTTTTCTCTGCATTTTCTCATCACTTACAGCAAAAGGGCTGATTTTGTGGGGAGAAGAGGAATAGTTGTACAGGAATTCCAACTCTATGGGGACAAACTGCCTTATGCCAAGCCAGACCATATACAGTGAGGGGGGAAAGTATTTGATCCCCTGCTAAATTTGCCCGTTTGCCCTCTGACAAAGAAATGACCAGTCCATAATTTTAATGGTAGGTTTATTGTAGCTGTGAGAGACAGAATAACAACAGGAAAACCTCCAGAAACCCAGAAGATAAAAGTCAGAGATTGATGTGCATTATAATGAGTGAAATAAGCATTTGATCCCCTATCAACCATCCAGATGTCAGGCTACCTGGTATCTTCACTGTATGTAACGAGCTGAGATTAGAAGCACCTGCTGTAAGGGAGAGGTCTTACTTGTAATCCCAGCTCGTTACAGTGCCTGTACAAAAGACACCTGTCAACAGAAGCAATCAATCCAGCAGATTCCAAACTAGCTACCATGACCAAGAACAAAGAGCTGTCCAAGGATGTCAGGGACAAGATTGTAGACCTGCACAAGGCTGGACTGGGCTACAAGACTATTGCCAAGCAGCTTGGTGTGAAGGTAACAACAGTTGGTGCAATAATTCGCAAATGGAAAAAACACAAAATAACTGTCAACCTCCCTCGGTCTGGGGCTCCATGCAAGATCTCATCTCGTGGAGTTGCAATGATCAGGAGAATGGTGTTGAAGCAGCCCAGAACTACATGGGGGGAACTTGTCAATGATCTCAGGGCAGCTGGGACCATAGTCACCATGAAAACAGTTGGTAACACACTACGCTGTGAAGGACTGAGCCTGCAAGGTCCCCTTGCTCAAGACAGCACATGTACAGGCCCTTCTGTAGTTTGCCAATGCACATCTGAATGACCCAGAGGAGAACTGGGTGAAAGTGTTGTGGTCAGATGAGACCAAAATCGACTCAACTCGCTGTGTTTGGAGGAGGAGGAATGCTGCCTATGACCCCAAGAACACCACCCCCACCGTCAAACATGGAGGGGGGACATATTATGCTTTGGGGTGTTTTTCTGCTAAGGGGCCAGGACAACTTCACTGCATCGAAGGGCCATGTATCGTCAAATCTTGTGTGAGCACCTCCTTCCCTCAGCCAGGGTATTGAAAATGGGTCAAGGATGGGTATTCCAGCATGACAATGACCCAAAATACACAGCCAAGGCAACAAAGGAGTGGCTCAGGAAGAAGCACATTAAGGTCCTGGAGTGGCCTAGCCAGTCTCCAAACCTTAATTCCATCGAAAATCTGTGGAGGGAGCTGAAGGTTCAAGTAGCTACACATCAGCCTCGAAATCTTACTGAGGTTCTGCAAAGAGGAGCGGGACAAAATACCTCCTGAGATGTGTGCAAACCTGGTGGCCACCTACAAGAAACATATGCCCTCTATAATTGCCAACAAGGGTTTGGCCACCAAGTACTAAGTCATCTTTTGCAAAGGGATCAAATACTTATTTCATTCATTATAATGCACATCAGTCTCTGACTTTTGTCTTCTGGGTTTCTGGGGTTTTTCCCTGTTGTTATTCTGTCTCTCACAGCTACAATAAACCTACCATTAAAATTATGGACTGGTCATTTGTTTGTCAGAGGGCAAACAGGAAAATTTAGCAGGGGATCAAATACAACCCCCCCCCTCACTGTATGTATGTAGGAGAGGGTATATTAATTTCAGTTTATCTTGCAGGCCTCCATGTGTATGGATTGTAGAGAGTTTTAAAATCCCATCCTTGGCAGCACACTTAAAAGCATAGGAATTAGGCTGTGAACCGCCCTGAGACCTGCAGGTATAAGGCAGTATATAAATTCAATAAATAATAAATAATAAAACCTTGTTTTGAGCAAGTACAGCTATGAAGTAAGCTGGATCCCTTTTCTTACACTGCTAAATAAAGAATCAGGCAACACTTGTAAAGTAAGTTTAAAAATAAGATTCACTTACTTGCATTGGTTCACAGCAACTATGCAGGCAAAATACCGTATTTTTTGCTCTATAACACGCACCCGACCATAACACGCACGTAGTTTCTAGAGGAGGAAAATCCGTAGGCATGCCACCCGTAGGCATTCCCTCCATAACACGCACAGACATTTCCCCTTACTTTCTAGGAGGAAAAAAGTGAGTGTTATGGTGCAAAAAATACAGTACTTTTATTTACAGTATAACCAGCTTCAGGCAGCTGGAGCAAACATCTGCATCCAATAGTGGTCAAAGGAAAAGAGAGAAGAAAAGAAAGTACTATACGCTCCTTCCTCTCCAGGAAAGGAAGGGAAAATGACATCACACAGAGCCCTTGCTACCAGTTGTATTCCTGTGGTCTGAGTATCTGCCCAACAGCAATACAGCTCTGTAGCATTAGCCTCTTCCATGTTAACTATAACAAGAATACACATTTGTTAAGTTTGGCTTCTAGCTCAGTATTGTCTACACTGACTGGCAGTGACTATTCAGGGTTTCAGCTCTCCTACCTCTGTGGGTTAAACCACAGAGCCTAGGATTTGCCGATCAGAAGGTCGGCGGTTTGAATCCCCGTGATGGGGTGAGCTCCCGTTGCTCAGTCCCTGCTCCTGCCCACCTAGCAGTTCGAAAGCACGTCAAAGTGCAAGTAGATAAATAGGTACCGCTCTGGCGGGAAGGTAAACGACGTTTCTGTGCACTGCTCTGGTTCGCCAGAAGCGGCTTAGTCATGCTGGCCACATGACCCAGAAGCTGTACACCGGCTCCCTCGGCCAATAAAGCACGATGAGCACCACAGCCCCAGAGTCGGCTGCAACTGGACCCAATGGTCAGGGGTCCCTTTACCTTTACCTTTACCCCTACCTGGAGATTCTGATTAAACCTGAGACCTTCTATAGTACATTCAAGGCAGTTCTACTACTGAGTTATAACTCTTTCACTTTAATTACAGTCTGAACTTGACAGTATGCAGTGGGTCCCACCTGCAAAGTAGCAACAGTCTGGAATCATTATATTTAGTGTACTGATTAAATTTAGTGTACTATGTTACACTATATCTTTCTTTCTTGTTGTTCTTCTTTGCACTTTTCTCTCTCTTATTCTTTTCTCTCTTCTCTTCTGTAACCTTCGACACCTCCCTTTCCATGGAGGTGCAGGTTGCAGCCACAGCAAAGGTGGCATTTTTCCATCTCCACCGTATCAAGCAGTTGGTCCCTTACCTTTCTCGCCCTGATCTGGCCACAGTGATCCATGTGACGATCACCTCCAGGCTTGATTATTGTAACTCGCTCTATGCGGGGCTGCTCTTGAAGCTGACCTGGAAACTTCAGCAGGTGCAGAATGCCGCAGCGAGGCTCCTTATGGGGATTCATCCAGTGCTACACCAGAAGCACTGGCTCCTGGTGGAGTATAGAGTCAGGTTTAAGGTGCTGGTTTTGACCTTTAAAGCCCTTTGCGGCCTAGGACCACGTACCTACAGGACCGCCTCTCCTGGTATGCCCCGCGGAGGACCTTAAGGTCCACAAAAGACAACACTTTGGAGGTCCCAAGTTGCAAGGTGGTTAGATTGGTCTCAACTAGGGCCAGGGCCTTTTCAGTACTGGCCCCAACTTGGTGGAACGCTCTGTCACAAGAGACTAGGGCCCTGCAGGATCTGCCATCTTTCCGCAAGGCCTGCAAGACGGAGCTGTTCCGTCTGGCCTTTGGTTTGGACTCAGTCTGACCCTTCTGTTTCCTTCCCCTTATGGTTTTGATCTATGGGCTACTATTAAAATGAGGCTGCATTTTAAATTGTACTTTTAACCTTGGTCCCCCCCCCCATTATGTTTTTATTGTAATTTTACTGGTGTTAGCTGCCCTGAGCCTGGCTCTGGCCGGGGAGGGTGGGGTATATTTATTTATTTATTTATTATTATTTTATCACTTTATCTTATATAACTGAAATTCTTTTAATAAAATATTATTAATAATGAAGTCTGGAAGCTGCCTAAGGCAGTGAGGATCACAGATGAATTGTATGCTAAACGCTTTTCAGCATGGTGGCTGCAGTTTCTGGCATGCAGTGCTCTGAGGATGACCACATGCCAGCAGTGTGTGTAGCTACAGCAAAAGTAGGTATTGCTAACCCACATTCTTGCATGTACACAGCACACAAGTATTCTTACCACGCATGCAGTACACACATATGCAGATCACACACCTAGGCCACTTGCTGGCCTGTCTGTGGTGTCATAGCTGGCTAGGATTGGTGAGAGTATTGGTCTGAAAACATCTGGGGACCCAAGGTTCAAGAGCATTACTCTGTGACACCAACAACGCTCATCATCCCTGACCATTAACTAAGTTGGCTTTGGACTGGGGGAGTTGTAGTCCTATCACATTGGAGACCTGAGATTCAAGAACACTGATCTGCTGTGATTCTCCAGGATCTCAGACCGATGCCTTTCCGACCCACTGCTACCTGATCTGTTCAAGTAGTGAAGCCAGGGTCTGGACCTGGGACCACCTGCATGCAGGGTGTGTTATCTCTCCCTTAGCCTAGGCCCCATCTCCCTGCCCAATGTCTATTGGCCTATTACAAGTGTTTGATAACATTGCAATAGTACAGTAGTATTAACCTGAGATATGAGCCATCACCCCTCTTGCATCACAGTTCCTTCATTATTTCCTGTCACCTTAATTCAGGTATAAGCAGAGAGAGAAGGCGGGATGCATTCTGCCCCCCCCCCATCAATTCTCAATCCATAACAGAAGAAGAAGTGGGCATGGTACCTGATGTGCTTGCCAATATTTACAGAGTTTTCAATCTCAAAAGTCAGTAAGGTGGAGTGAACATTTTGGCTGCAAGAAGTTCCTGCTGAGGTGGTTTTAAGTTACCCCAAGAAAGGCCTGGAAAGCACAAACCTGGAATTTGGGAGTGTGGCAAGAATTTATTTCTACATCACTTTTTTCGTTACCCAGGTGAGAAACAACCTTTTAAATAAAACACAGAGCTAAGGAAATTAATTCAAATCCAGCGAGGGAACCAGAGTTTATTGTAACTATTGCAATAGGTCAGGGCTCAACTTAACGTGGTTGTTATAGATAAACTGCCAGTTAAGAAGTCTGCCACAAGGAGAATTAGAACAAGGATTCATAGGGAGAGAAACCAACAGAGTCATAAAACACCAAATATCTTTCTACATACGTAAAGAAAGGTTACAGATCAAAGAATATAAAGTTACACAACTTCACACTGGTATCAACTTCCTTGGTGTGTTTCAAAACATGTGGTCTCAGCCTACAACTTATCTGGCAGGTGTCTAGACAACCAGGCTTTCCCGTATCTGTCCCTGGAACCTCTAGAGGCGATGCTGGTTCTAACTCACAACATAGGAAAACATCCTATCATTTGCGCCGCTTTCAGGGTCAGATAGGAGAGATGGAATGCAGTGAACGGGGGAGGCATGAGTATCACAAAATGCAGACACACATGAATAATTCATGGATGCATTCTGCTCAAAGTTTAAATGCAATTAATATTGGAACATTTTAAAAATAAATAAAAAATCTGCATCCTTGGTCTCTAATACTTATACAGTAGTACCTCGGGTTACATACGCTTCAGGTTACAGACTCTGCTAACCCAGATATAGTACTTCGGGTTAAGAACTTTGCTTCAGAATGAGAACAAAAATCGTGCAGTGGCAGCGCAGCGGCAGGCCCCTTTAGCTAAAGTGGTGCTTCAGGTTAAGAACAGTTTCAGGTTAAGAACGGACCTCCAGAATGAATTAAGTTCTTAACCCGAGGTACCACTGTATCAGGAGGGAGTTTTCTTACTTATAAAAATGTTCAAATGAATAGCTCTATATTTCTAGAAGTTGCCTCAGTGACTACAGCTTAGCTAGCCTTGGGATCCATTAATGGCTACAGACTATTGCTGAGGAACCTCAGGCTTTCAGGACCATGGGTAGGCAAACTAAGGCCCGGGGGCTGGATCCGGCCCAATCGCCTTCTAAATCTGGCCTGCGGACGGTCCAGGAATTAGCATGTTTTTACATGAGTAGAATGTGTCCTTTTATTTAAAATGCATCTGTGGGTTATTTGTGGGACAAAGGAATTCATTCTTTTCTTTTTTCAAAATATAGCCTGGTCCCCCACAAGGTCTGAGGGACAGAGGATCGGCCCCCTGCTGAAAAAGTTTGCTGACCCCTGACTCAGGACAAATGCAGTCCTCCAGTCCTCTCTGCGTGGCCCTCAGAACTTTCCTCAGGTCATACTCAAGCCACACCCTCTACTCAGGTTACAGCAGGGGTCGGCAACGTGCGGCCCATGAGCTGGATGTGGCCCACGAAGACTGTTTTACCGGCCCATGAGCTGAACAGAGCTGCCTGCTCAGTGAGACCCCCACACGCTGCGCTAAACCGGCATAGCACAGGGACTCGCCGAGCAGCACCGGAAATTGCATCTGCGCACATGCAGATATAGTGGTTGCTCGGGTTGCGAACGTGATCCGTGCGGGATGCACGTTCGCAACCGCAGCATTTGCAACCTACAGTGGTGCATCTGTGCACGCGCGGGTTGTGATTCGGCACTTCTGTGCATGCACAAAGTGCAATTTAGCACTTCTGCGCATACGTGATCACCGAAACTCGGAAGTAACCCGTTCCAGTACTTCCAGTTTTTGGTGGTCCGTAACCTGAAAAAATGCAACCTGAAGTCTCTGTAACCCAAGGTACTGTACTGGAAATCATGTCTGTGCATGTTCAGACGCCCAAAATTGCTTCTGCGCAGGTGCGATTTTTGGCATCTGGGCATGCACAGAAGCAATTTCCAGTGCCGCGGACATGCGCAGATGTGAATTCTGGCATTGTACTATGCCTGTGATAGCCTGGGAATCTGATTCAGAGGCTGAACCGGAGGAATCCCAGCCTGCACAGGAGTCCCCGCCTCCAGGGCTGGCTGAGCCGGGGCAGGGGCTTGAATCTGAAGGGCCCTCACCTGTGCTGGATCCTCAGGAGCAGACACCAGCTGAATCCGCTCTGGCTTCGGAGGTGATCGAGGACCCATTGCCTGCAGGTGCTCCTCTCCCAGCCCTGTCAGGGGAAGGTGAGGTTGCCTCTGGGTCCAGTAACCCTCCAGCCTCTCCTGAGCTGCAGAGGCTCAGGGCAGAGAGGCGGAGGGAACTAAGTTCTCCCAGGAGGAGTGCTCGCCTTAAGGGCAGGGGAGGTGAGTCACCTGTGGGCCGGGACCACCCTAGGCCTCAGAGGAGATAAAGGCCAGTCAGCCCAGTCCCAGGTTGCGGGAGCAACATCGTTGGAAACCTGTTCCTGTCAGCACCCTGACCTGCTCTTCCAGAGTTCCTGACCATGCCCAGCTCCTTACCTTGGACCCCACATCAGCCTCAGACCACGCCGCACGGTAACCCCCCCGGGACCAGCACAGTGCCAGTCCTTTCCACGGATAATCTCCGTGGGAGTGATCCAGTCCATGGCCGGTAATGGGCTTCAGACACAAAGCACATAGATGAGGCAGTCTCGAAGTACCAGCTCTCCTCAATTTCTAGTACAGTGGTACCTCGGGTTAAGTACTTAATTCGTTCCAGAGGTCCGTTCTTAACCTGAAACTGTTCTTAACCTGAAGCACCACTTTAGCTAATGGGGCCTCCTGCTGCTGCCGTGCAGCCGGAGCCCGATTTCTGTTCTTATCCTGAAGCAAAATTCTTAACCTGAAGCATTATTTCTGGGTTAGCGGAGTGTGTAACCTGAAGCGTATGTAACCTGAAGCGTATGTAACCCGAGGTACCACTGTAATAGATCATGGATGGGGAACCTTTTTCAGTCTGAGGACTGCATTCTCTTCTGGATAGCTTTTTTGGGGTGGGGGGGGGCACTTGCCAGTGGTGGGCAGGACGAGAGGTAAAATAGGATGGTCAGCTAAAGCAAATTTTACCTTTGCTGGGTAGTCTTGTTTCTAAACACGCACACACTGCATCTCCAAGGCATTATGAGATGATAAGAAGACATTCCAGATAGGCAAATATACTGGTAAAGGTAAAGAGACCCCTGACCGTTAGGTCCAGTCACGGACAACTCTGGGGTTGCAGTGCTCATCTCACTTTACTGGCTGAGAGAACCAGTGTACAGCTTCCAGGTCATGTGGCCAGCATGACCGAGCCCTTCTGGCGAACCAGAGCAGCACACGGAAATGCCATTTACCTTCCCGCCTGAGCGGTACCTATTTATCTACTTGCACTTCATGCTTTCCAACTGCTAGGTTGGCAGGAGCTGGGACTGAGCAACGGGAGCTCACCCCGCGGGGATTCGACCTTCTGAGCTGCAAGCCCTAGGCTCTGTGGTTTAACCCACAGCGCCACCCACAAATATATTGGAGGATGCAAAATAAGGCTAGTCAGAGGCTGTGGCCCAGGGTTCGGCAAGGTTTCTCAGAATCTCAATTTCGACGGGCCAGCTGTGGTTGCCCATTGGTGAAAACAATCATACACCACATATGACCTGAATCTCTCTCCCTCCCCTCTTTATTGTAACCCACAATAATTATGGTTTGAAAACAGGTGCAGGGGGGTTACGATGTCCTGCTTCAACCTAAGCCCTTTCTCGTAGAACCGGGAATCCGGAAAGAAAAAACATTGCCCCCCCCCTTTTAAATACCGGCAGTTTTTTTTAAAAAAGAAGAGAAGTGGGGTCTCTGGTGAGTAGGGAAGCCTTGGACGGGAGTGAAATTAACCAGGCAGAAACTGACAGGCTAACTAACGAGGCGGATCGCTGGGCTTCCCCCTTCCCTGCGGTGGGGGGTCGGGTGTCCTAACACCCACGGACTCTGTCTGCCGCCTCCCACGGGCACACAGTAAGGAGGAAAACCCATTAGGCAGCCCCACCTCAAACTGTGTGACGCGGAGTTGCCATGACCACTCTTTTACGCTACAACGGCTGAGCCAGGGGGAGAGGCACGGGGCGCATTTCAGCACCGCCGTGGCCGCGGACAGCAGCCTCGGCGCAGAGTCTCCGCTTTTCTTTCCCCCCTCCCTCCCCTCCCGTTCCCTCATTTCGGGCTTCCCTCCCCCCCTTGGCTCCGAGGGGGACTGGCGGGAGGCGGAGCCCTTGTGGACTTATCTCTCCCCCTGGCGCCCTCACAAGCTCCAACTGATCCATCCCCGAAGGGAAACGGAGGGAGGACAAGGGCTGTGAGGGGTGCGCCTTGCCATTCTCTCGCCTGCAGGCTTGAGGGACGCTGAGGGGGAGAGGGGGACCAGGAACTACCGCTTCCACGAGGCCAACTCGGTAAGTGCTTGACCGAGGCAAGGAAAAGGTCTACACGAAGGGGTTCCTTTTAAGGTAGCTCAGAGGCATATATTTCTGGAGTCGCCTCTGGCGCTCCAGGTTGTTCGTTGTGATCGTTCGTTGTTGTCACCAGCATAAATGTGCGTGGTATTCAGAATAACACTAGAGCGCAAGGAACCTAGAAACTATACCCTCACATAGGGTTTGTCTTTTGGACGTAGTTCTGCCTATAGTTCTATAGAGACGGAGGACAGCGCGTCCGTGCATTCGGTTGATTTGGGGGCTTGGATGAACTTCCTTGAGGTTTAGCAGCCCAGCAATTGTTTGACTGAGCATATATCACTTTTGCCGACTGCTGTAAGACCTTTGGCCACAGCCCATCAAAGTGTTGGGAGATGCTCAAGTTCCAGTCGCATTGTTTTCTAGCTGAGTTCCATTGGTTTTCCGTTGGTTGCAAGGAAGCGTGGGTTGAAAGTGTCTAACTTCTGTTGCTTTGTCCTCATCCCCCGAAAATGGAAAACTGAGGGATGCTGTCTTTGAAAATGGGAATTCCATCCGTAGCATATAACATGGAAAAGGGAAGAGGGAAGGAGTTGAAGCCGTAGGTTGTGCAATTCTTTACTATGTGTAAAGAATCCCTGGGTTCTGTGTAGTGTCTGAGATCCCCGGTATCTTTCGGACTTTCTAGAGCGTCCTTAGAAATTATCCGAGGCTGACTTTTTGGATTAAAGAATAGAGGCTGGTATATGCTAACTGGATGTTCTATGAAGTCTGCTTTTAAAAAAATGTTTTTACTGAAGTTTTTCTTGGGTAACGAAAGTACATACAGCGTCTCTGCTTTCAGTTGATAGAGTCCTTTCTGTGGATCGTTTACATTCAATGTTAGACACTAATGTTATAGACAGTATGAGATTGGGGGAGAAGAGAGGTTGGGGAGATAGAACGGGGAAGAGAGAAGGGGGGGTAGTAAACTTTCGTTATTTTACATAGTCTATGTGCAAGGTTTTTGTGTCAGCCTCATGTGGGTCGGTCCCCCCCCCCTTCATTTAAAGTCTGTTTTTGAGTAAAAATGTTCGTAACTATAGAAGGTCTCCAGACTGCAGGACTTCCTAAATACTATTATAGATCCTTTGCAAGATGTGCATGTGGGCTAAAGAATCCTTGAGTCATGTATAAGTGCTAAAAAAGACCATCTGAGCTACAGAGGTGTGCACATGTTGAAGGACTAGGCATGCTGTATAATCTTTAAGTGGTATATATAAGCATTCTTTCTCCCTCTTGCTCTCGTGCTTTGGATACTATAGGAGTTTTACATTTTCTGTGGGAACTCTCGGTGCTATAGAGGATCTGCCCTTTGCATATTGATTCCATGAATTATGTTCTGAAGTTTTCTACAAGGTTTTGGTAAAGCTATATTGTGTAGGTAAATGTCATTCTCTTAAAGAGTTATACAAAATCCATGGACATGCGTTTGCATAAAAGGTTTCTGTCCATGTACAGCCCCTGAGCTTTATATAAGACCCCAAATTAGGGTTGTCATGTGTCCTCTTTTTCCAGGACCTGTCCTCTTTTTCAGGGGTAAAATTTGAGACAAATTGCATTTATTTGCTTTGAATAGCTGTCATAGCATCCTCATTTTTGATCTTCAAAATATGGCAACCCTACCAAACTAACAACCATTATATTCTCCAGTCTTTCTGGATGCTGTACACTTCTTGAGCCTCATATATAGTCCCTTGGCAAATATATGTTCCCTTTTGCTAAATGGCTTCTAAAGCACTATACGTTCTAAAAGTCCAAAGACTACCTTTAGTTTAAAAGAAATCTGCATATTTCTAAGTATATAAAATGGTGAATGCTATGACATTATTCATCCCTGGGACTAACTAGGAACCTGTTGAGTTTTGGATTATGAGACTTCTCAAGATACATTTGGATTCATCAATGGACTGTAGACTCATTTTATTGAACCTGCAAAACCTGCAAAGTCAGATCATTAGTCCATCTAGTCCATGGTCATTTACTATTAGAGTGTCAGTATGGTGTAGTGGTTAGACTGTTGGATAAAGCCCTGGGAAATGGAGGTACAAATTCCCATTCAGCCATGAAGCTCACTGGGTGATGTTGAGCCTGTCACTGCCTCTCAGCCTAAACCAACTCACAGGATTCTTATGTGGATGAAATGAGGAGGGGGAGAACCAGGTACACCACCTTTAGTTTCTTGGACGAAAAGATAGGATGTAAATGCAATCAATCAATCAATATTCTCAGCAGAAGTTCTTCAATGTCTCTCAGGAAGATGACTTTCCCAGCCCCTCTACTTGAAACTCTGCCACTGATATTGAGACTAGTACCTTGCACATACTAAGCATGTGCATTTAGCACTGGTGCTTTTGGCCAAGTTAGGGTTTTAGAACCCCAAAATCTGCTAAGATCCCTGGGTCTCTTTAGAAAAGTATTTCTAAGCTCTGAATAGTTTTGGATGCTAGAGAGATCTGACCAACCCCTTTTCTGCCCTAGAATTTCACTTGTGTTACGTGATACTAGGAAGGCCACTGAATTCTTATATCACAGGGGCGTGTGTGCATGGGTGCATGCAAGTGTGTAAGCAGTGAAAAACAGGGGCATTTGCTTCTAGAGTGGACAGAATTATTCAACCTTAGGTCTTCAGATGCTGTTGGACTTCAACTCCCATCACCCCTGACCATCGATTAAGCTTGCTGGGGATGATAGGAGCTTTAGACCTCTGGGAATCCAAGGTTCAAGAGCACTTTCTATAACATCCATTGCCACTATTGTCCTTTAAAGCCTTACATTTATTTTCTCTGTAGTGGATGTCTGTGGGGGTGTGGAATAAGTGGTTTTATGAGCAGAAGTCAAGGCAGTACATTTGCCTTTCACTTATTCAACTTGCACTGTAAACTCAGATTTCTAGCACTAATTCTTCAATAACTTCCTATCCACAGGGTCAACTTTCTCCTGCCACCTTCTCTCCCATTTTTCTTATTTTAGCCATCCCAATGTGCTTCATTCAGTCCTTTCAAGTTTGTCATGCCAATTCTCCCCATGGTGCTTTGATGACAATAAATTTTCATAAATGAATCATTGGTCAAAATGATTTGGTTCTCTGAGAAGCTGTTAGAAGCTGGAGAGAGATGTTGGAATAATTTCCCCTTACAGCCACAGGTGGGTTGAGGCTGTATAAACATTTGGCACTGAGGGGCAAACAAGCCAGAGTTTCTGCCTCTAAAATTATTCCATGTTCTTTATTGTTCCCTTCTTTTTATATGACTTGAATTGTCTTTATCTTGTCTCTGTGCCCCCAAAGCCTAAGATGAATCAGCAAGCTGAAAAGAGCAGTCACTTTGATGAATTCAGCTGCACTTCTGTTTCTTAACTGTTTATTATTTTACCATAGCAGGAGCTATGGTTCAAAACAGCAACATTGACTCTAAACAGTAGTATTTATTTTTGTTGCGTTTCCCAGCCAGTTAGAAAGCAAACACAGTTTAAACTGAACTCAGATGCAGAATTTGCTCTGAAGCTTCAGAAGGGGGCTCTGCTTTATAACTTGTGTCATAATGCAAAAGCAAGAAAGTACTTCTGAACACACAAACAGTGAGTGAATTGCCACATCCTAGCCAATGCAGACTGCAATTGCTTTTCCACCTGAAGCAACGGTATTAAAATGAAGCCCACTAATTTTCACCTCCATCTGACTCTACACTAGACCAGGGTAGAGAAATTCAGACTCAGGCTTCTCTGTCTGACCCTTGATATATTTCTAGGTCCTATCTGCTATCCACCCTCCCACCCAACCTCCTAACCTTGACTGAGTGTTTTCGTCTGGCTAGAATACGTCCTAAAACTCTGATAACGACTTCTGCTTGCCCTGACAGAGACTAGTCTATTGTACAAAGCAAAGACGGACATTCATCCCACTGACCACTTTTGTCTTTCACCTTGCCAGTCACTGCAAGTGGACCCCAGAAGGTTGCCTTAGAAGGAATTGCAGTTCTTTAGTTGAAAAAGATTCCCCACTCTTGTTTTAGACTCTGAAATTCATGGTCTTGAACTTGAAGGTGGGCTATAAGTGAAAGTGGTGGGTTCTGCAACAAAATGTTGTAATATGCCTGTATTCCTGTTAGGGCTTCAGAGGTCCAGCAGCCATGCCTTTCCCCCCAAATACTGCCCACTCTACCAGCCAGCCAGCATCCCATGACTATGGTCACTGAGCTTTACTTCCTCCCCTTTGTCCCTGCTTCTGCACACTTTGGAGTTCACTGGAGTCTGCTGGTACCTCTCTGTTGTCTGTGGATGGTGCCTTTTTGACTACGTAAAAATATCCATATTCATTGAATGAGCTGGCTATTCATACATAGCAGGGGTAGGAAACCAAGTGTGGCTGGCTGGTGGGCTGGATCTTGACCTCCCTCAAACCCTGCAGGCCATTCTGGCAGGGAAATAAGGCCACCCACCTGTCAATCTGCTGAAATCACCAAGACATGAAGAGAAATATTTTTTAGCCTGTGCAGAAAGCTTAGCCTCTGTGAAAGCTATTTTTAAAAATTTGAAGGGCTGTGCATAGGCCCACAGCCCACCCTGTGGCCCAAAAATCTGCAGCCCCTAGATTTACCCTGTTCCTGCCCCAGGGGATACCCACCACAGATTCATACCTGAAGCAATGCAGAACTTTTAAGGGAGTCCACTAAAGCAGATTGTTTCCCAGGTAGGGATGTTAAATAAAAGACAAGACCAGGGAGTATAAAGTGAGGCACCCAGTAGTTCCCTAGTTTATTCTACTGCAGTAAGTCAGCACCCATAGAACAAGTTTGAATGGAACTGCCCCAAACAAGGAGACTTCATACATTGGCACAATATACATTTTCTATCACAGGGTTAAGTAAAGTTGCCATAAAGTTGTTGAGCTATTTTAAAGGAAATTCGGAGGGGGGGGGGAGAGAGCCCACTTACAACACATGGGTTGACACATGTCCAGATTTAAGCAATTCTCACCTGGACACTGTTTCCGGTGGCAAAATCTCGGCAATTTCCGGGAAAGTCTGGACTTATGGCTCTGTGAGAGACTCATCAAGGATCCTCCTCTTTGTACAGGCACTTGGTTTTCTGGAACATATATATTGGGGTGATTCTGCTTTGTGAAACAAATTTAACAGGTGTTGGGGGTGTCTTTTGATACCTTCTACCTAAGAGCGTGTAAATCCTGCCAGAGGAATTCTGCTTTGTAGTTTGATTTCTGAATCTTAAGCTAGCTCCTTCTGCAGAAAGCCCTGATTCCATTGATTTCACATCCTTCGCTCAACATGATCAGCTTCTTCTTGCTGACAGTTAATGACCCTGGATAGATTGACACAAGAAAGTTTTACACCTGTTTGTACTGCTTTGTGTTTTCTGGTCTTATTACAGCCACATAAAGTTCGTTATGCAAGCAATGTTGCCATCAGGGTAGGACTTCAGAGCAGAATGAACAGGGCAGCCCTTAAACACAGCAGGACCAGCTTTCTACATTTTCAAGTAACTGAAATAGAGCATATTGCCACCTAAAGGATACATCTCAATACAATTAAGTCTACAGTCCAAAGTCACCTAACTGCACCACTATCTGCTGGTGTTGCTTCAAAGTCTGTTTCAGTTGCATTAGGAAAGAGGATAACTGCTAGAACCGAAAAATCACAATGCTGCTACTTTTTCCTATGGCCAGAATGGATTGAAATGTCACTGCTGACGTTATTACCATGCTGCTGAAAGACGAGGAGAGAATGATGGATGGGGCCAAAGTGAGGAGCTTTGCTTCAATATGCATTGCAAGCCTTTTCCACCTGTAGCATAAATAAGATTTGCTGAATGCCATTGCCAGTTGCTTCTGTATGAAGGTGTGGCTCAGCTTTCTTAATGACCATGCTAAATCACTACAAAGCTTAAATGTGAAACTCCCATCTGCTAAGCAACAGTTAGGACTTATTCACAAGACCACGTCAGTAACAATGTGGCTGTTAATAATTACCACATGCATACATCCCCTTCAAGTGTCCCGATTTTCCTAGGACATCCCCAGAATTACAGAAGCCATCCCAGCTTCTGATTTGATCCTGGAATGTCCCATTTTGCTCCTCTAGTGTTGCCGCCACCAAGCTCAGGGAGGAGGATGAGCCGGCACTAGCAGTTGACGCTGGCACTTGCAGTGCTGCTGCTCGCTCACGCAGGTCAGCTGGTTCATGTGAGAGCATGGCACCAAAAGACACGTGCTCTGATTTTCATCAGAGGAATGTTGGAAGGTGTGCCTGGAGGTTACAACAGAGGAAGGCATGACCGTTAGGATGGTATGATATGGCTTTAGATGTATAGTGCAGATGGGGCCAAGCTTAAGTCATTTCCCCACCATAACATTTAACACACATTTCAAGCGCATGGCTTCCCCCAAAGAACCCCGGGGGCTGTAGCTTACCCCCAAACACTTGTGTTTGACAAATCACTGGTCTCACCTATGTCTTTGAAGGGCAATATCATGAATGCAAGTCTAGAAACTTGTCCATAACTTAGTACAGCAGGTTGACTACTCGGGTTTCAAAAAGCCATGTTACTGTTTGTTCTTATCCCACAGCATTTCATTGGGAGGTTCACGCTTTCATCGGTGACAAGATGTGCATTTCATATTTTTGCCAAAGGATCCAGTGATTCATCACATTGACTCTTCGGCTGTGCATACTTGGCAAAAATCCAGCTATCGTAAGTTTGAATCTGTTTATTTCTCAGTGGAGATTCTGCTAAGAAAGTTAAGCTCTTGCAATAGGAGGTAGAAAATATATACGGAAGCCCAATTGTAAGTTAGATAATAGTGTGCAAGCTTTCTGGGTTACATCAGGGAGAAATGTTCAGGTATATTATTTCTACCCCAAGCTAATCCCACCTTCTTTCTGTCTTTTGGGGCAGAGGACACATCTGAACAAAGCTCATCAACCAACAGGTGTCTCAATAGGAGCTTGATAAATTTGATTCCCCACCCTCCCAGCTAGCAAAACTGGAGGGGTGTGTGTATGTCAGGCTGGAAATACTACCTCTTACTTTTCTGAGCATGATCTTTACAAAGTAAAAGGCCACCACAGATTTGGAGTGGGGAGAGCTGGAAATGGTGGGTGTTTGTGGGTGTGTGCATATGCATGTGTACATGTGTGTGAGAGGGGGGCATGTGTGGCGGGTGTATGTGGTCTGAAAGTATAGTGTGTGTATGCATACAGTGGTTACTCCCACTGCTAGAATATGGCCCTCAGAGAGGTGGGTGCCTAGCAATGTGCTCCCTGGGCTTAGAAACAATAGCCAATCCTGTTCTACACAATGCACTCAAGCACAATAGGACTTTGTATTATATGAATGTCATTACTGGGTACTAGGAAGATGGGTTGGGGAGAACATGGCCTCTGTTGTGGAGATCATTGAATGCTAAAAAAGAATGGTCTATTTTTATTTATTTAAAAAGGGCAGTTACCTAGTCCTCGAGAGCCCTTTTCTGATTATTGAAATATGGGAATACTCAACATAGAATCATAGAATTGAAGAGTTGGAGGGCACTCAATGGATCACCTAGTACAACACCCCCACCCCACTTCTGCTGAAAAACCTCTAAGGAAGGAGAGTCCACCGCCTTCTGAAGAGGTCTCTTCCACTGTTGAACAGCTCTTACCACCAGAAAGTTCTTCCTCACATTTACCTGGAATCGCCTTTCTTGTATCTTGAATCCATTGGTTTGGGTCCTAACCTCTGGAGCATCAGAATGCAGACTAATAACATAAAGAAAAACACATGGAACAGGAGTGAGGACACACCTTTTATCTCTACTCCTGATCTCTACACATTGACCATTCCATTTTGCATAGAGCCTGAGGAAGTGGTAGGTGCAATTTGATGCTCTATAAGGTTCCCCATCATGGGGTGAACAGCTGCACTTATTTAATCTGCACATGTGTAGACTCCATTCAGAAATAAGCAATATGTGGAAGTCAGGACAGGAGTCAGAATAGCAAGGGCAAGTCTACTCTCCCTCCATGTCTACTATGTATTTTGGAAAGTTGTTTGCATTTGGACACCTCTTAAAATATGATAGCTAAATTTTTCTTGGTGGTTCCTGAGCTAAAGGAGTAAATTTATATTTGGATAGAACTGGATGCTATTTTAAATCAAGATGGTGGGCTGAGCCTATCAAAGCATCCGTGATTTGAACCACTGATTTTGAAACTGAAGTGTGCTTTTTATGTTGTTGTTCCTTATACTTCCCAAACAACAACAGATATGAGACTGTTAAGAATAAATATTCCCAGATTTCAACTGTGTGAAAAAGGGTTCAGAATCAGATGGGAGGGGCCTCAGAAGCAGTAAGGACAGATTCTGTCCAGTGCTTAGCTATGTTTTTATGAGCAGTCATGCTTTGTAGATATTGATGTTTTAGTTTGGTCGGGTCTGGTCATCACCATGTAACTTGATGGCTTGGTGCTTTTTGCTTCACATTTCTTCTGAAGTGGGTGGGAAGTGCTAGTTTACCCAGAAGTAAGTACTGCTGAGTTCAATGCAACTCTTAAATAAGGCTGCTTAATATACTAAACAAGGCTTAATATTAATGTTCCCCATTAGTATTGCTCAAAACCAGTTTGGGTGGAAGATGCTGTAATATTTAAGGCAACTTAAATGCATTTTTAAAGGCTACAAAAATACTGTTAAATTACAAAATGCACTGACTGGAGAAGTTATCTCATACCAGATCCATCCCACCAAGTACTGTCTATCCTGAGTAGCAGTGGCAATGCAAGTTCTCCAAGGACAGAGGTCTTTTCCATCACTTGCTGCATCATCAACTACCAAATCTACTAACCTGGAGAGGACTGGGAACTCCTGCAGGTAAAATATGTGCTCTATCTAACACACAGGTATGGCCCTAGTTACAATTAGAATAGTATATAAAAATCCAGAATACAAGAGAGTTAAATACCATCAAAATATTTGCCAATGTAAACCAGCTTTAACCTGGTACCTAAACAATGCTAATGGTGGCGCCTGGTGAATGTGTTTTGGGAGCAGCATCCCATAATCAAGGAATTGCAAGAGAGGGCCTTGCTCCTGGTAAATGTCCATGTGATTCTAGCCACAGCTCAGGGGTACAGAATATATTTCAGCCAGAGGGCCACAGTCCCTTCTGGGCAACCTTCTGAGGGCCACATGCCAGTGGTGGGTGGGGAAAAGCAATTAATTTACATTTCCCCCCTTATATGGTAGGCTAGCTTCTATACTTACTATCACACAAGCCTCTCTATCTGCCACCAAGGAGCATTATCAGGGTTCAGGGTCACATTCAAGCCAGGCAACAAACACTCAAGGAGGGCAGGGCGCATGAAGGGTGTAGCCTGCGGAGAGGACCAGACAGAGAGCCCTAGAAGGCTGCATTTGGCCCTTGGGGGCCCAAGATTCTCCACCCCTGCCATAGATGAAGCTATAACCAGGACTTGGATTTTTAACCACAGCTACCTAGTGGCCTTCTGTTCAGGCTAACAACCTGGCTACTGCTTGTTTCAGATGGTAGAAAATCAATATTGCATATTTCCCCAAGACCATTGGCTTCCAAGCAGCTGACTCTTTTTCTCTCTTCTTCCTGCCCCCCATCAGGTAGGTTAGGGGCATATGGTTTTTTGTTACCATGAGTCTTGTAAGAGATATAGGCATGGAAAGCTTGCAGCAGCAGTCCATGTACTACCATGAGATAAGAGAGTAAACAAACAACCGCAGTACGTATGTTGAAATTAGCTTAATGGAGCATGTCTTCAAAGCCCATGATTAAAAGAGATTGGCTCTAGCCTGCTTCCATTTCTTACACCCTGGCTCATGTGACGTGGTGAGGGCCAAGGGTCTTTTTGTTCACATGCCCCACTTCTACAAGGTAAACTGCCGGGGAGCATTTGAGGCACCACATTGAGAGTGATGCAGGTAGAACCAATGGATGGTACCCCTGTGGCATTGTCAATACTTAAATTTGTTAGGTCCATTATAGGATCATGTGTCCTGGCACAAATTAGATGCAGTAAACTCTGGTCCATGGGCAAATATGGCCCTGCATCATGCAGAAAGTAGATTTGAATTCACCTCTCAACAGCTGATGGGTGGTGAGTTGAAATGTGCTAGATCAGCTGTGCATCTGAGTTCCCCAGATTGCGCAACTGTATCCCTGCAGAAAGCAGTACTGCTCAGTACTTTGCATGGGATTGGCAAAGCCCTTGCACTGTCATTTCCAAGTGCTTGAAAACTGCTGCACAAGGTACTTTGGCAGGCGGGAAGGGCAATGCACCTGCCACTCACTGCCCACTATCAAAGCTGGCCTGTTGAGGTAGGATTGGAGATTCCCTGGCAAATCCTGAAATGTGTTTAATCATTTAGGAGCATTTGTATGCTACTTCAAGGCAGCTCACAATGCCCACTCTTCAGAAGCATCTCTTGATGCGATGCTTGAAGCTGCCTAGAATGACTCATATGAATCATAATGAGCCCAAATCTTTCTTGCAATCATAGACACAATTGCCTAAGAGTATTTGAGCACATCATGATTCATATGGTGCATTCCAGGTATCTTCAGTCACTACATCAAGAGGCATTTAACATATTCCAGAGGACTCTTCCAAATAGCAAAGTGGGTGATTTTCTTAAATTTGTATTTATTTTATTTTTAATTGTTCAGATATATTGGGGATATTTTAGCTGGAGGATTCTGGAATTGTAATATTTTCAAATGACTAGAAAAGCTAGGGACAATGTGGTCCTAAATGTTCTTAAAAGGTAAAGGGACCCTTGACCGCTAGGTCCAGTCGTGACCGACTCTGCGGTTGCGGCGCTCATCACGCTGTATTGGCCAAGAGAGCCGGCGTACAGCTTCCAGGTCATGTGGCCAGCATGACTAAGCCGCTTCTGGCGAACCAGAGCAGCGCACAGAACACCGTTTACCTTCCTGCCAGAGTGGTACCTATTTATCTACTTGCACTTTGACATGCTTTCGAACTGCCAGGTTGGCAGGAGCAGGGACCGAGCAACATGAACCACCGACCTTCTGACTGGCAAGTCCTAGGCTCTGTGGTTTAACCCACAGCTTAATCAGCAGTAAATCTTATTGAGCATAGGAATTTCTCAAATCCACTTCAGAGTGCAAGCTAATTTTTGTCTCTTGCATTGAACCTAGTGGAGGCTGGTTCATATAGACTGAATGAGGGATTACCCCACTATCTCCAAAACACCCTCAGCCTACTGCATCTGCCTGCCTTCTTGCCCACTGGCTATTAGCCTATAGTCTCAGTGCTGCTGTTATAGAACATGGTAGAGAGGAGAATAGGCTATGTCATTGGCTCTGGCTCCTCCTACTGTTGAGCCCCCCTGCCTTGAGGCCTACCACCAGCCCCAATGGCCATTAGTCACCACTGATTAGACTAGATGTTTCAAATTCACCTGAGCATCTCTACATCTCTCCAAATTTAGGTTACGCCCATAACATTTAGAATTATAAATATTGGTTGGTAAAGAAAGTGTCAGTGTGGGTTTCAGCAGGCAGGGAGAGAGAATACCCTTAATTTCTGTTGGCACAAAACCAATGTTTGCTAGAGCTAGCCAGCTAGTTTGCCAGGTGCTTCTGCACTGTCTAACTTGCAAGGCAACATGAAGATTGCATCTCTGTAGGCCTAACACTTCATGCCATGCACCCATTATATTGGGTTTCCATGGCAGCAAAACACCTTTTCCAGGTGTCTCTCTCTATATGTCATCTCCACTCTTCCTCATCTCTGTTTTCTTGCTAGAGACGAGCCATTCTAAGGCACAACTTAATTTCAGAAACAAAATCTTGAACTAGGTGCCTAAATTATTTAATTTAGAAGAAGAATATAAAGATGAAAATGTGGGGCAGGGAGAAATAATTTTTCATGTGCAAGGAAACCTATTTGATACAGTTAGGGATATGTCCTAGGGGAGAAAAGGACAGCCAAATGGAGTCAGTTGATGCCTTCTGAGCTCTTCTGATCTTTCACCCATGGAGATGCTCTGCGTTCCTTATACAGTGGTACTTTGGGTTACATACGCTTCAGGTTACAGACTCCGCTAGCCCAGAAATATTGCTTCAGGTTAAGAACTTTGCTTCAGGATGAGAACAGAAATCGTGTTCCAGCAGCACGGTGGCAGCAGGAGGCCCCATTAGCTAAAGTGGTGCTTCAGGTTAAGAACAGTTTCAGGTTAAGTACGGACCTCCGGAACGAATTAAGTACTTAACCCGAGGTACCACTGTAGTAGCAAGCACCTTTGAATCCACTTCACTCCACCTCCAATTAGTAATTGCTGATTCACACCACCCTGAAACAAGGCTACTATGCAAGCTGCAAGGTATCTGAGCTTGGGTGTGCTATGAAATAACTGTAGGTTGTGTCCAATGCTAGTCCTACTCAGGATAGACACAATGAAATCAATGTTCATGGCTAACTTCGGTTCATTAATTTCAGCAGTTCTATTGAAAATGAGAAGTTCAGTGGGTCTACCCTGAGCAGAACTTAGTTGGTTATAACCCAATATCATTGTATCTTTGTACGAGTTTGCCTCTTTCCTCCCACCATGCAGTGTATTGCTTCACTGCTCCACTACAAAGACATCTGAGTCAGACACAGTTCTGCAAGGCTTTAGATTGTATTGAGATGCCTCACCATAATATCCTATTCCAAAAACACCACAATAAAATAATTTAAAATTATTTGATAAATATGTGCAGTGAGGGAAGAAGGATACCGCTTATTGGATGCTGGTCTTTTGGGGCAAATAGGATACTGCTATATCAACCTTAGTATGTCCTCTGCCTACCCCCATCTGCCTGCCTTCTTTCTTACAACAACTGAGGTGATTATCCCTTCGTGTCAGCTTGCTCCTTCTGCAGCTCAGTGTTGCCCTTTGTAAAACTAAGCAGGGAAGAGGATGAGAACAAAACTAGAATTAGTGGGCTCCACCTGCCATTGGCTCTGGCTCTTGTCCATCTCTTGTTGGTCTCCCTTTCTTATGCCCTACCAGTCCCAACAGGAATCAAACACCACTGCCCTTACTCAGTGGTCGATCACATGCTTTGCATGCAGAGAGACCCGTGTTGGGTCCCAGACAGTTCCAGTTAATCAGATCAGCAGGTAGTGTCAGGAAATACTTACTTCTGCCTAAGGCACTAGAGAGTTGCTGCCCTTCAGAGTTGACACTACTGGACTGGATGGTCAAATGGTCTCACATATTATTAGGCAACTTCCTACTCACCTAAAACTCCATTTTAGGAATCTACTGGTATGTACAAGATACTAGAAAAAGCCAAATTGTCATTACTGTTCATTGTCATCTCCCTCTCCACCCTGCTTCCCATTCCTCAATCAATAATCAGGTGTTCACAAAATATAAAGAAAGGCAAATTTATTTTCCACTTTGAATAAGAGTGCTCTAAGCAACATTTATTTCTTATTCTTTGAGGGGAAACCGGGCCAATCTTTTTTTAAGAAATGAAATGAAATAAAAATATAGTGCAGACAATTTATTGGACAAGAGCACAAAGATTACAGATCCACAATATCAAGATGATTCCTTGAATGTAAATACCGGTAATCAATGTTATAGACATTACAGAACATTTGTTATTATTTTTAAATCTACTTGCATATTTACCATATTTGGTTGTGTACTTAATTACTGTAATTTCCTCTAATTGCACAGTACTGTAATTTCCCTTAATTACATTCATAGTGTGCATACTTAAAATCACAACACTGGGGCACTTAATTTTACAACAACCCATAATAAACCTCCAGGAAAACAATGCCTTCCCAATGTTGTGTTGGAAGCATTAGAAACCTGACATTCTTTTGGATTTCCCCCCTTGATACACACACTTTTTGATGGCTGAGATAGATAGATAGATCTACCTACCTACCTATCTACTGTAGCAAAAAATAATAATACAAGCTCCTAATACTTGCCATGATGGTTATGATGTATCTCCACTGTTGGTATGCCTGTCTATGCCCATTGCTGGGAATCACAGGTGGGCAGAGTGCTGCTGCATTAAGATCTTGCTTTTGAGCTTCCCATAGGTTTGATTGGCCACTGTGAGGATGGGTTGATGTACTAGGTGAACCATTGGTCTGATCCAGGAGGGCTCTTGTTATGTTTCCCCCCACACAACCATTGTATTTATGAGTGAAGAGTAGGATTTTGTCCACTGTCGGTACCTCTGTGAACTGCACGTTCAGTGATAGCTTTAACAAGGACAGCCTTAACACACACATAGTGAGCAGTAATTTTGGGGTCAAGGTTTATGGCCATAAGGCATGATTCTATCGCCCGTCTTCCAATGTAACTACTGAATACATGAATGGAGGAACCCCTCTCTAGCCAATTAGATTGGGTAGGACTTCCTTCCAAACCCGAGGTGGGGCAATCAATCAATCAATCCCTGTGCTATTTGTCATGTCATTGAAGTGCTTGATCTGTCAGTGCTTTTTAAGATGTCCCTGACATTTTCCTTTGTGTTTTCCTCTTAGTTTACCAGCTGATTTCATGATGACTGAGGATTTAGATCCAAGATTCAGTTTTCTCACTTGGGAACAGATTAAAATACTGGATCAAGTGCTAAGTGAGGTGATCCCCATTCATGGCAGAGGGAATTTCCCGACGTTGGAGGTGAAGCCAAAATACATAATTTGTGCCGTCAAGGAGCAGCTGATCAAAAATCAGATCGCTGTCCAAGACATACGCCTGAATGGCTCCACAGCAAGCCACATCCTTTTAAAACAAAATGGTCCCAGCTACAAGGACCTGGATATCATTTTTTCTGCTGAGCTTCGAAATGAGCATCAATTTCAGGTTGTGAAGGAGTCTGTCCTTAATTGCATCTTAGACTTCTTACCAAAAGGTGTCAACAAAGAAAAGATCACAGCAAAGACAATGAAGGATGCCTATGTGCAGAAGATGGTGAAAGTGTCTACAGATTATGATCGCTGGAGTCTTATCTCCTTGACAAACAACAGTGGGAAGAATGTTGAGCTTAAATTTGTCAACTCTCTCCGACGGCAGTTTGAGTTCAGTGTTGATTCCTTTCAGATAATCCTCAATCCTGTGTTAGATGTCTATAGCAATGCAGATGGTGAGCTGTCAGAAGATTCTAATTTGTCCATCATTGCTGAAAGCATGTATGGAGACTTCGATGAGGCCATGGAGCACCTGAAGTACAAACTGATTGCCACAAAAAAACCCGAAGAGATCCGTGGTGGAGGCCTTTTGAAATATAGCAACCTTCTGGTTCGGGATTTTAAGCCAGTAAATGAGGCAGAAATTAAATCACTGGAACGTTACATGTGTTCTAGATTCTTCATTGATTTCCCTGATGTAACAGAGCAGCAGCGGAAGATTGAGTCATACTTGCGCAATCACTTCATTGGGGAAGGGAAGAGCAAGTACGACTACCTGATGACTCTGCGTGGGGTTGTGGACGAGAGCACGGTCTGCCTTATGGGACACGAGCGAAGGCAGACACTGAACATGATTACCATCTTGGCTCTCAAAGTGCTTGGAGAGCAGAATATCATTCCCAATGCAGCCAATGTAACATGCTACTATCAACCTGCTCCCTACATCAGCGACAGGAACTTCAACAATTACTATATTGCTCCTAGACAGCCACCCATTATCTACCAGCCCTATTCCTTTCACATTCCCATGCAGAGTGGCATGGTGTAGCCAACCACAAAACCTCATTGCCTTACATCATTGACCAACCTTTCCCTAGCCCCCCCCATTCCCCTGAGGGCTCTTCAAAATAAAGCCCATGTTAAAGCAAATTTTCCTATCACTTTTGATTTTCAGGACATCTTTTTTTGGGTGAGTCTGTGCATGTTGCCAAACATTGGCCTGCTACTGAAATATTGTCCTACATATTGAATGAACTGTGTGCTGGAGTTCATGTGAGATTCTCAGCAAGTTTCCTAAAACAGTTTATGTGCACCCTCATGTTTCTCTCTGTTTTGCAGCAATTTGGCCAGACCACCAACGTTGCCAACCAAGCAATAGTGTCTTACAAATGGCACAAGCACTGAGACTAATGTTGTGTGTCTGGACCGAAATGCAAAAGTTTGTGAGTTTGGCTACAGCATCAAGTCTACACTCCTGCCTTTTGTTCTTTTGTTACACTGCTGTGTTGCTACTAAGAGACTAAGAGACAAAACCCGCACAAGGCATAGGGATGGAGACTGGAATATATTATCCACTTTTGTGACAGTGTGACGCTTCTGGAGAAAGCTGGCAGTGTCCAGTCTAAACAAGCAGAGATAGGAGATAGGCATGAAAACAAGACCTTGGGCAACTCCAGCGGAACACTGATGACATAAAGCATTCTCCATTTAACGGAGCTACAGAAGTTGTTGCCTCTGCAGGGAGCACAGCCAATTGAAGTCCTATGTAGGCTGAACAGACCTGAGTTATAATAGGCTCCATTGTCATGGAGGTGCAGGCTTGGTGTTTAAGGCTTGGTGTTTAAGTTTTTGGCTCCAGTACGACTGGAGAGATAGCAATACTGCAGGATGATAGAGCTGTGTCTTCTGGCTAGAAGATCACTAAATATGGCATGAGTGATTCTGTCCTCCATTCTCAATAGATTCATCTGTTGTACCTGTATATGCATTCTGGAGTGCAAAATTGAGCTTTTGTCCCTCAGCTGCAAGAAACGAAGAGAGTGAAGACTCTATGCCTCATTTCATAGTGAAAGTGTATAGAGCACGAGCCCACTGAAGTGGGGGAATATAATACCAGTGCAACTGAACTGGAAATCTTATCCAAGTGCCTCACTGAAGTGAATGGTGAATGGTTCATGAGTGGATCCAATTTTAATGCCAGGTTGCTGTGCTACCTAATGTGATAAGTATCTAATCAATTTCTGAAATTCTGTAGAAAACTGTGGAAAGCCAAACAATTCAGTATGGCAAATTCTGATAGAGAACTTCACAAGTTTTGTAAAAGCTACTCACTTGTTTCAGTAATTGACACTCTGATCCTTGAGATATGGATGATCACAGAGCTTCTTGTGTGAGCCTGGTCATCCTACGTATGTGTTTTCTGCAGTCCTGTGTTACCGAAGCAACATGACATGGAACTGTGGAACAGATGCCATCACAATGCTCCCATAACTTTAAAAATGGGCCTCAATCCTATTTTCCCCCAAATGTAGTGTCTTTTTTAAAGTCTGGGCATACCTAGTGCTCAGCTGACTTGCTGAACTGTTAAGCTTTAGTAATTACTACAGGGAAGTAGAAGCATTTCAAGGAGGAGACAGGTTAACTACAAAGGCTACACCTGGATGGCCAGGAAAGTTGCCTCAAAGATCTTTTATGCTCATTCCTTGCCTTCCCACCTCCCTGCCCTGGGTCCTGGGGATGACAGTTGGTTGATAATGCTGATAATATTCTTTAATTCCATGGAACTATAGTTTCCTGGACAGAGTATTAAACCAGTTTGGTGTAGATGCATTATTACTAGCTGAAGCAAAATTTTGCAAAACATTTGGCCATGATAATAAAAGAAACAGCATTCAAACTTTTGGGATTTTGAACATGTTCAAATTTTGTTTTCAAAATTTGAATGTGAGAGATACTGTAGCCAGGAGAATCATTCACTTGGTGTGCCTTGTTGGACTTTGAAGATCAAGCTATGCCTATAAGTGTCATTTTTACCTTTGAAAACTGGCACATACTATTATTGTGTTAGATGAAGCTTTCATTGTGAAAAGTACAAGCAACAATGAAGGAATCTACTGGTGTTCAAAAACCAGCCCATGTATTCTTCTACTTCTTGTACAATTTGTCTAATTTCATTTTATATATTTAAGTTCTGGTTACTTTTAAGCCCATACAATCTTTACCAGCTGGTCTGGAACTGAACCACAGAAGTCAATTGATATGCTCCAGTTGACATTTTTGGTCTTTTGCTAAGATGTATCATGATATATAGATCTTCAATGTTATACATTATGAAAGACTTCAATATGCAAAAAAAAAGTCTCAGGTATAAATTGAAGCTTTCAATAGATTTTAAAAGGTCTCATATTTCCTACATAGAGGTTGCAATTGAATGTCATCAGATGGTAACCACTTGGGATATCTATATATTTTGTGTGAGTGTGGATTTGTTGTGAAACAAGTTTCTGTTGTTGCAATTGTTGCACTAGGTTCTTTTGTTTCGCAACTTTAAGGCTTGCCTTTGCGCTTCCAGACAGAAAATGTTCTGGATTCAGCCCTCCACTTTTCATAAGTTTCATAATTTCTTAAAAGTTCAATTAGAGATGTATAAATATTCTAAAGTAGCATTGATTCTGTTGATTGGTTTGTTTGTTTGTTTGTTTGTTTTAATCACAGGGGATTTTCATGTCCAAACAGCAGCTTGAGAATGTTGGGTTTCTATGATGCAGAAACCTCTTATCTGGGTCTTGAGCACAGTACTCAGGGACCATCCCTGGTGAAAGTCCTGTTGAAATGAATGAGAGTTGCACAACTGCACAGGTGTGTTTTTGTGTAACTCTGAGTGAATTCACAGTATATTTACTACCTAGTGGCTGTTTTGTAAAAAAAGAAAAGTCTGTAGTGGCTCTCAGGTTGCTCTATGTATTCACTGCATGTGGTAGACTATGTGTCACCAACCTTACGTCCCACTTTCCTGAATATCTAAGCAGTGATAGGGGCTTGGCAGTGCACAGCAGTTAATAGCTGGCTCTTTTGAGGGGCTACCACAGCTCAGCGTTAGATCACATGTTTTGCATGCAAACAATCCCAAGTAACCCCTTGGAAGCTACCTCATAACAAAACAGTTTTGATTAGTTTTTGACTGACAGAAGCTCTCCAAGGTTTCAGAAAGGAGTCTTCTCCAGACCAACCTGTAGATCCTGGGTACTGAACTCATACCCTCCAACATTTCTCTGATGAAAATAGGGGCTTCCCATTCAATAATGATATTTTTACTGTTTCTACACCACACATCTTATTGGGTTGCCCCAGCAACTCTGAGCAGCTTCCAACATAAATAAAAACATTAAAAAATTAACCATTAAAAACAAACCTTCCCTATTCCTTCAGACGGCTCGGGAGTTGGATAACTCCACACCCTCCAACATTTCTCCTACGAAAATAGGGACACTCTAGGGGAAAGCGGGGCATTCTGGGATCAGATCAGAAACTGGGGCAGCTACTCTAAATCAGGGACATCCCTGGAAAATAGGGACCCTTGGAGGGCCTGTGAACTCGAGACCTTCTGCATGCAAAACACCATCTCTCTGTTAGGGCCTCTCCATCTATCACTGAGCAATGTACTTTACCGCTGTGACCAGTTCAGTCCCTGGCTTCTCCAGTCAAAAGGATCAGGTAGCAAGTTTTGGGGAATACCTCTGCTTATAACTTGGAGAGCTGCCTCCTGTCAGAGTAGACAATACTGGATGAGATGGACAAACTGTCCAACTATCTTATGACCTTCAGGTATACATCTATATCAGGGGTGGCTAACTGTGGCCTACCAGATATTGTCAGATCCCAATTCCCACCAGCTGCACTGCCAGCATGGGCACTGCTCAAGGACAACAGCAACTGCATTAAGCAACATCTGGAGGGCCACAGGTTAGGTATTCCAGATCTATACCAAGAATTGACTCTGGTGTTGTTGTTTTTTTCATTTTTCATATCTATAAATTTTACTCTTATGTTTATGTAATATCCTACTGTGTAATTGTTATTTTAAAAACGCTGCGAGTGCCTGATTTCAACACATTGCTTTCAAACTTATCAAAAGTTTACAGCATTGGGTAATCTAATATTGTCAGGCTGTGTGTGTTAAGGTCTAAGTTCTTTCCTAAAAGATATAAAGATATAGATATATAAAACTATAAATCCTTGAAGACATTTTTCATTATAATTGTAGAAGATTGAAAGCAGATATTTTATAGTATTTTGTTTAGGATGTGAGCTGTCACATTTATATCACTTAAACACACTGCTTCGTTTGGAGGGAGAGGATTGTATAGTTATTCTCCGTCATGATAATATTTTTCCTGTGGTCTAGTGATCCTGCAAAGTGTTGTTTGTTTTTAAGAATAAAAAGTAACGGGCTAGATTCATCCAGTATTCTGCCACTGTATACCTGCCAAAGTTGTCATAGCCCTAAATGTATTGCCCTGATCTAAAGCTCTGCGGGTCTATAAGGCAGTCTTGTGTAAGTAATACAACCTCTATGTGCAGAGCTCAGAGGTAGAGTCCCAGGTTCAATCCCTGGCAAGTTCAGTTATTAAAAAAGAAAGAAAGATTGAAAGAGCAGGTGATGGGAATGTCCTCTCCCTGAGACCCTGGATTGCTGCTTCAGGGAGAGAAGACAATGTACTGGGATAAATCAACCCATGGTTTTATTCAGTATTAAGAAGCACTATGTAAGCCAAAGAGCTTTACCAATCATTGCAATGATGGAAATGCCTATACAGGGGTGCCAACTTGAATAAAATATTGGGGGGGGGGGCAGGTAAGCCCCTCCTCACATAACTGATCACAAGACGCAGCACACACACATCATTTGAATGCCAATGCCCATCAACTTGGGGGGATGCCCCCCTCAAATATTTCATTAGCATGGTCAATTTACTGCAAATTCTGTTGAGATTCAGGTATTTGTTTCATGAGTTTTTATCATTGCTCAGTATAAAATGGCCCTGCTTCAGCACATTGGACCCCAATGTGGTGGTTTTCAGTCTCCACTGCCAGACAAGCACAATGTAACATTTGGCACAAATTCAAAACCTAGCAATATTTCTGAATATACACACGCACACGCACAACCCAATGTTCATTCCTGTTTAAAAAAAAATACTTTGAAAAATGCATGGAAGAATCCTGCTTGCCCATTTGAAAAATACTTTGTTTTCTAAACCCATTGATTAATTTAGGATCAGCTGATTTGATTCGTGTATAGCGGTAGTCCTGCCAACACACTCAGATCTAACCATATTCGTAACTGGGCATGCTAGGTGGAAGATATATCTAATTAGAAGACTATAAATGTTCAGTTTCTCTAGTAGATTTGCAAGAACATTCTTTTCCCCTTCCATATTAATTTAATGTCTATACAGCTGTATCTCTGCTTTCAAAGAGGTAGGGAGGGGCATATTTTGTAAGGATGCTAGTTTTTCACTTTCTGGGATCTTAGTTGTGTGCTATAATTATGAAATGGAAGCTTAAGGAAGTGGCCATGTACATGTGACATCATGGATGTATTGCACCTGTGCATACCTGGAGGGGTGTGAGTCCTGGTCAACATCACAGATTTAACAAATCAGTTCTTGTTTCGATCTGCATGGTTTTTTTTGTACTAATATCAGACAATGATCTGCTGTTCTGAGAATGAAATTGTACTGTGAGGACGTAATTCACTTGATGTCCAATCTAAAGTTGTGCAAAAGAAAAAATGTAATGCTAAAAAAATGTACTGGCCACATCTATTTGTAGGTCATTAGTCCATGTGTTGACTAGTGCCTTTGGGTATTTGGGGAAAGATCATTTTAAAATAAACATTTGTTTTTAACCTAAGTGTCTTGCCTCTTTGTGAATACAGATTCATTTCATTGTTTTGCAACATTGGAGTGGTGTAAACATCAGTCATGCAACAACTACTGATGGAAATAGGATAGCCACATCTGGAAACAAAAGTGGGTGTTGTTGTTTTTTGTTTTTTTGCGGGGATGGTGATGTTTCCTAATCAAATCCCTGAGAATATTTTCCATTTTTCATGCCCGTTGCAAGACATTTTCCCCTTGGTATCCTGCTACTGCTTTGCTTTTTTTTTCTTTTTTAAAAACTTCATTCTTCTTCATAGATTGATAATCTTCATAACGCCCATCATCCTTGAACACTGGCTTTGATGGTTGATGAGCATTGTAGTCCACAGGGACTGGTAAATGCCACATTGATTATCTTGATGTCATGAATGTGGTGACATCACAATAGCAGGTATAAACAGGTGCTGGTATTGTTGAGGAGCAATGGAGCTAATTGAAAGAAAAGGTAGCCCTTATTCAACTGGTCATATGGGTGACCCTAGCCAATAAGAAAGCATAAGCAAAGCCCAGGTCAGAGCAGTGCTTCCTGAATGGATGAACCCTTTTATTCCTCTTAAAGAATTCTGACAAAGGCCAATGTATGGATAAATGGATAAGTAAAGCAATCCATACAGACAGCTCCAGTGTGGGAGGGGTTTCAGCTCAGCTTATAAACTATTGGTGTGTGGGTGTGACTATGAAAGGGTTCGATTTGCCTGGACACGTCCTCTTTTTTGGTGGTAAAAGCTGAGTATGGGTGTGTTTAAAAAAAATAAATTGGCAAAATGTCTGGGGTATTTTTGCTTGCCAGCAGGCAAGTACCATATTTTTCGCTCTATAACACGCACCCGGCCATAACACACACATAGTTTTTAGAGGAGGAAAATCCGTAGGCATGCCACCCATAGGCATTCCCTCCATAACACGCACAGACATTTCCCCTTACTTTCTAGGAGGAAAAAAGTGAGTGTTATGGTGCAAAAAATACGGTAATAACAGCATTGGGGCTTCTTTGCGATCACCAGCTGAGCCAGCCACGTGTGTGTGTATATATGTGTGTGTGTCTTCTTTTTTGCCCTTCCAAATATGGCAACCCTACTATGTGATGTATTGTTGTGTTTTTATCTTGTAAAACACCCTGTGAACCTCAGATTTAGGGAGGTTTCGAAACTTAATAAATAATAAATAATAAACATGCTGGAAAAAACTTCTTGTAGCCCAAACAAGATGCTAGAAAATATTAGGAGAGATAAATAGGACACACCACACACGAGGTGGTAAGTAGATCCCAGTCCCAAACTAATAGTTCATTTTTATTTTATTTTATTTCATCAATTTATATATCTTTAACACCATGTTTTCTAAGTGGCGATGTATCATGTGATTACAAAATATATAACTGAGACGAATCAGTTAAAATCAAGGAGCTTTCTCAAAGGCCACTGAAAGTAGTTTTCACCAAGCACCATAATGTTGAAAAATAAAACATGGAATACACACACACATACACACACACACACTTCTCTCTCCCTCTCTCTATCATATCATATGATACATGAAATATATGCATGCATTTTATATGGCTGACTGTTGTTATTTGATTAACAACTTCAGTAGGTCAGGAGGGAATCAGAATTGGGGCCATGCCACACAGACATGGGCTTATCCCTTTCCAATTGCACTGGGATCTCAGAAGAAAATCCCCTCCCCCACAAAAACACTACTAGCTTCCACTGATGCCAAGGCTTCAACTATCCATGATGTAGTCTCTCCATAAGAAATTGTGTGTGGCTGTTCAGTTCTATTGACATAGTGGATATATGGGGACCATACGTTATCAAAATGATCACGTTTTGTTTTATCTCTAGCAACCCTTCTGCGTTGCTCAGAAAGAGACAAATCCCAAACTTTCCCTTGCAATCACACCAGAGATGATCCTTAGACTCTTCCTTTTTCAAATACATGTGCTTTCTTTCTCCTACGGCATTTCAGTTCACGTTATTTGCCGCTAGACGTCTTCTCACTTTCAAGAACATCATGCCATCCATATGTTCGTTTATTTGCAGAAGAAAGAAGAGGCCAACTACTTCAGATCCCATCACAGCTGTCACTGTTGCTGTTTTTCCCACCAATTACTTTACACATTATGTTTAATAGCAACACACAGAGAGTAAACAATCACAGATATTTCTGTGTCTCGCTGACATGCTCTTGTTAGAGGATCAGGCAGAACCATAATGGGCCCTTCAGTCCCTCTTAACTTAAACTGCTAATTATCTTCCCATAATGTTTCTGAACTTGTAGTGGCTGCTGTCCCCTCCCCAAATTGGAGATGCATGCAAGGTGATCTCCTTTGAAGCAATCCCAAACAACTCCCTCAACAATGTCTTTTTTAATGTTTTCATTTGTATGTCACCCTTCAGTAAGAATTTATAGTGCACTTCACATTTTAAAGAAGATTTTAAACAATAAATGATTAATAATAATCAGCATTGGCAGCAGAATAATAAAAAACCAGCAGCATAAAATGCCTCAGTTAAAAGATATAGGCTATAGACAAATTGGAAGGGATTCAGAAGAGGGCAGCTGTATGACAGGGACCATCCAGACTTCTTTTTTATTGTGCATTCATGATGATTTGTATGATCGTATGCAGATGGCTATAAGCAATCCTGCTTCAATGCATTTTGTGCCTGCAAACATTCTGGGGCATTCATACTTCTTCATTTCCAGTGGGTACATGGCCCATAGCTTCCTGTTGAATGGTATGAACTATATATGAACTAACTCCAGCTATACAGCACTTCAGGGCAGTGGCATAGTGGGGGGGGGGGAGCCACAGGGGTGGTTGTCCTAAATGCAAAATTGTTGAGGCGCAAATTTTCAACACCCAAAGCTGCCTTAATACAGCTGTGCGCTTCAAACGCTGGGCTCTGCAAACCAGGAAGTGACCTCTCCAGACAATGATGATGATGATGATGATGATGATAACAATAATAATTTATTTATACCCCGCCTATCTGACTGGGTTTCCCCAGCCACTCTGGGCGGCTTCCAACAAAACATTAAAATACAGTAACCTATTAAACATTAAAAGCTTCCCTAAACAGGGCTGCCTTCAGATGTCTTCTAAAAGTTTGGTAGTTATTTTTTTCTTTGACATCTGGTGGGAGTGATGACTCTTCTTTTCTTACCTCTGTGGCTGCGATCTCCTGGGTGATGCAGATGCCATTAGGCAGTTGAATGCACATGCATACTCTGTCCATTTGTCTCCCACCCAGCCACCCCTCCGCACAGCCCTGGGTGATGGCAACCTATGCTATGCCCCTGCTCAAAGGTAGAGAAACAACAGCTGTGCCAATTAGAAATTTCTATTTTTTGGTCATTTCTTGGTTGGAAGAAAAACAAAATCATCCCGAAAGATCCTAGAAGATCACATCCCTCCTAAGATGTTCCTGGATGCTAATTGCATCAGAATGCTTCTCTTCCAAGACCTTCCAGGATATTACATTACATCTCACAGTATCACTCCCAAGCAATTCTTAGATGCTATATTACATCACAACACACTGCTTTGAAGGAATTCCAAGAAGTGTGGCCTCTCAAGGCCTGCTCCACAACTTGCTACCCACCACATTTTCTGGCTAGATATGGTAAGATAAGTTTCAATCATGTCTGGAAATGTTATAGAAATTTCTCTCCCTGCTGTCCAGGAAAGCAGCAGAAAATCAGAGGAAGAATATTTTTTGAAAACATGGGTTGGGCAGTCAGGCAAAAGGTTTGTCCTAGTCTTAAGATAATACAGTCTGATCTTGCATCACATGAATGAGGTTGCCTTAAGGGTAACATACAGCTTGCACCTGAATCAGCTTGCTTGCTCATCTTCCACTCAGCAGTGAAGATAAATTGCACAGGTTGAATGAGAAATTCACAATATCCTTCATAAAAAGTGGTTTGCTTCCCTAAGAGGCTATTCCCATTATATTTTAATAACTCACATGAAGGAATTGGCAGCAACTGCAACAAAGCCCTTCCTTTGACCAACATAATCCTGTTGTTCACAACCTTCATGTCATATCTCGAAACAGGCTGAATGAAGACATTGATTTTAATTCAATAAACTGCCTAAGGGTTTACACATTTCCCAAATGATTGGCAGGTTGTAAATAATGTATGTGTGTCACTGTGACCAGAGGAATGCAGGCTGAAACATTGAGTTAAATATATTACAGCTTCTTGTGGCTAGCAAAGTAGGGGACATAAAGATTTTCATAAAGCACTGAGGGAGAATGGAGAGCTAGACTCTAAGCTTTAATTGACACCACAAACCAATTAGACATGAATGAATCGTTGTCAAAGATTAATAATGTAATTTGGCACAAAGCATTTGAGCAAATGAATCTTATACATTTATTTCTCCTAAAGCAGAGACAGGGAACCCTTTTCAGCCCAAGAGTCATATTGCCTCAGGGACAACTGTCCTCGGGCTGCATGGGGCCAAAGACAGCAGTGGGTGGAGCCACACAGATGACTCTTACCTTTGGATAGTAGGCTATATTCCAGCCATGAAGAAGGCAGAGATTTCTCAACATACAGCCAATCAAGAGACATTGTCACAATTCATTCCAGCCATGCAGAATCACTCAAGAAGGAGTGAAAGCATGTTTTGTGAAGGGTAGAGCCTGGTAAAAAGGAATGTGGTCTGAGAAGGGGCATTGCCTACGGGGAATCCCTCAGATCAGATAGAAAGTTCTGGAGGCTTCATTTAGACCTCGGTTCTGAGTTCTCCAGCCCTGTTCTAATGGATCTTGAACTACAGATATGTTGACTTGGTGGATATGGTGATGTCCTTTGGTTTAGGCACACAGAATGGTGCCTTATTCTGTGAGATAACCAGCCTCATATAACCAACATGCTTAAGTCTAATTCATGCATGAAGTGGTTAAGATCACAGAGTAAGCTGTCCTACCAGGCTTAGCTGACCTTGGGATGGGCTAGGTAATCAAATCTTTGTCCCACCCCACACACCCCAGTCTACCCGAGAAGCTGAGAGTATGAGGAGGTCTGAGCTGGTTGCTCCAAGTTCAGACTGCATGACTCTGACAAGCCACTCTTGAGTTCCTATACCAATAATTTAAGAATTTGCACCCCTGTAACTAAGCCAGATTTTACTGCCTGTGCAACTTTCTGAAGCACATGAATCTGGCATTTGAAGAGCTTGTAGGTAAACCATTTTTAACTTACCAAATATGTGGTCTTTTTCTATGCTGTGAGAAGAGAGAAGTTTTGGAACTCACAAGGGCATTTTTAAGATCCAACAGCCCATATTTCCACACTTTACCCTGCTGCTTATTTTGCTATTTTTATATCTTTGTTGGGATTCTCTCACCAAAGAGTTCTTACCCCAAAATTGGATCTTGGCATCCAGAAATTCTTGAACCAACATATTCAAGGTCGGACCATTAGTTCATCTAGTCCAGTACTATGTACTCTGACAGAGCAAGCCTGGTGCTATCACATAACACATTTAATCTCTGTCTGTCTGTCATCCCCCCCACCCTTTCCCAACACCAACAGGAACGCTGCATGGATAGACTCACCCATGCCACCATTTTAATTCCCCAGAATAAAGGTCTTGAAGTGACACTGGTGGTGGATGCAGTCACAAAGGCCACAAGCCATCTGTCTCCCTGCTGCTGCTGCTGCTGCTGCTGTTGCTGACAGGCTACCCAAAACGATATATATTGGAGAGTAGCCTGCCAAGCTCACTGAAGGGCTATCTAAGAACATAATAAGAACCCGGCAGACCAAACGCCTGCCTAATTCAACATTCTGTTCTCATAATTGTCCATATAACTCAGTAGTTTCAACCTTGACTGTCAGCAGCTCACCAGAGTATCAGAGGGGGGATATTCCCAGAACTACCTGGAGATGCTGGGGACTGAACCTAGGACGTTCTCCCACTGAACCACAAGCCTTTTTTTCAGAGATGCCTATTGGGAAGCCCAAAAGCAGAACCTAAGTGCAATGGCCTTTTCCTGCTTGTGGTCCTCAGCTCTCCACTGTTTCAGACAGAATTCTCTCCCAGGCCTATCTGAGGCCTGAACTTGGAACATTCTGCATGCATAATGGATGCTCTATCACTCAGCTATGTTAATTCCTCCAACTATGGTCCTTTCACTAAAGAAACAACTACACAGAACACATGCATTGCATTCTCCCTCAGAAAGAGAAGGCAGATGATAACTGTTTTGGTGATTGTTGCTTTAGGGTTCATCAGTATAATTGGCCTGTTTTTCAGGCTTATTTTATCATTAGCGGTGAATGCATTTATGGTCATAAGGGTTGCACTAGAAATGATTTTATTTGATGTTTGCAATAGGGCAGCTAGCATTTTAAAATCTCAGTGTGTCTCATAGCTGAAGATAAATAATGTAAACAATTTACAGGCTGTTCATTAGCAGCATTCATAATGTGATCGGCAGCCTTCTCTGGAGCACTGGGCTGGCTGGGTGATTTCAAGGTAATTGTCACATCGGCCGAGTCCTAGCTAAGCTGGCCAAGGAGATTGCAGGAATTGTTTTCTGCACACCTTTCTAAAGGCCAAACCAGATGTGGCCAGGCCATTATTCATATGTGCTCCCTGTTCACAAAAAACAAAGGTGGGCAGTTACTTTCACAGTTTAAGGAAAGCATAGCATAGGAATTTTGAACCCTCCCTTCCCTCTCTGTCCTTCAGCTGGTTGCTTTAGACAGCTTTCATTCATTCTGCAAATGTGACATGAGGGCTGGCAACATCAACCCTGCTGTGTGGCAACTTCTTGCAGACGACTGCAGTGCACAGAGACAAACAGTCAGGTCATGCATCCTTAGCAGTGACCAGAGGAGGAATGACTGCTGAGGGCTAAAAATTACTTTACATGGTGCAGAAATGACTTCAAAGCAACCCATTACAATGGCACATGGGGTTTTCAGTGGCTTATTCAATAAAAAAATGGGTAAAGCACTATGATATTTCCAACTGTTAAGGGAAAAAAAACCCTCTCTCAGTCTTTAAGTCCCTGTCTTCAACCCACCCACATTTGCCCATGCAAAAAGTCTCTCTCCCCATTACCTGCTCTTGACCAGGGCCATACAAGCCCCCTCTCTCACTCTGATTCTGATACACCCCACCCTCTCTGCCTGTGCAAAAACTCGCTCTTACTCTCAGTTCTCCTCCTCATGGACTCACCCTCTGCCCACACAAATGCCAGCTCAGGCTCTTGCTCTCTTCCACCCACTGGATCCACCCTCTGCCCACACAGTTTTGAACATGAGGAGGTGGATGAGCTCGAATACGTGGGGGGGGGGGAGGCATTGCGTTTGAAGTCTGAACAAGACAGGGGATGCTTTTCTCCAAAGAAACAACAATCACATTTTTCTCAGGACAGGTAGCAACCCTGGAAGAAAGTCCCATCAAATTCAATGGAACTTACTCCCACTGAAGGGCTGTGGATCAGTGATAGAGCACCTGCTTGCAGAAGGCCTCAGGTTCAGTCCCTAGCATCTCCAGGTAGGGAGCCCCTGCCCAGGAGTGTAGGAAATGCTGAGCTAAATGGACCAATGTTCTGACTCAGTATAAGATGACATCCAATGTTCCATGTAAATATGCATGTATAACAACCACTAAAAGCTCTTCAGGATTTAAGAGTGCCTTCCATTTTATGACAGAGACAAAGGCTATGAACCATTGCTTTAAATATACCAAAACATTTAACAAACATTTTTTTAAAAAAAAAATACAACAGACATACTAATACTATTAATGAGCTGAACAGAAGCTGGCCAGCCACATGCTGCTGTCACGGTGCTCTTGATTTACATCCCAATCTATTAGTTAATCTGTACCCATTTGTGTTCATCTGGAGAAGTAATCATATTTTGTTAAGGGGAAAAAGTAAGTTTGATTCATAATTCATCATTTTTGCAGTTGGGCCTCATTAGTCTCTTATTAAGGGAGACCGTTCCTCTTGGAGCCACGCTCCAGCTTTTAGTCAAATTGACACGCAGCACTGAATCTAAATACAGTCATTGCTGATGTCAAGATATAATGAATTTTAACTCATTTGTTTATTATTGTACAGCATGTGTTAGAAGCTTTTATGAATTAGTAGATATGCTGATTCAGAAAAGGGCTCTCTCGTGGCTACACAAAAGACTAGATGTGGGACTGGGGAAATGGATGTCTTATTTTACTGGTAGGAAAGAAACAGCTCTTTAAAAGGATCATTTTTCATCCCATGGAAAAGCCAAGAACTGTGGTGTGTGGTGAAATTTTTCATAGGGGAACAGTTAGGAATAGCTGCCTTATGAAACTACGCTGGTAAAGAACTACCCAGTCTTTTTGAGAATAGTTGCAGGTTCCATCCAACTGTCAGTGTACAGCGGAGCTGCTTTAACACCACTGAATGTATCTGATATTATGTATTGTTCTTCTTGAAAATGCAAGACTCCGAATGATGTCTTGTGGAAGCGGGCACATTTTACCAAGTTGAGTTGGCCTTGGCACAGCCATGCAGCTCAGTGATAGTTGTGCAGACGCATTCTCTAAGGAGGCAAGCATTTCTTCAACAGAGTCCCTCTCCATGCTTTCTATCTGAAGTACAGATGTATGGTCTTTCTCACACTTCACTGGAACACTTGAAACTGTATGCTTTTAATTGTCATGGGGGGGGGAGGGCCAAATTGTGTGATGTTGTCTTCAGAACACAAGGAGACACATTAAACGTAAAGCACTGAATGACAGCAATCCACATATAGTTACTGTATTTTTCTGTGTATAAGACTAGGGTTTTTTCCTAAAAAATAATGTCAAAAATTAGGGGGTGTCTTATACACAGAGCCATCCCCCCCCATTTTCTTAAATCTCAGTCCCTCAAAATAGGGAGCGTCTTATACATGGGGGCGTCTTATAGACGGAAAAATAAGGTACTTCACCCAATAAACTATCTATTGCTTTCTTGTTCCTTAGTTGCAGCCACTCCCACTGATGACTCATTAGCCACAAGCGGAATTGGATGCAGGACTGCACAAATGCATTCACATGCAGCAATGGGTTTAGCAAGAAATGAACCAAGGGAACAGCTCTTGAACAAATGATTTGTCACTTTTATATCACAATTTTAAAACGAATGTATATAAGCAAGTTGGAGTAAAAGGTGCACACCTTAATACTCTAATTCACCAGGAACATTTAGGGACTAGCCTAGTCCCCCTCATCCACTGACCTCACACCACTGGCCAAGAAGTAACTTTTGAGGTGTAGTGACCTACAATGCTTACCTGCTTTATTATGCTTATATTAGGAGGCAGGGGGAGCCACCAACATAGATGGCTCTAAAAGAGGATTAGACGAATTCATGGAAGACAAGTAACTCAATGGCTACAAGCTACAATGGCTAAGCTCTGCCTCCACAGTCAGAGGCAGGTTATCTCTGAATACCAGTTGCTGGAAACTGCAGGAGGAAAGCGGGCTCTTGTGCTTTGATCCCATTTGTGGGTTTCCTGTGAGAACATGATGTAGGAAGAGATGGGCCTTTAGCCTGAATCAGCAGTAACCTTCTCGTTATTTAGGCAGCTGATTTCAGATGTAATGAAAGGGCAGCAATTTGTTTGTCATCACATTTCTTTTTATTGCACTTTTACTGACGAGGAAGGAGAGAGAGGGAGAGGGAGGGAGAAAGAGAGAGAGAGAGACTTGTGGTATTTTCTGCCTTGACTTCTTGTCTTGACTCTTAACTCTTGACTGCCTTGTTTGATGGGAGGGGTGTCTTAAACAGCAAGATGTCTAGGTCTTTTCTTGGGGCCCAGGACAACGAGGGACACCATTATCAAAGCTCAATACCACCTCGAAGGCTCCCAATTCTGAGGAAGAGGGTCTGGTGAGGACCAGGGCTTTAGAGCAGGGATAGGCAACCCCAGAAAGTTGCCCAGGAGGGATGATGACCCTGGGGATGAAAATGTTCCTCACTGCTGCTTTAGAAGGAGCAAGAGAGTTGTAGCCTGGCTCATCTGACGAAAGAGAGAAAGGGGTTCCAAGTATGCTGTTGAAAGGGGTTCAAGGTGTCTCAGCATTAATTTAATTCTAATTCTAATTCAAGAAATGAGTTGTCACAGGAATCCTGGATATCAAGCGTCCTTGGTGTAGGTTTCTATTATATGCCACCACATATAGAAAACCCCTGAATTCTCAATTGCTATAGATATGGAGTTGACATGGTTAAGTCATCACTCACTCACCTATGTGACACTGCTTTCATCTTCATTAAGAGATTGTGCCTTTGAGAGACGATGCGGGAGTATAGGCCAACTCATCCCTCACTGTTGGTCAAACTGGCTGGTGCTGATGGTTAAAGGTAAAGGTAAAGGGGCCCCTGGGTACCAGAGTAACTACATGATGGTGCTGCAGGTATTGAGCTGGAATGTGAATGGACTGAACTCCCCCGAAAAAAGGCAGAGAGTATTTTATTTATTGGAAAAAGAGCATTTGGACTTGATTTGTTTACAAGAAACACATGTGATAAGGCTACATAGGAAGTTATTAAGTAACAAAAGATTAGGCCAAGAATTTATTTCATCGGATAAAGTTAAAAAAAGAGGAGTGGTCCTCTATGCAAAGGAGAGCCTATCACCAAAATTCATATTTAAAGATGATCAAGGAAGATTTGTTGCAATTGAAATTCAATTACAAGGAGAGAAATTTCTGATTGTAGGTATTTATGCACCAAATGAAGGAAAATCGGAGTTCTTTAAGAAGCTACATGAGACTTTGATGGACTATATGGACTACAATATGATTTTGATGGGAGACATGAATGGAGTGGTGTCTACAAATATGGACAAGGCACAGAGACAGGTAGTCACCAAAGATGGTAGACTACCAAAAACCTTTTTTAACATGACTGAAAGTATGGACTTAGTTGACATTTGGAGAATGAAGAACCCTCTGGGAAGAGAGGGAACTTTTTTCTCTGAGGCTAAAATGACTTGGACAAATTTGGGTAACCAGGGGACTGGTCCCGAAGATCTGCAAAGCAGAGATTTGCCCTGTGAAGATGGAAATGAAATTGATGTCAATTGGTTCCTTTAGATGGAGGATGAATGATACTTTGTTTAGGAATGAAGAGGTGACTAAGAAGGCCAAAAAACTCTAAGAGATTATTTTGAGATAAATATGAATACTACAGTGGAAAAAAGAGTAATTTGGGACGCAAGCAAAGCGGTTATGAGAGGATTCCTAATACAACAGAATGCAATTAAGAAGAGAATTCAGAATGAAAAAAAGGATAAAATCCTGGGGAAAATAAAGGAAGGAGAGAAAAAACTGAGAGCAAAACCAAAGTCACAGGAGATCCTGAAAGAGATAAAGCTATACCAAACACAATATATGAAGCTGATGAATCAGGAAGTAGAATGGAAGATCAAACAGATGAGCCAAAAGACATTTGAATCGGCAAATAAGTGTGGAAAATTGTTGGCCTGGCAGATGAAAAAAAGACAAAAACTCAATACTATTACGAACTTGGAAGTGGAAGGAAAGAATATACAGAACCCAGTGGAGATCAGGAAGTGTTTTCAGAGATACTTCAAACAACTTTATACACAGGAGAAGCAAAAAGAAATGGATATTGATCGATTTTTAAAAATGAATGAACTACGTAAAATCTCTCAGGAAAAACAGTTAATGTTGAACTATAAGATAACGGATCAGGAGGTGGAAGGGGCCATCCAAAACATGCAATTAGGCAAATCTCCAGGACCAGATGGTTTGACTTCAAGATATTACAGATCTTTGAAAGAATGGTTAATACAACCATTGAAGAAAGTCTGCAATGAAATACTGGAAGGAAGACAGGCACCAGAGTCGTGGAAGGAAGCTTACATTACACTTATACAGAAAACAGAGACTGAAAAGACACAGCTCAAGAACTACCGCCCTATATTGCTGCTTAATGTGGATTACAAAATCTTCGCAGATATTTTGGCTAAAAGATTAAAAAAGGTGTTAGCAGAAGAAATTCATACAGACCAAGCGGGCTTTCTCCCGGACAGACATCTGTCTGACAATACGAGGAATATAATTAATATTTTAGAAAAACTACAAGTGAATATTAATACTAAAGCAGTCTTGATATTTGTGGATGCAGAGAAAGCCTTTGACAATATTTCTTGGAGTTTTATGAAGAAGAATCTACAGGGGATGGGGGTAGGACAAGGTTTTGAAAATGGTATAGGTGCAATTTATTCAGAACAAAAGGCAAAATTAATTGTGAATAATGTGATGACAGAAGAGTTTCAGATTGAAAAAGGGACACGACAAGGTTGCCCAATTTCTCCATTGCTTTTTATATTGGTCCTAGACGTTTTGCTAAATATGATTAGAAAGGACCAAGAGGTTAAAGGTATACAGGTGGGAGCTAAACAGTATAAATTGAAAGCATTTGCTGATAATTTAGTACTGACTTTACAGGAGCCAGAACCTAGTACTAAAAGGGCAGGTTTCAAGTTGAATAAGATGAAAACCAAGGTTCTAGAGAAAAATTTAACTATGAATGAGAGAGAGAAGTTTCAGGAGGAGACAGGACTAACATTGGTTAAAAAAGTGAAATACTTAGGGGTTAACATGACTACTAAAAATGTGAACTTATTCAAGGATAATTATGAAAAATGTTGGACTGAAGTGAAAAAGGATTTAGAAGTATGGACAAATTTGAAGTTATCATTGTTAGGCCGAATTGCTGTGATAAAAATGAATGTGCTGCCAAGGATGTTATTTTTGTTCCAAACATTGCAAATTTTGGATAAGATGGATTGTTTCAAGAAGTGGCAGAAGGATATTTCTAGATTTGTTTGGCAGGGCAAGAAGCCTCGAATAAAATTTAAGATATTAACGGATGCTAAAGAAAGAGGTGGATTTGCCCTGCCAGACCTTAAACTTTATTATGAATCAGCTGCTTTTTGTTGGCTGAGAGAATGGCTGCTTCTTGAAAATATGGAAGTGTTGGATTTAGAAGGTTTTAACAATGTCTATGGTTGGCATGCATATTTGTGGTATGATAAGGTAAAAGCACATAAAGCATTTAAAAATCATATTGTTAGAAAAGCATTGCTTAATGTTTGGATAAGATATAAGGATTTGTTAGGGGGGGAAACCCAAGATGGTTGTCACCAATGGAAGCGAAGGCACAGAAAAAACTCAATATGGAGGCCAAATGGGAAATTCTGGAACAAGATGGAGAGAGAATAAAATTGCAGAGCTTTGAAAAATTGAAAAACAAAGTGCGAGATTGGCTCCATTATTATCAAATAATGGAGGCATACAAATTGGACAAAAAAGTTGGTTCCAGGTGGAAAAATCAAAATTGGAAACAGAATTGTTAGATCCAAAAACTAAGAATTTGTCAAGAATGTATAACTTGCTGTTGAAATGGATGAAACGGTGAAATCAGCTATGCTTAAATGGGCACAAGATGTTGGACATAACATAATGATGGCTGACTGGGAACGGTTATGGACCACAGGTGTGAAATTTACGGCATGTAATGCCCTAAGAGAAAATTTAATGAAAATGATTTATAGGTGGTACATGACACCAGTTAAGCTTGAAAAAATCTACCATTTGCCCGATAATAAATGTTGGAAATGTAATGAGACTGAAGGTACATTCTTTCACCTTTGGTGGACGTGCCCAAGGATTAAGGCATTCTGGGAGATGATTTATAATGAAATGAAAAAATGTATTTAAATATACCTTCCTTAAGAAACCAGAGGCCTTTCTCCTGGGCATGGTCGGCCAATTGGTGTTAAAGGATAGAACTTTTTTTATGTATGCAACAACAGCAGCAAGAATACTCATCACGAAATATTGGAAGACACAAGATTTACCCACCAGGGAAGAATGGCAGATGAAGTTGATGGACTACATGGAATTGGCGGAAATGACTGGCAGAATCCGAGACCAGGGAGAAGAGTCAGTGGAAGAAGACTGGAAAAAGTTTAAAGACTATTTACAGAAATACTGCAAAATTAATGAATGTTAGAAAAATGTTGGAATGAAGTTATATGGCTTTAGTAGAAATGTTATAAGGAATTAAGTATAAATAGATTAATAGAGCATTAAAGGGAAAAAATAAGGTTAGAATGTGTTAAGACAATTATAGGATAGAAAATAGAGGAAGATGGAAAGGAATTGCTGAAACAATTAATAGAAGTGGAATACAAAAAGGGAGGTGCGAGGAGGTCGTGGAAATTAGTGAAAGAAAGAAAAGATATTGAAATTGGACGGTGTTTTAAATGGTTTTTGCTTTGTTTTGCTAGTTGTATGTTAGTGTTTTGCAGTGTTGTTGTTTTTGTATTGTATTGTATTGTATTGTATTGTATTGTATTGTATTGTATTGTATTGTATTGTTGTATGTTTTTTCTTTTTTGGTTTTTTTGTAGTGTTGTGTTCAATTTGTTGGAAAACTAATAAATATTATTATTTAAAAAAAGGTAAAGGGGCCCCTGACCATTAGGTCCAGCCGTGACCGACTCTGGGGTTGCGGCGCTCATCTCGCTTTATTGGCCGAGGGAGCCGGCGTTTGTCCGCAGACAGCTTCTGGGTCATGTGGCCAGCATGACTAAGCCGCTTCTAGCAAACCAGAGCAGCACACGGAAACACCGTTTACCTTCCCGCTGGAGCGGTACCTATTTATCTACTTGCACTTTGTGCTTTCGAACTGCTAGGTTGGCAGAAGCTGGGGCTGAACAATGGGAGCTCACCCCATCGCGGGGATTCGAACCACCGACCTTCTGATCGGCAAGTTCTAGGCTCTGTGGTTTAATCCACAGCGCCTATTGGAGTCCAAAAACATCTGGAAGGCCATAGGTTCCTAGCTCAGTAGGAGAGGAAGCATGCAAAAGTCCAGGCTTCATTTTTTGACATCTCCTGCAGCAAGGAGGAGAAAGACAGTGGTACCTCGGGTTAAGTACTTAATTCGTGCTGGAGGTATGTTCTTAACCTGAAACTGTTCTTAACCTGAAGCACCACTTTAGCTAATGGGGCCTCCCGCTGCTGCTGCTGCTGCGCCGCCACACAATTTCTGTTCTCATCCTGAAGCAAAGTTCTTAACCCAAGGTACTATTTCTGGGTTAGTGGAGTCTGTAACCTGAAGTGTATGTAACCTGAAGCGTATGTAACCCAAGGTAGCACTGTACTGTAGATCTGCTTCCAACATGAGTAGAACAGCTCTTAAAATGTTTTAGATTAGATCTCCCATCAGTCTCAGCCAGCAGGTCCAATAGTTGGGGATTCTGGGAGCTGTAGCCCAACACCATCTAGAGGGCCCCAGGTTGGGAAAAGCTGTAGAAAAAATTACTAGGCTACATGAACCTGAGGTGTGATTCAAAAGAATGCAGCTTGATGTCTTCATTAGTGATAGGAAGTAAACATAAGAATGAGGGATTTGGACCCCATATTCCTGACACACATCCTCCAAGTGCAGGTGCATCTGGAGCCTAGGAGTGTTCATAACTGGATCTGTTCCTAATATGCATCACAGCATCCAACTCAAGGGCTCTTGCAGACCTCTTTTCTCTAACTTCTCAGGGCCCTCTTGGTTGTAGCATCCCATTTCTAGGATGCTCTCCCCAGGATGGTTCACCTGGCACTAACATTTTTCTGGTACCAGGCACAAGTCTTTTTCTTTACCCTGGTATGGAGATCCATAGGGGACTGTTTTGGACAGAATGGCCTCTATGAAGACTGCCCCTTTAAAAAGGTAAAGGTACCCCTGCCCATACGGGCCAGTCTTGCCAGACTCTGGGGTTGTGTGCCCATCTCACTTAAGAGGCCGGGGGCCAGCGCTGTCCGAAGACACTTCCAGGTCACGTGGCCAGTGTGACGAAGCTGCAGCTGGCGAGCCAGCACCAGCGCAGCACACGGAAACGCTGTTTACCTTCCCGCTATAAAGCGGTACCTATTTATCTACTTGCACTTGAAGTGCTTTCGAACTGCTAGGTGGGCAGGAGCTGGGACCGAAAGACAGGAGCTCACCCCGCCGCTGGGATTCGAACCGCCGACCATGCGATCGTCAAGTCCTAGGCGCTGAGGTTTTACCCACAGCGCCACCCGCGTCCCTTCACCACCCGCGTCCCTATGGAGATCCATAGGGGACTGCTTTGGACAGAATGGCCTCTACGAAGACTGCCCCTTTAAGAAGGCCCAAACCTCATGGTTCCCAGCAACCTTGGATTATCTCTGCAGTGCACAGGACCTCATGAAGGTTCTGCTGAAGTGTCCATTGCTGATCTTTCCCTATTACCCTATTACCTTGTTAAATTACAGCAAAAAGCAACTAATGGGGGTTAGGAAAGGTGGATAGTAGAGGCCTGATCTGCACTGGGCCCAGTGCAATGACTGCATTATTTTAACTAACATCTCAATTGGGTTTACGAAGGACAGTACACCATTTGAAAGGTTTCCTGAGGAACATCTTCTATTTGAAGGACGAACTGGTCCAAGTCCAGCTAAAAGAGAGAGAATCCAAGGAAAGGAGAGCAGGAGGAGCAGACCATAAAAATGCACATTGACAGTTAGCAGGACCTGAACAGCAGACTGAGCAGGCACACAGGTCACAAGTGAGACAAACTAAACAGGGTTCCTCCAATTATTTCCAGTGTGGGTTGGCTGGGGATCCACCTGATCACTAATGTCCATGTTCCAAAAAGACTACTGTGTTCTACCTTCCTGTTGTTAATCTGCCTCTCCCTGTGCAAGTGTCCCAGCTATGGAAGTGGGTTCTTATTAGCTGCATAGCAACTAGCCTGTGTAAAAGTAACACACACAGAGGAAATCATATAAGCTGGCTACCTGTCTTCATTGCACTAGAGCATTTTTGTGTCAGCTTAAAATAAGGCCAGTTGCCACGGTCATTTCCATAGGAACAGTTCCATAGTTTGGCCAGCAAAGGTTGATGCAAGCTGTCAAGGACTGCTGACTCTAATGACATAATTAACTGTGTTAAAAGTCGTGTCTGGTAGCATCTACTCTGTTTCCAGGGTGACTAAAAAGCTGTAAATAAAACAAATAAAAAGATCCAGGACTGCTGCTTCCTCAGATCTATTGTCCATCACAAAAGCTAGTTATAGAAACGCTTCATTCCCCCCAACTCCACTCCTCCCTGCTGCCCAGCAGTTATATTGTGTTGCAAATGAATGGCAGAGCTGTTTTTCATTGTGCTCCTCAATGAGACCCAGTGAGCACAGTAAGAGGGATTCATTTGTATCTGCATATGGATCATAGCAATTATGTCTTCTTATGCCCATCTTGAATTGTCTTCCTCCTGGAGGCTGAGTAGCAGAGAAGCATATTCACCAGGTCCCCCCCCCCTTTCCATCAGAAGATGATGGAGCCAGGAACTTACTGTGGCATTGCATTGTTGCTTCCTATTCTCACCCACCAGAGCAGCAGTTTGGAGCATCCCTCTAGGTTCAGGATGCGGAACATTTTTGCTGCTGAGAGCCAAAGTGCCTCAAGAGCAAAATGTCAAGGTGGACACGAAGAGAGTAAAAATTGTATTCAGCCCAACAGACACATTCCTTTGCATGCCCAGATGGAGACCCCCGCCCCAAGAGACCACCAGGAGGAATAATAACTAGTGACAACGTGTTATGGAATAAAAATTGGCCACAACTTTATTAAACCTTTCAGATGTAGGAAGACCTTGGCTTAGGCGTTAGGCGTGTATCCCTCCCAGCCCTCCAGCCAAGGGAACTGGGGCTCCTCAGGGTGAATGGGAAATGGGAGGGTGCACAGCAAGACACTTGTGTATGCTGCCAGCCCACCCCATATCCCCGCAACACAGGGGAGTTCACTGACAACCTTTCAGTGTATGGCCAGTGACTCCCATATACAAACCCCTGGAATCGTCGCCACGCTTAGGGGGCAGGGAGTGAGCCACCGCTTTTAAGCAACTGGCCTCACCTCCCTGTGGTGCTGATTGGCTGAGGTTTGGTGGGAACCTCCAATGACCAGCACAGGGAGGCAGGCCAGCCCAAACAGCCGGTGGGTCCCAAGTGACCGAGGTGCTGTGCACGGCCCCGCAAAGGGTGCTCACAAAGGAAGGTGTGAGCGCTCATTCTAGGGAACCTTCCAGGAGCCATATGCCAGTGGGTGGCAAGGCTAGAAACAAACAGGAGCAAAGCAACAAATGTTCAAATTACAGGAGGCCAGTTTCTACACACATTCACACTACCCTCTTTATCCACCATCCAGGTGAGCAAAAAGCATTATCAGAGTTGAAGGATTCCAGATAGGTAAAAACACCCAAGCAGGGCTGGTCAGATATGTGGCTTGTGGGAAAGGGGTGTGGTTGGGGAGTGGGTGTGGCCTGACGAGAATCACAAGGACCAGACATTCCTCTCCAGGACCTAAGGCTATTCATTCCAGATGTAGATGCTGAATTGATTTAGAAGTATGTAGGTCTGAATTAATTAACCTATATTTATAATTATATATTGTTGGTTTGAATGAATATGACTTGGATATTTTATTTATTAATGTATATATCACATATGTGCCAAGACCTTAAGATGCTGTGATGTTTTACCTACCCTAGAGTATCTGTACATAAATATGAAAAGACTCCACTGACATCATGAGAAGTAGGGAGTGTGTGTATGGCTCCTCACACACACACACACACACACACACACCCTTCTTATAGCCACATATCCTTTCTTTTTAATGCAGAAAGAGTGATACAACCTGTTGGAATTCTGTAGTGTAAATAGGGATGGGCAAATCTGTCCATTTTTGTTTCTCTCACTTTCTCATGTTTTCCAGTTCTCCACATTTCCATATTGGCTTCCTATTTATTTATTTATTTATTTATTTATTTATTTATTTATTTATTTAAAAGATCCTCATAAAAATTATTTTTTGTTCAGTTTCACCTAATATGCACATTTTTCCCCAAAGCATTTCCCCCATAAAGTGATTTTCATGTTCTGTTTCATGAATATATGCATTTTTTATGTACACTTTTCCTAGTAAGGGCATTTTTGTATATATTGCTAATTCAGAGAAGGGTGAATGTTGAAGGGTGCCTGTGTTCTGGTTCACTCACATGTTACAGAAAGTGCAAATCAGGTAGGCTTGCCTGAATATTCAAGCTGAATCCATACACCTCCAGTCCCCAGGTGAATACATTCCATGTTTAATCACCATCTCCTGAAAATTGTCTGAAGGAAAAGTGTGTCCATTTCTTATTATCCTATAGAATACTCTCCCACAATTCACCAGTGAAAATAAGTTACACCTTCTCCTTCTTATTAAGGATCATTGACTGATTCCACATGTGCTTGTAGTTTGTTATTGCGTGCCCAGGCAGAGACACCCCCCCTCCAACACCGGGGGTGTGTGTGTGTGTGTGTGTGTGGGAATAATGACTTGTGACAATGTGCTATAGGATAAATTGGCCCACAACTTTATTAAACTTTCAGATGTAGGAAGACCTTGGTTTAGGCATTGGGCGCTTATCCCTCTCAGTCCCCAGCCGAGGATCTGGGACACATCAGGGTTAATCAATCTGTCTGGGGTTTGGGCTGGCTCTGGAAGACGTATGTTTGAGTGGAAAGCCCACCCCCCATTTCGCCACAACACAGGGGAGAGCACTGACAACCTTTCAGTGTATGGCCAGTGACTCCCCTCAACACAACCCCTTTAATGGCAAACCCTGAGATCCCCACCACGGGGGGGGGGCATGTGTCACTGCTTCACCTCCCCCCCCCCCATTTAGGGAAGATAGACTAAAGGATTCCGCCCAAGGCCTGAACCGCCACCCAAGACTGCAAAAATTGTGGTCTCACCGCCAAGACTACCTACACCTGAAAGAACCCTAGCTGTCCGACAACCATTCCAGAAGGCTGTGCCTAATGTTGTCCAACCAGTGTTCATTTCCTTTGGTGGTAAGGTGCACTACGCCAGACCTGAAAAGCTCCCTTCTGTAGGTTTTAATGTCCGGATGCTTCACAATTCGGGCCCCCAGACGCAAGGTTGCTAAGCGGATAGCCAGAATAAGTTCTGACCAAAGGATGGTAATATTAGGGTGCATGGCATGTATATGTTCCAAGTCTGTGATTGCTGTTTTTACCAGCATGATGCCCTTGTGCACTACCAGATTGTTTTCGCCCAGGTGAAACACAATCGCATCTGGCGGAACACGAGATGCAAGTTCAGGCGGGAACCTGAGGTTTCCAACTTGGGGAGGCAGTCCAGGATTGCTTACCTGGGAGTCACATAGGATCAGGGGTGCTGCACACAGCCATGCAAATCGCGCCCTCCTTCTGATATGAAGAGCGGTCATTATTATTATTATTTATTTATTACATTTAAATGCCAACCTTAGTTCTCTCATGAAACTCAAGGCAGCATGCATGTGGTTACAGGGGGTGTTGAAAAAAACCCCAGCGGCAAGCATCCCTGGTAGAAATAGAGGGGAACTGCTTTATCCCTAGTCAGATCATTGCTCTATCCAGTTCAGTATTCCCTATACTGGAGAGCTCCAGCTCTCCAGATTTCAGTCGGGGGGGTCTCTCCCCGTCATACCTAAAGATGCCAGGGATTGAACATGGGACCTCCTGCAGGTAGACCACATACTGTGACCCTTCTACAGCTAGTCCTCATGAATAGGATATGTGTCAAAAAGGGCCCTGACTATAGCCTACTCACAAGCAGGCTGTGAGCAGGACCTTCTCAGTTTCAAAGACAAGTGCCCAATTCTTCCATTTGAGCTGCCCCCTTCTCCAGAGATTCAACATCTTACAGAGGGAAAAGACCCTCTGATGCTCAATGAATGGATTTTGTCCTCAGTGGAAATAGACAGTGTTTATGGTGTTAAACTACTGAGCACCCAGTTCTAGGAAAAGGAAGTGTTTTTGTGTGTCTCTCGGAGGTTCAGGTATTCATGTATTGATTTTAATTAGTGCCATTGGAACCAGCAGAAAATGATTGCCGTTGGGCAGAAAGAAGGAAGGAAGGAAGGAAGGAAGGAAGGTAGTGGTACTCAGTACAGTGGCACCTCAGGTTACATATGATTCATGTTACATACGCTTCAAGTTACAGACTCCACTAACCCAGAAATATTACCTCGGGTTAAGAACTTTGCTTCAGGATGAGAACAGAAATTGTGCCACTGTGGTGCTGCAGCAGCAGGAGGCCCCATTAGTTAAAGTGGTGCTTCAGGTTGAGAACAGCTTCAGGTTCCAGAACGTATTAAGTTCTTAACCCGAGGTACCACTGTACTGCCAAAAAAGTACTGCAACAAAAACATTATTATTATTTATTATATTTCTGGACAGCGTTGAACAAAAAGTAAAATGAAATGTAGCAACACTGCTGGTGTTGACAAAGTCAACTTCTGAATTGAAAAACAAAGTGCGAGATTGGCTCCATTATTACCAAATAATGGAGGCATACAAATTGGACAAAAAAGTTGGTTTCCAGGTAGAAAAATCAAAATTGGAAACAGAATTGTTAGATCTAAAAATCAAGAATTTGTCAAGAATGTATAACTTGCTGTTGAAATGGAACACTCAGGATGAAATGGTGAAATCAGCTATGATTAAAAGGGCACAAGATGTTGCACATAACATAATGATGGCTGACTGGGAACAGTTATGGACCACAGGTATGAAATTCACGGCATGTAATGCCCTAAGAGAAAATTTAATGAAAATGATTTATAGGTGGTACATGACACCAGTCAAGCTTGAAAAAAATTACCATTTGCCCGACAATAAATGTTGGAAATGTAACGAGACTGAAGGGACATTCTTTCACCTTTGGTGGACATGTCCAAGGATTAAGTCATTCTGGGAGATGATTTATAACGAAATGAAAAAGGTATTCAAATATACCTTCCTGAAGAAACCAGAGGCCTTTCTCCTGGGCATGGTCGGCCAATTGGTGCTAAAGAAGGATAGAACTTTTTTTATGCATGCAACCACAGCAGCAAGAATACTCATCGCGAAGTATTGGAAGACACAAGATTTACCCACCAGGGAAGAATGGCAGATGAAGTTGATGGACTACATGGAATTGGCGGAAATGACTGGCAGAATCCGAGACCAGGGAGAAGAGTCGGTGGAAGAAGACTGGAAAAAGTTTAAAGACTATTTACAGAAATACTGTAAAATTAATGAATGTTAGAAGAATGTTGGAATGAAGTTATATGGCTTTAGTAGAAATGTTATAAGGAATTAAGTATAAATAGATTAATAGAATATTAAAAGAAAAATATGGTTAGAATGTGTTAAGATAATTATAGGATAGAAAACAGAGGAAGATGGAAAGGAATTGCTGAAACAATTAACAGAAGTGGAATACAAAAAGGGAGGTGTGAGGAGGTCGTTGAAATAAGTGAATGAAAGATAAGATATTGAAATTGTTTGATGTGTTTTAAACTGTTTTTGTTTGGTTTTGTTAGTTTAATGTATCAGTGTTATGTAGTGTTTTTGTACTGTATTGTATTGTTCTTTTTTTTTAGTGTTGTGTTTAAATTGTTGGAAAAAGTAATAAATATTATTTTTTTAAAAAAAGAAAAGACAAAGTCAGCTTCTGTTTTTGTGTGACAGAGACATGCAATGTGGCATCCTAGGCGAAGGAGTTAGGAGCAAAAGGCAGCCTGTGCATTAGTCCTTTGAAGTTGCTCAGAACTTCACTACACTCCAGACAGTTAAGAATATTATAAAAAGTAACTCAAAGTGAAATAAGAGAAACATATTAAAATCCCATTAAATGAGCTTGAATTCTAAGAAATCCAGATAATTGCTTCTCCCTTCTGCTGCCTATCTCCCAATAGTTCCATTGAGCACCCGGCGGAACATGGAAAAAGCATTCCAGCAAGTGCACATTTTGAAAGAACAAGCCCACTTATAAAAGTAAAATAATGAATGAAGTACCACTTAGGAGATGAAGCTTGAGGAGACAGTAATATACAATAGCACACTGTCCAATTAATTGTCTTTGTTTACCAGAGTCAGCCTCAATTGTTTGATAAGTCACTGATTTTTCCATTGTTTGCCTCTCCTGGATACCTTATGAAAATTTGTGCGACTGAGACCACATCCATACCATACATTTAAAGCAATATCATACTACTTTGTTAGTAATGGCTTCCCCCAAGGAATCCTGAGAACTGTAGTTTGTTAGGAGAGTTGTTGGGAGACTCCCTATTCCCTTCCCAGAGCTACAATTCCCAGAGTTCCCTGGGAAAGAGACTGAATGTTAAACCACACTGGGAATTTTAGCTCCACAAGGGGAATAAGCAACTCCTAGCAACTCTCAGAACATATTGCAAACTAAAGTTCCCAGGATACTTTGGTAGAAGCCATGACGGCTAGAGTACTTTGAAGATGTGGTGCAGGTGGGGCCTGAGTTCTCGTTCCTATACATTTCATTTCCCTTCCGTAGGTCTTTAGAAATTCAATCTCTCAGCAAGTGAGGGATGGGATCATTTGGTATGATGCACTGTGGGTGCATGTGGGTGCATGGACACTAAAGGTGGGAACTAGAGGGGGTACAATTGATGCAATTATGGTCCCAGGGCACAGGGCCCCAGATCTCAGCTCTATCTGAAGAGAAGTTCTAATCCTTTGCCTTCTTTGGTAGTCATCCCAGGTGGGCTTCCAAGAAGCACCTTGGTTGGTTACTGTGGGGAGCAGGCTGTTGGAAGTAGATGGACCTTTGATCTGATCCAAAAGGTAACCATTTATATTCTTATGTTTCAGGGTGGGTGGGTGTTTATATATAATACCAACAGTTAGCATAGGTAGCTGTTTTGTGGGTGTGCAGTGCATAAGAGGCATGCAATTAATTCTTTTGGAATATTTGAGAACTGACAGCTAATAGGGGAAGGGTCATAGCTTCAGTAGTGGAGTATCTGCTTTGCATGTAGAAGGTCCTAGGATCAATCCCTGACATCAAGCAGGGCTGAGAAAGACTCCTGTCTGTAAACTTGGAGATCTACTGAGCTAGATGGACCCGTGGTTGGGCTTGCTAAAGGGCAGCAGTGTTCCAGTGACTACAACCACCACTTTTCCTACCCATGTTGGATGAAGCTGATGGGAGTTGTGGTCCAAACCATCTAGAGGACAGAAAGTTGGGGGATGCCAATGTAGATCATGGGGAGCTAGATGGACTAATGGCTTGACTTCTTATAATGCAGCTTCCTACACTGGAGTAAGAAAATCTGCTCTCCAAGGAGACTGCCCACTATGTTCCTGTGTGAGTCTCTGTTCCAAACTGACTGGAAGGAAGTGAGGGCCAGAGGGCAGCAACATTGCAGAGAGAGAATGGGAATCCTCCTTAATCACACCCACACAAACAAAATTCTCACCCCCACCAGCTGAAGGTGAAGCAGTGATTTGACTTGCTAGAAGACTACATTCTGAATGTTGCTCGATATCAGCTTTTTCCTTAAACAATTATGAAGAAAGAACATTAGGAAAAACAACTCCAAATGAAACATAGAAAACACTTTTTTATCTTCATTAAAATGCAATGAAATTCAGAATAATATTAGCATAGAATATTCTGCCTTCCCAATAGGTCTATTAAATAGCAGCCATCATATAAAATGCATGAAACAAGGACCCTCAACAAACTGGCCAACACTTTGAAATAATGGTGCATCTGTTAAGAGGATAAATCTGTGATTAGGTGGTTATGCTGGGTTATTAAAACCACTATGTTGGCTTAAGTGGCTAATGCCTCATACAATATGGTGAGCATTAAGCAATAGTTTCAAAATGACCACTTACAAAAACTGCATTTAGTTGGTTCAGCCAACAGTAATCATTAATCTGTTGCCCATGTGCGGGTTCATGACTAGGGGCTTCCAGATTACACGATCCTGCCCCCATTACCATTTGCCAACCGCCATTGGACTTTTAGGGTTTGGGATGGATTTTTGGAAGATGCCTGTGTGTTAATTTGTTTTATGTGTGTAGATCAGTGCACGCTGATCAACACACAGTCTTTGCAGTAAGGCTCTGTTCCGATGGCATGAGTAGTCATGAAGAACTGGTAGATTCTTATCTGCTGCAGCCTTCATCACCTTCACAGCCGTTGTAACAAAACGCTTGTTATCATCTGCCTGTTCTGTCATTGAGGATTTCTTGGATCATTCTTTGTCTAGCTGATTAAAGACTCCTGCCAAAATGAAAGCCCATTATAATCATTGAGGATCGTCAGCCATATCTTTAAGTCCTCTTTTATACTGCATGTCACCCTAATATGATGAGGTGCAACTCCCTGGCTGTGAGATGTCCAAAGAGGGCACAAAAGGCTCTATCAGGTGCAATGACCCTGCATGCAAAATTGAGGTGCTCCAGCAAGGACTGCACCTGATGTAAGGTAGTCTTTTTGAGAGATATCACAGAGTTCAGCAAAAACCTAAGGGTATCTAACTTGGCTTGAGGTAAACACGATGTTTGCTTGTGAGTGTCCAGCTCAATCCTCAAGTATGACAAGACGCTGGCTGGGCCCTCCATTTTTTCAGCTGCCAAGGGTATACCAAAATCAGAAGTGGTTTGTATAAATGAAGCTAATGCTCAAGAGCAAGCATCAGAATCCACTGGCCCCATTATCAAGTAGTCACCCAGGTAATGCATAACATAATGGCAACCTGACCATACCTTCATAAACCACTCAACAAATGTACTAAAGGTTTCTTTTTGTGTGTGTGTTTAGTTTTTTTTTTAATTCAAAGTTATAACAAGACATATTATCCAAAAACATATCCTTATTTTCCCCCCATTTTTCCTCCCCCCTCCCCCCCACAGAACCCACCCCCACCCCATTCCCCGACTTCCCTCAGTTCCAGTCTTTGGTTTCTCCAATAATGCTGTTTTCTGCATGTTACAAAGTTGTATAGATCCTCAAACTGTTTAGATGATTATTATCAGTAAAAAAATTGTGACTGTGCCAAGGAGTCCAGTTCGCTTTGTTGCGTCTTCAAATACTTTGTGAAAGGTTCCCATTCATCCTTAAAGTCACAGTTATCCTTGTCTCATAGCTTATATGTCAATTTTGCCAGTTCTGTATAGTCCATCAATTTTTCTTGCCATGATTCTTTAGTTGGGGTTTCTTCAGTCTTCCATCCTTCTGCTACCTGAACTCTCGCAGCCGTTGTCACATACATGAAAATGTTTTTCAATTTTTTTGGCAGATCTTTCCCTACAATCCCCAACAAAAATGCTTCAGGTTTTTAAACAAATGTTAAATGGAACATTTTCTTCAATTCATTGTATATCATTTCCCCAAAACTTTTAATTACATTACAATCCCACCACATATGATAAAATGTCCCCTCCTTTTCCTTACACTTCCAACATATATTGGGAGTAGGGGGAATGCTGATTCAATGTCACATTTTGCCAAGAGGGTGCCAGGGTCACACTCCATGATGAGTTTGATTGCATGATCCAGAGATGCATACTTAACAGAACACTTTTCTTGTGAGATGACTCTGAAGATTTATTGCTCAGAGAGATAAAGTCCAGCAGGCTTCCCTGCATGCAGCACGCATTTCCAGACCTCCAAGCAAAGCAGAATAAACACACAGTGTTCAGGGTCTTGGCTTTCTGTCTTCTGTGCAGTGGTGTGCATGAATCAAGAACTCACGCAGCTTTACTAAGCTAAAAGCAATTTATTTACAGCAACATAGATCAGCCATTGTCTAACAACACACAAAGCATGTCTGTATCAGACAAAAGCGAAAACAGACTGAACAAAGAACTCAGACCCTCGGAAATGATGCAGGGTCTCTCCGCCCCACAGTAGGGCAGGACGCACACTCTGAGCTGTGTAACCCTGTAAGCTCAGGTTCTCCTCACAATGGCATCAGGTAAGATAAGTTATGAATCATGCGGAATTTATCCGGGACCTTTTTGAGGACAATCCCAAGGAGTGACACAATGATTTTTTAAAATGGCGCCCGCCATGTGTGGCCCATGCAGAGGCAACTCTAGCAATCACTCCCCTCACCCAGCACCCTTCTGTGATGTGGGGAGGGGGGGGTACTGGCATGGCTCTGGAAAGCCCAGGAGTGGTTAAAGCCTAAATACGCCAATGCCGGAGCAAGGCTCCAGGAAGCAGCGCCCTGCTGTAAGTCCTGCCCTCCAATAAGCAGGGGCCCGAAGTGCACTGATGCCAGAGCTCAGGAGCTCTGTTCTGCCTATTGTGCCTCGAAGCACCTCTTTCTTGGTCTTCTTGAAGGTCCGCCTCCGTTGACTCTCTGGGGCCAACTGTGCTGCTGGCGTCAGCGCAGGCCCCCTTTTATCCATTAGGGGTGGACCTGTGTGAAGAGTACTCACTCCCGGTCCACTCCCTTTGCCCTGCCCCCCAGGCTGCTGCAGATAGGCCAGTTTAAAATTGGGTTCTGGCAGGAACCCAAACAAAGATGCCATGGCGACCATTGGGGGTGGGGCAGCAACGGCCAACTTCGCCTACCACTGAACCTAGTGAGCGGTTATTTTACAGTTTTGTTTTTCATCTTTTAATTTTCATCGGTTATAATTGTTTTCTCTGTTTTATAAAATGAAATAAGAGTGAAAATATTTACCAAAAAGGGGGGGGAGGAGGGGGGAACCAGCTGTCTCAGGATATGCATATGTGGAGCTAGGGTAGGTGGAACCAGTTAAAAACCTGGTGGATGCTAACAGAATCTTGAGTTTACTGGGTTTTTAGATCTCAGTAGTAGTTATCTGTTGGAAGATAGCTTTATTGATCAGACAGTAAATTTAAATTCAATAATTCTGAATGAGCTTTTGCAAGCCAGAGCATATCTGATCTGACACCATTATTCTTACAGGCCCTTATGAGGAAAAATAGTGCACTTTCCCACCACTTTCATTATTGCATTTTCGGGGAGGAAGTGGATTACCGGTATTTATTTTTTTGCACAAGACCTCCAAATCAACTTTAATTGTGCAACCTGCATTTACCTGTACATGACTGAATCCTACCCCAAAATAGCAGCAGTCCAGAAGTCTTTTTGGAACAAGATGTATAAGAATGCCTTGCACGCTGCCACATCAGATACACCCCTTTTTCCTGAAGAGTCCCAACATAAATGCTCATAATTGTAGGATGTTGCATGGGAAAATATCACTGTATGAGTCATAGCCATCTATGTGTGAATTACACTTTTGACAAAATAGGATGTCAAACTACTTAAGCACCTGGGGAAATTGTATCATGACAGTTTCAGGTTAGCAGGCTACTACTCTGGAAAAGAATGGAATTCTCATCTCTTTCATGTGTTGTTCTGTTTCTTTTGCATTTCAAGCAGGCAGCAGAGAAAAACAATTGGGAGTCAGCCCCTGGGTCTCCTTGTGTATGATGTATATTGGGCAGAATCCACCAAATGGTAATGGTAATTTCTCCAAGCTTCTGTTAACCGCCTTGAGACCTCTGGGTATAGGGCAGTATATGAATTCAACAAATAAATAAAAATAAAGGAGGGACATAAGTTATGAAGAACTTACATTTGTTTTTATTTTAATGGGATAGGCTACAGCCTTTGTTGTTGTTTAGTTGTTTAGTTGTGTCCGACTCTTCGTGACCCCATGGACCAAAGCACGCCAGGCCCTCCTGTCCTCCACTGCCTTTACTTGGGAGTTAAGTGGGACTTGTTGGTAATCAAATTGGGCACTTAGCTAATTAAAACTGGGAAAGCTGCGCTTTTTTCTTTTTCTCAGTCTAGTTTTCTTGTCACATTTCCAGCGATAACACAGGAATGCAACATAGTCCAACCACCTCCTCCCACAGAACCCACAAAACTCCCATGCATGAGCTCGTATAATCTGCATTGCTGCCATTCCAGCTACCTATCCCAGATGTGGTACTGGCAGCAGAGGCAAGGGCTGTAAAGCAAATTCCAATGTTCTTATGCATTCATCAGATCCCACTGTAAGATGTGTGAAATTTGCTTTACACTGAGTCAGATCACTGGCCCATCAAGCTATTGTCTCCACTGTTTCAGGCAGGTGACATGTTGGGCATGAAACTGGGGTCCTATGTGCCAAACATGTGTTCTACCACTGAGCTACTCTGCTACCACTGAAGGCCTCTGCTGCCAGTACAATAACCCATCACATGGTTTAAAAAACCGGAATGCCTCATTTATTTGTATCAGTGTTCCCAATTAGACCAATGTGTTTACTACTCAGGCTTTGTTTAAAAAATGAAATGGTTTTTCTTTTTCTTTGTACAGCTAGAGCAAGTCCTGGCCACCTTAATCAAGAGATAATAGGGAGTTGAAACCTAAGTATTAAACGGTCAGATAGGGCTTGACTGTCGTCAGTGAATGTTAGGGATTGATAAGCACTGATAGCTATTAGTTTAGTTAGGACTGAATTAGGAGCTAGCTAGGCAGGGAAATCCAGATTGTTTTCCTAAGGGAAATTTAAAGATCCTAGAAGGGGACTGTAGCTCAGTGGTAGAGTCTCCATTTGACATACAGAAGGTCCCATACCTGCATGCAGGTTCAATCCTCGGGCATAGCTAGGTATGGCAAGGTGCCATTGTGGAGCTAGATGGACCAATGGCCTGACTTAACACAAGGCAGAATCCTATGTTCCCAAAGTAAAAATACAGCTTTGCGGTCATGTACATGGGGTGAAACGTCACCCTGGATTATGACCCTCTTCACTTTCCTGCATTTTCCCCCTTCTTCATTCCAAATGCTCTATTAGCATGTGAAGCAAAGGCTCCTTTTAAAAAGCTGTTAATACTCATTAGCGCTTTTGACCTTAAATGTAGAGTGAGAAGTCTTTGTCTTCTGCTGCTTGACACTAATGGCATTAAGGAAGGTACCTGAATAATGTGTCGCTAGCAACACTGACATAGAATTCCTACTGCAGATGTGCTGTGCTTCTACAGTTTGATGTCACTGCTCACATCACCAGTGGCCTTTGGCAGTCATCCATGGAGATGGGGGGGAAGGGAGTGTAATGATTTAGATCCCTGGCAGTAACAGCTGCTCAATAGTGGAATTGACTACTTTGGAAGTTGGTGGTCTCTCCTTTTAAACAGGGGTTGGATGGCCATCCCTCATAGGTTATTTAGTTGTGGTTCTGGCACTGCGGTGTTTGGATTAGATGACCCTTGAGGTCCCTTCAAGCTCCACAATTCTATGATCCTATATTCAAAGGAGAGTACCAGTTAAGTTTTCCTTTGAATCAACAGTCCTGTAGATGCTAATCTTCAACAAATTGCCCTGTTGTGAGAGGCAAAACCTAAAACTTCAGCACCCTTGAAAACAGTACTTGACCACACACACACACACACACACACACAGAGAGAGAGAGAGAGAGAGAGATTTTTTTTCTTAAAAGAATATATGTTTAGGAGTACTCTTATTTTCCTACTCATATTGAAATACTGCCCCTCAATGGGGCCAAAATTAGATTCACAAAATGTTTAGAGGGATGCGTATACCTGCATCCCCCCAGAAAAAGCAGTGTGTGTGTGTGCACGCGCACTCACGCGCACACCATTTTGTCAGCAATGCACAAGGAAGGTGATATTTAACTGAAGTCATGCATAGGATAGACTCGCTTAAATCAAGTTTCCATAAGTTCTCTGATTTCAGTGGGTATAATGTTCTAACATTAGGTATAACCTGAGTAATTTTATTTGACATGTAGCTCAGATCATGAACAACAGAATTCACCACTAAATAATTTTACTGGAGAGAGAGAGAGAGAGAGAGAGCTATTTGTATGCCTCCGATGGAAGGTAGCTATCTCATTGTAATGTACTATTATGTGAACAGATTCTATGTGCATATTTTCATTCCTGTGAAATTATACTAAATGATGCAAAAGATGGCTTGTCCTGAGCAAATTACAGATTCTATATAAGCATTTCCAGAAATCTCAGCTAGAGCTGAAGAGAAAACATTCTGTTTTCCGGGTGGGTCAGGCTTCACCACATCAACCTACCACTGTCCAGAAATTTCTATAGCCTTCTGACTATAGCTTAGCCTCTTCCTTTGGTCAAAACTACGTAGTGCCATAAAGACTGAATTTATAAATTGCCAATCTCCAGATTCAGAAACTACTGTGAGCTAGAATCCTGGCAGTCTCCCCTGAGAGAGATTTGGAAGAGATTACTACTCTCTAATAGCAGTTAAGCACAATGTTGATAGCTCCAAGTACATTAAAGATTGGTTAGGTTTGAATCTGTCACCATCTACCTTTAAACAAACATTCCCCACAAAAATACTTCAACTAGAATAAGTCACAGACACTTAGCTTCACATGAAGGTGAATATTTATTTCCAGAAGTTACAGCAAACAAGTCTCTGTCCATTAGCAGTAAAACAAAGAAGAAGAAAAGGTTCCAAATGACTTAAGTAGAAAAGTACTTGGTTTTCTTACAAAAAAGATCATGCAATATTTGGGCTAGCAAAGATGCAAGCTATAAAATCTCCCTTTTGGAGAGATTCAGTTCATTTGCAGCATTTGCCAAGTATTGAGCCAAACTGCATGGCTCCTTCTTCACTTGTTCCAGGAAACACAAAGATACAAATACTGAGAAGGTGAGGGAGCAGAGGTTATTGAGAACCTGCGAACACACATCCACTCTGGTAACTTGAGCTCAGGGCTCAGGTTAACCCATTCATTCATGCGAGTTTAAGGCATTAGCTGCATTTTACAACACCCCCACTCCCTAATTCCAGACCTTACAACCTAAAATTTGATCAGCCATGGCTAGTCCATTAAAGTGAATGGGGCTCTGCCCCAACAACCTCAGCCTGCCATCAGCCAACCCCTACCTCTACTCAACTTCTTTCTTAAAACCAGTTCAGGGGGTGACTGGCACTGGTTGTCAGCCTTCCCCACTTTTTAGTCTGTTCTGCCCCTCTAGAACTCAACAGTGCATACAATGTTTTTTTGTTGGTGTGCAAGTGAGCACTCTGCTTGTGACATGGGATTCTGCTAGAAAACGCTGCCCTGCATTCCTATTCTGATCATCATCATTTATTTGTATTTGCCCCTTCCATAGTAAACCATGCTTAAGGCAGCTTACAATGTGAGCGAAATTATGTAATTCACTAAGGGCTTATCCCCATTTGTGTTTGCCCCGTGATTTCTAGGCAAGTCCAGGAGTTGTTTTTTTCTCCTGCCACCTTCCCCAGGAAAACGCACATCAATCCGCAGAAAACACCGTGGATGTTTGTTCCAATTCAGCAGTAAATAGTGGGTTTTCCTGGGGAAAGCGACAGGGGGTGGGGACCTCTAGGACCTGTGCCTAGAAATCAGGGGGCAAACATAAGTGTGAATGAGCCCTTAGTTAGCAAGTTAAAATAAAATTTAAACAAACGACAGGCTGATGAATAGACATCATGAATAAATATAGTCATACCTTGGTTATTGAACTTAATCCATTCCAGGAGTCTGTTCAACTCCCGAAACCTTTCGAAAACCAAGGCGCAACTTCCAATTGGCTTCAGGAGCTTCCTGCACTCAAGCGGAAGCCATGTCAGATGTTCAGCTTCCGAAAAATGTTCGCAAACTGGAACACTTACTTTTGGGTTTGTGGCGTTCAGGAGCCAATTGGTTCGGCAACTAAGCCATTCGATAACCAAGGTACGACTGTACAGTATAGTAAAAGTAAGCAGGTCCTTAACAATTCATAACATCTAACTATAAAATACAAAAAGACAATAGTAATAATGCACCTCCAAAATCAAATCTTGACCCTTAACAAAAGTCCCTCACCCTGATAGTCTCTAAGCAACCCAAGCAGCATGCCCACTCCCCAATTCATAGTGAGATGATGCTTGCTACCTTCAATGGTAACAGTTTTTTAAGCTGGAGTTTTGAGGCTGGCATGTTCCCCACCTAGCCCCACCCCCCACCCCCAGCTAGGTGGAGAACATGCCAGTGAAGCAAGGAAGCTTGCAACACTCACCTCACTTACTAAAGAGCATATCTATGTGTGGGTCTGGAACATGAGCCTTCTTGTGCTTGTTCAGACCCCTTTGAGGACATGAGGGTGACAGTTAGGAATTGGGAAGAGAATGAACATAGTTGTTATTTCTAGCTGAGGTCTCCCCTTGATATGCTATAGAGTGCTAGAGGGCTCAGGGTTGTGGTGGTTGAGGAGAGAGAGAGGGTTCCTGGAAAGTGGAAAAGGGAAACGAAATAGGTGGCTTTACCCCTTCCTTTCTCCTGAAACATCCCTGAACGGAGCACAAATTGTGAGGTTCTTTTTTCATCTTCTGCCTAACATAGAGGTCCCAACTTGAATAAAATATTGCGGGCAGCATGGACAGGTAAGCCCTGCTCTGGATAATCAACCACAAGATAAACACACCATTTGAATGGCAATATCCATCAACTTGGGGGGCGGGAACTGGGCCCCTCAAATGTTTTATTGAGAGGGCCAAAAGGACTCCTTTTATTAGGTGGGCCCAGTTGACACCTATAAGAGTCCCCAAATCCTAATTCTCCCATTCAAGATACTTGTCAAAAGCTTGGGGGCGGGTGAAGAGGCCAGCTACTTTCCTCTCCACCCTCCACCTCCTGTCTGCTTTTCCAATGCAGTTTGCAACTCAGTGTCCCATATACCACGGAAGCTCCTACCTCCTTGCCAGGCTAATTGTTTTTTTTTAAATATATTTTACTTATCAACTTCTACCTACCTGGCACGTTGCTCACATATGCAGTCCTTTTATTTTGGGGTGGCCCCATTTTGGTTCTAAATGGATATACACTCAACCACTCAAGTTTGATATTAGAAGGGAACACTGATTCATACTGCTGAGATGCTTCATCAGAAGTAGAGCACAGAAAATTAAAAAAGCCACAGGCTATTGAGAGAATGGGAACATTTTTTTTTCAAAAAACAACCACCAGCAACACAAAGTGCTTTCCACGTTCCAGAGAGTAAAGCAGTCACAAACCATTTGCATAGTAAAATAGATTCAGAGAGACAATGGTGTAGATTTGCCACAGCATGGGAGCAATGACTAAGTCACCTAACCTGGATAAAATTGGGGTTCTGCTGTGCATCATGAATCAGAGGTTGTGTGTGTGTGTGTGTGTGTGTGTGTGTGTGTGTTTAGGTTTGTTCAAAAGTCACACTCACCACATTTTTATGAACTAATTTTGCAGATTCTGATATGTTGTGCCAGATTTCAAGTAAAGTAATCTTTACCCTCGATGGCAGGTGGAGATGGGAACCTTTTCCTGTCAAACAGTAGCATTCCCTTGTAGGCAAACCTTCCAAGCTTCTGGTGGGCAGTACAGTGGTACCTTGGGTTACATACGCTTCAGGTTACAGACTCCGCTAACCCAGAAATAGTACCTTGGGTTAAGAACTTTGCTTCAGGATGAGAACAGAAATCATGCTCCGGCGGCATGGCAGCAGCAGGAGGCCCCATTAGCTAAAGTGGTGCTTCAGGTTAAGAACAGTTTCAGGTTAAGAACGGACATCCAGAACAAATTAAATACTTAACCCGAGGTACCACTGTACCTGTAAGAAAAACACTAGGGCCTAATTTGAATAGTAGAGTGCTTGATATCTGGTGGGTGGGGCTTGTGTGTTCTGCTCTGGAATCAGCCTCTCCCTTCAGTGTGTTCCATTAAGAATGTCAGTTAAGAGGGACCAACGGTCTCTTCCTGTTTCTTGCCTCAGTCTTGACTTATGTTGTTGTATTTAGTTTCTTTCAGTCATTATGTTATTTTGTTACAGTTTTCTCTCAGTTTATTATTAAACATTGTTTACATTTACACGACCCACTTATTTTTCTCAAAGAAACTCTGCTCAAAGAATGGTGGAATATCCTAAACTTGGGTGCAAAAGCACTCAAAGGCATGGAGCAAGATTTGGGGAGGACATGACCTCAGGCGAGTCATGGTCTGGGGAGAGCCCTGAAGGCCAGAATAAGAGATCTGGGGGCTGCAGTTGGCTCCAAGGCTCCAGTTTCCCTATCTCTGTCCTGTGGTATGGTCTGCAGGCACATGAGACTACCACCTTTCTGAAGCTAATCAGACCTGGGTCTGGTCAGTGGCTGGAAGGGTGTAAGGATGGAAGAATCTCTCATTTCCAGTTGTCCCTATTTCTCATTTTCCCAATCTTAAATGAAGTTCTGTATGATTCTGCAGCAATTTTCAGATTAAAAAAACCAAAACCAAATGAAAATTCTTCAGCATTTCAGTTTGAATTTTTCTCCTGAGAACATTTTTATCTGCAGTTTTGACTAATGTGTACATTTTTGCAAGCAATGTCTCCTTATATAATGCATTTTTATGCTATTTCCATCCACTCATTCATTTTTTGTACACATTTCCCCTAATATGTGCATTTGTGTGTGTGTAAATACAGTTTGGTTGGAGAACTGTATTGTAAAATTTGGATGAGTTCAGATTTTGAAGGATGGACGTGTTTCAGTTTTCATATTGTTCCTTAAAATCTGGATTTTATAAACTCAGCGTTAAATCAATTGAATTTCTCCCACCAGGGAGATCATTTGGGTTCCTTGGTAAAAGAAAGGCAGGGTTATGAAGGACTATCTATTTGCAACCAAAAACAGTTCCTACTAATTTCAAGGTGTACCTGTGAATGAAATTATTTTCCTCTAGATATCATGTATTAATGAAACTTCAGCAGATTCCTCAGGGGATATTTAACGAGGTGGTAGATTGAGCTGTTAAAAATTCAGAATGTGAGACTTTGAAAAATATGGTTGTTGTTTTAAAAAAGTATTCAAATTGTTTACTCTGAAGCCCCCCCCCCTTTAATGTCTAATCAATTTTTGCCCTTTCTAGTTCACAGCTGTTTAGTTGAGATACATGATAAAAGCACCAACAAAGGATTCTGCTACTATTATTCTCCCTGTTACATTTGCCTGCTATTTCCAGAGCCTTGTTTCAGGAGCTCGTATTGATCTTCTCATTGCTCAGAAAGTAAATGATGGGTGTGTGTATATAAACACACTCATTCACTCTTCTGTGCAATCGCTTCTTCACATTGTCCACACATTCAAAACAATGAAGAATCCATTCCTCCACGTTCGCTGCAAAGCAATACACCACCCACATTCTCTCCTGCTGATCTTTGGCTGATCAAACCGAACATTCATTTTACTCTTGGGCTTTCCCCAGGAACAGTGACATTTGTGGCAACATTCAAAAGGAACCACTATTCAGTGTGAAACCTGCTTGCAGTGACAGTGCTCCATTCTGGAGCATGTGACAATGGAGCACTTCTGAGCTCAAGGCAGAGCGTGTCTTTGAGCATCCTTGACACTGTGCAAAACAGGAGCATGGGAAGCTACCTTATACTGAGTCAGAGCATTGATCCATCTATCCCAGTGTCCACACTCACTGGCAGTGGCTCGCCAAGCTTTCTGACAGTGGTCTCTCCAGTGTCTCTTCCAGGCAGTGGAGCCTGGTCCTGATAGGGCAAATGGGGCACTGCATTACCAACTTCACCATCTACTTTCAGCCAGCCCAAACCTATCTGCCATAATGGTCATGTTCTACTGTCAGAGGCAACGTGCCCAAATAAAAGCTGCTGGAAACTGCAGGGTGGAAGAGTACTGTTGTGCTCTTGTTCTGCTTGCAGGTTTTCCATAGGCATCTGGTTGGCCACTGTGAGAAAGGGATGCTGAGGCAGGTGGGTCATTGATCTGATCCAGCACGGCTCTTCTTTTCTTATGCAGGAGCTGTTAAGTGGTCCCTTGTTTTGTTTAATTGCTTTAGTAGCTAGATTTTGCTTTTGTCATCAGAGTTGGCCACATAACTGCTTGCCTATCAAGCTGAAAAGCCTGTGCTCCTGAAATTGTAGGGTCAGTGTGCCTGTTTCTGAGACCTTTGCTCCAATGCCGCTTCCTGAAAGAGCATGGATGAAAGAGTTCAAGCCCATGGCCCAAAGACACAAATTAGAGCATCACAGAACAACTCATTATCAGAAGAAGGCACAGGAGGGCATACACTCAATGTGATGGCTTCAACATATTTCCCCTTCCATCCGTTTAATTAGTTTACTTCTTTTGGAACAATTGAATTTATGTATTTATTCATGCATTTAACTCATGCCTTGCAGGGCTGGCTCAAGGATTTTGGTACATGATATCAAAAATACAAATGCTATATTTTTAGGAACCCAACCCAAATTGTTTTAACTGTTTTTAATGTTGTGCTTTAATGTTGTAGCCCACTCTGGAACCGTAGGGTGGAGGGCAGGGAATAATAATAATAATAATAATAATAATAATAATAATACATATATAAACCCACTGCCAGGGCATGTACCTAGTCCTCCTCAAAAGGTATGGCACACATAAAACCATCCATTGCTCTAGGCACACTTTTCAGAAAATGTCTATGGAGAGATTAAGGTATCATCCCAACCAGCCCAACAACAACTGAAAAGTGAGCTTCAAATTATGTTGGTGCAATATATGGGGGGTGGCGGGAGATAGAATTCTTGGACGCCAACTCTTTGGTGAGAGAACCCCATCACAGATTTTAAAGTCACAAAATATGCAGCAAACTGAAGTGTGGAAATACAGGTTGTTAAACCTTTAAAATACACTCCATAAAGTGAGTTCCAAAATATCTCCTTAAAAAGTTTCTTTCCAAAGTTTCCCTCAGCATAGGAAAAGACCACGTTTGGTAAGTTTGCAAATTGTTTACTTACAAAGTCTCCAAAGGTCAGATTCATGTGCTTCAGAATAGTTGCGCAGACAGTAAAACTGAATTTAGTTACAAAATGATGAAAGTTCCTAAATTACTGCTTACAGAACTCAAGTTGAGAGCCATGAAGTTGTGCTGGAGCATCCTTTTTGTTGGGGATAATTCAGAGGGAAATTCCCAGGTGTCAAAAAAGACTATTGATGCATCCTACTACTGTGGCCTGTGTTTTGTTAGCCCCAAAATGGAAAACGAGCGAGGTCCTAACCAAAGAAGAATGACAACTTAAACTGATGGAATATGCACAACTTGCAGATTTAAAATATAGAATAATAGAACAAGAGGAATATATGCTTAAAGAAGACTGGAAAATGTTTACTGAATATATGGGTGAAAATTGTGTTCATTTAAAAACGCTCTTAGCATTAAGATAAATTCAACAGTGTAAATAAGTTTTGATGAATGTAACAATGGATTACTGAATGGTTTAGTTCATGTAAAATATGCAGGGATATAAGGTATGCAAAAGGAACCATGGAAAGAGAAGTCACTGATTTAAAGTTGTCTAAATGAATATTTTGAGATACACACACACACACACCCACACACCAGTGCAAACCTTTTCACATGCTGAGCTTCTTGGGTAGACAGGTGTAGAACAAAGACTTGGTTAGTTCCTTCCAACATGAGGCAAAGTTGACATAGTTAAGCCTAGTCGAACAGCTTACTCTATGGTATTAACCACTTCATGCATCAATAAGACTTAAGCATGTTGGTTATATGAGGCTACTTATCCCACAAAACCAGCATGTATTTACTGATATTTGCAAGGAACCAATTTGACTGCTTGGCTTCACTCAGTAAATGATTCAATTATGCTGATAATACCAATATTCCTTTATTTATTTCAAGTTCTTATCCTCCTACACTCAGAAGTACTCAAAGGATGGCAAACGCAAATAAATTAATAAGTACTACATGGGAAGCACCTTTGATTGGCCATGAAAAACCCTCTGAGTTGAGGTGGGTGGGGATTGCCTAATATAATGCTTCATTATAATAATAATAATAATTTATAATAATAATAATTTTTTATTTATACCCCGCCCTCCCCAGCCAAGGCCGGGCTCAGAGCGGCTTACAAGCAATAATAAAAACAAGATGAGTGATTACAACTTAAAAACAAAAATAAAATACAACATTAAAATAATGGAACATTAAAATATTAAAATGGAGCCTCATTGCAGGAGAAGGAAAAGAAAAAAGAAAAAGGGGGCGGAGGGAATCAAATTGGCTCCAATCCAAAGGCCAGGCGGAACAACTCTGTCTTACAGGCCCTGCGGAAAGAGATCAGATCCTGCAGGGCCCTGGTCTCATGAGACAGAGCGTTCCACCAAGTTGGGGCCAGTGCTGAAAAGGCCCTGGCTCTGGTTGAAGCCAATCTAACTTCCTTAGGGCCTGGGACCACTAGGGTGTTGTTATTTATGGACCTTGAGGCTCTCCGTGGGGCATACCAGGCGAGGCGGTCCCGTAGGTACGAGGGTCCTAGGCCGTGAAGGGCTTTAAAGGTCAAAAGCAGCACCTTAAATATGACCCTGTACTCCACCGGGAGCCAGTGCAGCTTGAAAAGCACTGGATGAATATGCTCCCATGGCAGAGACGCTGTGAGGAGCCTCGCTGCAGCATTCTGTACCCGCTGGAGTTTCTGGGACAGCTTCAAGGGCAGCCCCGCGTAGAGCGTGTTACAGTAGTCAAGCCTGGAGATGACTGTCGCATGGATCACTGTGGCCAGGTCGGGGCGGGAAAGGTAAGGGACCAACTGCTTGATGCGGCGAAGGTGGAAAAATGTCGCCTTGGCTGTTGCTGTGACTTGCGCCTCCATGGAAAGGGAGGCGTCAAGGATTACACCCAAACTCTTAACGGAAGGCAATGGCACTAATTGGGCCCCCGCAAGAGAAGGGAGTTGGTCCCTCATCCCCATGCTATCCCGACCTAGCCATAGGACCTCTGTCTTCGAAGGATTTAGTTTCAATCGGCTCCCACGAAACCATCCAGCCACAGCTTCCAAGCATCTGGTCAGTGTGTAAGGGGCCGAGTTGGTGTGGCCATCCATCAGTAGATAGAGCTGAGTGTCATCAGCATATTGATGACAGCCCAGCCCAAAGCTCCGGATAATCTGGGCAAGGGGGCGCATAAAGATGTTAAAAAGCATTGGGGAGAGAATTGCGCCCTGCGGCACTCCACACACCAAGGAGTGGCGTGACGACATTTCCCTCCCTAGTGCCACCCTCTGTCCCCGACCAGAGATAAATGAGCACAACCAGTTACGGGCTATGCCCTGTATCCCCACGTCTGCAAGGCGATGGTCCAGAAGATCATGATCGACCATGTCAAAGGCTGCTGACAAATCTAAAAGGATCAGCAGTCCTGACCCGCCTCGATCCAGTTGTCTACGGATATCATCTGTTAGGGCAACCAGAGCCGTCTCCGTCCCAAAACCAGGACGGAAACCGGACTGAAATGGATCTAATGCCGATGTTTCCTCCAGAAACCTACCAAGCTGTTCAGCAACCGCTCTCTCAATTACCTTACCCAGGTATGGAAGATTTGAAACTGGGCGGTAATTGGATAGGTCTAAGGGATCTAATGAAGCTTTCTTTAAGAGTGGACGCACCACTGCTTCCTTCAGTTCCCCTGGGAATGTCCCCGTGTCAAGGGACAAATTGATAATTTCAACCAGGGGGGTCCGCGCAACATCTGGACACTCCCTAATCAGCCAAGACGGGCACGGATCAAGGAGGCAGGTGGTGGGCCTACCAACTTGGAGGAATCTATCCACATCAGTAGGGAGTATCCGATCGAAATGGTCCAACACTGGACCTGAAGTCAGTCGAGGGGCCTCCTGAGGTGTTTTGGTTGTGACAGCTTTGTTTTGTACTGAAAAAAGTAAATTTAAAAATGGATCACACTCAAATGGGAATTGGACTGTCAAAATGGTGGCAGGGCAGATTTTAGGGAAGTTTTTAATATTTAATGCTGTATTGTTTTTAACACTCGATTGGGAGCCGCCCAGAGTGGCTGGGGAAACTCAGCCAGATGGGCGGGGTATAAATAATAAAATATTATTATTATTATTATTATTATTATTATTATTATTATTATTATTTTCATGAAATCGGCAAAATGTCCAAGAAAACCCAGACCTATGGCATCTAGGGCGATTTTTAAATAAAAATGCTTTTAAAATCCCCCAAAGCCCAAAGACTGGATATGGATATCCTAAACAACCTCTTTGTCAAGACCTCTGGCACATCAAATATTGTACTGCTTCTGCAACCATTGGTTCACAATGTTTGTATATTACCGTATGTTTGTTATTTGCACTTCCGATCTTTTTTAAAAAAATAATTTTGTTTATAAGTCACAAGCCTTGGAAAAAAATCTGTCCCTGATTGACTAAAGCATGGCTTGTGCTGGAAAGTTTCCTTTGTAGTCATGGTGATCTTATTTCTCTCTATGTTTTGTTACTTGTTTTTTCTGTCACCCGCAGATTGCATTAAAGCAAAGTTTAATTGAAAGGTTGAACTTGTAGGCTAAGCTTTATGCATTAAGCTAGTTGTTTAACAGTGTTCACAAATATAATCCCTGCTTGACATTTAAAAACCATTCAGGCAAAGATGTTTTTTCTTCCCCCCAGCCTTTCCCTCCCAAGAATCAGATGTTATGGCAAAAACCCATCCCAATCATATTGCAGCATAAATAATGTAGACACCTAGTTAGTCTCTCAAGCGCTAATTAAAGTAACACGTATTTAAAGAGAGCAGCAGAAGATCAATGGGAGTGAATTAAAAGGTTCCAAATGACGTCTTGAATGAGAGTGTGTTGAGTTGGCAACCTCTAACCCCAAAGAATCCATTGGTTCTTAATGCCAGTCATAGAGGATTACTGCCCTCACATCCTGCGTTGTACTTGTTGTGGCTAGAGGAAAAATCTGTTTTAAAAGGGATTGTACTTGAAATTTGGTGCTTCTGATCCAATTGAATGATTGCTTGCATCAGACCACCTACCTATTGTATCAAACAAAAGTCTCCTAGATCCTAATGTAAGCAGGACAATCCCTTACCACTCATTCATTGACTACTGAGAGCCCCGACCTCTTATGCAACCTTTCAGCTAGCACCAGCAAACATCAAGTGCACTTCTATTTTAAAAAGTACCTTCCATTCACCTCCTTTCGTTCACCTGGGGGAAAAACAAAACCCTTTCAGTTACCACACATTTTGGGATTCTATAACTGACCAGTTCACTCTCAGTGTTCTTCATAGCTGCTCTCTCTGTGCTGCTGTTGTACTCTCCCCTCCTGTGGGGGAGCCATGCATAGTTGTCATGGTACTAGCCACTGATAACCTTATTCTTCATGAGGGGTAATGCGGGGTGCCTCCGCCTAGTGCATATTGCTCCTGACACACTGTGATATGGTTGACAATGGAACTGATCTGTGTGATGCACAGAGGTTTTGGAGTATGGGAAGTGCAGTCTAGTGCATGCTCATCCTTTGAGGGTTGCAGTAGCAAGTGAGTATTGCCATGTAAATCAAAATAGAGATTATCATTTATATCATGTCCTGTCATCGCAATGGATTGTCAGCCCACATGCACAGCAAACTGCCCCCAGAATATCTATTTTGGGGTGGGATTCAATAGCATACCAGCAAGTTAAAGTTGTGCAATTAAAATAGATTTGGAATTCTTGAGCAATGAACCTGCTTTCACTCCCCACCCCCAAACAAAAAAGCCAGAGCATTTGTCTGACACAACATCATCTAACCTCCCTGCAAACAGATCAGTATGAATACTCAATGAACAGGTCATCTGGAAGCCATCGGTAAAGCCCCCTCATTGTAGATTCCAATGTCTTCTTAGTGTATTTTTTAACACCACAACTTCAGTTGCATCCGGATTGCACTGCTCCAAAGGATGCAAACGATATTTTCCCTGGTGTTTTCTTTTCATAAGCTAGTGTGCTTTAAAAAAATAATAATATCAAATTACTTGAGGAGATAGGATGTGTAGCTTGATTTGTCTCCACTGATGGGGTGAGCTTCCTGCAGGTAACAGGTAACAACTGCAGTATGTCTTCTGACGTTTCACCGCAACCATTAAAAAAATAAAATGGGTGCCTATTGCTTTCCCTAAACTTCCACATTGCAAAACTGCTCATCCCATTTAAAAAAAATAATTAGATCAAGCTGAGTCTTTTGTACCTGAATGGGTACAAAAATGATAGTAAGGATAGGACTCTGCATTTAGAGGATCTGCTTTCTGTTATGACATTATGTTCTGTGTTACACCAACATAGGCTGCAAAGAACATTTCACTGAAAACAGTGTCCTCCTTCTGTTTTCCAACCCACATTAATAGTCATATGCATACACAAATAGCATCAGATAAGGGCTGCCAACAGGATTTTCTGTATAATAAATGCTCAAATGTCTTTTTAGCCATATGGCACTCTAAGCAACATACGGGTCTATTCCTGTCCATCACCAAAAACAAATCTAAAGCATGGGGACAAAATGCTCTCTAGCATCTGAAGCAATAGGTGGCAGTCCCCCCCCCCACCCACAATAACCCCAGGTTCCTTTTTTAAAAAGCAAGTTTCTAGTATTTGTAGAAACTGAGATATGAGGCCAAATGTGCAGGTTCTATTCTCATCATTTGTTTTGTAAGGAACTAGCCTGCTCCATATTTCCCATGTTTTTAACCAATGAATGAACTCATAACAACGCCTGACATTTAGGAAAGCAGATCTAGCCAATTAGACAAAGAGAAGGCTAGAGGGGAACATCAGTCTAGACTCTTTGTTTGATTTAAAGCCATTCCGCTTGTCTTCCCTGTGGATGAGGAGTGGCGAGTGATTAGTTATTATATCAGAGATCCAGAGTGCATATTTTGATTTAATAATTTTTCAAATATTAATGGCATTTTACCTTCAGAAAGATAGAGTGCATCACTGAATAGTTTTTATGGTGTGCTTAAATTTTATAATATTTTATAACCCCTGTGTTCTCTAGGACATAAACAAGAAATTCTATCTAACCCTGAAAGTGGTACAATGGTCATTAAGGATGTTATTTTAGTTAACATCAGAGTGTAAATCCAAAAATCTCCTTGAAGCTTCCTGAGAAGGCTCAGGGATGGAGGGAAGTGACATAGGAACAGGAATATCAACAACCCTGTCAAAGGCCTGGTTGATAAGGAAACAATGAAATCCAAATGGCCTAGGCAGTTAGCGGAACCCCAAGGTAATTGTGAGCGTGAAGTTACCAGTATGGAGCCATGCGTGTTTTACTTCTCATGGCCTGTAACCTTTCTTGATGTATGTAGGAGGACGTTCAGGCATGTTTTGATGTTTTATAACTCTTTGTGTTTGAGCTACTATGTAAGCTTTGTTCTTATTTTCCTCTGGGCAGACCTTCTTCTTAATTGGCAGTTCAGCTAGAACAACCATATTGAATTGAGCTCTGTCCTATTGCAATAGTATCTCATAAACTCTGGGTCCCTAACTGGGCACAGGACTTGTTTTACTTCCTTGGTTCTGCATTTTATTTAAAAGGTGGTCCCTCACTTGGGTAGAACAAGATAGTGCAGAAGTAAATTCTTACTACAGTTGCTCACTGAATGATCTCAACTGTGCACTTCCAACAAATAATAAAACCAGGGAAGAGAAGGCATGGTTCCAAGAGTCAAATAGAGAGGTCCACTTTGATCCCTGGGCCTGAGGTTCCCCATGCCAAGTAGGAAGAAATTCAAATGATTTTCTGACCCTTGGCTCTGCGCACACCTATCCCACTGAGCTCCAAACTCATCTTCAGAATGGTTGCCTCTGCCCCCTTTTGCTATGTAAGAAGGCAGTGATGTCTAACCTGTATTCATCACAATCAGCACTGTTTCCATTCTACTGCACAGTGGCGTAGCGTGGGGGGTGCAGGGGGGGCCGGCCGCACCGGGCGCAACATCTGGGGGTTAGGGTTAGGGGGCGCAAATCCACGGGTTAGGGGGTGCAAATCCACGTGTTGGGGGCGCAAATTACTTGCCTTGCCCCAGGTGCTGACAACCCACGCTACGTCACTGCTACTGCAGTCTGATTTCCACCAAATACCAATTCATTTGCATCACTGTCTGCTATGTAACATAACTTGCATGTGTTGTGCAACTTTTTACATAACTTTCATAACTTACATTCATTTCCATGTAAAGAAAACATGAAAGCAATGTAAAAAAAAAATACTTATGTTTCATTTGTGGACTTAAAAAAAGCAATTAAATGAACCAATGCTGATTGAATTCGCATGAATTATTTCCATTCTTGACCACAGGTAAGTGTGCGGAGTGCAGTGATTTCCCCTTCCTTTTTCATTGCTGTTGCAGTTCTCCAACATCTCCGACACCTAGTCTGTAACCTTGGAATGGGTCAGAAACTCTCTCGGTGCTGTGTGTGTTTGGTTAAAAAGCCTCCATCTGGGAGCTATTAATTTCTCCCCAAGGCTCAATTCCCCCATGAAGGTAGCCTAGCAGCCTTCATATGCTCTTAAAATTAATTAGCCTTTAAAAATCCACCTAATCATAAACCAGGGCAGAAACTGATATTGCTGAGACATCATTTCCATGGCAAACGGCTTCCTTCTCCAAGGGATCCCAAAGCTTTTTGTCTTTTTCTACAACAGGGGTATTTAATTGCTAATCAATTCAAAAGTCATCTGCCTTGGTTTAAATCCATAGTTGTAAAACTATTACAAGTTAGATAATGGATTATAGAACAGCAGAGTCTAATTTAATAGACTTGAGTAAGGAAAGGGGTCAGTCATTCTCAGAGAGAGAGAGAGAGGTGCTGTCTCAAAGGAAGAGATCCTATCTGTTATGGTCTGTACATGGTCTCCAGCCAAGAGGGGGTGCCTACAGTGGGAAATATATGCAGCACCAATGGCCAGTTGAAAAGCAGTCCATAGAGGTAGGCAAATCTGTCAATTTTCGTTTCTCTCAGTTTCCCATTTTTTCAGTCTTAAATTTAGTTTCTATACCACCTTATGTGTGTGTTTTTAAAAGAACTCATCATGAAAAGTCATCAGCATATTTGTGTGAATTTCACCTAATAATGATATTTTTAGAAAGCAATTTTCCTGGTATAATGCATTTGTTTACATTAATGCCAGTCACACATGCATTTATATGCAGACTTTACCTTATCGTATGCATTTTTGTACACACAACTTGGCTGGAGAACTGCACTGCAGAATTCAGAGAAGTGTGAATTTTGAAGGATGGCTGCATTTCAGTTCATGTACAGTTGCAGAAAGGGTGAGCTCCTGTCGCTCTGTCCCGGCTTTTGCCAACCTAGCAGAAGCAACAGAAGCGGTTTAGCGATGCTGGCCACATGACCCAGAAAGCTGTCTGTGGACAAACACCAGCTCCCTCAGCCTGAAAAGCGAGATGAGCACCACATCTCATAGTCAAAATTGACTGCACTTAACCATCCATGTGTCCTTTACCTTTAACTTATCTTCAAGACAAAATTGTATTAAAAAAAAATAAAACGCTGATGAATGTTAACAAAGCAAAGCATCACTGATTCAGAAATGTGGAGAACAGGACATAAGGCTGAAAAAATGAGAACATGAGTGAAAACAGAATTGGCAAGATTCACTATTCCCCTAATGATAGGTAGTGGGAGACCCTGGCTAGTACTTTGACAACAGTCTTCCTGACTCAGGGCCAGGGGGTCACTCTAATTCCATGGCATTCCTCTTGACTTGGTTCCACGCTGTCTCCTGGAATTCTACTGATGTTATGGAAGGCTTGCAATATGTCAGGCTTGTAACTGTGGATGATTCTAATCCTGCAGAAGAAGCCTAGTTCCTGTTATCTGGGGGCTTAACTCATTCCAAAAGCCCTGGAGCCAAAGATATGCTACAGTCACGTTTCAGTTTTGCTTGAAGAGCCCAGATTCAAACCAGTTTTGCAATAACTTTCCCTATTTGGAATCTCATTCCCTACCCTTAAATATATATATATATATATTCATCTCTACAATCTAATACTTTATAATTGTGTTATTCTGCCACCGAGAATTGGATAAAGAGGTAAGGAATGTCAAGGAGTTGCATCATTATGAATAATAACACATATATCATAAACAGGAGTGACAAGATTAGACAATATGCAATTTGGTTTGGAGTGGTTTTTGCATGCATAAATAATATATAAGATGAATTCATCATACTTTGTTCAACAAGCATCAGATTTTTAAAAAGGGTTCTGCCAGGGACTTCATCTGAAAAATAATATGAAGAATTGAAGTTTGCATTTATCCCTGAGGGAGGTAGTGGGCAGAATACTGAGCCAATAACAGTTTCCCAGCACCAATTTGCATTCTCAGGACTGGGGTGAGAAAAACATTTGCATTTTTGTGCAGTAATTCAGAAAACACAGTGTTGGATTAGGGCTGGAGAAGGGGAAGGTTGAACTCCCCACTCAGCCTTCAATCCTATATACTTACCTGGGTGTAAGTCCCATTCAGCTTCTGAGTAGACATGCATTTATTTATTTATTTATTTATTTATTTATTTATTTATTTATTTCATGAATCTCTTCCCGTGAAGCATTTTGAAGCAATTTCAGAATAAGGACAGTAAACATATCTACAATAAAATAATTTCCTATTTAAAAATGATGTCAAATCCAATACAGATACCATCTAGAATAAAAGCTCTGCTTAGAAGGCTTGTTGAAAGAGAAAGGCCTTCAACAGGTGCCAAAAAGAAACAGAGACATTACCTGTCTGATAGAGAACCACAGAATTGTAGAGTTGGAAGGGACCCTGAGGATCACCCAACCCCCTGCAATGCAGAAATATGCAACTGTCCCATATGGGAATTGAACTTGCAACCTTGGCATTATGAGCACCAAGCTCTAGCCAACTGAGCTATCCAGACTGTAATGGGAGGGAGTTCCAAGGGTAGATGCCATTACACTAAAGGCTCAATTTCAACACAGTGCAAAACATACCACCTGATAGGGTGGTATCTGCAAAAGGCCTATTCTGCATAGTGTTGGAATCCTGTAGGCCACCAGTTTCCAACGCTGGTCAGGACCCACAAGTAGGTTGCAGCCTGATCCAAGGTGGATCATGACAGGAGCACTACCAATGTAATGCAATGTTGTTGGCATCTGTCTGTCTCAGGAGATGATGGAGCAGTGCGCCTTTGAGGGTGAGGTCACGATGTTGGAAGGTTGCAGCTCCTGCTGTGGCTGTAGAGACTGATACAGGAGAGACATATTTTGTTGCAGCTGGGACAGTTGAAGGTGTCCAGTTGGGCTGCTGCAGATGCACAATGATGCTGCTTCTCACTACGTTCCGCAATGCGGTCATCTGCAAGAGATTCCCACATGTCAGGGTTGACGTTGCCAGCCTTCATGTCACAATTGCAGACACAGAGTTGGCCTGGTGCTGGAAGCCAGCTGCCTGTAGAGCACTACCACCTTTCAAATATAAGGTAAAAGATTAGGACATGGGTCCCCAGATACATATTTGGGTTAAAATTGGATCCTGGGTCTGAAAAGGTTGAAGATACTTCCACAGACATGTAAATGGTGGGGTATCTTTTTCAGTTCAAGAGCCACATCCCCTCATGGGCAACTTCAGACACTCCAAGAGTCCCTATTTCCAGGGACAGTCCCGGAGTTACAGAAGCTGTCCTGGTTTCTGATTTGATCCCAGAATGTCCCACTTTTCCTTAGGACATCCCTATGTTCATCAGAGGGTATGAAGTTATGTGATCCTCGAGCCAAGGAAATAAGTAACTGTACAACCTTTAGAAGACATATGGAGGCAGCCCTGTGTAGGGAAGTTTTATAAATGTTTTTTAAAATGTTTAATGTTTTATTATGTTTTTATATATGTTAGAAGCTGCCCAGGGTGGCTGGGGCAACCCAATCAGATGGGTGGTGTGTGTGTGTGTGTGAATAAGATGTCCCTTTTTTCACTGGGACGCAGGTGGCGCTGTGGTCTAAACCACTGAGCCTCTTGGGCTTGCCGATCAGAAGGTCAGCGGTTCAAATCCCCATGACGGGGTGATTTCTCATTACTTGGTCCCAGCTCCTGCCAACCTAGCAGTTCGAAAGCACACCAAAAAGTGCAAGTAGATAAATAGGTACTGCTCCAGTGGGAAGGTAAATGGCATTTCCATGGGCTGCTCTGGTTTTGCCAGAAGTGGCTCAGCCATGCTGTCCACAAAACTGTCTTTGGACAAACGGCGGCTCCGTCAGCCTGTAAAGCAAGATGAGCACCACAACCCCAGAGTCTTCTGCAACTGGACTTAACCATCAGGGGTCCTTTACCTTTTATTTTCATTGGAGAAATGTTGTAGGGTATGCAACTTTCCAAAAGTTCGTGTGGCCAGAGGCAAAAAGCAGGAAGAGGCAGGCAGCCCAATGGATGTAATTCTTTCCTTTGCCTACATGCACAGTTCAGATGTTCTTACACACACCTCTTTCTACTCAGCCAAGAAAGAGACATCATCCCTGTTCCAGCACAGCTTCCAGCCTGGCAAAAGCGGCATTCAACAAATGGGTGAAACAAAGTGAGTGGAGAGATGTACACCCTAGGGAGAGTCCTGAGGGCTGGAGAACCAGTTGTTGTTGTTCGTTTATATACTACCTTTATCTTCCAAGGAGCTCAAGGTGGTGTACATGGTTCTCTCTCCCCTCTCCCCCAAATTTCATCCTCACAACAACCCTGTGAGGTAGATTAGGCTAAGAGATGGTGTCTGGCCCAAGGTCACTCAGCGAACTTCATGGCTCAGTGAGGATTCAAACCCTGGTCTCCCAGGTCATAGTCCAACACTCTAACCATGATGCCACACTTTGCCCCTGGGCTTGAGGTTCCCCACCCCTGGATTAGACACCCAGTTCACTTTACGGACAGTAACTACCTATCGGTTTAACCGACCTCATGGTTTATTGTGAGGGTAAAATGGAAAAGCGGGATCAGGAACCTTGAGGTAAGATGTGAATCTAATTTTTAAAATATGTATAATCTAAGAGGCACAGCCTGGGTAGAGTATGGTTTAGAGACTTTCTAAATATGGTTGTGTTTATAGTTTCCAAATAAAACCTTAACTGAACCTGTGGCTTAATTGCGGCTCAACCCAAACAATTCCAAGAATAAAGAGTGCAGTGCATTCAACAGATTCGAGGTAATTATGTTTTCATCAGCCATGCGTAATCCTCTTTCCAATGTTCAAATGTCACATTGACCTGATGTATGCATCTGTTAGAGTGCTGCGCTGTGGTCATTTGACTCACCCACCTAACAAGCTCACCCCCCCATTCCATGGATGTTTTCTTTTCTCTCCTAATATTATGATGATAAGGCTATTAATGGCTGCTAACTATGATGGCTTTGCTCTGCCTTCACGGTCAGAAGCCATAATGCTTCTGAATACCAGTTGCTGGAAACCACAGGGGAGCAGAGTGCTCTTGTGAAGAGGCCATAGTTCAGTGGTAGAGCATCCATGTTGCATGCAAGGGGCCCCAGTTTCAGTCTCTGGCTTCTCTAGGAAGGGCTGGCAGACATCCCTATTTGAAACCCCACGGTCAGTCAGTATAGACAATACCGAGCAAGACAGACCAGTCATATGACTCCTATCCTTCCTATCAGGGGCAGATCTACCATGAACCGAATTGAAACTTAAGCTTCAGGGCCGCTACTCCTGGGGGGATCCCAGAAACATGACCAAATTGATTTATTTTTGTTGTATATATTTCAACAATCCCAAAGTTTGAGAGTCAATAGCACAACTGTTGTGAAGGTGTTGTGATCTGTCATGGAACAACTCCACTAAAGAGGATAATAGCAGTTACCCAGACCTCATTGCTGGCTACAAAGGGGCCTCCATAACAGTTCAACCCCCCCCCCAAAAAAAAAATGTAGGACTGCCACTGCTTCCTATGCTTTGTACTGTCCCAACCAAGGAAGAGTGGCAAGCAAAATTAATGGAATACACAGAAATTTAAATAATCATTGTAAATAACTAAATGCATTAGCAGGATTAATATAAAAGCAAGCAGTTAAAAGGTGAACTTGGGGAGAAAGTAGATAGAATTAAAAAAAAGAAACGTATCTAACTAAACCCTACATTCTAGCCTTATAAAACAGCAGGACAACACAATTACTTCTCTAATGTATTATTTATCTTTTTAAAATTTCATGATGGATTTATGAGAAAGAACACAGGGGCTTCTTGGTTTTATTAAGTAAGCTTTCAGTAATTTAACACAGTAGCATTTCATGTTTATGATGTGTCTTTAATCCTGCATAATCTTGTGTTGTTGGGCCATAGCTGGATGAAGCTGCAGTTCCATGGCACAGGTAGACAAGGTGCAGCCCTCCAGATGGACTACAACTTCCATAATCCATGACCACTGGCTAGATTGGCTGCGGTTGATGGGAACTGTAGTCCACAACTTCTGGACAGACCATGTTGGCTATCCCTGTTCTATAGAGAAAACTAGAATTGGCCCAAGCAGGGGTGCCCAAACTTTTTTCAAAGAGGGCCAGATTTGATGAAGTGAACATGCGTGAGGGCCAACTGAAGATGTTGAGTTTTTTTTAGGATTGACGTTGCTGAGCTTTTTTTAGGATTTTACCCCCAGGGCATATACCGCCACGCTGGCCGGATTAGGCCCCTGAAATGGACTTTGGACTTGCCTGGTAGTGCATCAAGCTTGATCAATCTAGAGAGAGGATGAACAAGAAATTCAGTGCAGTGTGCACTTAAAATGAAATTATGCGTAAACAAAAAAAATGTAAACTAGTGAAATTAAAACAGAAAAATGTATCACATTAGGGGAAACTGCTTTGCAAAAATAGATATATTAGCCAAAATTACATATTTTGACATAATTAAGAGAAGTTCACATTAAAACACTGATGGCTTTTTATGAGCACTTAAAAATAATAATAATCACAAACTGTCATGGAGATGTGGAGAACCGAAGATGGGTGGAGGGGGGATGTGAATCTGAAAGAAAATAAAATTCACACATTTTTAATATAGACGTGAGCAATTTCACTTGATTGGCCTCATTTTTTACTTCCAGTTGCCTCAGCTGTGTGTTCCAACTTCACTAAAGATTATGGCACAGTAAAAGAAATGCCCAGATGTAAAAACATCTGTCAGTGGTAGCATTTGGTACAAAGGATCACAGTTTTTTTCTCAAGAGCATAAGAATAGTCCAGCCTGATGCTTACAGGAAGACCACAAGCAGGACATGAGTCCACCACTCATGTTCCCTAGGCACTGGCATTCAGTGGCATGCATGCAATCTCTGATCATGGAGGTAACATGTAGCAATTGCCCACCCTGCTTTCTCCCAGGCAAAGGTGGTAGAACTGCTGTCACTGGTAATGGCATAGGGTTGGAGCATGTTGATGATGCAAGCTCAGAGCTTTACAGAGAGGAGCAGGGGAGAAAGCTATTAATTTTCTGGAAATGTGGAAAGGGGGGGGGAGAAAGATTTCCACTGAGAGTGGTGAGTAATTTTAAAGAATCTGCTTGCCTTGAAAAGTGGGAGGAGTGAAGACTTGATATCTGATACACACTTTTAGCTGAAGATCCCTGAGATTGAGATTGAACCTCCTGCACCTACCGGTAAATCATGTGCTGTACCACTGAGCTTTGGCTACGTCTCTACCAAAAAGAAAATAAGGTTATAGGGTTCAATGGTGCAGTTAAGACTCTAGGCTGAAGTATCCTGTGGGCAGTCCCTCTTTCAATAATATGCATTCACTTATTTCAAAATATGGCAGTCATGCCCTGCTGCATTTGGGAGCCCTCCTTCTCATTCTGCTGAGTGGAGGCATGGACACCACTGATGGCACCACTGGTTGGGTTTAACAAAAGCAGGATGCTGCACCAGACAGAACTCTGGTCAGATCCAGCATGGCAATTATTGTGTTCGTCTGGACATAGTGTTCCATCCCTAATCAAAGGCCCATCCTGGCAATTGGTTGGAGAAGGGAACAGTTTAGTTACAATTCTTTTTGTTAACTCAATTTTCCTTCATTTAACATTGACTCATTCGCCATTGTTCTGACTCAGATGCTGCATTGGCAAATGTGCTGGGGCCACCACTGTACTGCTGCTTTGCAAAGTGCAATGGATTGGCAACATCTGAGATTGGTATGCAGGAGAAGAAAGAAAGAAAGAAAGAAAGAAAGAAAGAAAGAAAGAAAGAAAGAAAGAAAGAAAGAAAGAAAGAAAGACATGTTGTGCTGCAAACAAAAGCATTATGAGGACATTCTAAAGAGCAGGTATTAAATTTTACAGCATTTACCACGCAGTGGCAAATGGCTAAGACATAAAATCACAAGCTTGGCATAAACTTCACACTATGCTAATAGCTAAAACAAGAAAAAGAGCTCAGCACACAGAAGGGACAGTTACTGCAAGGTGCACAGAAAGAGCCTGCTTATTTCAATGGGAGCTCCATTAGCTTCTAAGAAAGTCAGCATCTTTCATGGCTTTGTGTAAACTGCTTGTGGAGATGGTGTAGTTTGTAGGAAAAGGGATTGCTGAAGTGATCAGACCAAGCTCTGTTAAGTTAATGGCCCTGGCTGGGCCTGGAGTTAGTTAAGAACAGGTGTGTTGCTATAGACACAACTGGCTGGTGAAGCTCTTTCAGGAGCTGTGCAGGTCTCTTTCCCCGTTCACCTGGCTGGATGCCATGTCATCCCTTGGGTGGGAGAACAATAGGACTGGAAACTAGGCTTTGTTTTAGTCTTGGCAAAAGCTGGGAATTGGAAAGGAGACATAGAAACCTGTCTTGCTCTGTGCTGAATCCCAAGCAACAGCTTTGGGAACCCCCTAGAAACCTAATGGAGAGGCAATATCTGTTGGAATGCTGGTGCTGTTTGATGTTCAGGTTGTATATGTGTGTAACTAAAACCAAATACAGTGGTACCTCAGGTTACAGACACTTCAGGTTACAGACTCCGCTAACCCAGAAATAGTACCTCAGGTTCAGAACTTTGCTTCAAGATGAGAACAGAAATAGTGCAGTGGCGGCGCAGCGGCAGCAGGAGGCCCCATTAGCTAAAGTGGTACCTCAGATTAAGAACAGTTTCAGGTTAAGAACGGACCTTCAGAACGAATTAAGTTCTTAACCTGAGGTACCACTGTATCCTAAAGGCAGTTTTCAATTATCTTCATTCCAGAAAAACTGAGCCTCCAGTAAGTGCTGGAACCCCAGGACATTCTCACCACTTGGAGACTGGGGTGCACACAACACTGTTTTGAATTAAGAGATATGCATTGCCACCTAAAGAAGGGGACCTCCATAATACCATTCAGTGCTCAGATTAAGATTATGCTACTGCCACCAGAGAGCACTTTGCCAAGCTCACAAGCACCACCACTAAAATGGAACCAGTCCTGGAAAATGCCTAATGCATCTGTTAGGGTACCTTTTCCCATTGCCAAGTAAAATCTAGTAAGCATGATTATTTATCCAGAAACTGTTGAGCAAACAATATTTTTCCATTAGATAAATGATGAAAATCATCCCTACATCAGTTCTGCCGAGACTTATTCCTATTGTGATCATTCATTCTGAAAAACCAATCCGTTTCTTGTATTATAGGTTTGGTTTAGGTGCTGCTGTTTTTATCCTAGTAACATTTTAATATATCTGGTTTTTTAAAACTACTGCAGCAACATGCAGCCCTGGAATGGATTTGGTCTCCTTCTTAGCTATTGTATATACCAGTTTACCATTGGCCTAGCATTTGTCACGGAGCCACCGACACATTTGAATCAAGTTCAGATTCAATCAATCAGTCTATTACAGTCATAGACCAGCAGTCAGAGAATAGACTATTAAGTGCATAAAAAACAAAACTGATAATTAAGACAGATAAAAATTAAAACAAATAAAAACATTCAGTTAAAACAACTGTAAGAGCGTAAAAACTAAAAGACTCGTAGTTAAAACAACTGTAAGAGGCTACAGAGTAGAAGCCTCTGAAATAGAGGGCACTCACAGTATTAGAAACTGATGTGCAAATATGGTTAAAACAGACAATTAAAACAATGTACAACAATAAATTTAGACACACTGTGCAACAATAGACAATCCCAGGGAGTTGACTCAGAGTCACCCATGGAACCCGGTTTGGGGATATTTTGAGTTGGGCAATGGTCTGAGTCTACAGATTTGCACACAGAATCTGGCGACCATCCAGGTCTTCTTCTGGTCTTTGCCTAACAGCAAAAGGTCAAGTTTTTGCTTTTGCGGGAGGTCGGCGAGCCTCACCAGTAGGGGATCAATGAACTTACTGCGTGCCTCTTCGTAAAAGGGACATTTAAAGAATAAGTGTTCTGGGCTTCCTATCTCTCCCAATGGACAGGTGCAAAGTCTCTGGGCATAGGGGACTTTTCTAAAGGCTCCATCCAGGACCGGCGAGAGAAGAGCCGCGCTTCTGGCAAGTGTAAAGGCCCTTCTTGCATTTCTAGATACGAGAAAGGAGAGATATGCTGCCGGTGCGGCTATGTATCTTCTCGATTTCTCCAGTTCCATAGTCGAGGCACCTTGCGCAGTCCTGCTGTCTCTCGGTATCTAATATTCTTTGCCTGACCGTGGTTTTGCCTGGCCCAAGCCCAGACTTAGAAGGGCTTGAGGGGCAAAACCCAGTTTCTGGAGGGTGTTCAGAACTGCAGTCTGCCAGCCTGACTGGAATTGGTCACAGAGGATCAGTGGGGCTATCCCTTGGGGGAGCAGATTCAATGTCAGCCATTTGTATATTGATGTTAAGCAAATGCTAGCCTTCACTCTCATCATCCCTGTTTCCAATCTCACCCATGCATTTGAGACACATCTGGGGACTTGGAGGAGAGCTCTAAGAAGTCTAGATTGAACTCTCTCAAGTGGGGAGAAAGCAGAGGAAGGCGGGCCCAAAAAGGAACCATACAGGAGTTGTGCCAAAGTTTTGGCCTTGTATAATTTTAGAGCTGCGGGGACAAAGAAGCCCGCTTGTGCTCTGAAGAATTTAAGAATACAATTTGCGGTTTTTTCCGCTAAACTCCCGATGGAGTTTATGTGTAGTTTCTTGGTTCCTGAGGCCTGTACCACCATTCCTAGATACTTATAGTTTGTGACTTGTTCTAATTTATGGCCTTGGAGTTCCCAGCTTCTAAGCTTTGGTTTTTCCCCAAAAGCGAGTATTTTGGTCTTTTGATAGTTGATTTTGAGACATTCAGATTCACAGTATGCTGTGAGCTTTCTTAGTGCTCTTTTGAGTCCAATGGGGTTTTTAGATAGGATTACCGCATCATCAGCATATAGCAGGACCGAAATATCCTGATTTGCAAGCTTCAATATCCCGATTTGCAAGCTTCGGTGGGTGGAGTTCTGAGTCATTGAGTGTAGATACTAAGTTATTTAGATAGAAATTAAATAGTAGAGGGGCCAATAGGCACCCTTAAGTTCAGATTGAAAAAATGCTTGAAAGTTCAGATTGAAAAAAAGCATATTTTTTTTCAAGTTCAGATTGAAAAATGCTTCCCACAAAACCACATATGAAGTAATTGCCAGGCTATGGAGTAAAACAATTGGGCTCAGTAGTGACATTAAAATATCGTATATACACTTAATGCTTAAGGACAAGCGTTCGTTCTACTGGAAGAAAAATGAAATCACAGACACCCTGACAGATTTTCTGAAACCTGCAGGCGGAAAGAACCCCATACAGTCACCATCTTGCTCTTGATAAAAAGGAAATTTGACTGCTTCATCAGCCTCATTGTCAATCAACTCCTTTGTCCAAATTCAAAAAGCCAACTAAGTAATGGATAAATTATAGGAGGTTCTGATCTTACCTCTCTGCAGAGGAATATATAGTTGCACTGTGCAGTGCCAAGCTTCCTGAGCGTGTAAGTACCAACAACACACTGTGTTTGGAAGCCAGAAGAGCGCCAACACCTCACAGCTCTTATTGCCAATAATAATAATAATAATGGTTGAATCAGAACATAGGAGCCAACACAGGAATCTTTGCCCCGCACAAGAAAATATTTAAGGGGCCCAGCCCCCCCAAGTTAATGGACATTGCCTTTCAAATTGTGTGTATGTATGTGCTGCATCATATGATCAGTTATGCGGGGTGGGGCTTACCTGCCCCCTCCATATTTTATTCACCTTGTATCAGAACAGTGTAAAGCAGAATGCTTCTTGCTTGCCTGGATGGAGGATAGAGCATGTGTGGGTGTGTAGGTGGGTGGGTGGGTGTGTAAATCAGCCTACTGCACAAAGGTAAAATTCACATTCATTGATCTGCCCACATTTTACTTCTGGCACGTTGTTTGTCCTGAAGGGAATGTGGTTCTTGGGCTGAAAAACATTCCACAGCCTTACGTAAACAAAAGTCCCAATATTCCTAAAAATAATCACAGAACAACAGGTTCAAAACTCAACCCCAACCCAGGGAGGGGCGGTCACACTACAACAGATGCAGAATGATAAGATAGCCTTTACCACCCTCCCCCTGCAGGGAAGAGTTCAGAGGCTTGGTGGGCTCCAGAAGATGTCCCTGGCCCAGAGGGATGGGGCAAGACAGGCTGGAGCTGCTCCAGTTACTGCTTGCTCTACTGAGAAAGGAAAGGTGAGCAGACAGCAGTAGCAAGAAGAAAGACATAGCAAAGTCAGGAGGTTCTGAAGGTTGGCAATGCACCCCGAGCTTAGAATGTGGACCTCCCAGTTAGTTTACAATGCCAGCCATTGCTGTCTTCATCACTCTTAGAAAAGTCAGTTTTAAAAGTGCAGATGGACTCAAGAGTAAAAAAATCCTGATAACCCCTTACTGAGGAAAGCAAACAAAAGCAGTGCATAACTGAGGAGAAAGGAACATAGATTTTTCTACAGAGCAGGAAGAACGATAACTAAAAAGTACAGAAGAGCACTCCCTCAGAACAACAGCGCCAACCAGAGCATGTGTTACCTCAGTGAACATCTTCACACCCTTGCCTGGTTGCTAAGCTATATCTCCACCATCACCCTCTTTTTTAGGTGATTTACTAACAACAGGATTAACCTTTAAGTCACCCACAGAAGGACCTTTGCTGATGAACTTCCAGTAACCATATGGAGTGGAAAAAATGACATGAAGATTTAATGCTAACCTCAAATGCCTCTGTGTCTGTATCAGATGGACCTTGTACAAATCCATATGCAGATAATACTTCTCTGCTTGCGTCCCTCTGAGTCAGGAAACATATCCTCTTGTTTTCCCTATGGCAGATGGCCCAGAGAAGTCTAAAACAGCAACAGTTTGGTTGGTGCCAAATTATTTGTCATCTCCTGCCTGAAACGAGCCCACATCTCAGCATCAATTCTCGCACATTTCAAGAGAAATTACTGCAATGGCTGTTCGTAGCAAGGGGAATTCTCATTATGTTTTTTGCCCCTGTTTTGTCCCCCCAGATTAACGTGAACACGAATCTCACCTCAAAGAAGATGTTGTTTCAGTAAACCAGCTCATTATGATAGTTGATAAGGTTTTGCAAAGTGTGGAGGCAGCAGAGAGAGACAAGTATTTCCTTCTCCCCAGACTCTCTCATGAGGCTAGAATTCATTAGTGTTTACTTATTTAGTTGTAGTAGTAGTAGTAGTAGTAGTAGTAGTAGTAGTAGTTTAAAATGTTTTGCTGCGCTTCAGGCAAAACAATTTTCCAGAGCAGTTTATAGTCCTTGCCCTGAGAGTGCAATTTAAAATAGCATAGCACAAAATAAAAATGAATTGGGATGGAGGAGGAAATAAGAAAAGTCAGGCACCTGTTGTAAGGTACCAGTACTTAGTTACAACAAGTCATATATCCGCATAAGATCGGGATTAGGAAAGACCCTTGCCTGAAACTCTGGAAGGTTGCTGGCCAGTCTGTGTACAGCAAGGTGACTAAACATTTTGGAATTGGGAGTCACATTGACAGTGGACCAACTCTCTAGTTATTGTGGATATGCTTAGAGGGAGTTTGGCTTTCTCCCTCCACAGACAGACACACACATAGCACACACACTCTCCATATGCACACATCCCATAGACACATACGCAGAGCATGCACAAATGCACACATTTCCCCCTGTTTTCCAGCTGTACACCCAACTCATCCATTTTCCAGTCACTCAAGAAACAGGGGCAATAAAGCATGTGACAAAGTGGTATGTGCTGCTTTACCGGGTGTGAAGCCTTTCTGCCATGTGCAGTGGTTGAGGGTGTAGCCACAGCACAGATCAGTAAGAGTGTGGCGACAGCTGTGGCATGCTCCTTGAAGGCTGGATCTGCCAGCTACTTGGCAGCCCCCCCTGCCCATGCCACTTCTACAGTGGCCTCTTGTTGAATAGGAGACCCTACTGGTCTCCACCTACACTCATTCCCAATGTAGATCTTTATTCAACCCTTGTTCCTGTTAGAAATCTTCACTTTCCCCTTCTTCCCTGGTGCAGAGGTGGCACCATTTTGAAGTTCGCCTCAGGTGTCAAAATGTCTTTGCTAACAAGAAATGTCTGATTCCATTCAGATGTAGCTAAGCCCAGAGTCATCTAGTGGCTTAACTGTATGACACTATCTACACAGTGAGTTGTTTTCTAGATTTTGACTTCTGCAGAATCAGGTAACAATAGGGGTGCTCAGCTGTTTGATTTGCTTCAGAACTTTCTGCATTCAGATTTAGATCTTTAAAATGCTAGCAATTGTGACACTGTGCTAGCATGATTGTCTTTTCCAGGAGACACAGGAACCAGCCAGGCAGATGGCAAACATTGCTATAAACTACAATAGATCTGGAGTGCAGTAGCTCTCAATAGCTCCTTCTGACGCATTCCAGTAGCTTTTCCTGATCCTTTGGTGCTCTGTGTGGGAGTCACGATGAATTCATTCTGAACATTGGGAAAGTTTCTCAGGCAGATGGAGGGAGAGATCTATTTCTGGCCTTTTCCTAAGTTACACACTTCAAAATCTAAACTTAAGAAGTCACGGGTTTAAGAGAAACACTTTGTAGTGCAAGAACTGGCCCAGTGCAATTTCAACTAAATTGGATATACAGTGGTACTTCAGGTTAGGAACTTAATTTGTTCTGGAGGCCCGTTTTTAACCTGAAACTGTTCTTAACCTGAAGCAGCACTTTAGCTAATGGGGCCTCCCACTGTGGCTGCGCCGCCGGAGCACAATTTCTGTTCTCATCCTGAAACAAAGTTCTTAACCCGAGGTACTATTTTTGGTTTAGTGGAGTCTGTAACCTGAAGCGTATATAACCTGAGGTACCACTGTAAATATTTATTCCCAAAACTGAGTTATGCAATCCTTCAAAATGTTAAAGAAAATACCTCCAGATTCTTGGACAGAATACAAAGCTCATTACCTGGGATATTTTTAAAAAAATACTATTTACATTCTGTGCACCTGCTATTACTTATTTTTCCACTCTCTGTATTTTGCTCTTTCCTGTGTTTTCCTTGTGCCTGGCATCTTCATTGTTCAACTCTCACCATCTGCTGAAGATACAACTCTTTTTATTGGCCTTTGACAGTCAAGGTATTTTGTTCTGTGCGGCCACATCTCTTTTTGCTAAATGTATACTGTTGTCACATAAACAGTTTTACTCATTTACCTTTTTTCAATAACTCTACCTATTTTCAGTTTTATAGCACCTAGTGTCTCTCTACTGGACTCCAAGGTCAGCTGACCACTTTCAGGCTATGACATCAGCTGGCAGATGGTGATGATAATGATGATTAGGGCCATGTCAGAGGCCTAGGAAGTGTTCTTGCCTTATGCAATTATATCTCAACATGAATCGTGGCAATTGTATATTCTACTTCCCCAGTGTTTACTAAAATATCACTTTTCCTGTGTGGTAGGGATAACTATGCTACAGACCTGCCTTAATTGTGCTCTCTTTGTAGGTACAGGCAAACCTGTCCATTTCAAATTATCTCCAGTTCTCATTTTTCCAGTCTTTCTTTTTCCCCCCAGGGGAAAACATGAACACAGTCCCCCACTAGCAGAAATTATCCCATTGAGTTTCCTGCATTTGTGGAAATCACAGGGGTCAGCACACCTGCAGTGCAATGGATGAGCCTCAACCTGGGAAAACCTCCTTCATGATAAAGGTGTCTTCCGTGCCAGGTAAGTATTCAGTTTTCATTTTGTGATTTTTTTTAAGTCCTCAAGAAAATTCATCTGCAGTTTAGTATGAATTTCTCCTAATATACACATTTATAATGCATTTCCCCCCTAATATACCCATTATTGCAAGGAGTTTCCCTTAATATGATACATTTTAATTTCATCAATGTATGCACTTACATGTACACTTTACCCTAGCAAACTGCACTGGAAAAAATCAGAGAAGTGTGAATTTCATAAGGACGACTTTGCTCACATATTGTTTTCAGAAGTGCAGATTAGGTGGGCTCATATTTAAGTGTAATCTGAACCAAATTTCTTCCTTATCTCTAGTCTTTAATGGTTTGTGGAAAGGCTAGGGCCACCTGCTGAATGCTGTTGTTGTCTTTTAATTCAAAGCAGCTCAGCTGTATTCTTCTCTGAAAGAAAGGAAAAAATATTGAGGTAGCCTGCATGTATTTTTCCTGTACGTGCAAAACTCTTAGCAGAATTTCAAGCATAGCTGTATAAAAAGAACATGCAGTCTTCAGAATTCACTTTGAGTAGGCTTTTGGGGGAACACTACAGCATGGCCCAGATTTATCCAAACTGTGACTTCCAAATAGTTTCACTGAAGTTACATTTGAGGCACAGCCCATTATTCAGGTAATTCAAAAGGCAGGGCCTGTACCTCCACGAGGAACATACACGCTGGCTCCATCAAAGAGCATGATTATTGTATTATTCTTCACACGTGGACACACACACACACACACACACACACACACACACACGGCAGCGCAGGGACTTCAGCAGTGAGTCAGAATGAATCAGGCTTTCCTGGCAGTGAATGGTAGCTGTCGCTGATTATAAATGGGAAAGGACCTAGTCGAACAGAAAGCCATTTTGCAAAACGCGGAGCACTAAATAGTGTGTGCTGTTCTAATTGCACACATCATATTCATCATCAACAGCTGCATACAGAATTGCTAATACTAAAATAGCTCCCCTTTTGCTTCCTTGACATTCAACTTTATCGGGAGTTTGAAAAGGCAATCTTCAGAGGCACCTCTTGCAGCAAAGGGGGGTTTTCCACCTGCTTCTCCTGGTCCCAGCTCTTGGGGAAAGTTTGCTACCAAGATTCCCATCTGCTTCAGATAATATGACTAAGGAACAGGAATGATGAGATGTAATCCAACAACTTCTAGTGTGCATCAGGTTTCCTTCCCCTGAGTTAAATCCTCATTCTCCTAGTTAGGTTCACAATCTGGATCAGGCTGCTTGCACCTGCTATTTACTTTTTAGATATTTAACTTTTAGTGCAGCTTTCCTCAGCTCACCCTCAGATCATTTGACAAAGGATGAGTTTAAAATGCTATAAATAAATACCCTGTTGCCTTGCAGAAGTTGTTGGACTACAGCTCCCATAATGCCTGATCATTATCCACCCTGGCTGCAGCTGATGCAAGCTGGCATCATGTTGAGGACATTAGGTTGGTAGAAGGAAGGCTCTTCTGTAGATTCTGGGGAGGGAGTTGAACCAGAGCTGGCCCAGGATATTCTCCTCCCTGAAGCAGAGGGCAAGATGTTGATTGGGTTGGCACAGAAATCTTGATATAAGACTGGCAATGGGGCAATTCCTCCATTGCACTAGGATAGTGTACACAACAGGCCATGTGCCAACACACAGCTCTGATCTGAAGAGGAGAATTAATAGGAAGCTTAGGAGGAATGGTTGGAAGGCTGCCACTACAGCCACAAAGCATCTGCTGCCTGAGGTGGATGCCACAGTTTGTCTAATGGTAGAGCCAACTCAGAGTCAAACATTGAATAATGACAACTCCATTGAGTTGTATCTAACAAAATTTTAAGGAGGATTGTTTCCAACAGGGAGAAAATAGGAATAAGATGTATCAGGAACAAATGACAGAAAACAGGAGGTATCCCTCACAAGTAGGTTGTAGTCTTGTTTCCAAATTCCAAAAAGAAAAGGTTTTATTGCTAACATTATATCAGGGATGTTTCAGCTTGATGCAAAAGATCATAATCTATTTCGCTAAGTGACATTTTCCACTCCAAAATGTCATATTATTTGGATTTAATCAGAGGCCACTTGATCCTGTGCTTATTGAACAATACATTTTTGAGGAATATATATGAATTCAGTCATTTCTCCAGTTGTGTTCCAGTGCCAAGGTTAAAAACAGCTTTGTCTTTTTTAAAAAAAGATATTTATTAAAATTTTCAAAATATTACAAAATGAAAAAAGAAAAAAGAAAAATACAAAATAAAAGTAGTTAAAAACAACTCAATCTTTCCATTACTTATCTTTCATTTGCTTGTTTCCCAGACCTCCTCACGCATCCCTTTTTTGTATTCCAATTCAGTTTGTTAGTTCAGCAAATCCTTCCCCTTTTGTTTATCCTAGTCTTTAATCTTAAAATATTGTAACATTAAATTTTTACCTATTAATAATCCATTTTTCATATTCCCTTATAATATTACAGCTAAAAACCACTTAATTTCTATCCAACATCATGCTAACATTCATTAATTTTGCAATATTTCTGTAAATAGTCTTTAAACTTTTTCCAGTCTTCTTCCACCGACTCTTCTCCCTGGTCTCGGATTCTGCCAGTCATTTCTGCCAATTCCATATAGTCCATCACCTTCATCTGCCATTCTTCCAAGGTGGGTAGATCTTGTATCTTCCAATACTTTGCAATAAGTATTCTTGCTGCTGTTGTAGCGTACAAAAAGAAAGTTCTGTCCCTCTTTGGCACCAATTGGCCGACCATGCCCAGGAGAAAGGCCTCTGGTTTCTTCAGGAAGGTATATTTAAATACCTTTTTCATTTCATTATATATCATCTCCCAGAAAGCCTTAATCCTTGGGCCCGTCCACCAAAGGTGAAAGAATGTACCTTCAGTTTCTTTACATTTCCAACATTTATTATCGGGCAAGTGATAGATTTTTGCAAGCTTGACTGGTGTCATGTACCACCTGTATATCACTTTCATAATATTCTCTCTTAAAGCATTACATGCCGTAAACTTCATACCTGTGGTCCATAACTGTTCCCAGTCAGCCATCATAATATTATGTCCAACATCTTGTGCCCATTTAATCATAGCAGATTTCACAGTTTCATCCTGAGTATTCCATTTCAACAGCAAGTTATACATCCTTGACAAAGTCTTAGTTTTGGGATCTAACAGTTCTGTTTCCAATTTTGATTTTTCCACCTGGAATCCAATTTTTTTGTCCAAATTGTATGCCTCCATTATTTGATAATAATGAAGCCAATCTCGCACTTTGTTTTTTAATTTTTCAAAACTCTGCAATTTCAATTTGTCTCCCTCTTGTTCCAAAATTTCCCAATATTTCGGCCATTTGGCCTCCATATTGAGCTTTCTCTGAGCCTTCGCTTCCATCGGTGACAACCACCTTGGGGTTTTATTTTCAAATAAATCCTTATATCTTATCCAGACATTAAACAATGCTTTCCAGATTTTATATATATATATATATATATATATATATATATATATATATATATGCAGGTTTTGGTGTCTTCGGGTGTCTTAGAAAACCAAGGGGTCTATGAAATACCCTGCAAAGTCTGCCCAGCCACGTACATTGGACAAACAAACAGACGAATAAATGCACGTATCGCAGAACACAAGAATGCCGTCAAAAAAGAAGAAAAAACTTCCTCTCTTTACCAACACATGAAAGAAACAGGACACGAAATTAATTTTTCAGATTCCAAATTGCTCTTTAACATGGAACACCACCACAAGAGAATAATCATGGAAGCCATCGAGATAGAGAAACACCCTCACAACATGAACAAGCGTGATGATACGTCCCGCCTGCCAGACATCTGGAAAATAGCCCTCCCCACAAAACCCGACACCAGAACCAGAGGCACACAGAACGCCATCTCCAATCAACCACACCAGACCCAAACCCAGACCCTCTCCACAGATAAATTACAGACACCATCCAGTAGCCAAACCATAGTGGCACCTCCGGATGCTGCACCCCCCTGCAATCCCTACACAGATCTGGCTGGCACAGGGCACAAAACCACAGCTCGCCCCTATACACGAAGCCAAGCCAGAGCACAACTAAGTGCAGTACAGCCATCTTCTCAGAAAAAACTCTTCACAAGGTCAAGAGGTCAAGACACGAAAGCTTTAGCAACTAATCCACACCTAATGACCCTCCTAAGTGGTACTCAGAATATCACTCAAGAAATCACTCAAGATATCCCTCAAGTAATTAATGAACAAAAGAAGAAAAGACACACTAACCTGGGAACTTCCTCTCTGCCCAGAACGTTGGAGGCTATACACCACACCCCCTCAACAGTATTTATAGGAACTCAAACACTGAGATCCTGCTCTGTTCCAGTAACAAGAAGCCGAAAGCACCAGCCTGAAGATGACGAGTGAGACCTCGTCGAAACGTCGCCTAGACACCCCAACTCTTACACGGGAAGACACCCGAAGACACCAAAACCTGCATTCCTGTACCCGTGAAAATCTACGAAAGCATATATATATATATATATATATGAGAATTCAGTCATTTCTCCAGTTGTGTTCCAGTGTCAAGGTTAAAAACAGCTTTGTCAAGGCTGTGCTTGATTGGAAAGCCCTGGAAAGCATTCTTGGAGAGTGTCATTATACTTAATGAAAATTTCTAATTAATTGTTTCCAGTCCTCTATACACGCACACATACACACACACACACACACACACACACACATGCAGTTTCAGCAAATATATTTACAGGTGAAACTCAAAAAATTAGAATATTGTGGAAAAGTTCATTTTCCTATTGGAAAATGAAATCAGCATCCCCATAAAGCTCGTCTGCGGAAGGAAGCATGAAGTGCTCCAAAATCTCCTGGTTGATGGCTACGTTGACCCTGGACTTAATGAAGCACAGTGGACCAACACCAGCTGATGACATGGCTCCCCAAATCAACACAGACCGTGGAAACTTCACATTGGACATCAAGCATCTGGCATTGTGTGCCTCCCCATTCTTCCTCCAGACTCTGGGTCCTTCATTTCCAAGTAAGATGCAAAAGCTGCTCTCATCAGAAAAGAGATTTGGGGAGCCATGTCATCAGCTGGTGTTGGTCCACTGTGCTTCATTAAGTCTAGGGTCAACGTAGCCATCAACCAGGAGATTTTGGAGCACTTCATGCTTCCTTCCGCAGACGAGCTTTATGGGGATGCTGATTTCATTTTCCAATAGGACTTTGTCACCTGCCCACACTGCCAAAAGTACCAAAACCTGGTTCAATGCCCATGGGATTACTGTGCTTGACTGGCCAGCAAACCCACCTGACCTGAACCCCATAGAGAATCTATAGGGCATTGCCAAGAGAAAGATGAGAGACATGAGACCAAGCAATGCAGAAGAGCTGAAGGCTGCTATTGAAGCTTCCTGGTCTTCCATAGCACCTCAGCAGTGCCACAAGCTGATAGCATCCATGCCACACTGCATTGAGGCAGTAATTGATGCAAAAGGGGCCCAAACCAAGTACTGAGTACATGTGCATGCTTCTACTTCTCAGAGGTCCAATATTGCTCTATTTGCAGTCCTTGTTTTGCTGATTTCATTTAATATTCTAATTTTCTGAGATTGTTAATTTGGGGTTTCATCAGCTGTAGGCCATAGACATCACAATTATAATAAATAAAGGCTTGACATATCTTACTTTGCATGTCATGAGTCTATCTCATATATTAGTTTCACCTTTTAAGTTGCATTACTGAAATAAATGAACTTTTCCACAATATTCTAATTTTTTGAGTTTCACCTGTATTTGAAAATGAGAAGTGTAGTTGAGATAATTAGAACCCACATTCAGATCTCAACTGAGCAATGAACTTATTGCTCCTGTAACTTTAGCTGTGGCTAAAAAGTGGGTTGGGATGACACAGCCCCTTCACAAGTTAAAAGAAAGGTGAGGCAGTAGCAGAGCAAGGTGGGTGTGGTGGGTGCGGGCTGCCCCATGTGCCTTCCCTGAGGGGGGTTATATCACTGCGAGCTCTGCCCCCCCGGGACACTTCCCGCCACCGGCGCACCCCACTGGGACATGTGCCAACAGGACACTTCCTGCCGCTAATGCACCCCCCGGGACACAAGCCGATGCTGACGCACCCCCGTGGGCGGCTAGTCCCACCCCTGTGGGCCACACTGGGTGTTGGAGCAGGTTTTTTGGGGGGGTATATATGGAGTGGTGTATAATTGGAGACCACAAGGTTTTAATGAAACAAAGTGAAAATTTTCTAAAGGGAAAGAAAATAGTTCTTAGGGGTGTGATTTTTGCATAGGAAAATTACAGAAAACCAACATATCCCACCAATGGAGGGGGGGGACCAGTCAAATAAACATAGAACTAAATGCAATCTGCTCTCCCTCTCCAGCACAGTCTGCAATGCTAAAGACAAAGGTCCAATTAGCCATATCATACACCCTCCTGCATGTGTTTCCTTTGTTTCTTGAGACCATGTGTTGATCTCACTTTCAGAGCAAGCCCCAGATAGATAAAGCATCAGCCTCTGTGACCCCTGTGCTTCCCAACCCACAAAACCTCAATGAAGAACTGGGGCTTCTCCTCCAACAAGCAGCTGTGCCTGCATGTTCTGTTTGCTGTCCTGTTCCAGTCCTGAAGAGGCACACATGAGGCAGGAAGAGCTCTGAGCGACCAACTTGCTCAGATAATGCCTGGCACCAGACTGCAGCCTTTTACAAGACATGCCCCTTTTCCCCACCTCCAATCCTGGTCTGCTTCCCAATCTGGGCCTGCTTCCCTCCAATGACACCTGCCTCTCCTTCCTGCCTGTTGCCTCAACCTAGTATCAGTGCAGAAATCTTGTGGGGTACAAGATGCTCGTTGGCAAGCAGCTTCTCCACAGGAGCATCCAGCAAAATGAAAACACCACCTCCCCATGCTTTATCAGAAATGGGGGAAAGATATGTAATGTCTCACCCCAGCCATATGTTTTTAACCCTAATTAAACATAAGCCGCACTCTCCAAATTAATTTGGGACTGGATCTGAGGCAGGTTGAGTGGTCCCCAGATTGGGTAAAAGCAGGTTGGCCTGACTGGGGGTCCCTGGGTTGGAGCCATGGGGTGGATTGAGGAGGGTTGTGCTGAGCCCTACTCTATTCCAGGCTTACCTGCAAGTTGAGCCCGGGGCCTTCCACATAAGAAGTAGTTGGTCTACCACTGAGCTATGGCCTGGATCTTGCTTCCTTATATCTCTTGACGTAAAAGTGGATTCTACTTCTTCTTTTGTAATAAAAACTGAAAATTCAGGAAAGGGGCTTGGAGAATCCTGGGGGAGGCCAAGCTTTTGAGTCCTCCCATGCCACACTTCCACAATGGCGCTTGTGTATGTGTTGTTTGTAGTTCTTGGCATCCAGTTGCACTCTGAATCTGAATAACAGCAAAAGGACTTCTCCCCAAAGTGCCAAAGAAGTCCCAATCCAATAACACAGTCTGTTAAACAGATTAAATTGTGTTTTTCCTTTCATTGCCCTAAAAGCATGCAGTGCCCAGAATACCATCAGCATTTATTTATTATTATTATTATTATTCTGTAGTACAACCACAGGCATTTTATGAAATTGAATTTGGGATTAAGTGGTTGAATGAAACAAAGCCCTGTTCTGCTGTGAAGTCCTGCTAGCCACTTGTCTGTGACTCTTGTCCTTCTATATTTCTCCTTTGTAACCTTTTTATAGCAGGAATGGGGAAATGTGGCCCGCCAACTCCCATCAGCCTCCCATGGCCAATGATAAGAGGTTCTGTAATATTGCCACAGTGGACAGTGAGAAGAATAACAGTTTTTGGCAGATGGCGAAATGCAGCGGGACAGAAACAGTGCTGCATGCAATTAATAGAGAGAGCTGAATGGGAAATGATGCCTTCTTCCATCCTTAGGCCTCCCTCAGTGCCTGTCTAGAAAAGACATGTCCACAAATGAAACTCTCTTTCAGGATGTGTTGATGTGGAAGAAAGGAATTAATCTCATCCATGCTTTGTTAATATTTGCAGCTGTTGCCCATCTGCCTCATGAGCAAGTTTTTCATCATTTTAGAAATCCTGAATGGAAGTCATTGTCCCCCACTTTGCAGCCTTTCCTGTTAGCATCACCTTATGGGCAGCGGAGATAATAGCTTCTCCTGGGATAACTTGGTTTCTTAGATTTCCTTTCTTCTTCTTCTTCTTCTTTAGTCTTCAAGGCAATTCCAAAGGACAGTTGGATATCATCTCCTAACAAGCTGAATTATTAAAGGATCTGCTAGTCTATGTGGAATGACTCACCAAGACAGGCTGGACAGAGGAGATAATGTAACAAAAGCTAATGACATCCAAGCAGGGCTTTGAATGAAAGTGAAAGAATCATACCAAAAATATTGCGGCTCTCACAGACTTCAGCATGGAGTTATTAAAACGAGTCCTCCAGTACAGTCAGAATGAAAGCTCTTGGCTCTTTGAACACATCAGATGTGAGACCCATAGCTGAATGAGAAGGCAGGCATCTTGGGCAAGGAGGCTAACAGAGCTCCATAACTGGTGGATATACACCAAATTGGATGGCCACCATGCGCTCCACAGAAGGCTGCCCTTGAAAAAGGTTCAGCTAGTACAGAATTGCCATAATGTGCCTTTGAACAGTTTTCTTTTATATCTTTTCTTTTATATCATGAAGCAATTGAGCAATCAAAATGATCAAGGGGCTAGAGCATAAGAACATAAGACTTTCCTGCATAAGACTAGCCCAGTGGCCACTGCTATTTTTCTAGAAAAAGAAGTGTGGGACTCCCTTGTTCTCTTAGAATGGCAATGGCATTCACCTGAGAGGTACCAGAACTGAGTTCCAGCAAGTTCCCCATCTGGAAAGTTTACAACTTCTGGGACTTATTTTTTATGGGGGGGGGGGGAGTTGAGGATGATGATGATTTTATACCCCGCCCATCTGGCTGGGTTTCCCCAGCCACTCTGGGCAGCTCCTAACAGAATATTAAAAACATGATAAAATATCGAACATTAAAAACTTCCCTATACAGAGCTGCCTTCAGATGTCTTCTAGAAGTCAGATAGTTGCTTATTTCCTTGACATCTGAAGGGAGGGTGTTTCACAGGGCAGGCGCCACTACCAAGAAGGCCCTCTGCTTGGTTCCCTGTAGCTTCACTTCTCACAGTGAAGGAACCGCCAGAAGGCCCTCAGAGCTGGACCTTAGTGTCCAGGCTGAATGATGGGGGTGGAGACCCTTCTTCAGGTACACTGGGCTAAGGCCGTTTAGGGTTTTATAAGTCAGCACCAACACTTTGAACTGTGCTTGGAAATGTACTGGGAGCCAAGGTAGGTTTTTCAGGACCGGTGTTATGTGGTCTTTGATACTGGGCGATAGTTGGCCATATTGGCCAGGTCCAAAGATGGTTTTTTAAGAAGTGGTTTAATAACCACCTCTTTCAGCAGATCTGGGAAAGCTCCCTCACAGAGGGAAGCATTCACCACCCCGCAGAGCCCATTGCCCATCCCTTCTCAGATCACTTTTATGAGCCAGGATGGGCAAGGATCAAGGAGACATGTGGTTGGTTTCACTCATCCAAGCAGCCTGTCTACATCCTCAGAGGTAGGAGATTAGAATTGATCCCATGCAACTTGACTAGACAGGACTTGAGCACTCTCCCACCCCACCCCTGCTCCCATGGTGCAGTCTACCTCATTCCAAATCTGAGTGACTTTATCTGCAAAAATCTTTGCAAAATCATTGCAGGAGATCTTGGGGCCTGATGGTGGAGGTGATTCCATTAGATTGCGAACCACCTGAAAGAGTCACCTGCTACTTTTTTCTGCAGATGTAATAGAGGCGATGAAGAAAGTCCTCTTCGCCGTCACTATCGCCATTTGGTAGGCTCGATGGGTCAAGGAGAAGTCCAGTTGTACCAGGAAGTAATCCAACCATGACACTTCTTTTGTTTCACTTTTACTTAGTGTCAGATCACCAACGTCCATAGAGGTGAACACCAGGTCTAAGGCATGTCTGTGACTATGAGTTGGGCCAAACTTATTCAGGGACAGCCCCATGGAGGCCATATTTTCCACGAAGTCCTGAGCAGCCCCTTGTAGGGTCACGTTGGCATGGATGTTAAAGTCCCCTAGGACAACCAAACTAGGTATCTCCAGGAGAACATCCGCCACGACCTGCAGCAGCTCAGGCAGGGAATCCTTGGTGCAGCGGGGCGGTCGGTACACCAAAAGGAATCCTGTACTTCCCCTATTGCCCAACTTCCAGAACATGCACTTAGAAAACTGGGTCTTCCCAATAGGACGCCAGTGTAAGCTAATGACTTCCTAAAAATCACTGCAACCCTCCCCGCCCATATGACCTAGTTTGCTGTGCATAAGAGAAACCTGGTGGACAAGCAGCAGCAAGGACAGGCCCATCTGCTTCATCCAACCAAGTCTCTGTCACACATGCCAGATCAATTCTTCCACCTGCGATCAAATCGTGGATGACAGTGGTCTTGTGGATCATTGACTTGGCATTGCAAGCAGCACCTTACAGTCATGTGGGTCTCCCTTGTTGATTCCAGTATCCTTCTGGTCAAGACCAGACCCGGAGGCAGGGATAGTGTTCAAACAATGACTAAACCTGCCTCCTCGGTAATGACATGGTCTGGTCTTAGCGTAACTCCTCCTCCTACCCATGATCACTGAGATTGGGTGTCTCAGTGCATCCCAAACTGTGGAACCTACGCCAGGCATTCTGTTAGCTGAGGCCCACTCCCAGGCAGCCCTGACCCTTACCCCTTCAGAACAGAATATGTTATACAGACTATACAATAAACCAATAAAACAGTAGAAACTAATAAAAAACCCCCACACAATTTACGGTTATACTAAAATTAAAATAATCCCCAGCCTCAACTAAACATTTACCCCATCCCCAAAAACAAAAAAATTAAAATGGCACAGATTAAAAACTATTTTAAAACATTTAAAACTTTTAAAAACACTTTCGACAGTTGCCGCAATCCCAGAGTTTGTTCCAGTGAGTCTGGGCTCTTCAGCACTTGCAGCAGGCAATGCCCCTCCCTCCCAGCAGTCTCTTATGTTGAGCAGGGTGAGTCTGGGCCCCACCCCCTAGGCCAGGTGGAAAGCAGCAGGGAGCAGTCTTCAGCATTCACAGCAGGACAATGATAGAAGTGTGTAAAATTATGCATGGTATGCAGAATGTGGGTTTCCCCCTCTTTTCTCGTCACACTAGACTGCAACAGGATCATCTAATGCAGCTGAATGGAGAGAGATTATGGACAAACAACAGGTAGCACTTACAGTGGTCCCTTGGTATGCGAACGGGATCCATTCCGGAGCCCTGTTCGCATCCTGAAGCAAATGCAACCCGCGTCCGCGCATGCACAGGTTGCGTTTTGCCGCTTCCGTGCATGCGCGTGACGTCATTTTGACTGTCCGTGCATGAGCGTGCGGTGAAACCCGGAAGTAACACATTCCGTTACTTCTGGGCCTCCGTGGAGCACAATCCAAAAATACTTAATTTGAAGCTCATTTATCCCAAGGTATGACTGTATTCACACTGTGCATACTTAAATTTGCTCCACCAAGAAGTAGTGATGGCTACCAACCTGGATGGCTTTAAGAAGGATTAGGCAAATTGGTGGAGGATAAGGCTATCAGTGGCTAAATTCCCCCACCACTTCCTCCAGGATACAAAGATGTCCCTAGGGTCAACAATGACATTGCCTCCTCCCTGAGTCATATCTAAAACCCTAAGGTGGAACGGGATGACTGCTGCTGTTTAATTTTTGTTTGCTGCTTTCTTTTAGGGCTACACACTGATTAAAGGAATGTCTCAATGAATCATCTCCCTTTTAATTAATACTGGTTTGCTGATTAAATTAAAGCAGATGAATTAATTAAATTATTCAGAGGTCAAGTAGGAAAAGGACAAAAGATTCCCCCAAGAGCTAAGTGGACAAATATCCAGGTCTGTGGTTAGAGTGAGAAATTATACACATCAAAGCCTGTTGACAAAGCAAAGCACAAGGGAAAGTAGTAACAAAAGCATTTTTCAGACATTCTGAAACTAAGTTGATATTTTTCTAGGTTTGATTGGGTACTTTCTGGCATTATTTTATAACTTCAAGAGTGAGGAATGTTGTTCAGGGGCCACATTCCCTTCTGGGCAACCTTCCAGGGGCCATATGCCAGTGGTGGGCAGGGCCACAGGCAAAAGTGGGTGGAGCAATGAATTCACAAAACTTGGCTCATTCTGCAAAAACATAGCAGTCAATGTGAGAGAACTCTGCCTGAGACTCTGGGGAAGAACTGCTACCCATTGGAGTAGGCAAAACTCCACTGGATGGTCAAGCAGTATATTCCTGGTCCAGAGTACATTCCCATGTTCCTTTACATGCACAGAAAACTAGTGTATTACCAGCAGATTGATTTGTATATGCTTTGCTTTGTTTTTAACATGGAAACGCTCAAAGCTATGATCCTTCAGCTACAATTTGATGCAGAAGTGTTCAGTGTGGCTGGCTGAGGTAGCACATTCTGAGGAGAGGCAAAAGGACAGGGGCAGTATATGCAACCTGGCCTACCCTGCATTCATCACTGAGAAAAGAGTCAACTGCTTTGGGTCAAGTTTGCTATGATACATGGAATTTGGGGAGCAGGGACCAGCTTGTCCTCTTCGTCAAGCAGCAAAATGGTTTAGACAGCCCTGCAAGAACTGTGTCATTTGATTCTCCAGGAATCACCAGGGAGTTTGATCCAGAATTGCATATGCATTTTCTGCCTTTTATAGCCTGCCTTTCTTTCACTGTGGAAACCAAGCCAGTGTACAGGTGGTTCTCAGGCACTGACCAGATTCAGTACTGCTTAGCTTCAGCCTTAGACTATATCCTGGCACCAGATACAATGATGTGGGCAAGCTCTTTCACACAACTGTAACAAAAGACCAAGCTGCAGCATTTAAGATGGTGTTCTTCATTCCTAGATCTGTTTCAGATCAGGTGACTGGACCTGAGCTTCCCAGATAATTTAGCAAAGGACTGTAGCTCAGTGGCAGAGCATTGCATGCAGAAGGTCCCAGGTTAAATCTCTGGCATCTCCAGGTAGGGCGGGGAGATAACATTTCCTGAAAGCCTGGACAGCCACTGCCAGTCAATGTAGATGATGCACAGCATAATAATACAAAAAGCACAGATAAAATCAAAACAAAACCATGCAAAACTGTACAGATGCTGTACAGTACAAAAAGCATAGATAGATCACTGAAGATATTGGTATTGTTGCAAACCACCCCAGTCTCTGAGCAGTGTGAGGTTCCAGGGGTTGGCTTCCTCAGAATGAGGGACAGCAGAGACCGCAGTGTCTTTCAGATATGTGGTTTATTTACACATATATACAAGCTGAACCTTCGGTGGAGGGGCTCGCAACTTTAACATCCTAAGAGTGCCTTGTTTCTCCCATTGCCACAACCTTGGATTCTGGCAGAGATGCAGCATGGCTCTGTCTCTCAGTTGCCCAGCCTGCTTCTTGCTTCTACTACACACACACCAACTCAACTCTGGGCTTTGCCCTTCTAATTACCTAATTACCAGCAAGTTGAGGGAGTTGAGGGCCAACCATATGAGGCACTTCATTTGTGACCTTAATGACCTATACATAGGCCATTACCTCACTAGGAAGCAAGCTATTCCAGGAATTAAATTCATGTTTGATCCAGGAAGGGGGCTCAGGCACACACGCTACCCCCCACCCACCCAAAAAAGCCACCTCACAACAGTATTATAGGGAGAGAGAAATCGTGGTGCCTCTCATTTTACAAATCAGATCCTATCCTTGAACTGCAGCAAGAATTGTCAAGCAGAACTCCCCATTCCACATTTGTTAAGAGAGTTAGGCAAATTTATTTCCCTTGGAGGTGTCTCTGTCGGAAGATTACATTACCAAATCATGATATGCTGTTCTAAATGTCAAGAAAGGATTTGAGAGTCTCCTGGAAAAAAAACCAACAACCCACCTTTCTTATAGTATTTATTCAGCTGAGAAGGCTGTCTCAATGAAATATACTCAGGGCTGCCAAGCCGGTTATAAATTCCCTGGACTGTTGAGCTTAATCCTTTTTAATATGGCTTCCTCCAGTGTGCCGAATTGTGTGTGTCCAATTTGTAAACAAGTTAATTTATATAGAAAAGCACTTCCACAGCATGAAGCTGCCTTTACAAAGTATGGAGTATTCACAGCTCTGTGGCCGCTACTCTCCTTCTGATAATGAGCCATTCCAAAGCCTTGTGGGCTACTTTTTATTACAATGAATAGTGCCTAGCGGGGAGGAAAAAAAAGGAAAAGTAACATAATCAGGAGAAATACATTTCACTCTGGTACAGTTGTGTGGGTTTTCCCCATACAAGGCAAACAGCCTGCTATGGAGGGAAAGGCTGTAAGCATGGATATGTGAGCATGATGGACATGCACTTGATACCTCCAATATCTTTGCCCGCCAGGGAGCCAACTTTGGCCCACAAGTCCATTTTCCACCAACCACATCCACCTGTCCATCAGCAAACATCACTCAATAATGCCATCTGCTGAGGCAGATTTAGGGCAGTGCAACTGGTTTCCCCAGAGAGGGCGCAGGGGCCAAGTCTCCTTCCCAAAGGAGTGTAAGTGTTTGCTTCAGAAAGGAGATATGAGAGCTCTGACAAGGTCCTAGAGAGGACCTTCCTCCTTCCCAAACCCTAGTAGCACTTGCCCAGCTTTGGGAAGGAGGAAGGAAGACTCTTAGGACCCTGCCAGAGCTTCATGCCACCCTTCCCAAAGGGTGCCTCCCTTATGCGCCTTTGGGAAGGTGGCATGAGGGCTGGGTGTCAAATTTTGGCCTCACACAGGATGCCATATTACCAAGGTCTGCCCCTGCCAATTGATGGGCAGGGGGTGGGAATCAATTCCGCATTGGCTGTGCAGGCCACATGGACTGTCATGAGAAAACAATACAGTAGCAGGCTTCAACAGATAGACACACTTGTCAGCTGATGAGAGGCTAAATCCTGCTCAGTTTGGCTGCATGAGCAGGTTCCCTGCATGCAGTAGGATTTGACATGCATACTCTGATTCAGTTCAGCAGGATTCAATGAATCAGGAAAGGGTTTGCATTGAAACCGCTGCTAAAACAAGTGGTTTTCCCCCCTTTGCTATAGCAGCGCCTTGCTGCCTGTGAGATGTTTTGGGGACTTCGAAGCAGCAAATCACCTGATGCTGTTGGGACATTAGATTTGGTCCTTGGGGCTGATCCGGGTAAGGATCTGGCCCTTGGAACGAACAAGGTTGTCTACCCCTGACATACACCAATGTGGTGAAGAGATGGTCAGGTCTTTGCAGGTATCAGGTCATGCAGATCGGGTTGGATTCAAGCAGCAATTCTCAGCTTAAGAATAGCAGTATTGCAAGATTTTCATTATTTTCACTTGTGAAATGTCGGAGGGTATGAAAGGAACTGTGCCTATCTGCAGCAAAACGAAAACAAAAAGCCTGAATCCTACAGCAAGGCAGCCTGAAATTCAGCACCAAAGGTAAGAGAATACTACGTGCTGAATATATTTTGCAAAACAGGTATATTTGACTATTTCAGCTCTAACTCTGCTTGGACATGGTGCTGTGGAGGAGTCTGAGGTGCCAATCACAGGCTGTCTTGCATAACAGCTGCACTCCAACAACCCCTCCCCGCCCCCCGCCCCCGCCCCCGGAATCATTGCTTCTGTGATTTTACTAGGCTTCCCATTACAGACATGAGGACTAGAATTTGGGGCCGGGCCAGGGAGTAAATGAAAGCTGATATTCTCCCCAGCTTGCTGAATGCATATCCAGTTCTTATGTTCTGTTCTTGCAAATCTGAGTTCGCAGCGGCTTACACATACATACTAATTAAAACATCTCTGCATCCAAAGCAGAATCTGTTTATATTTATCAGGCACACAAACCCACCTACCATCTGTATTAGTATTATTATTAATACTGGGAGTTTAGCCTTGAGTGTCATATTAACATAGTGGACAGTGAAACACAGAAAAATTGCCTCTGGCTCTTTGCAGCTGTACTTCTCTGTCTTCAAGATAGCAGTGCTGTTTGAACTCTGTACTCTGTAACAAACCTGTTTTTTAAAAAGACATACTGGCATTCACTTGTCCAAACCTCAATTTCCACTCAGTCACCTTTTTCATATTTCCATTTGATTTCAGAGAGTTAGCATTAAGTGCTTGCATCTGAGGAAAACAATCATGTTTTTCATAACCTAAAACAATTTTGTTTGTTTTAAAAAAACAAACGGGCAAAATAAAAGTGAAATTGTTGGTATCCGTCTGTCTTCCTACATTCCTACATTCCACTTCACTGCGTGTCCTTGAGTACTAGTGTTGAGAGCGAGAGAAAAACTTTCCTCCAATCACTTTCTCAAGGCCATGCATAATTTTATAAACTTCTATCATGTCGCCTCTCAGACACCTTTTCTGTAAACTAAAAATTCCCAAACATTATGGGATGCTGTTTTGTAAAACAGTATGGTCAGCTTCTACATGCTGAATGAGGATGTCATCTCAAACAGCAAAATGTCTCTGGTTGGCCCAGGCTGCAGAACACGCTCTCCTCTTAGTAAGCCTCCCCTCCCCAACCCTCCTGTTTACAGAGAGGGGCAATGCTGTGTAATGGTTAAAGTGACCTTGCCATGAAGCTCACTGGGTGAGCTTTGGGCTAGTCACCTTTTCTCGGCCTAACCTACCTCACAGGGTTGTTAAGGGGATAAAATGGAGAGGAGGAGCACTCTGTATGCCACCTTGAGCTCCTTGGAGAAGAAGCTGGATATTAAGTGCAATAATAAATTCATTAAAATATATGAATGTGCACCAACCGCAAAATTCTGTTCAGACCCCAATATGGCCCCTTGGGGGTGGCTCTTTTTCATCCTGAAGTTCATTGGAAGCTGACCATCGGGACTGGGTCTGAATCTGAACCCCAGTTCAGAAAAACAAAACTTCATATCTCACCTATTCACGATTGTGCAGAAATACAAGGAAGGATTCTAACTTCACCTTTCCTCCCCACCCCCTTTTAAAGCAACAAATTTGAGTTGAATTATATTTTGGGGGAAGCCCTAGGATTGCTGACATTATGAAGGGTGGTGCATAAAACTGGTTAATAAGGAGGATAATAAATTTGCCGCTTCAGATTGCAGGTGGAGAAAACTATTTTAGACTCCTGGCAAGCACATAGGAAGCTGCCTTAAGACAGACCATTTGTCTGGTATTGTTTACACTGGCTGACAGCAGCTCTTCAGCATCTCAGGCAGAGAGAAAGGTCTTTTTCCATCACACACTGCTTGCTCATTTTTTAATTGGAGATGGCATGGAATGAACCAGGGACCTTCTGCAAGCAAGGCTTGTGCCCTGCCACTACCTATGGCTTTTCCTCTAAGCCCCCCCTCCCCCCACACCTTATGAAAGTATGAAGACCTGCGTAATTGTGTAAGATGCTTTTATACAAATTTATATACACATGCATATTAATACATATGTAATGTGCATGTATACAAGTACATAGATATAGATATATTACATGCATGCACACATTGCCTTCTTATGTAAACATTAACACCCTTAATTCATACTGTAGGTTATTCCAAATTACACCAACCAGAAGACATTTAAAATCATAACTGAATGGAGCCAGGATGTAAAACACATGGTCAATTTAAGCATCTAGGAAATAAAGCCAGTAAACCAAACGATGTTTTTGGTTTTCTTCTTTGTTCCAAATGGTGCAATGACCTTGTCTTACAGGTGGGGCAGGGGGGGATCCCTTACTTTCTTTTTATGGGGATCAGGGCCAGTACCATGGGCCACACACCCTAGCAGCAGGGCCCACTGAGAAGACCCTCCTGGTGAGGGGGGAGTCACTTGTCCAAGGGGCATCCACTGATGGTAATGCATTCTAACCATGGACACATCAGGAGAATTTGTGGCAACTCTGTTATGCAAAAAAATGAGGAAGGAAGATGTCGTGGGGGGTGAATTATGGCAGTCTACAACTTTCTTTTGAACTATACATATTTCAGTAATCTCCAGTTTCACTGAAGCTAGACTTCAGCAGAGTTGAGAGATGCCACAGAACCTGTTTTCACAGTGCCAGCCCAAGAAAAGCGGAGCAAACTGCAAATGTGCAACCTCCACCAACCCCCACCCCAAGATAGGGCTAATACTCTTGATGCACTGATTCCTGCCTTCCTCTAATCCCCCTTCCTGGCAGGTCACTTAAGCCTCCTGCTGCATTACTGGGCTAGCCCTACATTTCCAAAGTCTCCATTTGGAACACAGAAAACATGGAAAAGAAGAGAGTGTTATGAGTATATGCAGAAGTACCTTCCTTTCAGATGCTTTTGGGATTATGATTCGAGTGTTGTTCATCAGAAGATTTGGCCTCTGGGCTGGTTTGACCTCTACTGCCTTTCTGGGCTTTAACTCCTCTTAACTGGGAGACAGTAGAGCTGTTTGCGAAAGGACTGCGGCTTAGTGGTAGAGCACCTGCTTTGCATGCAGAAGGTCCCATCTTCAATCCCCAGCATTTCCAGATAGGACTGGGAAGGAACCCTGCCTGGAATCCTGGAGAGCCCCTGCCAGTCAACATAGACACTATGAAGCTAGATGGACCCATAGTCAAACTCAGTAGAAGACAGGTTTCTATGTTCCTACAGACATAGTTGAAGAAATGAACACCTTTTCATTGTTGTTGCATCAGCTTCACGTCATGCCTGTCTGCTTCCCTGAAGCATTCAGCTGTGCGGGGCTGGAGACAGGATGCTGGCCAGAAAAAGCATCCACAGCAGGCCTCTTTCCATGCTCTTAAGAACAGAACAAAAAAACTTGGCGAAATCCATAAGCAAAGGGGGGTGAAGATGCATTTAGTTGCCTTGCAAATGCTTCCATCCACCCCAAGCAACTATCCAGGACTGACCTGCAATGACATGTACATCCAATGTTCCAGAGTGCTATCATTAGTCACCAGTGGTAGCCGTTAAGTCTAGGAAAAAATGTCTGTGTGCCCACACTTCTTTATTCAGCTCATCACACTCGGAGTCGCCATACACGATAGGCATGTGCAGCAAGCGCAGAGGCCCAGCACCGCAGATAACGCAGCAGATAACCGTGACTGCCGCTCATATTTGAGGGCTTTCTTGACCTCCTCGTTCGACTGAGAGATGTAATCAAGGGTATGCAGGACATTGTACTCGATGCTGTTGATGGTCTCCTGCTGCTCTGCAACCAAGATCTCCAGGTGCAGGAAGAGAGCGTGCAACTCGCCAATCTGCGCTTCCAAGTCCAGCAGCTGCTGGTGGCGCACCTGCGCCAAGGCCAGATGCTGCTTGGCTCTGAGCACTTCCAAGTCTTGGCCAACGATGCGCGGCACCACAGGACTCTCCACCATCCGCTTAATGTCCTCTTCCTGGAGATCCAAGCCAGCCAGTTCCGTTTGCCTCCTGATCTGCTCCTTCAGCTTCTCCACATATTGTGTCTCCTTGGCGTAGTGGTGGGCAATGATGTCACGGTAGCGGCCAACAAGTGCTGAGAGCTGGATGTGGCGTATGCGGCTAATGGCCAGCCACTGCTTGCTGTCCCTGGCGAGAGCCTCTTGGATGCTGTTGAGCCTCGGCTGCAGGGTTTTGGCCTCCTGGGTGAAAGAGTCTTTGATTGCACTCAGCTCTTTTTTCTCCCTGCAAATGCTTTCCTCTGTAGTGCAGCAAAGCACCTGCTGCTGCTTCTTGTCGATGTTCTCAGATAACTCTTCCAGCTTATTCAGTGCCAAGGAGAGACTGGTTATCTCCTGGAAAACCTTGCTCATGGGATTGCCCTCTTCCTCTTGGAAAATAGGGTTGTCGAAGGAGAGAGTGTCATCTAGATCCAGAGAGTCCCCGTCTTCGTTCACTCTGTTCCTGAGCTCCTCTAACCTGTCCTTCATTTTCAGCTCTTCTCGAAGCCGGAAACATCTGTGGAAGAGGAGGTGAGTGAGGCACACCCATCAGCATTTACGGAGATTTTGAGGGGGCTTGGGGACTTTTGCGTCAGTCAAAGCTGTTTTAAAGAGAGAGAGATAGAGAGAGTAAAAGAAAACTTCCCTCCCTAAAGCGATTGCAAATATTGACTGAGGCAATAAGCTTCTAAACCAGAGTTTACTCTACATCACATGGCTAATGCAAACTGGCTAGACTAGATTCCATGCCAGGGGTGGGTGGCACATAGCCCAATGATACAGCGTCAGCTGTAGAAATGAACATTGCTGAGTGCAGTCATGGGGAAATGTGAAAGGGGGCAGGCAGGCAGGGGGAATGTTTCAAGCCAGACTCAGCTGACTTTGAAGGTGACCCTGCAGCAACTTTCAAACTACTGAGTCAAAACCAGATGCAAAGTGGACCAGAATTCAAATGAGTGGCATTAAAGAATGGAGGTTGTGCGTGCATTCCATGGTTCTGCATTCTGCAGTCACAGAATCCTTCCTTCCTTCCTTCCTTCCTTCCTTCCTTCCTTCCTTCCTTCCTTCCTTCCTCTCCTCCCTGTTTCTTCTTCTGGCTACTAATCCTACTGGCTATGTTCTGCCTCCACTGTCGGGGGCAGTATGCCTCTGAATACCAGTTCCTGTAAACCCCAGAAGGGGAGAGTGCTGCTGTTGTGCTCAGGTCATTGCTTGTGGGAGTCCCAGAGGCATCTGGTTGGCCACTGTGAGAACAGGATGGTGGACAAGGTGGGCTACTGGCCCAAGCCAGCAAGCTCTTATGTTCTTACAACTTTCTGTTCATAAATAAATTTGAAGGATTTTTTGTCATGCATAATAACAGCATAATTTGAGCAGTAACAAAAAATTAACAATAAACAAAAAATAATCTTACGGGGTTGAGGATGTGAGAATCAGTGATGGGGCTGACAAATCCTAAGCCTGGAGGTGCTTTTATAGGCCCCATCCCTGCTTTTCCCCTTCCAATCCTGCCCCCCATCTAGTGTAGAGGCATCTCCCTGTTTATGTGGGGTTTGCATTCCAAGGCACCGTGTATTTACATGAAATTGTGTATATTTGAAACACCATTGAAAAAGCCTGCAAACACCCCATTCTGCTCCTGTCCCTTTTTGTGATGTTTTGGGTGCAGTTGTACACACACCTAAAACAGTCATTTCCTGTACTTTCTCCCCCAATTTTGGGGGACATGCTGGGAGAATGGGAAGGCTTTGGAGCTTGGAAGGGGGTTGGACTACATGATACTCAGGGTCTCTGCCAACTCTACCATTTTATGATCTAAAACCTCCTTCAGTCCATGCCCCCCCCCCTTCATAACATCCCTTTTTCCTGTTGGCACCATCAGATCACAGACAGGGAAATGGCAAGTGCAGTCCAGATTTTTGCACTCACAGGGTGTAGGTCAACTAGGGCAGGGGTCTGCAACCCGCAGCTCCGGAGCCGCATGTGGCTCTTTTACACCTTTGCCACGGCTCCGGGGCAGATACTAGCGAGGGGAGGAGGTGCATTGTGCGCCCGACACTCCCCACTGTGGCGGGCGCTGTACTGGCTGTGACGTCGCATAGGGGCGGTGCGTGCCTTAGTCACGCACCGTCCCGACGTCACTTTCCCGCCCGCCCGCCCACTACATTGTAAGGGGCATGTACGCTGGTCACTGCATTGAAAGGGGGCATGTACGCTGGTCACTGTTTTGAAGGGGAGTGAAGAACACACACACACAAAAAGGTAACTTGTTAATTTAACGTTTAAAGAACGTTAAAGAAATAATTAAAAAGTGACAAAAAAGTTATTTTTATAATGACGAGTTTTGTGGCTCCCAGTTTTTTTCCCCTTCGGAAACGGGTCCAAGTGGCTCTTTTTGTCTTAAAGGTTGCAGACCCCTGAACTAGGGGAACAGGACACTGCCCCACCAACCTCAGTCTGCCCTCAGCCGGCTCCCACCAGCCTAGAACTGCCTGTCAACCTCCTCTGTGTAGAACTTGTAGAACTCAGCAGGGAGGAGAATGAGCGGGAAAGATAGTATGAGTTGACTCCACCTGTCACCGGCTCTGGCTCAATCTACTCTTGACCTCCCCACCTTCCACCCTACCAGTTCCAGTGGGCATCAGTCAGCTCTGCTCTCTGCATTCAGAGGAAGGTCCAGTCTATCCTATTGCCCCTCAGATGCCCTTCCAATGACAGTAGGATTGTGTCCAACAAAATACCCTCTTTTAACACACAATCAGAAGGGGAAGGAGGAGATGCTGCACCTCCTTTTCCTCCCCTCCCAAAAAGAGTACACATGAAATGAGCAGCAACTGGAAACATGCATGATCAGAGATACCCAACTGGTAAGTGGGAGGATCTGATCTTGCACAGTTCTGCTTCAGGGGTGGGGAGACCTGGGAGGAAAAAGGAGAGTTTGGAAGGTGAAGGTATCCACCTATACCTACATCTATCTTCTCTATGGGTGTATATTGTATTTAATTATGGAGTATCAGAGTTTTTAGGGGGCTAACCAGGCTGGGACAGCTGGGATAGCAGGCTTGTTGGCTTTTGAATGTCTGGTGTAGATTTTTTCAATTTCGTTGTTCTGCATGGGACAATGACAATAAAGATTATTGTATCGTATGTGGCCACCAGGTAGATCCCTCCTTTTCTGGTTTCTCCTTCTTCATGCTTGACACCACACCTCCTGACTATCCCCAGATTGTTCTGAGCTACCCCAGCCCAACTCAACTGCAACCCACATTCCTCCAAATGAACCCAATGTGGTCCAGGATTTGGACCTCATTTGAATCCAGTGCACAACCCAAATACATATACCATTTCCATTCTCCAAGCTTTGCAACTGATCTTTCAAGATCTCAGGAATACTCAATGAATGGACGGCAGGTAAAGAAGAACAGCCTCTGATAATAATGTGTGTAATCATACACATAAAAATGTGTGTGATAATGCACATGATATCCAATAATTGTTTCCATTCTTACTAGAACTGGAACAAAAATTATTTGCTTCTTGCTGAGTTCAAGCAGCGAGAGAGAAATTAAAAAAGACCTGTAAAGAAAAGCTTGGAATTGAGATTTTCATAAGATTTGATTCCTCATTATAAAATGAGCTTCATGTGGTGGATCTGATCCTGACAGACATGGACTCAAGTGCCACCTCTGCTTGGTGGTGTTGGGCAAATCAGCTTAGGGAACAGCTGGAGTTCAGTAGTCAAGCACCTGCTTTGCATGCAAAAGGTTCCAGATTCAATACCTGGTCTTGAAAGACTTGGTCTGAAAGCTTGGAGAGCCACTTCTATTCAGTGTAGACGAGGGATGGGGAACATGTGGCACCCCATGTGTTGTTGGACAACAACTCACATCATCCCTTATCACTGGCCATGCTGAGAGAGGCTGATGGGAATTGTAGTCCAACATTCATCTGAAAGGCCACAGGTTGCCATCCCTGCTTGTAGGCAATACCAGGTTAGACAGGCCAATGGTCTGACTCAGTTTAAAGCAGCTTCCTGTGTCTGAGTTTCCTACTGTAGCTTGATGCCAAGGCTACTTTCAGAAATGTACCAGGGAGTAAGAACTAAGAAATGCCCCCAAACACTTGAGCCAGCTATTGTTGCTTTAAATCCCAGCCCACACAAGAATAACTTTATAGCTCCTACATGGGGAGGGCTGTAGGTCAGTGGTAGAGCAGTGCTTTGAATGCAGAAGGTCATGAATAAATAAAATAAAAACAGCCCTCACAAAAATTCATCAGCCATGTGCAAGAAGATACATTAAAACACATAAAGCCCTGAGTCCAGTCAGAGAGCCAACTTACCTTTTCCATCTGAAATCATTCCATGTGGCAGGAGTTAAGTTATTCTTTTGAATATTTTGCATTTACCTATCTAAAAGTACACAATAGCCCCTCCCAAGTAACAATCAACACTCATGCATTTCCAGAGTACACACAAAAGCCCCAGAACAGAACGTTGGCGGATTTCCTGGTGCTTACTCTTTAACCAAGGAACTGCATTTTCTGTGGTCTACAGTTAGCATTGTTGATGCTCAATTATCACAGCGCAAGATGTCATTTTCCTCTACAGGTTGTTGTTGTTAGGAAAGCATGTTGGGGTCATCACAAAGCACTATGGAGGTCAAAACTGAACTCAGTTGCATTGTATTCCAGATTTACCTCACTTCAGCAGATAATGTGCTGAAACATGCAGTTGCGTTCAACTGAGAGCTGTGCAGAGTAGACCCATTGAAATCAATGGGCAAATTAGTTGCAGCCAATGATTTCAGTGGGTCAATGCTTCATAGGACTTAGTTGGATAAAACCAAGTGTTATGAGGTGGGGGGGGGATAAATTGTTTTTAAAATTCTGGGTAAGAAGCAGCAGAACTCTTGCTACTTTTGTAATCAGATTTTAGCAGCGGTAACAAAACTGTAATCTGAAATAAAAACCTATTGATGCTAAATTATTGATATGATTATTTAAATGGTTCTAATGATAGGAAGTTTTTTTTTAACAGTGAAAGATGATGAATTTATACAAAGGAAGAGTCTGAGTGCTTCAGATGAAACTGTAATGAGTACAGTCAAGATCCTTTTATAATGCTACCTCCTCCATTGAAATACTCTTCTCAGAGCTGCTAATGCATCTTGGAAAAACAGCTCCCAATAACCAGCTGATCACTCAGGAGTGACAGGGGATGAAATTACTATGTCATTTTTAGGGGGGAAGGATCAGGTGTGGGCAGAATTGTTTGCTTAAAACCAGTGCTTTTTTTCTTTAAAAAAATGTTTAGGGGTACTCTCATTTTCCTACTCATATTGAAATACTGCCCCTCAATGAGGCCAAACTTAGATTCACAAAATGTTTAGGGGTATGCGTACCCCTGCGTTCCCCCAGAAAAAAAGGCACTGCTTAAAGCTATGGAAAAGATGAAGAGAGCAAATGGATGGTGAGATGAGAGTTGGCAATTTTGGGCAGACTGATCTTCCAGGTGAGATAGCGTGTAGACACTCCCCACTCCCACCCCTTCTACTCTGGGTATATTAGCAATACATATACGGTGCTATGTAAATTCCACATAGCCTTTGTACAGAAAGGCTGCAGCTCAGTGGCAGAAGGTCCTAAATTCCATCTCAAGGTAGAGCTAGGAAAGACCTTTGCCCAAAATCATGGACAGCCACTGCCCATCACTGTAGACAATAGTGACCTAGATGGTCCAGTGGGCTGACTTGGCATAAATCACCTTCCTACATCCTACTCTGCAAGTGCAGAATCAGACAACAAATGTGAATTCTACAAGCCCTTATAATAGCCAAGAACCTTACTGTATATTGCAAGGCTGCATGTTGGTACATCCACCAACTACTACTCAAAGATTTGGGGACAAAACTGCCCTTTCTGTGACTTATTAGCATCAATCTCATTTAAAATACGTATTTAGCATATGGGAATGTACACTTCCCTCGATAAAGATCTCTTTGTTACTCAAATGTAAGAGCTTCTGTGAGTGTTTTGAGTGGGAGCCAGGATACTTTCAAATAGAGGACCGTCTTCTGCAAAGTAGGATACATGGCTCTGTCCTCCAACACCTCACTGCCACCACCCAGCACCTGCCACCTGATGCAGCTGCCTCACTCTGCCTAATGTTAGGGCCAGCTGCAATTTCTGTCTGCTACATAACTGTTAAAGGCAAATGAACCCTCCATTCACCAAAGAAGGCAGCAATCCTAACTTAGCTTACCTTAGTTTTATCTTTTCGTGCCTTGCCTCTGATTCATGCATTCAAGCATTTGGGAGAAAACAAAGCTGGCAGTTCAAGTTCTACATCTGGAGTGAGAGCCAGGACAGCTGAGCTCACTCTTCTGAGGGATATTTTATACTTTGGTTTTGCTATGGCCATTTCCTTCTCACTAGCTTTCACTGCAATCTTTCATTGGACTTTTCTCTTGATCCGCATTTGTGCCCTGTAAGATCTGAAAGCAATTAAAATGGAATTGAGTCACCTGTGCCCAGGGAGGTACAGGTAAATCATTGACAGGTACCACAGAGCGGCTTTGCCAGCCACACATTGACATCACTGGGGAACCCATTGATCCGGAACTGAAGGAATCATTCCCACCTCTTCTGGAACGTGTTAAAAGGAAAGTGAACACCAAGGCACTCATTCATTGAACAGTAAAGTCCCTTCATTAACTCAGAGTTCATGCACGTGGACTGTATGTTCTAATTTTTATTGTTTCCAAAAGGCATATAAATTACTTTCAGCCCAGGTACCCAATGCATGGCCAGAATGTCTCTGGCAATAGAATTAGGTTATTATTTACCAGCCATGGTAGGTAACTATCAGAAGCAGTTTGCTGGATGTGGCAGAAGGTGGTAGCAGTAAACCTAGGATTCATTTCACTTAAAATAACCTATGATTAAGCCAAAGTAAAAGACTGGAATGCTGTTAAAATTAGTCTGGTCTTTTCTCCCGAGAGGCTGTGCTTCTGTCTGAGCAACACACGAGTTGTGAATCAGGGCATTATCCTGTAGGAGGCAGACACCTTTGGTCAGCATGCCCTTTTTTTTAGTGCACTCACTCTCACATTCTAGGTGCCTCCAATTGCTCATTTCTGTGGTAATATATTGCTCTAAGCTTACATTACAAAGGGGATAACAGACCTGTTCATGACTATTAACAAATGAAGTTGGTATAGTCATTTTAACAGTCCTCTTCTTTTTCAAAGCTCAATCTCATGACTATAACAGTGTTTCTCAAACTTGGGTCGGCAGCTGTTGTTGGACTACAACTCCCATCATTCCTATGTCGCAGGACCAATGGTCAGGGATGATGAGAGCTGTAGTCCAACAACAGCTGGAGATTCAATTGTGAGAAACTGTGCATAGAATCACAAGGTTTACGCACACGTACTGGATTAAATCACAGCCATCTCCAGGTTGATCTGGGAAAGTCTTCTAGATGAATCCCTGTAGTAAGAAGAATAATTTTATTATTTATACCCCACCCATCTGGATGGGTTTCCCCAGGCACTCTGTAGAGGTGCCGCCACTCACTGTAAAAACAATTCTGAATTAGATGGACCAAATGGCCTAACTTTGCATCCTATGTTATTGCAAACAGTTAATCACTGCATATGCAACAGCATAAAAATAACTACTGTACTTACACAACTGCCATTTCAAATTATGCTCCTTTAAGAAACTGTGCCAAAGCTTCCTGAGACTCCACTCTACTTCCTAATTCATGAATTCCTCATAAGGGCACGCAGAAGGATTTATAAATATTCAGAAAGCAATCATTTCTTTAGTGGTTAATTAAACAGAGCGGTTCATAGCTACCAAGACTATGTGTAATAATCTTTAAGACTCATTTACTGAACTTGCTGAAACCAAATGGTCATAATATCCATCTACCAATTTATTTACTTAATTAGACTTACAGCCTGCCTTTTTTCAAGGACTGGGGATGGGCAATGGTTCTCATGGCATTTTTTTCTGCCATGACCTGGTTTAATCTTGTTTGGTTCTCCCACATGCAGTTCCCAACTGTGGCCAGACATTTTAAGAATACCAAGACTTCCAGACCATAACAACGGTAAGGGAAGGGCCATAGCTCAGTGGTAACACATCTGGCTTGCATGTAGAAGGTCTTAGGTTCAATTCTCGAAGCAGAGATTGGAAAAACTCCTGGACAGCCGCTGCCAGTTAGTGTACACAGTTCTGAGCTAGATGATTCAATGGTATACGGCAGCTTCCTATGTTATGCCAAATTCAGATGACAAAAGAGAAATGGGTACCATCAACAGAGTGCTACATATCTACACAATTTTCCCCAGTGGTTTCATATATTGATTGATAGTTGGTTGAAGAACCATGGCTCAACAGTGGAGTGCATACTCAATTTACAGAAAGTTCCAAGTTCAATCCCCAGCATCTCTTGTTTTAAAGGACCAGGGAGCAGGTGATTTGAAAAACCTCTGCCTGAGGGCATGGAGAGAAGTTGTCAATCAGAACAGACAACACTCAGCCAGGAAAGCTTTAAGGAAGCTTCCTAGGTTCCTGTGTAATAGACCTTCTTAGAAACACTAGTAGCCCAAGATCATTTGTTACTTGAGCCCAAGCCAAAATTATTATTAATTGCACTTATTAGGTCCCTTCCCTTCCCTTCCCTTCCCTTCCCTTCCCTTCCCTTCCTTCCCTTCTTTGCATGATTTTTTATTAAAGCATTTTTGAGACAACAAAATTAAAGGTGTGGTGGTGGAAAAAAGAAAGAAAAGAAGAAAAGAGGGCTTCCAATTCTCCATCTGTCAGTTACATAAAAAGAATTATTCAAAACTTTTGCTCCACGACAACATCCTATTATTCCACTTTCCACAAATCAGTATTTTTTCCAATCTTCAAACCCAAATATCATATGTTCATCTTCCTTTTTACACAGAAAGTCCAATTAATAATATTGTTAAATGTCAGCAATAGCTGACATTCTCCAATTAATTGTACCAGTGTTGCCTCCAGCCATTTCAGCAATTATGTCTCCATATTAAATAATGGCAAATCTTCCCCTTTCTGCATATATAGACAACTCCACATTTGTGCGCGTTTGGCATGTGCGCAACCACCGATGCACATGTCGTTTTGGGCCTTGTAAGGGGGAGGGGAAGAATGGGGTGGGCATCTGCACGCTTCGCCAATGCATGTAGTGCTTCAGAACAGAACTCCCGCGCAAACAGGGAGTTGCCTGTATAAGAGTCTTTTTCTTTTCTTTACAAAAAAAAAATAAACTCAAATTGACTCAAATTACAATATAATACAAATTTTAAAACCAATATAAAACTATAATGAAATAAAAACTAAATAAGATTTGCATACATCAAAGGCAGCTGAACACATCCCATGGACCAAAGAAGGCCTCAGTATCCAAAACAGTCAAAATTGAAGGCCAAAGGTATGGGTGGGAGAAAAATACACTTTTGCCTGGTGCCTAAAAGTATTATTATTACATTTCTATATCGCCCTTCATCTGAGGATCACAGGGCAGTTTACAATATAAAAACTTGAAAATACATAACATACTAAGAAACAAAAATAATCTCCACCCCCACACGTTGTTGCTGTTTAGTCGTTTAGTCATGTCCGACTCTTCATGACCCCATGGACCAGAGCATGCCAGGCACGTCTGTCTTCCACTGCCTCCCGCAGTTAGGTCAAACTCATGCTGGTAGCTCCGAGAACACTATCCAACTATCTCGTCCTCTGTCGTCCCCTTCTCCTTGTGCCCTCCATCTTTCTCAACATCAGGGTCTTTTCCAGGGAGTCTTCTCTTCTCATGAGGTGGTCAAAGTATTGGAGCCTCAGCTTCAGGATCTGTCCTTCCAGTGAGCACTCAGAGCTGATTTCCTTCAGAAATGAGAGGTTTGATCTTCTTGCAGTCCATGGGACTCCCAAGAGTCTCCTTCAGACCATAATTCAAAAGCATCAATTCTTCGGCGATCAGCCTTCTTTATGGTCCAGCTCTCACTTCCATACAAGGCCTGGTTGAAGAGGAATGTTTTTGCCTGTTGCCTAAAGATGTGTAATGAATGATCCTCCCTGGGGAGAGCATTCCATAAAATAATAATAATAATAATAATAATAATAATAATAATAATAATAATAATAATAATTGTTGTTATTATTATTATTATTTATTATTTATACCCCGCCCATCTGGCTGGGTTTCCCCAGCCACTCTGGGCGGCTTCCAAAAGAATATTAAAATACTATAATACATCAAACATTAAAAGCTTCCCTAAACAGGGCTGCCTTCAGATGTCTTCTAAAAGTTTGGTAGTTGTTGTTCTCTTTGACATCTGGTGGGAGGGCGTTCCACAGGGAGGGCGCCACTACCGAGAAGGCCCTCTGCCTGGTTCCCTGTAACTTGGCTTCTCGCAGTGAGGGAACCGCCAGAAGGCCCTCGGTGCTGGACCTCAGTGTCCGGGTAGAACGATGGAGGTGGAGACACTGCAGGAAAGGCTTGTTCTTGTGTTGCCATGAGAGATGTTGCCTCTCAACATCTCATGGAGGGGGCACATGAAGACAGTGATGATTCTCCCCCCACCCCAGCAACTGCTCCCATTCTACATACAGAAACTAACCAGTATAGATGGGGCAGAAATTCAATTCAGTAGACATTTAAAGTCACATCAAAAAAACCAAGACAGACTTTCAGCAAAGTAAGCAGCTCACATCCATGCCAAACAACAAAGCTTTTATAATAAAGGAAATTGTAGCACAATATCATACTATCGGAGAGAAACTAAAACAACATGAGGCAAGAAGCAAGAATGACAGTTGGTCTTTTTAACTGAACTGAACTAAACGCCTGAAGGGAAGGGCCGATTCTGGAGCACAACACAAAAGCCCCACCAGATACCAGACATTCTACTGTTCGAATTAGGCTCCAGTGTTTTTCTAACAAAACAAACTGGCGGCCAATGTAGGAAGGGCTGGGAAAGACTCCTTGGTCTGAAACCCTGGAGTGCTGCTGCCAGCATGTATAGACAATACTACACAAGATAGACCAAGAGTGAGTCCGCATAAGGCAGCTTCCCATGTGAAGTGTAGTTGGGTTTGAATATATGGCACTATGTACCAGGGTTGCCAGGTCAGAAGCATTCCAGACCCTAAGATTTCAGGGGCCAAACTCGAGACCTTATTTGCATATGTGGACCTGAGTGAAAACTATCTACAGTATCCCCCTGCTGGCCCAGGGTGAGAACTTCAGTACATAACATTGAGTGTTTGTGGAAACTAACACTTTGCCTCAAAGATAAAGTCAGGGCCAGATGTAAGATACAGAATGCAGAATATACCTGAAAACATCTGTGCTGTTTGTTCAGAAGGGCTCAAACTCTAGAGCAAAGCCTTGAGAGTGAATCATATTCAACAGATAGCTTCAGAAAAGAATATCCAATATAGACAAAACATTTAGACAAGCTAAAGTGAAATTGCTGAGTCCCTGGAGTCAGTACACAGACAAGAGTAAATAAAAAGGCACACAGATAGAGTGAATAAAAAGTGCCAGTACTCACCATGAAGTTGTTACAGTAAGTGCCACACTCTTAACCAGGGCTTTTCTTTTATGAAAAAAGAAGTGCCAGTACTGTGTACCCCAAAGTACTCCCCAGAAAAGAAAAGAAAAAGCAATGCAGGCAAGCAATAAGCATTAGTATCATTTGAGGACACATTCCAGACAGGCAAAATTTAGGGAGAGTGACAGCAGGGCTGGTGAGGGGGTGTGACCTGGGGAGCATCTTGAGGGCCAGATACATAGACGTGAAGGATTGCATTTGGTCCCCAGACCTGAGCTTCCCATCCCTGTCTTACAGAATAGTGATATAAGTGACACCTGCCACAAAATGTCGCAGGGCATTCCCGGCCCCTAAGGGCTCTACCATTATAGACCAAAAAGAGCAGGAGGCAGAAGTCATCTTATTCCAAATTAAAGCCTCGGTCCATACAGTATTGTTTACTGTCTATTTCTATCCTGGACCTGTTGTTGTTCAATGTCTTTATAAATGACTTGAACAAAGGAGGGGACACTCATCAAATTTGCAGATGATACCAAACTGAGAGGGGTAGCTAATGCTGTAGAAGACAGAATTAGAATTCAAAATGACCTTAACAGATTGGAGAACGAGGCCCAAACTAATGAATTTCAATATAGACAAATGTAAAGTTCCTGCACTTGGGCAGGAAGAACCAGATGCACAAATATAGGATGGGGAAAACGTGGCTTACTAGCAGTACATGTGAAAACGATCTAGGAGTATGTAAAGGTAAAGGGACCCCTGACCATTAGGTCCAGTCGCGGACGACTCTGGGGTTGCAGCGCTCATCTCGCTTTATTGGCCGAGGGAGCCGGCGTACAGCTTCCGGGTCATGTGGCCAGCATGACTAAGCCGCTTCTGGCGAACCAGAGCAGTGCACGGAAATGCCGTTTACCTTCCCGCCAAAGCGGTACCTATTTATCTACTTACACTTTGATGTCCTTTTGAACTGCTAGGTTGGCAGCAGCAGGGACTGAGCAACAGGAGCTCACCCCATCGCGGGGATTTGAACCACCGACCTTCTGATTGGCAAGTCCTAGGCTCTGTGGTTTAACCCACAGCATCACCCGTGTCCCGCCCACAAGGTTAGGGTTACCATATTTCAAGAAGTAAAAATCCAGACATTTTGCTGATTTTTGAAAATTCCCCCCAATGGTAATTTCCTGGTCCATCAGCTCTGCAAGCTGCCCTGTCCCTCCTGCTTGCAGAAGGGACAGGGCAGTGGCGTGAACAGGCAGAGCAGATGTGCAGGGAAGAAGATTCTTTGCGCATCAGCTCTCCAGAAGCCCTGTCTCTCCTGCTTGCATGCTCAGGGAAGCAGTTTCCCTGACCATCAGCGCTGCTAGCTGTCCTGTCTTTCCTGCTTAAGTGTATTGAGCTGCATGCACCCGAGCCAAAGCCAGAGCTGTCTGAGCCCAAGCCAGTGTGGTGTAGTGGTTAAGAGTGGTGGACTCGTAATCTGGTGAACTGGGTTCGCTTCCCCACTCCTTCACATGCAGCTGCTGTGTGACCTTGGGCTAGTCACACTTCTCTGAAGTCTCTCAACACCACTCACCTCACGGAGTGTTTGTTGTGGGGGAGGAAGGGAAAGGAGATTGTGAGTCGCTTTGAGACTCCTTCGGGTAGTGATAAAGCAGGATATCAAATCCAAAATCCAAATCCAAGCCTGGACCCGAACCACCAGCGCACAAACACAAAAAAACCCCTTAACCCCAAAACCCTGAGATTCACTTCTAAATTTTAGAATTCCCCAGTAGGCCCTCCCAAAAGAGGGCATGTCCGGGATTTCCCAGACATATGGCAACCCTAAAAAAAAAGTAGCAGAGGTTTAGGAGAATAGTTTTCCTTCTCCTAGATGGGCCAACTTCCCAGGTTGACAAGCCCCATCTGCCCCTCACTTCCCTCTACAGCACGTGCAGAAGCTGCTTTCTTGAGCTTTGTACCCACTATTGATCTTGTTTGCTCAATTAGCCAGAGCCTGTCTCCACATGCCATAGGAGCCAACTCCTAGGGGCCATGGGGGCTTTGGCCCCCACAATATAATATTTGTGGTGGCTGGGCCCCCACAAAGTTGATGGGCATTCCCATTCAAATGGTGTGCATATGTACTGCATCATGTGATTGATTTTGCCGGGCGGGGCTTACCTGGGCCTCCACAATATTTTATTCAAGTTGGCACTCCTGCCACATGCAGTGGAAGTCCCTAACTCACCAAGGGATTGAGACCCACCAGCTACCCTCATCTGGCTTAGCACAACATGTCCCCCATCAGAGGTACTACCCATCCCCTAACACCCCATGCACCCCAAATCCTTCAATTATCAGGTTGTTATAATTTTTGTCTGTTTGGTTTTTCAAAAAAAGTCATAAGATCCACAGCTTTGCCACTCTGGCTGAGGCCAATCCTTCAGAAAAACAAATCAATATTCCAATTATCACTGAGGTTAATCTGCACTCTGCAGGAAATTGGACTTACCGGTTGGTGACTAAGGATGGCTATAATGGCTCCAAGTACGCAAGACACTTCTGTGGTATCATGGTTATGCATAATCTCAAAGCATCAGAAAACCTGAAAGAACAGAAATGGAACTGAAGTCTCTGTTGATTAAGATACGCACAGAGGCAGTGGGGGCTGCTGCATTTGGGACAGCGGTTCTCAACCTGTGGGTCCCCAGATGTTGTTGGACTACAACTCCCATCAACCCTGAGCTCTGGCCTTGCTAGCTAGGGGTGATGGGAGTTGTAGTTCAACAACATCTGGGGACCCACAGGTTGAGAAAGGCTGGTTTGGGAGAACCGGGCACTGGCCCACCAACCTCATCTTAGCCCCCACTACAAAAAAAGGGATACTCTTAACCTTATTTGCACAGTGGGTGGTATTTTTGGCAGTATTCTACTCCTTAGTCTCCTTGGTCTTAGTTTCCCTTTGTAAAGAGGAGAATAGGAACAAACCAATAATTAGCTAGATCTGCCTGTCATTGGCTGTGGCGCTACCTACCGTTGGCCTCCATGCCTTCTTCCCTACCAGTCCCAGTGTGCACTAGATCTGGAGTTAGATCTAAGCTGCTGCGCTCGGGGCTTTAGCTACAGGGACCTGTGAAAATCACAGCCCCTTTAAGTATAACCCAGTTTCCCCCTTTCCTCTTAATGTTCAGCTTTAATTGTTGGGGGGGAACCCACATTACTAGGACATTTGAATGCTCTAAATAATAAATGGAGGTTGTTGGGACTTCAGCTTCCATGAATCCCAGTCAACATGGCCAGTGGTGAGGGATGATGAGAATCGGGTTGCAGCAAATCCTTGGAAGGTCACAGGTTTCCCTGTCCTTGTGCTAAAACATAAATTAAATGCTAAGTAAAATAATAACAGCACCAGGCAACATTTTGAAAGGCTATCACATGACCCAAGTTCATCTAATGATCTACAAGTCAGTAAACAGAAAAAAAAAACTTGGTCAGACAGCCTCCATCAAGTTGATCAGGTATAATCCAACAGAAAATGCATTGCAGAACAGTAGTAAACATGACGTACATTGTCTGTTTCCAGACACATTTATGAGATTTTGTTTTAAAGGTGAGATTGCTTTGCTGCCCTTTGGGTACACAATGAGCTACCCAGAGCTGCTCTATTCAACCAGTTGCGTGGGCTGAAACCAAGGAGACAGGGAATGCTCCATTACTACTGCTGATGACATAGTCAAGTGCAGCAGAAAACAGCTAGGGGGAAATATGGATAATTAATAAAATCAGCAACGCCTACGAGCACTTAGGCCAAACTTTTCCAGAGTCAAGCAGCTAGACAGGATAGCTGTGGACCTCAGAAGCATCCACCCTCCATAGGCAGGGAGAACTGGCTGTGGCTCTACCCACCAGGAAGCCAAAAAACAAACTTCACATACTATTCTATAGGGGCAGCAAAACATATTGAGAAACCAGGGCCAGGATTAGGGATGGGGGAGAAGTTTTGTAAAGTTTGCATTTAAAATGTGAGCCTACCTAATTTGTTCTTTCTGACACAATAAGCGAATCAAAACACAGCCATCTTTAGGAATTCACAGTTCTCTGATTTTTGCAATGCAGTTGTCCAGCCAAGTAGTGTGCATAATGCATATACTAGGGTAAAAGTGTGCATAAAAGTGCAACAATTCATTTTCTTAGGCCACAAGATCCCCATCAGTACTCAGTTGATTACCGTATTTTTTGCTCTAAAAGACTCACTTTTTCCCTCCTAAAAAGTAAGGGGAAATGTGTGTGCGTCTTATGGAGCAAATGCAGGCTGCACAGCTATCCCAGAAGCCAGAACAACAAGAGGGATTGCTGCTTTTGCTGCGCAGCGATCCCTCTTGCTGTTCTGGCTTCTGGGATTCAGAGTATTTTTTTTCTTGTTTTCTTCCACCAAAAACTAGCTGCGTCTTATGGTCTGGTGCATCATATAAAGCGAAAAATACGGTATATTACTGCTAACAGTAATGAAACCTAACATTTTCAATAGTTTGTGCCCGGAGGCTGCTTTGAAGTGTCCCTAGTTGTCATAAACATCTGTGCTGTAACAAGCATTTTTGTGGATGGGGGCTTTGCTCTGAGGCTCCCCACCCCCGATTGTGGATGCCTTTGCATTTCATGCTTATGGCAACAAATGAAATTAAACGGTATTTTCATTGCTATTGCTATTGTTATTGCTGTTTCGATCAAAACAACCATCCGAAGGCAATTTGCACCGGAAATAATTCAAAAGCGGCTAAAAACAGACACATCCAAAACAAGAATAAAACCATACAAAGTAGGCATTCATAGTAAAGGGCCCACTTATTCAGCTGACAAAGTCTTTCAGAGCAAACATGTCTTCAATTGTTCCCGAAAAGTGCAAATAGTAGGTCCTGTCATAGCCATCTCCTTTCTACCCCACCTTCAAGATCAAAAGCTCTTTTTAAGAAACGCTTCCTGTAACATGATGAGTTGAAAGCTATTTTGATCCAAGATTACTGCCTGGTGAGTATTTTGATGGAGAAAGATGGATAAGCCTTAGCTTGTTTTTAAAAAGGAGCCCTGGGAAATCTGCAAGCAAGCCTTACATAAGGTTGGTATGTCTGCCCTCTCCGAAGCATCTTTGTCTGCCACTTTTTCCACACAGGTCATTCAACAGGCAAGTGTCTTAAGCAGAGATAGTAGAAGGGCCAAAGGCATTGAAATTCTTTTGAGAATAGAGGGAGCACAAGAGACTACTCTTCGGTCTGGGATGCAGCTAATGCATAATGCTGTGGCTAGACAGATGATTAGAACAGATTGACACCAACACATGACAGTGGTTTTAAAACACCTGTGCCCAGCGCAAAGTTGTTGGGGATGCAAAATTACAATACCTGGTGCTGCCTCAATACAGCTGCACACTTCCATCGCTGGGCTCCATTGAAAACAGCTTCTCCATGCAACATGCCCAACCTATGTCTCCATCCTGAAACACCTGCACAAGATGAGTCAAATCCAGTTTCTCAATTTCTATGCAGTGGCAGCCAATTAAACACCGCCTCCTGCAGCAAAATTGCTCCCTTATCCTTCCTTAGGAACCCACCTGTGACACCTCTGTTGCTGCCACCAAGATGTTGCTCCTGAATGTCTCAATCAGAGACCACCAAGGCATCTCTAGGAGAGGAGCACCTCAAGCTGGGGCTTGCTGATGAAAACACATCTCAGAAGTATAGCTGCTCTTCATCTTGTTTCTGGAGGAGATTCTGCTCTTCACAGTTTAGGACCAAGAGGGATTTTTCAGTTGATGGCTGATCCACTGGCTGAGAGTCAAGAGCCCTTTAGCTCTTGACTTCCAGCTCACACCTCTGGGCAGTGGCTTCTAGCTACCCAAGGGCTGGGAGGAGCAAACAAGAAGCTCAGGAGACAGGCAGAAGACTTTTGGGCTGGGGTGCTGTTTGTGGGGTCTTGTGGAGAGGGGGTTGCTACTGCTGGGTTTTTGTGTCTTTATTTTAGATCTTGTCGCGATATATGTGGAAATTGTTCAGTTTGGTTTGTATTTTTTAATTGTTTAATTATTGTTTATGACTACATTTGTTGTGTTGCAGTTATGTGCTGTATTTTTATTATTATTAGATTTTCCACAATGATAACACAAACTTATGTGCTGTATTTTTGTTTAAGCCACCTTGAGCATGGTTTGAACTGTGGAAAGGCAGCATACAAATAAAATTATGTATGTATATATGTATGTATGTACACATGTATGTATTTCCCTGGGCATTTTACTCTGGGATTTAGTTTCCTGGGAATGAGGTTACTGGAGAATGAATGGCATAGAGCAATATTTCTATTTATTTATCTAAAAACATTTAAATTCTGCTTAATGTTTCATAAATCTGCAAGTGGCGTACAGGCAAAAAGCAAATATACCATTAAAACAAAGGGTTGTAACCAACTAGAGTAAACCTACTGAAACCAATGGAACTACATTAGTCATTCACATTAACTTCAATGGGTTTACTCTGAGTTGGAATAGCATTGGCTGCCACCCAAAAACACAACCTAAAACCCAGTAAACAAGCAATATAAAAATGCATAAAAGCAAATCAACAAGAAATCCAGAGATTCAAATACATACACTTTATTTTATACAGTTATGCAGGTTGAGTAGAAGTGGAAATGAACAGCATTAGGCCTGCAATGGATGTCTCAAAGTTCTCTCTAAAATAATCCTTTTAGAGAGCCCAATTTGTCTCTCTTTTCAATCAATCAAAAACAGCCACTGGCTGCTTGCTCTGTTCTCTCTAACATTAGTACCATATTTGTTCCCTTTCAATGGCTAATTGGGGGAATAAGGATGAATCATTGCTGCTCATCACATGGGCCTTCCTGGGTCATGTTGGTTTCCATTGACTTTCAAATCAGCTGAAAGTCAAGGGCTGTACAAAATATTTTGTCTGTACTTTAGTGATATATTGCTGCAGGTCACCAAACCCACGCACAGAAATATTAGATTTAAGAACCATTCTGGGAACCGTCCAGACCAACCACTCACACATGCTTCCATTAAATATATATATACATACCAGGAACCGTTCTAGTGCCATTTCATAAACAAAAGTCACAAAACAGGAGAAGGCAGAGAAGAGGACAATTAAAATGACCTTCCAAAAAAAGGTTGTGATGGCTACCAACTCAGATGGCTTTAAAGGGTTAGACAAATTAATGGAAGATAAAGTTACCAACCACAATAACTACGTCAGAGGCACCATCTTTCGAAGAACATTGAGGGGACCTAACGCGATGTGCTGATGTTATGTACTGAAGTTCTCACCCTGGGGCAGCAAGGGGATACTGTAGATAGTTATGCAAACGAGAGATCGACAGTGACGTTCAGTGACTGGATAGTTTTAGAAAATTATTACCATTACATTGTACTGGAGCTCTATATAAACAGGCTGACTGAACCCTTCAGTTCAGTTCTGTTCTGGCCTGTGAATAAACAAGAGCTGTTTGAAGAATCGCTGTGTCGTCTGATATGTTCACCCACAATCGAACACTGCCAACGAGGGTGGGATGCATGGACAACAGAGCACAGCCAGATGCAGCCACCCTCTGACCGGAGCTGAATCACTGAGCTGAAACACCGAGCGACATCACTGAACAGAACCAATTCAGAGCTGACTGTTCTGGCTAGAGCACGGTGTTCCATCCATCGCATCCACATCGGCATCGGAACCATGGCTTCACTTGTGCCTCTACCACCTTTTGCGCCAGCCTCTGAATCATGGGACTCCTACCTCGCTCGGTTCGACTGCTACCTCCAAGCCAATGAGCTGACGGAAGTATCACAGGAGCTTAAGCGGGGCCTATTCCTCAGCCTCTGTGGGCCTGAGGTGTTCGAGACGGCCCGAGCATTGGTTGCGCCTGTAGCAGTCCAGGCAGCACCTTGGGACACGATTAAAGAGAAGCTCCGCAACCACTACGCGCCAAAGCCATCCAAGATTGCTGCCCGCCATGCATTCTACCACCGGAACCAGGCAGAGGGGGAGTCAATTAACAACTACACCGCCACCCTCCGACAGGCTGCAATGCACTGCGAGTTCCGAGACTTAGATGATGCCCTGATGGATCGAATCGTCTGTGGGGTCCGGGACATCCATCTGCAACGGCGTCTCCTCGCCAAGCCAGACCTCACGCTGCAGAAAGCCATTGAGGAGGCCGTGGCCTCGGAAGCTGCCGAACGCTCCGCCCAGGAGATCTGCAAGGCCAGCAGCCTGCATCTTGCTAGGAAGCCAGTTCCAGTGCATCATGAAGAGGCCAGCAGTGACGAGGCATCCTCCAGTGAAGACGATGACGTGCACCAGACAAAGCGGGAGCGCAGGAAGTTCCAAAAAAAGTCCAAGGGCCAATCGGAATGTGCCGGCTGCGGAGGCAGCCATTCCCGTGCCAAGTGTCGATTCAGAGACGCCATCTGTCGGACGTGTTCCAGAAGGGGCCACATCGCGAAGGTCTGCCGATCGGCTCCGTCTGACATCCCTCCTCCACCGACTTGCAAGTCCAAGTCTTCACTCCAGTCCGCCAAGGAAAGCTGTTTCGCTCTCACCAACTGCCACTGCCCTTCTGGAACCACGATTGGCCAAACTGACTCACCTATGCGACACAAGTTGAACGTCACTGTGCTCATTGAAGGAGCTCCATGTGACATGGAGATCGACACAGGGTCTGCCCTGTCCATCGTGTCTTGGAGCACCATCAAAAGACTGGTACCCAGAGTGTCCAAAAGGCAACTCGACTCTCACCACATACAACTGAGAGACTACCAGGGAAATGACATTCCTATGGTAGGCGTTGGCCGGTTCCAGATCGCCTTCAAGGATTTTTCGGGCCTGCTCCGACTGGTGGTGGTCGAAGGTCAGCAGCCAAGCCTCCTAGGGCTAGACTGGTTTGATGCCCTCGGCCTGGAAGTCACCGGCATCAACTGCATCTCTAACGCAGAGACTGGGGGTCTGGTCAAAGACTTTGCCGAGGTTTTTGACGGCACTTTGGGTCAATATACAGGTGTGCCCATCTCCTTTAGCCTTGATCCACAAGTCGTCCCCATCAAGCTAAAGCCACGCCGGGTTCCCTTTGCTCTCAAGGCTAAGGTGGACGAACAACTGGACAAGCTGATCGCCCAAGGAGTTTTGGAGCCAGTTGACCACTCCACGTGGGAAACCCCCATCGTCACGCCTGTCAAGCCGGACGGTTCAGTGAGAATCTGTGCCGACTACAAGTGCACGATCAATAAGGCACTTCAGCAGCATGCTTATCCGGTTCCTGTTGTCCAACACCTGCTGCATTCCCTGGGTGAGGGTGAGGTCTTCGCTAAGCTGGTCCTTGCCCAAGCCTATCAACAACTGCCCGTCGATGATGCCACCGCTGAAGCCCAGACGATCGTCACCCACCGAGGGGCATTCCGCTGCCGCCGTTTGCAGTTCGGGGTGAGTGTGGCTCCTGGCATCTTCCAAAGCCTTATGGAGTGTCTCCTGCAAGGGCTTCCGGGCGTGGTGCCATATTTTGATGACGTCTTGGTGTCCGCAGACTCACACCAGCAGCTGTTCAAGCGCCTTCGCACAGTGCTGACCAGGTTCCAGGAGGCCGGGCTCAAGGTAAAGAGGGAGAAGTGCCAGATTGCCGTTCCACAGGTGGAGTTCCAGGGCTATCTGATCGACGCCTCTGGCCTTTACCCGACCACATCCAAGATCCGCGCTATCCAGCAGGCCCCCATCCCAAAGAACAAGACGGAGTTGCAGGCGTTCCTAGGACTGCTGAACTTTTATAACATGTTCCTGCCCCACAAAGCCACGGTGGCTGAGCCTCTTCACCGACTCCTCAGCACGAAGACACCTTGGTCCTGGGGTCTTCGGGAGATGGCAGCCTTCAACACAGTCAAGGCTCTCCTTTCATCAGACAGTGTGCTGGTACAGTACAGTGAAGCCAGGCAGCTGGTCCTTGCCTGCGACGCCTCACCTTTTGGCATCGGCGCTGTCCTTAGTCACCGTTTTCCAGACGGAAGAGAAGCACTGCTCACCTACTTTTCCAGGACGCTATCTCCGATGGAACGGAATTACAGCCAGCTCGACAAGGAGGCACTGGCACTTGTGGCTGGAGTGAAGAGGTTCCATGAATACCTCTATGGCAGGACTTTTGACCTCATCACCGACCACAAGCCGCTCCTGGGCCTCCTCGCCGGTGATCGACCAACTCCACCAGTCCTCTCACCACGCATGCTGTGACAGACTGTTTTCCAGGCTGCCTACCACTACGAGCTCATCCATCGCCCGGGGAAATCGATGGGCCATGCCGATGCCCTCAGCCATTGGCCTCTTCCAGCATTTGTGGAAGACCCGGCTCCTGCTTCATCGCTCCTCCTGATTGAGGATCTTCCGGCAGCGCCTGTATCGGCTACCACTGTGGCCTCCGCATCTGCCCAGGATCGCACCATCAGTCTTGTGCTCAACTGGGTGTGGAGGGGGTGGCCACAAGGGTCTTTTGCATTGGAATTCCAGCCGTTCGCAACCAGACAACACGAACTCTCAGCTCATCATGGCTGTCTGCTGTGGGGAGACCGCGTCGTGATTGCTCAAAGACTCCGTCAACGCGTCCTTGAGGCTCTGCACATTGGCGACCCGGGAATCGTTAAAATGAAGGCGTTGGCTCGTTGTTCCGTCTGGTGGCCTAACATGGACGATGCCATCACTGCCTGGGTGTCTGCCTGTCAAGCGTGCCAAGAATTGAGGCCTGCGCAACCGGCAGCTAAGGGACACACCTGGGAAACGCCCAAGACACCCTGGTCGAGGGTGCACATTAATCTGGCCAGCCCCTTTCACAGCTGGACCTTTATGGTAGTGGTGGACGCCTATTCCAAATGGCTGGAGGTGGCCCTGATGCCCTCCACCACTACCGAGGCTGTCCTTCGGGTGCTGCAAGGCCTCTTTGCGACACATGGGTGTCCTGATGTCCTTGTCTCTGACAACGGACCGCAGTTCACGTCAGGCACTTTTGAGCGGTACCTTTTGGGACTGGGCATCCGCCATGCTCTAACAGCACCATTTCATCCATCCAGCAACGGGCAAGTGGAGAGAATGGTGCGTTCGGCAAAAGAGGCACTGGGGCGGCTGGACTGGGGAGACTGGCACGAGCGGGTCAATGAATACTTGTTCATGCAACACATCACTTCTCATGTGGCCACAGGGCGGAGTCCTGCCGAACTGCTTATGGGCCGCCGCCTCAGGTCCCCGCTCGACCGGCTGCACCTGGACTTTGCCGTGGCTGAACCCCCAGGCTGTGCCAACGTGCCAAGGTCATTTGTTCCAGGAAACCAGGTCTTTGCCCGGAACTTTGTGGGGGACATTCCTTGGGTGTCAGCCACAGTAGTGGGAGTCACTGGACCTCGCTCGTCCCAGGTGGCACTTGAAGATGGACGCTTGTGGCGCCGGCACATAGACCAGCTTAGGCGCAGGGTTGGGGACTTGGACACAACCGTGGTGCCCTCAACGGCGCTCGTGGCTCCGGAATAGACACTGACAGATGGTGAGGCTCCACCTACACCTCTCTCGCAAACTGCGGGCATGGAGCCGAACCAAGCCACTTCAGAGGGTCTGCCGGACTTCCCACAGACTCAGACCACTGCCGTGCCTGACATTCCGCCAACTCCACTTGTGGAGGTTCCACTCACAGCAGCGGATCCAGGGGACTTGGTTTCAACGCCACCTAGGGCCGCGCCACAGCCTCAGCAAGAATTGGGCGGCCCCGTGGACTTGGATACCAGTCCCCGGCGGTCTGTCAGAGTTTCCAAGTGCCCAACTTATTTAAAGGACTATGTTGTTGGACATGTAACACTGTTGGTCTAATGGAAGTATGTGAAATGTAACCGATATGCTTTTGTGCCTAATTGAACCATTACGTGTAGTGCTGTATATAAGGAAATCATTACGATTGTAACTAACGGCCTATCTCAGTGGGGAGGGGTGTTTTGTACTGAAGTTCTCACCCTGGGCCAGCAGGGGGATACTGTAGATAGTTATGCAAATAAGGGATCGAAAGTGACGTTCAGTGATTGGATAGTTTTAGAAAATTATTACAGTTACATTGTACTGGAGCTCTATATAAGCAGGCTGACTGAACCCTTCAGTTCAGTTCTGTTCTGGCCTGTGAATAAACAAGAGCTGTTTGAAGAATTGCTGTGTTGTCTGATATGTTCACCCACAACTTAACAGCTGACATCACACAACGTCCTGACATCACTCTGTGACCAGCTCCTCGTTCAGCCTCAAAAATGAGTGGCCCCCTCAAAAAAAAAAAAAAAAAAAAAAAGATTGGGCGCCTCCAGGAGCCAGTGCCTTTGGTCAGAGGTGTGGGTGGTATAACCAGCCTCATGTAACCAACATGCTTAAGTCTAATTAATGCATGAAGGGATACACTGGTGGAGGAAGGAGGGTGCGGGGGGTGCGGTGCACACCGGGTGTCAGCTGTGAGGACGGGTGACATTGCTGCGCCACTCCCACCCCCCGCTCACTGCATGGGCGGCGCCACCGGATGCTCACTGCACAGGCGGTGGGCCGCTAGGGACTATGCTGCCGTGGGCAGCTAGCGGCGTGTCCCCCCAAAGCTCACCACATGGGCAGAAGGCAGCTAGGGATGCTCGCCGTGCAGGTGGCTAGCCCCACCTCCCACCACTCCAGGTGCTGGGGCAGGTAGCTCCGCCCCTGAAGGAAGGAACACCAGGCTTAGCTATGTCTGCTTATTGTTGTACCTAGTGTACTCAGCTATGTGGCTCTCACAAGCCTCTATTGAGTTCTATACCAATAATTTAAGAAACTTTATCACTTTGCAACTAGCTGAGTTTTACTGCCTGTGCAACTTTTCTGAAACATATGAACCTGACTTTTGAAGAGTATGTAAGTAAACCAATTTTTAAACTTACCAAATGTGGTCATTTTCCTATGCTGTGGGAAGAGGGAAACTTTGGAATGAAACGTTTTAGAGGGACATTTTGGAGGGGCACATATTTTAAAGATATAACAGCTTATATTTCCACACTTTACTTTGCTGAATATTTTGTGATTTAAATCTCTGCTGAAGTTCTCTCACCAAAGATTATTTGCCCCAAACTTGGAATTCTCCTTCCTCTCTCTCTCTCTCTCTCTCTCCCTTTCACGCCAATAAAAGAAACTATGCCATGGGTAGGTAAACTAAGACCCGGGGGCCGGATCCAGCTCAATCACATTCTAAATCCGGCCCGCAGACGGTCCAAGAATCAGTGTGTTTTTACATGAGTAGAATGTGTCCTTTTATTTAAAATGCATCTCTGGGTTATTTGTGGGGCCTGCCTGGTGTTTTTACATGAGTAGAATGTGTGCTTTTATTTAAAATGCATCTCTGGATTATTTGTGGGGCATAGGAATTTGATCATATATTTTTTTTCAAAATATAGTCTGGCCTCCCACAAGGTCTGAGGGACAGTGGACCGACCCCCTGCTGAAAAAGCCCCCTACTGACCCCTGAACTATGCCTTTGAATACCAGTTTATGGGAACTGCAGGTGAGAAGAGTGCTGTTGCAATCAGGTCCTCCTTGCACACTTATCATAGGCACCTGGTTGGTCACTGCTAGAGCAGGATACTGGTCCAGATGGGCCTTGGGCCTGATCCAGCAGGGCTCTTCTTGTGTTCTTAAAATGGACAGGGGAAAGGCACATTGGGGTGTTCAAAATGCCATTTAGAAACAAAAATCAAAAGAACACATTACCTCTTCATTCTAAAGAAATTATTTGTGGGGCCTACCTGGTGTTTTTACATGAGTAGAATGTGTCCTTTTATTTAAAATGCATCTCTGGGTTATCTGTGGTGCCTGCCTGGTGTTTTTACATGAGTGGAAGGTGTGCTTTTATTTAAAATGCATCTCTGGGTGATTTGTGGGGCATAGGAATTTGTTCATTTTTCTTTTCAAAATATAGTCTGGCCCCCCACAAGGTCTGAGGGACAGTGGATCGACCCCCCGCTGAAAAAGCCCCCTGCTGACCCCTAAACTATGCCTTTGAATACCAGTTTATGGGAACTGCAGGTGAGAAGAGTGCTGTTGCAATCAGGTCCTCCTTGCACACTTATCATAGGCACCTGGTTGGCCACTGCTAGAGCAGGATACTGGTCCAGATGGGCCTTGGGCCTGATCCAGCAGGGCTCTTCTTGTGTTCTTAAAATGGACAGGGGAAAGGCACATTGGGGTGTTCAAAATGCCATTTAAAAACAAAAAGCAAAAAGAACACCTTACCTCTTCATTCTAAAGAAATTAATCTCCCTCCTATACCTTTTCTTTCCACTCCCATTCGGTTTGTGTAGCCAGAGTCGTAGGGTGGAACTACCTGTTATCTCAGCAAAGGCTTTTCCCCAAACCAGTGGTTGGCTAAGATAGCATGAAAGCAGGTGTAGGGGTTGGGCACTGGAAAGGGTAATTCTGAAAGTGGTGGAATGGTGGAGGGATACTTAACTATTTCAAATTTCTCTTTCACTCTCTCTCACACACAGGGATAACATCCTTAACACCCTTCTATGTGCCCTATCATCAGAAGTGTAACAGAGACACACACTTCTATGTGGTGCTGAGATTATGGAAAGCGCTCTCTAGGAATATCTGCTTGGCCACTTCTGAGCTTCCACTTAAGCAGCAGGTTAGTGGGGCTGTGCTCCAATAGGCTTTAATCTTTGGTGGTTGTGGTACACAGGGGAGTCTGGTCTATTAGGACAAACAGGGCACTGCCCCCACCAACCTCAGCTGGCCCTCAGCCCCCTCCTACCTGCCTCCTTTTCTTACAAGCAGTCCAGGAAGTTGCACCAATTGTCATCTCCCTGCTCCCTGTTGGAATTTGGCTCCCTGTTGGAAGCCAAGACCCAAATTTGGGGCAAGTACTCTTTGGTGAGAGAACCTCAGCAGAGATTTAGCATGGCAAAACATGTAGGAAAGAAAAGTGTGGAAATGTAAGCTAGAAAACCTTGAAAATGTGCCTTTCCAGTGAATTCCAAAGTACAGTGGTACCTTGGTTTTTGAGCATCTTGGAAGTAAAACGTTTTGGTTTTCGAACGCCAAAAACCCAGAAGTAAATGCTTCCGTTTTCGAATGCACCTCGGAAATTGAACGGCTTCCGCTGAGGTACCACTGTATTTTTCTCAATTTTCTCTGTAATTTGCAGACCGCCCTTTGCACCTTGGTTTTCGAATGTTTCAGAAGTCAAATGGTGTTCCAGAATAGATTACATTCGAAAACTGAGGTACCACTGTATCCCACTTCCCTAGCACACAGACTGCACATGTGGTAAGTTATAAAATAGGTTACTTAGAACTAACACTTCAAAGGTCAGATTCATGTGCTATTTCATACCAAGTTGCACAGGCAGTAAAACATTTCTTGGTTACAAAATGCTAAACGTTCCTAAATTATTGGTTTAGGTTTTCAGACTCCATTCTTGTCTAGCACATTCTTTTGTGCTAGCTAGAGGCTGATTAAAGAGGGAGCAGCTCAGAGCTGCTCACACAACACATTCAAATGTAGACTGAGTACAACAAAAGGTTTGCTTGCCCATTTCCTCCCAAGCTGAGGGGAAGTGACAGGAGAGCTTACTCTATGACATTATCCCCTTCATGCTTTAGACCCACGGTTCCCAATGTGGGGCACATGCACCACAGGGGGGCAATTTGATTTTTAATGGGGGGGGGCAATTTGAGAATGAGTTATTAACAGTTAATGGCCTTTTAGGCTCCCTCCATGTGAACAGTTCACTTTTTGAATAATAAGAATTATAGTTCATGAGGGGAGGGGGCATCAGGATTTTAGAGATGCTTAGGTGGGGCATGGCCAAAAAAAGGTTAGAAACCACTGCTTTAGACTCAAGCATGCTGGTTACCTTACACTCCCTGGTCTCAGTGTTATTTTTGTAGAACTTAGTACAGAGAATGGGTGGCTATGCCTGTCATTGACTCTGGCATCACCTACTTTTGGCACCCCTGCTTTCTGCCATATCAGGCACATTGGGCACCAGCCACCACTGTTATTTGCCTTCCTTTTCAATGTTTTATTGTGATTCTTAAGAAGTGGTTTTAAGGTTGCATTGAATTTAATTTTTTACTTGTTTTACTGACCACTTTGTTGTTGTTTTTAAAAATTATTTTTATTGAGATTTTCAGTTAAACAGAAAACAGAAAACAAACCAGAACAAACAATCAAAAACTAAAACAAACACTGACCACTTTGGATATGGTATGCAGAATAACAGAATGTAAACTCTCAGCTCTTCTTGCTAAGAGGGAACAGATAGTTATAAAGTCTGCCACTGTGAAGCTTACAAAAATAAAGTAATAATCATAATCATAATCCTTCTTTTCCACAATCCTATATTTGGCTTCACAACATGTTACCAGGGAAATTATCCTGTGAGGGGAGTCCCTTGTGCTGAATTTGTGATAGCGCAATCAAGTCCTGTAGAGGAGGCAACCCTTGGCTGCGTAGGAGGAAATCCTTATTTCAATAGCGCTATCTGCGATATTTGGCAAGAGGGAAGGAAACTAAGAGGTAGAAAACAATACTATATTTGAAGCAGAAGTACACAAGGTACCCTTTAGAAGTGAGTACGCCAATTTATTTATCGTGATGTGCTGTGTGAAAGACTCCTGCAATTCACACAATTATTTTGGTGCATGCTGGAATCATTCATAAAGACATTCAGCAATTACTTTGGCCAAGCAGTGATGACTCGCTAATTAAACCACACGGAAAGCCCTTCATTTGTAAAAAGCACAAGGCCATTGCCTCTGATCACAATACCAGAGTCCAAAACAAAAACTACAAAGAAATTAAGCCTTTCATATGTGGGTTATTATTGAGACTGAACAAGGTGGATTAAGGGCCTCTTTATGTGACCTAGTACTGGGCATCCTATAGTCAAGATCCTATAGTCCTAGATCAAGCTGATGGTCCAACAGGTTCAGCACTTTTCTCTCTCTTAGTAACCCCAGTATAAGTTTTCAGTAGTGAAAGCAAGAGCCTTTGTCCACTACTGACTCCCACCCAGCAACTGCTATATAGATGCCTGCTGCTTCTGAACATGGAGATTCTGTGAGGCCAGCTCCCAAACTGCAGCTAGGTGGGTCATATGCAGGATTAAGCTTGAAAAGTGATATTCAATCATGGGCCAGTCCTCTACATTGTGTACAAGGTGGCAAATGCACCCAGTTTGGTGGCCAAAGGGGACAGGGAAATCAGGATATATATCCAGCTGCAAGTATCATTCTCCCCTGACCCAGAAACCACTTGCTGCTCTCGTAATGCTGTCTGCAAAATTGGGAGTGTTGTGATGACAAGATGACTAAATGGCTTTAGACATTGCAGACGCCAAGAGGATATGGATTTAATTTGCACATTTTATGTCCACAGTTCCACCTAGCATACAAAAAGGGAAACTGCTGTGAATTTCTGCTCTCATTGTCTTCTGGGTGACATTCTAGACTTTCCCTAAGCAAACAGGGCCTCTCAAGTAAGATCCTCTCTAGAGGCAGGGGCTGCCCTCCTCCTAGACAGGACTGGAAGAGCAACCCCTTTACCCCCAAACTTCATGCAAGCAGAAACCTCTGTAAAGGAAAAACCTAGGTCACGTTCACACGTTCACACCATACATTTAAAGCACATTGCTTCCTCCAAAGAACCCTGGGAACTGTAGCTAAAGATTCTAGGATTTGTAGCTTTGTGTAGGGTAGGCTACTCTCCCATGGTTCTTTGAGAGAAGCCATGTGCTTTGAATGCACGGTGTGGATGTTACCCCAGTGCAATAAGCGCTTTTTCAATAGGTACAACAGAGGCAATAAAAGAAAGATAACTTCCCCAAAGCTTTAGGTAGAAGTGACTGAAAACTATGGGACAGGGAGAAACTGATCCGGGAGTCCCTATGTATCACCCATCCACCCACAATGTGTGGTGAGCCAGAAGCATGGAAAGAGGATCACAATCCACTGAAAACCCAAGTGTGGGTGGAATACCCTGCAGGAGACACAGACAACAGGAATTCAGTGGGAAAAACCTGTTTCTCCTATGGCTACTGCAGAATGTCCCAAAACTTTGGGATGTGACAAAGCAATAACACCCCGGGGTGTGCCAACTGGTGGATCCAACTGGTAAATCCTCCCTACAGCACATGCCTGTCAAACTCCTCATCTGCTAAAGAGAAAGCATCCAATGTGGTGCCCCCCAGATGTTGTTGGACTACAAATACTATCAGTCCCAGCAAGTATGGTCAACAGACATGGGATGGGATGATGGGTGATGGGAGTTTTAGTCCGCATCTGGAGGGTATCAACTGCCTAGTAGCCAGGGCCTCCCACTCATGGGGCAAAGTGAGGCAGATTTCTCCACAAAGCAGGTGTAGCAGCTGCTCCTCTGATGGATCTCCAGCTATGGCACTTTCTACATTGCATGGGAGGCTAAGGTTATGCAATCATGTAGCCAGCAGAAGAGACCTTCTGCACTGTTGAGAAACAGGGCTGAGCTGGGCATGCAGGGGAGATCCACTGGAGAGGGTCATTCTCAAAGGGCAGTCTGCTGTCCAGGGGAAGTGACTACTTCAAGCAGCCACAAGAGAACAGCTATCCACACTTTGCAAGATGCAGAATCTAGCAGCACCTCTTGAACTTGTGCATCCTCTTTTCATTGTTTCACCATTATAACCAAACCTCCTTCTCTTGCTCACCAAGGAGGTTGGAAGCAGCCGATTAGGCTAACACCCTAGTTTAGGGTAGTGGTTGTTTTAAAGAACTTGATATAATTTTCCATCAATACATTTATTCTGTATATACAATAAAACACCAAAAAATAATAATCAAAAATCATAGAATGAGTGGGGTTTTTTATTGAGATAATCCCACAGCTGGAAAAATGAAACATCCTAAATTACATTAAGTGACTTCCTTTCCCCTCCCTGCTCCCCCCCCAAAAAAAAACCCCTAAGAAAAAAAATCTTTACAAATTTACATTTTTTTTTACAATACAAAAAACTAATAGCTTGTTGCATATAAATATTACATTTGGTCTGCCAACGTCAAGTGGCATCAAAAATCCCTGAAGCATTTCATTTTAAAGGGACCTGAGATAGCAGATGTAAAGATATGAACATAGAGCACCCTCTGAAAACAAGATGAAAGCAAAACAGTATTAGTTTAAACCAATTTGTGTGCACCTTTTTTCTGCAGGGGTATTAACTGTGAAGTACTTTACACTGCCAAGAACACAATATACAGGCATTAAGAGCTTTTAGATGACACTAAGATTCCATGTGTCTGAAGCTCAGTTGTAAAGAGTAATATTCCTCAACAAAACCTGCTGTGAAGCTTTAACGAAAAGGCAAAATAGGCCAGAAACACAAACACACACACACACACATATATATCTGCCTTGGAAATAGAAACAAGCCTTCTGAATACCACTTAATTGTTAAAAAAGAAAAAGAAAGAAGTCTTGGCATGAGCTTGCCGATCAGCCTGGCAAAGGTTAAGACTACAGGTGTAAGAGTGTGTGTGTGTGTGTGTGTGTGTGTGTGTGTATGTGTGTGTGTGTCTGGGGGGGAGGAACAGACATATAACTATAATCAAACACTGACAGCCACATTTCAAGCACTCCTACTCTCTTGCACACCACCTTGGGGAAGGAGGGAGGGGAAATAAGGAGGGCATGAAGTACAATCTTATAAAGACTGAGGCCTACTATTCTTAGTGTATACTTTAAATATTTGGATGGAGAATGCCAAAATGGTATGGCGGGTATGCAGCAGGATTATTATAAAGTACCCATTTTGTTTAAAAACACAGTCTCCTAATTACATACCCACATCCATGCATATACATGTATTCATAAAGCACCATCTGATACTATAGGTTAAGGCTGTGACAGCGATTCTGCTGGAAAATAAGAGCACAATCCAGCAGAGAACTTTTCTGCGCTTGCTCATTTAAAATAAAGAGGCTGTGCAAGGCAAACCTTATGAGCACTTCCTGTTCATTTTAATAGGCTTGCACAAGAGCTGATAAACATGCAGGGATCTGTAACACATGTATTTTGTTGTGGGCCAACGTCTGATATACTGAGCTATACATGTCAAAGTGTTGTTCTGTGTTTGAAGGGTCTTTAAAAAAATGCTAGCAACATTGCAGATTGAGAATCACCATTGTGAAATTCTTTAAAAAATGTAAACATCTGATATACGGTAGTAATATTGGGGGGGGGGGAGATTCCTTGTAAATGTAGTCATTTAGAATACATCATTTTAAAGAACATAATGAAAACACCTAAGAGATTTCTAATAGAGCACCCTTAGGTGTTGAACAGTGCATTCTGCCCATAAATATTTAATTGTTCTTACAAATAGAAAAGTTATTATATTTTGTAGCATATATTATGAAACCAGTAAACTAACTTTGCAATACAGAGAACTGCTTGCGTTCAGTGTGTAAGTTAATGTTGGTGAAATGTTCTTAGACTAAATCTAATTTATCCTGCTTTGTGCCAATACATGATCAGCTGTGTTAGGTGAAGATAAATTACTCAGCTTAACCTTAGCCATGACCAACAGCTTTGTATGATTTGGCTTAATGCTAAGAAATATTCTGCAACCAAGGGTTTCCAAGGCTTCCAAACAACAGAAGCAACATATGGTAGGGAAAACAAAATGCAATAACACCTTAGGCTTTGATCGGGGGCGGGGGGGCAGGGTATTGTTATTTTAGAATTTAAAGATTACATGAGAAGGAATAGGTTTACTTGAACAAGAAGTCAAGGTGGTATGTGGGAACTTGAAGTCCTATTACTTTTGTTACTTTACTTAAGTCCTATTACCTTTTGTTCCTATTACTAACAAACAAATTGAAAGTAGAAACTAGAAAATGATAGAATGCAATAAAATACCTCACAAACCCTTTGCTTCTTGATGGCAGATGAGACTTAAAATTCAGTTGATATAACCATTTAAGATATTGCCCAAACTTCAAAAGTTCAGGAAAGCATTAAATGCATTTCAGATAAAAGATTTCAGTATTGCTCTTGACTGGAACAGAAAGGTTTCATATATCTTATGTAAAAATCCAAAGTTCTAACTCATCTTAAAGCAGGGAGGTTGAACCTGAAATCTGTGGAAATAGGTGTTCTGCATTTCCACATATACCATGCTGGTTATTGCTAAAGATGATTGGTTACTGTTCTGTTTAGAATACCACTTCCAAAATGCATGTGGCAAATTGTGAAGGCAGCCTCAGGCAAGCACTGAACAGCCTACAGTCAGACATGATGGGCAATTCAGATAAAATGGAACAATTGTGTTTCACTGCAACAAAGTTTTCTGCAGTGAAACATAATCTAGTTTTGAATTTGAATGGCCAATTTATAGGATACAGCTTTGGCCTCCTTGCAGAATCCCTTAAAGCAATTCTGCTCAGCTGTTCAGTAGAATCCAGCATCATTTCCTTTCTAAATACTGTTCCTTTGGGAGGTTTATTGGTGAGCATAATTTGGCATAAATACAATGGAGATATTCAGTTATTGCCAGTTAGAATAACTGGGAGCAACACCAAGACACATAATGAGTTCACAGAAGATCCTAAGGCTTGCACAGTAAGAAACAAACAAAATTAAGAAGGGGTGATTTGATGGTTTGTTCACTAAATTTCTACAATTCTGATCCTGAAACAGAATTGTAGACAGACCATTACACTGATTTAGTATGGCATTCTCTGGATTTTTCAAATCCCAAGCCTTTACAGTGAAAGTTCTTTTGTGGCGTTACACAAATCATGGGGAAGGCCAAGCCTCCCCATCTCCAAGAAGCTAACTTCAATTGAGTGCATCTGATCCTCACTGAGGCTGCCAACAGCCTAGTGGGTTGACGTCCAGAAATTGAACATGTGGAGCATCCACAGGGCAAGGTGTACAAAGGAACCAGCAACACCTGAAAGGAGCAGGAAAAGGTGCAAGGAAGATAAGAATGGGGTAGAATGAAGTAGGGCATTGGCAGTCCAAATCAGAGAGGTCCTGAGAGCTGTCTACTGAAGAATGGGTCCAATTTTGTTATTTCCAAGCCAATATTGCTACAGAGTCCTATACAATTTTAACTTTGGAAAGTAAACCCTGTCCAAATTAATTGTGTTTCAGGGTGGCCCACATCACCTGATTGATATCCTCAAACAACAGATGAATGGGTACAGTAAGGAATCCTCACTTGATAACTATCCCAACCACCAAACTGAATAAAACACCACCAGGTTATTCCTCACATGCACAAAAACCCTCCATTTCCTTTAGAATAGATGTTCTGTTGTTGCAGCACCATTGTAGCCTAGTTTCCTAGTATACCTAGTAATGAACACATATCCTAAAAATACTTTCATCCTAGAAAAGTATTCTTGCTTTCCTATCATCTTCACAGTACATAATTAGTCCTAAATAAAAGAGAACACTGAAGGCATTTCTCCCAAATTGTAAGTGTTGTTTCAAAGAAGCATACACCGCTCCTTAGGGCATAGGTCTCCACAGTAAATACCTGTAAACAAGTGAATACCTTCTCCGGGGGCAGGATTTCAGTTCTTTAAAATAACACTATTTGTCCCCATTGTGGTTACAAGCAACCACGGGGACAGTATAGCCGGTCTATATAGTATAGCAGGAGATATGCTTGAGGTTTCCTTTTAAGCACACACCTGTCTCATAGATCTGAAATACTACACTGAACAAAAAGATTCTATACTTGCACATCCTGAGGCACAGCCTGCACACTCTCAGAAGCAAACATGGAGCTCTTGTATTAAAGGATGCTCCAGGAACACTTCCAGGCTTTCATGGGCAGAAAGGATCTGAATCAGGACAACTGTGTGCCATACCTGACTCCTGGATTTGTATCCAGTGTGTATATAAATAAACGCTTGGTTTCTATATCACATAACTCAATAACATAATTCTTCTATTTTTGCCCTAATTGGCAAATGCCTTCCCATTTGACTGTTTTTAAAATCTATTTTTTACGGTAGATGATCCACAGCCACTTTTGTATGCATGTGTATATATGTATTTTCTTACACACGTTATATATAAATAATTATACTGTAATTCTGTGGAGATCCAGCAATGTTACTGACCAAGTGTGCCTAGCAAAAGAATTGCTTGCAGGCTAGATAGAAATAATGTATGAAATTTCACTCATTATTTTATTTGGCTTTCTGTTTCTCTTTCATATGCTCTGTCAACCCTTCTATTTTATCTCTGGGATGATGAATTACACAAAATAGAAAAATGAAACTCTTATTCAAGAGAAGGGGGAAAGCACATTTCTGAAATTCACTTGCTACAGTGATGAGGGACAAACATGGTTCCCCAAGCCTAGATTCCCCTTACACTGATGCACTGTTCAACACTGTTACAAGAAGAGCCCTGTGCAAATTATTTCTCAGTATCAAACCAGATGGCACCACACCGAATGAGAAATCCATACATGCCAAAATTCACACACAGGTGTTCTGCATTTGTGGGGCTGTGTCCACTTCAACAGAAGGAGCTGATTAGCACGCACAAACAAAAATAAAAGTGAGCCAATCATGCCCTTCCACCAAAGTGAATGGGGAAGCTGGGGGGAGGGAGAGGGGAGGAGCTCAGTGGCCTGGAGCTCCTTTGCCAATTAGCAATCTCTTAATCAAGGGTGTTATAATTCCCCGCCCCGGGGAAGATTGAGATGGTTGTCCATACTAAGTGAGTCGGCAAAGTTACTATAGCATAAAAAAGTTATGTTGTAGTTGAAAGAATCAAATTAAAGCATGTAAAGCATCGTGAGTATGATTGTTAGGTTGAAACCTGACAAATGGCTATTTTGTCGTTTAATGACGGACTGTACTAATGCCACACAACCTACAGCAACCCCATAAATGAAGAAAAGGAAATGAATTTTAATGTTTCTATTATTTGCAAGTCCGGAGGCAGCTAAGCTACTAGAAAAACAGTGGTTGCGAAGGAGAGAAAATATCAATGATGATGTTAACACCTTATTGGCAGTCTCAATTAATGCTATAGCAATATGAGGGTATCAGAATGAATAATAGAAGCAAGTTAACTTTTGCATTTGGCACCTGTGTGTCTAGAGATTCATAGTTCTCAAGTATCTCATTGTATATTATTATTAATGCATGCATCTGTTAATGCATGTCAAAAGTCTGCTACGTATTTACAAGGCACCAAGCCCCACCCACCCCTCTTTCTCCCTCTCATTTTCAATACATGAATTAAGAACCAATGAGAAAAGCATACCGAGATACCCAAGTATGAACATACTTCATGAAAGTTTGGCTTGGAAAGATTGAAATTATTCATATTCTGTGCACAATAGAGAAACTGTAAACATTTTATAGCTGCCTTTAAGATTGGTGAATTGTGCAAAAGTTATTACTGAATGTAAGGAATTCATGGCAGACAATTCAAAATCTCTGTAAGAAGGTGCTGTTTCTATAATGCACAAAACACACAAAACCAAAAAAGAAAAACAAGGGGAGACATCAAAATCATGATTCCATTGCCACTGTCCTCCTATGACAACCTCAAAGTGTAGTGTGGGAAAGTATTTCTGCAGATATACAATGAATGGGCAAGGCTTCTTTTGGCCAAGAACATGTGGCAATCAGAAGTCTTTGAACATACATATGGGCAAAATGGAAAAAGCACCACAGAAAAATGTGAGCAGAGTCCCCACACAATTTGCGTTGTAGATTTTCTGGCAAAAATCCCTGCAGTAGAAGGCCTTAGATCGTCAAAACACCATTGTTCACTTCCAGTTTCCCATTTGTCAATAATTCCATCCCATGAGATGGCTGACCCTGGCCTTTTCTGTCATTTTCCGCACCCTGCCTGACCTGGAAGTACCAAGGTTCAGAGGATCCTCAGTGTGCACAAAAGTGTCATTGTCTGAATCGTCATTATATAAAACGGTTCGCCTGCCCTCATTCCTAGTTTTAATCCGAGGCGGCCTGCTGAACCGCCCACCAAATGTGTTCTCACTGAAGCGTCCCCCCAAAAGATTCTCAAATTCATCATCGGCAATTCGTGGGCGCTTGGCTCTGGAGGCTCCTCTGGAGGCTCCTCTCCCTCTCCCTCTTCTTCCTCCCCTGCCTCCTCTTCTTCCTCTGCTACAGCCTCTTCCCCTCCGGCTGCCTCGCCCCCCTCTGCTCCACCTACCCCACCGGCCCCATCTCCCTCTCTTTCCTGTCCCTCTACCCTGCCAATTTCTCTGCCCACTGGAGATGTTCCTTCGGATTTTTCTTTTCAGTTTCACTTGCACAGATTTGCTGTAGTCATGGTCTCCATCTATGTAGTCCTGATCTGTTCTAGAGCTTGATTCAGAGTCAGAATCAGAGCCACATCCGCTTTCAGAACTTGAGCTTGATCGTGAATCTCCACTTTCTGAGGAGGATAAACCTGGCTTTTCTTTTTCTTCTCTCTTCTTCTTTTCACCAATGGGTTCATCCTCTTCTGATGCACTTGAGAGCTTCCGCTTGACTGTTGCTCGGGGCTCTCTCCCATCACCATTTGTCAGGGGCTTATCAGAAGGCTGATCTACAGAAATTCAAACAAATGTATTTGTCAATGATGCTGCTACAGAGCTAGATCTCAGTTTCCTGGAGAAAACAAAATATTTTTTTCCAGCCTGGAAGAAATTTACTCATAGAACAAGCAGTCTTGTTTCAAAAGTTCTCTGCCTACCAAGATGAAAGTGGATTGTTCATGACACCTGCTCAAAGGCAAGCAATTTTAAACTGAAGCAGAGTTGGTTTTTAAAGAAATACATGATTAAGAGCATTGCTGAATCAAGAGGCAGACGCCTACCCATGAGACACCCATGAGATTGGTACTGGGCCTCTGCAAGGCTGAACCCACCACCCAACAGATCACAGGGATACTGCAATGCTAGGGATGCCTCTGAGCCACAGTTGCAGCAGCAACAACAACAACAACAACAACAACAACAACAACAACAACAACAACAACAACAACAAATTTATTTACACCCCATCTTTTCCCCCGACAGGGACTCAAAGTGAGTTACAAAGAACAACCTCCTGCTTCTCCTCCTTTTTATCCTTGATTATGCCTGGCCTACATTCCCTGAAGGCCTTCATTTTGTAACCAATAACTAAACATAAGTTTGCTACGTGACACCTATCCAATGGACCCTGGAACTGCCCACCATTTCCCTAAGCCAGTCTGTCAGGTATCTCCTCCTGCCAGTCCTCTTCAGATGCAAAAGATTATTGGTCAGAAGGAGTCAGGGGTCACTTGCCCAGGAGAGGGGACAGAGACTTTATGAGGCTGAGTTTCACTTGCAGCTTGTTCCCTCCACTGTCAGGGATTTGGCTGGACTTGCTATGAAGATAGATTTTTAAGTAAAATTGTATTGTATTGTATTGTATTGTATTGTATTGTATTGTATTGTATTGTATTGTATTGTATTGTATTGTATTGTATTGTATTGTATTGTAGTAGCTAGGCTAGGATTAGTTTAGTTTGAAAGCCACAGTACTCTGGCCTAATTTGTATTCTGTTTGACCTTCTGCTTGCATTTCCTCTATCTTTATTCATAAGAAACTTTTATAATTTGACCCCCAAAGTGTGTGATTGCCAAACCTCAGGGTTTCAGGATCCCCATGTGCCTAGATTCTTGAAATTCATGCCACTTGATGTTTAGGACTGGAGTTGTAAGTAGCCAGCCTACTCTTCTGAGGTCTGGGAGAGACTCACGAGAGTGTAAGGGCTGCCTTTAGACTCAGAGCAACTCATAAGGAAAGTCTGCAAAGTAATTGCTTTAGTGCATCCCGGATCCCCTCCCATCTGGACTGTCGAAGTAAGTGGAAGGGTGGTGGCAGCAACTACTAGTAGTACTGCAGGGCTATTGTTGGGCAGTGAAGGGGGTGTGAGAAGCTTCTATTGGGCTTCCCACCCTTCACCACACCCATAAACATGTGTGCTAGCTAATCAGTTTGTGGAAGCCAGGAAAATGACATCTCTGCAAAGAGAGGATTAAATAAAAAAGCTCAAAATTGCATAGCTGTTACAGACCACCATGAACCTTTCTAATGGTTTATTAGAGTGAGCAGGGAACCGACCCACTACCCTGAACTAGCCCCCACCTGCCTGCCTGCCTACTTTACAACCATCAGACAACGTTGACCCTGGCTGTCAGCCTCTTCTCCTTTATTTCAGCATTGCCTTGTAGAACTCAGCAGAGAGGAGGATGGGACAACTATAATTAACTGAGACAACTTGTTATAGGCTCTGGCTCCACCTGCTGCTGGCTTCCCTGCCTTCTACCCAAGCAGTCCCATTAAGCACAACCACCACTGTATTTATGTTAAAAATACCACACTTTGGGAGCTGGCCCATTAGGAATGCGTTCCCTCCCAGAGAGAACTCTGCCACATTATTGCCCTGTGACTGGAGAAGGGAGAGACACAGGGTGATCTGGTGCACAATCTAACAGTACATTTGCTTCACAAAACACAAGAATCAGAATCACCCTGTAACCAAATAAAACCCTTGACCAATGGTTTTCAACCAGTGTGCCATGGTTGTGTCACTTGATTGTCAGAGGTGCCACAGGCAACACTGGCCTCTGTCCCTCTTTTCTTTCCTTCCCTTCCTCTTCTGATGCCCTCTCACATCCTTGCTTCCCAAAGGTTTGCACAACTGTTTTTCTCAGCAGCCCTAACTACAAGCTCCCCAGGTGAATTGTGCCTCTGGGGCTGGCCAGGTGGTCCTGCCCCTGTGAGGCAGTGGGAGGAGGTACCTCTCTTGGGAGTGGGATTGGGAAGCTCAGAGACAAGAGGCGGCAGCTATGACTGCCCATAGGAATTCCAAGGAGAAGAGAGAAGAGAGGAGGTTGAGGGAACCCTCCACAAGGCAGGGGTGAGGAGCTGTCAGCTCTGCAGGCAAGGGGTGACATAACTGGGCCCCACAGAAATAATGTAGCTGGTCAAGGGAGCTGTGGACCCAAAAAGGTTGAAAACCTCTGACCTAGACACACACACACCCAAAAGAGGGGGGGGGGAGAGGGAGAGGGAAAGATATAGAGAGAGGGAATCTTTATTCCTCCAACTTCTCACCTTGTGTAACTGGTGTAGATTTATTTCTAACTAGCCTATTTTTCCCTGGTTCAGCATCATTTCCGCTATGATTTTGGGTGTTTGAGCCAGATGAAGAAGGATGACTGTCCATCTCTTCAGCAGCAACAGCAGAGCCAGGTGGTTCCTCAGTAGTATCTGAAAATTGAAACATGATGTCACAAGTTTCGCAATGGATGGAAAATGTTAATGAATTTGAAAGTAGAAGCATTGCATTCATTTGCTTTAGTGGCATGTGAGTGTGTAGGCCTCAAATCCTTGATGAGTGCATTCAGTGAAATTTATTTCAGTTATGATTGCACTGCTTAGTGCAATGTTAACAATCATACAAATAATTGGAGGTCACAGAAGACGGATTCCTTAAGACGCCAGGCCTTTACCTGGTGGTAGTCGATTACTGACTTAGGAGAGGCTTCTGGCAAACTAACATATTTCTCTAATGTAGGGGTAGGAAACACGTGACTCTTCAGAATGTGTTTGACTCTCATCACCACTAGACAGCAAGGCCAATGGTCATATGCATGAATTTACAAAAACATAAATATACAGTTTCCAAATCCCTTAGTGGGGGATCACATACATTTGGAATGAAAGAAGCAAAGATGGCAGTTGGACAGAAATGGGCAGTAACAGATACTGTAACTTGATACGTGCTGTTTCATCTACACATTTTTGCATGTAGGCAAACTATGAACATTCTTGAGGGTGCTGGGGGCAGAACAGACTGGAGAAGGGATCTGGCACTCTGTGGCAAAGGGCAAGGTATGCAGTATAATGGGGGGGGGATATCAGCATCAAAGGAACATAAAGGGCAGAACACTTTCCTTGGTGATATCGAGATCAATTAGAGGGTATGGGTAGGATGGTGTATCCTCTCTGTTTGCCTAGGCCCCTGGGACTCAACCGGTGCAGGCAAAAGCAAAGGGCCCTTATAGTGAAAGCAAGGTGGAAAAATGGAGTGCAGAAGCGGAAAAGGCAATGAAAGGTTATTGCTTCCAAGTTCACTTACCATGAGATGAAACTGAAGAATTAGTCCTAGTTAAAGGCAGTGAGGTATTCAGGTTTGTTTTAGGCTGCATCGGTTGCTTTTGTTTTCCTTTGGGGCTATAAGCATGACAAAAAACAGCAATGGATTATTCTTAACAATGGCCTCTGTGAAGTCTGAAAGGTCAGTTATGTCTACGTTGTGTCTTTCATTGCAACTCAGCATGCTTATAATTATATTGCATTTCCCCCACGAAAATCTGCTTTCACCAATTTTGTTGTGGTACATAAATTGCTGCAGAGGCTGGATGTTGAGGCGGAGTGGATGGCAGTGGCATAAAACAAATGTACTACTAAATTATTACTTATGTAAAACATTTTTTATAGAATTGTAGAGTTGGAAAGGACCACTAGGGTCATCTAGTCCAACCCTCTGCAATGCAGGAATCTCAACTAGATCATACAGGACAGATGGCCATCCAACCTCTGCTTAAAACCCTCCAAGGAAGGAGAGTCCACCACTTATGTTCCACTGTCGAACAGCTGTTACTGTCAAAAAAGTTCTTCCTGATGTTTAGTCAAAATTCCTTTCTTGTAACCTAAATGCCACTGCCCTCCCAAGGAAGCTTACATGACTCTTAAAATGCATGAAAATATAATTACAAGACATGAGCAGCAGTTAAAAATGTTACAGAGTGCAGCATGGCTCGTCCAAAAGCAGACATGAATAAATGTGTCGTCAGAGGGTTTATTTATTTTAAAGGCTAAGGTGATGGGGCTTTATGTATCTCCCCAGGGAGGAGGTTCCGAAAGTGTGGGCTACTACCCAGAAAGCTGTATGCCTAGTAGTGGACACAGTCCAGTAAGCTCTTACTAAGTGCACATCAATATGTGATCATACATTTAGCAAGTATCAGAATTGTTACCTGGGTGACCTGCTGCTAGAGGAAGAACTGCTGCTGCTCCGCAGTTGTTTCCGGTACCGTAGCCGTGGCCTTCGCCTCTTCTGATATTGCACTGCTGACTTGTATTCAGAAATTATAGTTTTAATATGATTTTCAAATAAGGCAGATAGTCGGAGTGTCATACTGTAAATCTGGTAGGGGAGGAAAAGAGGGGCAGAATGATCACACCTGAGAGTGAATGTATGTGCAGAAGACTTGCATGATTTAGGCTGAGGAGACCTGGATTCAAATCCCTGCTCAGTAACAATGTTTGCTGGGTCTCTGTGACAGTCACTACCTGTCAAAATGGGAGTCATAGAGCATAGCACCCCCAGCCTCCTTGGAGGATGGAAATGATTAAACAATCAGTTGCTTTGTAGAGGTGGCCATCTATTTTAAAAAGTTAAGCAAAACCCCTGTGAATTTAACATAGAGGAGCAATTATTTAACATAGAGGGTCAGCAATTCTTCAATATTCAACATGAGATAAAGGGTGATGTTTGGAGAGGCAGGCTGTGCAGCAGCTAAAAATGAGGGGTACCAATAGCACTGCTGCTTGTCCAGCCAGTACCTGCTCTCACAAGTTTCAGGATAGTTGGAGAAACTCAAAACTTTCATACTCTGCAGCATAAACCTTGGGATTCCCAACCAAGGAGATGAATGTGTATTGGATATGGCATGATGGCACATTTATAAAATGGTTGGAAGAGTCAGCCAAGTTTATCTGCTGGCAGTACAGGGGACAAGTAGGAACTTCTTTTCCACTGATAGCATACATGCTCGAAGGCAGCTGCTTACTGGACAGTTACTATGAAACACATTCACACAATTACACACACAGCTTGAATCTAGAGCCTCTAGTAATCTTCCTTACATATATTAAAAATATTATTATTAATAATAATCTGCCCTTTAATCTGAAGTTTCAGCAAGGTACACAATGTTTCATTAAAATACAACATATCAAATACAACGTAAAACCCATAAAACTGATGACCCTCAAAAAGCAGCAATCCAGCAGCAGATATACTTAAAACTAAGCATAAAAAAATCATAATGCATGTGGTTATTACGGTAAGAATGCTTTGTGCAAAATAACAAAGAACAGATCAAACATAAAATGAAGAAGAGTGGCAATGCACCTTGTTAAATTATGCTGTTACAGCTAAATGAACTGACAAAGCAAAGAGAAACAAAGCGAAACTATTCATTAACCTTTTATTCACCTATCATGCGAAAAAACATAGGAAGTTGCCTTGTAGCCTATCAGGCTATTGGTTCATCTAACTGGCAATTCCCTCTTCTCTAGGCCCAGGCAGAGAAGTCTTTCCCAGCCCTGCAGTCCAATATCCTCATTGCGTCAAAGTGTGTTGGAGACTAAACCTGGAACAGACTGCATACTAAGCATGTGGTCTGTCACTGAATTATGATCCAAACCATCCCTGGGTCTACTCAGGCTGCTGTCTGAGGACTAATGGGGCTACCGATGGTCCCAAAATTATGCACAAGCCTCCAGAGAAAAAAGACCAAGGAAGTTGCCTGGTACCCAGGTCAGCTTGTTTGTCACACTAGCTGATTATTTCCTATACCGGTTGAGGGAGTTGGGTATGTTTAGCTTGGATAAGAGGAAACTGAGAGGATATGATGGCCCTCTTCAGATATCTGAAGGATTGTGACATGGAAGCCTGTTTTCTCCTGCTCCAAAGGCTTGGACTCTCACCATGTGCATACCATAATGTAACCTGCATTAGGAAGCCTATCAGGGCAACAGTCTTTAGTAAAGGCCTGTATTTTGGGACTATTATACTTTATTTGCATGTGTCAGGCTGGAGGCTTGCAGTCATAGGCACCACCACCTCTACATCTTACCCTTGATTTCTTATTAGGAGTGTATGCTTTGGAGTTGCAGAATATCAGACGAACATCTTTGTAGAACTCAAGGGGGTTCATGTAATTTCCTACTTCCAAAGTTTCTTTCACAGTGCTGAAGTCCATTGGAGTGTCCACTATATCGCGATAATCCTACAAGCAACATTTTATATGTGTTAAGTTAGTAACATTGCCACATTACAGCGATATGGTTAGATACTGCACTTATTGAAGAATGGCTGCTTCCAAAGTTATTTCACAAAAACCAGCTGTAAAACTTAACACTCCACAGACAGTAAAACTTAAGGTCTGGATGCACATTAAAAAGGCAGATCGCTTCAAGACATGCATTCTCACTGTGATGATTTCTGAGGTGGAACTATTCTGAAGATACTACAAGCAAAGAAATAATCATGGAGTGAATACATTTGCTGCTAGTCCACCTGCCAAATTTCTCAGTGCTCTACAACCAGGAAGGGAGAAAAGAGAAATATTGAATGGGGGAGGGGAAAGGAAATATTTTTACTATGTGGAATGTCCTTATGGGATATTACAGGAACTGATTTAAAAACAACAACAACAACAAAGACTAGAGATTTTAGTGCTAAAACTGCCAAACCTGAATTAGCAAACACAAGTACATCAGAGCTTTCCAAACTTTTCATGTTGGTGACACACTTTTTAGACATGCATCATTTTGCGACACGGTAAGCAAACCAGAGGCTAAACTAACCTGTTTACAGCCCTAGGAGGACTGCAGGGAGTGTTCACATGTTATACCTACACACTGCAGCCAACACACTAACGTGTCACGACACACAGTTTGGAAAGCTCTGTAGTACATAGTCATACTTCAAACTAAGTAAGTGGCAGGACTGTTTATTTTACTGTGCAAGCTGTACAAGCACAGCTTCCAGAAGAAATACAGGATTCAGATCCCAAGAACCTCAGGTTCTTTTATTTTTTGTTTTTTAAAGCAAGCAACCAGAGAGTTGGAAGTATTTGAGTAACGCCTAAGAAAACTCTGTGAATACCGAGAACATTGTGGTGCTACTATGGAGGGTAGGGTTTCAGTGCTTCACACAATTCTTTACTCCTCCTTCCTGAACTAAAGAAATGAAAGCAACTTACAGGGTAAGAAAAGAGATCAACAGGTTGTCGGAATGGCTCAGAATCTTCACGTTCATAGATGAGGCTTAATAGCTGTTTGCACTTATCTTTCCAGGCATCAGCACGTGGCTTGGAAGGCTGCTTTTTTATCTGCTGCTTTATCTGAACCTTTTAAAAGGGGAGCAACAGCAACATATACGTTTTATGACAAAATTCTCCTTCCATCTTGTTTAATTTATACTGATTCAGTTCCAATTTGACAGAGGCAGGTGAAAGGAAACTCAGTGATTCATTCTGTGTTGACAGATATATAGTTTTAAATTCTACATATAACTGGCTCTATACAAACTGGCTGAAGAAGTGTGGTGTCAGACACATGTCAGTACGAAAGACACACGGCTCCATTGTCACTGAAGTTAACTCTTCATTTAAGGAAACGAACATGCCTCTCAGCAACATTTCTCAGCAGGTCTTGCCCCTATGGAGCAGTTGCCAGGACTAAAGGTCCCTGCCTTCCACCCTTTCTATGGCTCCTCCTCTCCCAGATGTTTCCCAAGCAGCCTCAAACTATGTCTGCACACTTCTGGTATCTGTTTTGCCCTCCTCATTCTGCACATTCTTGCAGACCAGGGGAAGGGGAGCTGGTCACAGAAGGAGAGGGAGAGTCCTTTGATTTTTTTCAGCAGATCCTTGACTCCACCACCCGCTTCAGCCTCAGAGTCTGAACTGCTCCCCGTCACCAGTTCTTCCTGCTCACTCAACTCTGTTGCCCCTTCAGCATTCAACCCTTCCTCCCAGGCTTCTCCCTCTGACCTCCCCTCGGTATCCCTTCACTAGTCCCCTGGCTCTGATCCTTCCTTCCCCTTGGAGGCTCTCCACTACTCCTCATCAGCCAGCCAGTCCCTGACAGGTAACTAAGCAGCACTCACAGTTCTTTTCCCAGATGAGGTTCCTGGACCATCCGAATCAGCATACGTTTCTGTCACCTCTTCTTCATTTGCGCTACTCAGGTCTTCGGCTTTCACTTTGTTATACATCTCCAGAATATCTTTGCAACTCTGATCCCTAAAGGATAATATGATTATCAGCATTGGGGCCAACAGAGAGTCATGGACTGTTGAGACTGTAAAAGCAACATCGTCCTTGCCCAGACGGATTACAAATTAAGGGCTGATTTGTGTGTAATTGGCATATCATGCTTGGAACCCACATGCAACACCACTTTGAGTTTATTAGCAGATGGTCAGATCATGTGGGAAGCAGGGCTTCTTCATGAAAAATTCCCAGTCTTATCTCCATAGATAGGACAGGAGAAAAGTGAAGGAAGAGGTGATGGGAGAAGAAATTATTTGGTAGCATAAAGAAAGGGATGTGCAACACAGATGCACACAATGCAACTGCAATAGTTCAGGAAACACCTTGCTGATCAGAGAAGTTTTAGGGAAAGTATTTGGAAACTGTGGAAATGGTAGTTGGCAAGAAAAGTGACAGCTCACCCAATGTAGTGAAGTAAGACATCTGTTACTATTTTGGCTGCTTTAACTATAGGACTATCGGGCTCATTGAAAGTCCTAGCGTTATGTTCAATATATCGTACCTCCCACATTAGTGCTGATATTCTCCTGAAAAAGGAAGAGAACAAATTTATAAAATTAATAAAAACAAATTAATAAAAACAAAAAGAAATATGTGCTATGCTCATTCTGTAACCTAAAATCATTTTTACAAAGCCTGCATGTGCTTTTCATAAACAATAAAGTCTCAATCTGGCAGAAGAGCAAAATACAAGAAGTAGGGAAAACATCAACAATTCTTAAGAGCCAGGAAATGAAATCATGAGTGATTGGGAAACAGGGCAAAAACAACACATCCTGGTCTACATCAGAAATATAGTTAACGGGAGAATCTTAGATGCTGCAAGTAAGTTACAACTCTCTTGCAGCATTTTCCTGATTAAGCAGAGCTGGGGAAAAATTCACTAATACTACAGCAGATACAATTTAGCAAAAGTTAGCAACTTTTTTTAAAAAAGACAAGAGATACTAAAAAATAGACAGTGGAAAGAAATAATCAATCTGACCTGTAAAATCTGTTTTCAAGTCTTCTCCTTATTGTGGTGAGGTCAGTTGGGTAAGCAACAACAGTGCAATATAGAGGATAGGCACTAAGGTCCACTGGGACAGCAAAAGGGTTGGATATATCTTTAAAAAGGTAGCAAAGAAAGCTGATTAAAGTCCACAAGCTATGCCGGAAGTCAAATGGTGAAACTTAGAAGCATTGTATTGTATTGTATTGTATTGTATTGTATTGTATTGTATTGTATTGTATTGTATTGTATTGTATTGCATTGCATTGCATTGTATTAATGCTTTTAAAAAAAAACACCTGCCCAATAAGGTAATATGATGATCAGTATAGTACTTAAAATTATTGTTGCCCTAACTATGTCATGGAAAGTTCACCACCTTACAAACTGACAGCAAACTGTGTGCAAGAGCACGAGATGAAACATGTAATGGATGCCCAATTACAATGATACAGTGGTACCTCAGTTTAAGAACAGTCCTGTTTATGAACGATTCAGTTTACGAACTCTGCAAAACCGGAACTAGTGACTCGGTTTGCAAACTTTACCTTGGTCTAAGAACGGAATCCAAAGGGCACCGGCCGTGGGAGGCCTCATTAGGGAAAGTGTACCTCGGTTTAAGAATGGACTTCTATAACAGATTAAGTTCGTAAACCGAGGTACCACTGTATATAATTAGGAAGAAGTGTCCATGATTAGGAAGGGAGTGAGCATGGGAAAAGACAGAGACATGCATGTTGGACAGAAAGAATCGGCTAGGGCAGTGAAATGAAAAGTAGGGACCTCAGGGAAGCATGGTAGATGGGGCAGAGGCTAAAGGTAAAGAGAGACCAAAGAAGCAAAAATGGATGTTGGCGGGGGAAGAGAAGAAAAACTCTGCATGGAGCATTAAATAAATTATTATTAATAATTGTTGTTGTTATTGCCACCTGCCCTTCACCAGAAGGCCCCGCAGTGGGTCGCAACAATTTAAAATCCACTATTAAAAAATAGCTAAAACTAATTAGTCACAGGAATAGGGTGGGCTCTGAAAACACACATCTTAGGTGTGAAAGGCTAGGGGAGTGTGTCTTCAGCATTTACTGAAAGCTGTACAGTGAAGAAGCCCGAGACTTCTCTGGCTTCTTATACAGCAAAGGGGCCACCACAGAGAATGCCCTGAAAAACAGTATTGCGGTTGCCTAAAGAGAGCCCTGGGAAACAAAATAAAAAAATTCCTTCCAGTAGCACCTTAAAGACCAACTAAGTTTTAACTTAGTTGGTCTTTAAGGTGCTACTGGAAGGAATTTTTTTATTTTGACTATGGCAGACCAACACGGCTACCTATCTGTAACTGGGAAACAAAGAAGCAGTGGTGCCAAAGTGCATGGGGTTGGGAAGGGGACATGAATTCGAACTAAACAGGTAAGAGAGATCTTCAGACACAAGTTCAGTTTGCTAGTATATCTGTTGCTGCACTTAAAAGCTGTATGCAAAGCAGTCAAGCTACAGTGGTACCTCTGGTTAAGAACTTAATTTGTTCTGGAGGTCTGTTCTTAACCTAAAACTGTTCTTAACCTGAGGTATCACTTTAGCTAATGGGGCCTCCCACTGCTGCTGTGCCGCTGCCACACAATTTCTGTTCGCATCCTGAAGCAAAGTTCTTAACCTGAGGTACTATTTCTGGGTTAGCGGAGTCTGTAAACTGAAGCATCTGTAACCTGAAACGTCTGTAACCTGGGGTACCACTGTAGTGTGTGTCTATTGTAAGGTCCTTAATACCAAATAAATGTTTACATACTTTCTTCCGGATTTCTGTTTACCCAAATCCTAGCTTCACATCAGCCACATGCCAGGAATCACTTATCGACATAATTTTTCCACTCCAGCTGGTGATTACAAGTTCTGAAACTAAGAATAGTGCCCAAGTTTGCTTTCCCCCACTCCCAATACCTTGTCCTCTTGTGATATGTCTTTTAGTTTGAAAGCGTGAGGACAAAAACTGTCTTATCATTGACATCTGCAAGCCATTGCAGGAACATTCTTTAACTGAAGAGTGAGATAAGAATGCTTTAAAATAAGTGAATAGATATGCTAAGGGTGTTGCCATCTGTGTTTGTTGGTCCCTGGCATCATCTCCAAGTCTTCTTTTGAGGCCCACATACCTAAGGATAGAAGCTGATCAATACCGCGAAGAACACGCACACATTCTTCATCTCGGGAATGGGATCCCCATTCACCTTCCTGTGGTTTGTACAGCAAAGATGCCAGCTCCTCTGTTGTCACAGGAACACCAGCCCCAACCTCCTCCGGGTAAGCAGCTACAGAAAACCAGGGTCAGGGGGGAGGGAGACAGAGACAGAAAGACATACCCATTAGAGCCTCTGCCACTGTACTTATTCACAAATTATTGATACCCAATGAAGGGGATGGGGGAACATATTTACTTCCTTCTGGAATTGGCTCCATGTCCCAGGGGCTCATCTTTTCTCTTTCATTATTGTCCCAGCTGTTAGAACAAAAATTGTATTTAAAGACTTAAAACATACACAGATCTAGTGCAGAACAGTAGCAGTGGCCAGACAGCAGGGTCTCCAAGACCAGTTTCAGTGCCCAGAAATATTTATATTGGTGGAAGCAATCATTCAAGTAACTAGTCTGAAGCTGCTAAAGCATTTATTTCAACATTTATCACACTGTGACTACTTGTGAAGTGACTGAAAGCTGCATCCAACCACGTGTTGCATGCAGCATTCAGCCATAAAGAGAATTTAATTCTAAATCAATCACACCATGGTGTGTTATCAAGTGCTGCAACAAGATATAGTCTACATTTTATTTATTTTAAAGCATTGATATAATGATTTTTTGCTTGAGAAGTCTCCAAGTAGTTTTAAAACAAGCAACTGAATACTAAGCCAAGTGAAACAACAAAAAACATTAAAAGTTTTAAATTCACACACATATACAGACCACATCAAATAAAAAGTTCTTTTTAAATACTGTATATAAAAGGTAAAGGACCCGTGACAGTTAGGTCCTGTTGCGAACGGCTCTGGGGTTGCGGTGCTCATCTCGCTTTACTGGCCGAGGGAGCCAACGTTTGTCTGCAGATAGTTTTTCCAGGTCATGTGACCAGCATGACTAAGCCACTTCTGGAGAAACCAGAGCAGCGCACGGAAACGGAGTTTACCTTCCTGCCAGAGCGGTACCTATTTATCTACAGTGGTACCTCGGGTTAAGAACTTAATTCGTTCTGTAGGTCTGTTCTAAACCTGAAACTGTTCTTAATCTGAGGTACCACTTTAGCTAATGGGGCCTCCCACTGCCGCCACCCCACTGCCACGCGATTTCTGTATTCATCCTGAAGCAAAGTTCTTAACCTGGGGTACTATTTCTGGGTTAGTGGAGTCTATAACCTGAAGGTAACCCGAGGTACCACTGTACTTCCACTTTGACATGCTTTTGAACTGCTAGGTTGGCAGAAGCTGGGACTGAACAACAGGAGCTCACCCTGTCGCAGGGTTTCGAACTGCCGACCTTCTGATCAGCAAGCCCCAAGCTCAGTGGTTTAGACCACAGCACCACCCGTGTCCCTTTTAAGTATACACACACACAACAGCAGAAGCATAAGACAGTCATTAAATGTCTTGCAAAATAAAGAAGTCCAAAAGTGGATTATATTGGTGCCTCTAAAGCCTAAGGAACCACCACTAAAAAGGCCCCATCTGTGACTGACAAAGTAGAAACCACTTGGAGAAAATGAGATCACAATGTTTAAGCATGTTAAGAGGGGAGAAGGCCAGAAACTATAAATTACCACCAGCCTACATAGTTACAGCATAATGATGTAAGAGGTTGCCTTATACCTGGGCCAGACAGCCCCAGATTGGCCAAAATCATCCCACCTAGAGCAACCCATGGCTGTCATAGGGAAGAGTGGTTAGGCACCAGAGAAGGAGGAGAGGCAGGCAGCCTCTGCCTCACTGGCATACACAGCAAGCAAAAGCTTTGGGCTGTTTATCCCAAGGTGACTCTTTGCACTAATGGAAACTATTTCTGCTCATGGAGTTAATGGAACCCAATTTTGTCAACCCATCTCTACCTCCTGTGCCATATCTTACACTTTCCCAGGTCTCCCAACCCTTAAGAGCAGGTTTTTTGGCGATATGGAAGGCTGTAGGAGGTAGGAGAGATGAGGAAAAACTAGGTGCCCCACCCTGCGTAAACTGGACACAACCTATTGCTTTTTCGTAAGCAATGTAGCTGACTGCTAAGTAGTTGCTAAGCAGTATAATGCTGCTGGCTCTTTGCTGCTGAGATAGAATGTTTTAAACGTCTAGTCTTGTTTTGTTGCTGTTAAGTGTGTATTATGATTTTATTTTGTTAGCTGCCTTGTGGATCCTTATGGTTCAAGAGACAGGTACAGACACTGTATGTACATCATTGTATCAATCAGTGAGCGTTTTTGCTTAATTCACTTAGAAATACAGGCTACAGAACTCAGCTTTTCTTGCAGTGGACTTAAAAAAAATGCATCAAAGTACACACAGCCACACTCATAGTCATTCTTACTGAACACTGTAGCACTGGAAGGAGCTATCAGGATAATCGGACTGGAATGGTTGTTGACTCTCTACCGTTCCAAACCACCATGCATCATCTATTATACTGCGGAATCTATCTCCTGCAACAGAAAAAGTTGGAATGAGCCAAGTGATATATGCAGAAAAAGCACAAAAATACTAATAGTGGTGTGCATTTTTTTTTAAGAGTGTTGTTTCTTTTTTGTTTTTCTCATTAAAACATATACATTGCATTTAAAATATAGTCATTTACAAAATGTGTAAGATTACATCAAATATCAATCAAAAACTAAAATCAGAAAACATTTCATATGTTTAATATGGAGCTAGCCAATGGTAAGCTAGCACTCACCAATCTGCCAGTTCCTTTCTTTGGCTTCATTGTAAAACTGATGCAGCACAAGGAAATCAATAACATCTGGCATATCATGGTACCTGTGAAACAGAAGTGGAATAGCTCTTCAGAAGGAGGTAGTACAACCACAGATATGGCTTGAGGGTAATTATGATATTGATTCATATGTGTATTAGCAACTTTGTATTAATGTAACATTTTTATATGAAACTGTATTTTTGCAGCATTTTGTTTGTTGCTGCTTCAGTTTTTTGTACATAGCTTAGAGATATTTTTAATATATTAAGCAGTACAGAAATTAAATAATCAATCAATCAATCAATCAATCAATCAATCAAAGAAGCCAGGCTAAATACTGCAGGGTGTTGGTGCACATTTTCCACCCTTTTGATAACATTTAAATCATGTTCTGTGCTTCCCTGCCATGTGATCAAATACACTGTCCACGTCTTGATGGCACAGGAATGTAATGAGCATGCTTCTTTACTTAAATATTATTAGGGATACAAGTTTTTGAATTAGGTTGGGGGGGAGAGAATGTGAGTTGGTGATGGACAGGCGCCCATTTAGCCAGCAACTTACTTAATGGAAAATGATTCACCAGTCATTTTGCCTGAGGTTGGATAAAGAAAGGCAAGCTTCAAGCAGCAAAGTGTAGGTGGTCCAACTTCATACTTAATTCCCACAATCTTCACAAATTCTTGTTCCTGTTTGTCAAAACAGCACTGGAGGTCAAAGCTTAGTTGTGCATGTACATTTTCTTTGAAGCACATACACAAAGGGGGTTGTTTTAAACAAGTGTGCATTCCCAAATTGACCATAAAAAACAAGTGTCCCCCCGCCGCTGCTTTTCATTCTACATTGACCCATTTTTCATTCTGCATTAACTCATACATTCATGTCCACATTCTCACATGTATATTTATAACCTATCGCCTCCACACATCCATACTCCCTATTACTACTTTGCACGGGAGTTGGAGGGAGAAGCTCAAGAATATGATGGCAGGGGAGAAATTCAAGTTCACAAATGCAGATGTGCGGTTTCTGATAATGGCCTCTACACAATGTGAAGTTGAATGTGACCTTCAAGCCAAGTCCCACACTCCTGGATATCTGCTCTCTGCTTGTGACACAGTGTAATCTGCACCAGGTGAATTAATCAGATAGATGCTTCTGCACAGGATTATTTTGCCTCAAGTCTCCTTAAGTCTCTGTTGTTGGCAGGATGTGTGACTCAGACAGGTAGAGTATATGATTTGCACATGGGAGATCCCAGGTTCAATCTCTGGCATCTCCAGGTAAGGTTGGGAATGATTCCTGCCCCAAAGCTTGGAGAGCTACTGCTGATTTGTGTAAGGCAATAGATTAGTCAATGGTCTAACTTGGTATTAGGCAGGTTCACTGGGTTTATTCAACCCAGTGATAAAAAACAACAATATAACTCTGAAGGTCCCCTTACCCTGAGTTCTATTTTATTCCATGGTTGTTTCTGCATGTTTACACTGTAGATCTTTGCCTTTCGAACTGCACGCACATAAGCTTCATGCCCTTGCCTGAAATAGATTACCTGAGAGGAAGAAAATTAAATGACACTCTGATTCACAATACACCAAGCCTCAGCTTTCAAAACTTATCCTTAATTTGGAAATAAATATCCCAAAGTAAATAAATAATGCTCCGCTTGCTAGCTCCTAAACATGCATCATTTGTGCATGCCAGGAAACACAGGGGAAAAGAAGAGACCTCAAAGATGCAGAAAGATCTATGTATTAAGGTTCGATGTACGTATTTAAAGAAACAGGACTTCCAATTCTTCGGGGATTGCTAAAACAATCTTCTGTGCTACGTGACAGAGCAGACTTTCCAACCTGATGTGGAATTTCCAGTAATTTTAAACTTGTCTTATTAAAACAATGTGTATAAAACTGTATTAAAATCTACATAATGAATTTTAAAAGATTTTAAAAATAATTATTCCCAAAACGCCTGAAACATTTAATCTGGGGATTATAGGGGCAGAGGTTCCAAAGGAAATAGTTATGTTGTTTATGTTTATGTTTATGTATGCTCCTACCACAGCCAGAATCTTGTATGTACAGAAATGGAAAGAAAAAGTCCCAATGAAAGAAGAATGGATTTTAAAGTAATGGACTATGTAGAGATGGCGAAGTTGACAGCAAATACAAGAGATCAAAAAGATGAGAATAAACTATAGCCAAATGAAATCACAAGCAGGATTTGAATAATAGGCAAGGGAAGGAGAATAAATAAATGACTGCAATGTAAGTTATAATACAATAGAAAATAAATGGCAGCAGATAAAGGAATACAGCAGGTACATCTTGGAAGAACGGATGGGAAGTCAAAATGTAAGAAATTATTATACTGAAAGTGAATTGAATGTCAAATTTTGTATGTGGGGGGGACTAATAAAATTATTTTACAAGATATATAATAAAATGAAATAAATTGCATAAAATGATTGCCAAGTACTTGCTGTTATCTTATATAGGCCTGAGCGTAACAGAAAAGTTAAAAAGCGAAGTGGCAATGAGATGAGACAAAACAAGATGGCTGGCTGAATCTAAGCAGAGAAGTATGAGGAAGACACCTTCCGTCAGCCCCAGTGCTTCGTCCTTGTTGGGAGCTGATCGATTGTCTGACGAGGTTCATGAAGCTCCTTTTGCACGTCAACTTACTACAGCTGAAATAAAGAAGTTCATTGCCGAACTCATTCAAGTTCCACTGTGGCCCTGTCATGCTCAGTCTATGGAGAGGTGTGTGCAACAAGTCACAGAGGCAGCAGGGCTACATCAGAGGCCAAGAAGCAAGTTGGCAGTTGATGTCCAAGAACGAAGCAAAGCAAGACCTGATGAAACTTGTTTAAGTTTCTTATAAACTGATGTCATTCTTTTCTAATGTTGCTTTATGTTGTACACTTAGTAGGATATGTTTTATGCAGAGAATTTAAAGTTTTTATAGCATTACCTGACATTTTGAGAAGGCAAAATTAAAATTAAGTTTGTTTTTCTAAAAGCAGTTTCTGTGCTACTTAATCAAATGTAGATTCACCCAGCTAAATGTTGTCCAATCACAAAAAAAATTAGCAGATTTTAATTCCTCACACCCCAAATTATATACAGTGGTACCTCAGTTTTCGAACATAATCCATTCCGGAAGTCTGTTCGAGTTCCAAAAGATTCAAAAACCGAAAACTGAAAGCGGAAGCCTCAACCCAGCCAGATGGGCAGGGTATAAATAATAATTTATCATCATCATCATCATAATCAAAGTGGAAGCCTCAATACAGAAAACTCAAAACAGAAACTGCGTTTCCTGATCGACTTCCAAGGCGCATTCAAAAACCGAGGCATTTACTTCTGGGTTTTCAGCATTCGAGTTCCAAAACGTTCGACTATGGAGGCATTTGAAAACCGAGGTACCACTGTATTTAAGACCCCTCACTGCAGAAATTTGCAAAAATTAGGTTTCACCCCCTAAAATGACATGCCCTACTCCAGTTAAATAAACAAATAGCTACCTCATCCCCCATTTGTGGAACGAAGGGGGAACGCCGCGGTATGGTATCCAGTATCCAATGTGGAGCAAACCATTCTTCAGTGGGCTCACCATCCATCGAAAGCCGTCCACTAGGTTTCTTAAAACAAAAGCATTACAGAGTTTAAACACAAGTACCGTAATTTTTCGCTCCATAAAACACACTTTTTCCCTCCTAAAAAGTAAGGGGAAGTGTCTGTGCGTCTTATGGAGCGAATGTGTGGTTGATTGCTGGCTCCCTTTCTGGCCCCATCCCCTTGCCCAGGCCTCCACTGTTGAATGTTCTGCAGATGGAGGCTGTTTCTTACCCCAGTGACATGTGACTGGCTGATTGGATTATCTGTCTGGAAACTCTAGAAACGGCTCCCTTTCCTTTCCTAAAGAAGCTGCTGAACTGTGAGTTGAACCCCATAAAAACAGGATTTTTCCCCTTTGCAACGTAAGCTCAATAACTTTGAGCTGATCTTCAAAAAAGGGGGGTTTTCCCCTTTGCAAAAGAAGCTGCACAACTTTGAGCTGATCCGCCCCAAAAAGGGGCTTTCCCCCTTTCCTCCTCTTAAATCTAGGTGTGTCTTATGGAGCGAAAAATACAGTAACTGGTTTACCTTTCCCAAAAGGGGGGGGGGGTGTAAAAGTTTTATTCAGAAAAGCCTAAAGACCTTTTTCCTTGTCTGTTTGGGTTTTTTGCGTTTTTCTTCCTGTCCCTTCATATCTTTCATATTTTCATCTTCAGAACTGCTACACATTTTGCGAGTTGCCTGTCTTGTTTGTCTTTTCGGAGGTTGAAGGTTTATTCCGGCATCTGCAGTCCAGTCAGAATATTCACTGGATGAATCGCTGAAAGATTCACATAACAAAATTCTTAGAAAACCCATTTTGTTCCCAGTGGGACATATTTTCAGGGCCACAAAGGGAAGACCAGAGCTTCCTGGTTGGGGGTGGGGAGGGGGAATTACTGATTATACTGGATGAAAAGCAAAAGGAAATAAAAACCCAACAACAGCCAAGTTAGGGTTTAGAATATATATAAACTAATACTATATTTCACAAATACCTTTCAAATTAATATATACCTATTTTTATAACCACCAAAATATAAAAGGAAGAAATTGATGTGGCTCTAGGGTATATGAAATCATTTGTAAATGATGAGCTCCATACGAAAGCAAACATAAAATCCTTCATTCATGACTAATATCAAAAGTGGTTTTATCAGGAACTCGGTATCATGAATACATTTACACATCTCTACCTGGCAGATCTACTGATATTGAGGCCTATTCAATTTCTCAATAAGAGAAAAAGTAGCGTTTAATGAGTGCTGCCACTCTTCCTTCTCCCAAACCATGGAAGACCCTCAACTCTGTCTGTGCCATGTAGCAGCACTGAGAAGAGAAATGGGGAGGACAGCAAATCCACCTCTACCTAGCAGCGCTACTGCCCATGAGGCCTTTGAGCTTCATCAAGATAGAAAGAGAAGATAAACACCACCTGTTGGTTATTGCCACCTCCTTTTTGTTTTTTGCTCTGTTGCTATGGTGGCCAAGGACGTAAGTTTTTTGCCGTCGGTGCTTGTGGGCAACAATTTACAGTGGTGCTCCCAAGACGAATGCCTCACAAGACGGAAAACCCGCTAGACGAAAGGGTTTTCCGTTTTTGAGCTGCTTCGCAAGACAAATTTCCCTATGGGCTTGCTTCGCAAGACGAAAACGTCTTGCGAGTGTTGCGATTTTTTTTCGCTTTCCCCCCCTTTTTCTAAGCCGCTAAGATGCTAATAGCCTTTTAGCCGCTAAGCCGCTAAGCCTTTAATAGCTGCTAAGCCACTAATAGCGCTAATCCGCTAAGCCGCTAATAGGGTTGCTTCGCAAGACGAAAAAACCGCTAGACGAAGAGACTCGGGGAACGGATTAATTTCGTCTTGCGAGGCACCACTGTATCTCAGTCAAGGCAAGAGCCTGCATGGTATGGAGAGTGGGGGTCAAAGTTAAATAGATTCCCCTCCTTTAAGGTAGTTTAAAAGTTGCTGCTGTTGTTCAGATCAACAAGGTAGACAAACCAGAGCAGAGAGAAATTAGGGAAACCACTTTGTGGAGTGAACAAAAGGTAATATAGATCTGTTTAGAACAGAGGACTCAGCTGACCCAAACTGGGAAAACCTGGGGAGCAGGATGGCTCCTCCCTCCAGGAAGAGGAGGCAGAAGACTTGAAGGTCCCTGCCTATCCAGGTGAGTGGGAGGAACCATCTTATTAACTGAATGTGCTCCAGCCCACTCTGGAAAACAACAGTATCGAATGCTGCTGAGAGTGCAAAGAAAACGAGCAGGATTGCGCTCCCCACATCGCCGATAAATGTTATCAAGAAGGATGACCGAGTCCATACGATGACCATGTCTGAATGCATCCAAGTAATTAGCTTCCTTCAAGCATGCCTAAAGCTGGACTGCAACCACCTTCTGAAGCACCTTGCCAAGTAAGGGGATATTTGTCACTGGGTGATAACTGTTTAACACTTCTAGGTCCTGTGAAGTCTACCCCCCCCCTCCATTTACTTTTTACTGTATTTTCATACTACAACCAAAACAACAATATTGACAAGGCGCAATATAGATAATGTTTACAGCTATGTTGAGTATATGATGGAGGCGTTGTCAGTTTGGAAATGAAGATTTACCATTACAGCATAAAAGGAAGGAGATTACAACAGTGCCGTTGATTAATAGTAAGTACATTTATTCTGAGACAGTGTGGTGAATGTAATTTAGTTGTTTTATTTATTTGTTAAATTATGTTATTTATAGTATAGAACTATACTTATTTATAGTATAGTTTTCAATAGTTATTTATTGAATGTTATTTATTTCTTAAATTTATTAAATGTAAGTATTCCATGTTACCTGACCCGATGGGGGTTATAACAAATGTTCATTGGTGTGCATATATGCTATAAATGGCCACCACTATTTCAACACCCCCCCTGAAAGGACCTTAATCACCCAGCTGTGGTATGCTAGATGTTCTGAAAGTGCTACATCCCATATTCTATCAAGCCAACCCTTCATGGTGAATCCTCTTGATTTCCAGTGCCTCTCTATTTCTAAGCTGGCCACTGCTAGTAATAGAGCTATTAATTTTGGATGTAATATATGAGGACCTTTAGAAAGTGGAATCAATAAAAAGGGCCAAAGAAGGGTCAGGCGTTTTCTGTTTCATAATATTCATAATAAATAGATATTTTATCAAATACAGTGATCCAAAAATCTTGCACAAAACAACACTCTCACCACAACCCATCCAACATTCTGGAGATTGATTCTATTCAATTTAACTGGGGTCCAATGCCATCTATGTATTGTTTTGAAGGTGGGTTCTTGAATTCTGCAGACATGGTTTTAAAAGGTGATCTAACCCATTTAGCATTCTATACTTCATCCTGTAACTCCAGTCCCATGTCAGTCCCAGACACTCCTTTCAAACATAACATGTTACCAGTCCATTCCAAAAGAAGTGCCTTATAAATACAAGATGTCACCACTTCTGAATTAGTGACCCCCTATAAACCCTGTTATTTTCAGGCCATGTGAGTGAGTCCCTAATTCAGACCTAAACTGCTGCTGAGCAAAAGCAAAAGCAAAAGATATGGCTCTTTATCATAAGACACCAAAACCATTTACAGAATAAAATATTTGAAACCTATTAGGACAGATATCCAAAAGTTGATACAGCTCCTCTTTTCTTAGTACAGTAGTTTATTATTTTTATAGGTATTGCATATTCTATACTCTTGCTCCCCCTACTGGCAAATTGATAGTATATTTCTATATCTTTTAAAGTTTTCATGCTCCAATATAGGTAGGTGTTAAAGGAAAACTGTAAAATGCCAATGATTTTGTCCAGCTTCCCCTGGACCTGCATGGTTGCTTTAAGAAAGGCATTATTTAGACCTGTAATCGTCATCTTATTAAGGTTTTGAAAAGGTAGTACTCTTAATCCAGAAGGGTCTATGCAAAATTCTGCATCAACCCATGGAATAAACCAATCTCTGACCTGGTAGATGTTTCCAAGACTACATTTATCTAGCTATCTCTGCTGCCATCCTATCCAAGTAGGAGCTTGCGTAGGATAGCAGCAGGGAGGTTTTCCTAAGGAAGGGGTGCACCACTGCCTCCTACAAGGCAGATGGCACCTCCCTACTCTCCAATGAAGCATTAATCACTACAGGGATCCATCCAATCTCCTAGAGCTAGTTTTAAGAAGCCAATATGAGAAAGTGTCAAGGAGGCAAGTGGTTGGTGGCAGTTCTTTAAGCAGCTTGTCCATATCCCCAGGATGCAATAATCTAAACCAATCCAGTATAGATGGAACAGATGTTGCTCTATAAACTTCCATTGGACTTGGCATCCAAGTCTGTCTGAACCTGAACAATTTTGTCTCTGAAGTATCTTTGCAAAGTTGTTATAGCACACCTCTGAAGGCGTCAGAGCATCCGTTATTGGCCAGATCATAAAATCCCATTCACTATTCTGAAAAGTTCTGCCAGACAGCTAATTGAGGGTGCAATGGTGGCAAAGAAGTAGGCTTTGTTTGCTCCCACCACTGCTACGTTGTAGGCATGATGGTGCTTCCTCACGCATGTTTAGTCGTTTGCACCAAATCATACATCAACTGTACTGTAGTCTCTACCCCTCCTATTTCACCCCACACAAATCACTGGAATACTGAGGCGATCTATGTGCTTGACAGTGAGGGCACTGCTCTGCTGTCATTTATGCTATGGTTGTTTAGGCATGTTACAGCAAACCAGCTTGTCTAATAAGGTAAAGGTAAAGGACCCCTGACAGTTAACTACAGTCGCAAACGACTCTGGGGTTGTGGTGCTCATCTTGCTTTACAGGCCAAGGGAGCTGGCATTTGTCCACTCCGCAGTGTTTTTCCGGGTCATGTGGTCAGCATGACTAAGCCACTTCTGGTGCAACAGAACACCGAAACCAGAGCAGTGCACAGAAACACTGTTTACCTTCCCGCTGGAGCAGTACCCATTTATCTACTTGCACTTTTAGGCATACTTTCGAACTGCTAGGTTGGCAGGAGCTGGGACCGAACAACAGGAGCTCACCCCATTGTGGGGATTCAAACCGCCGACCTTCTGATCGGCAAGCCCAAGAGGCTCAGTGGTTTGAGTTATGCTTTTTTGGGTTACAAACGTTTTTAACCCAGAAGTGAGTGATCTGAGCTCTCTGAAGCCTCGTCGCTGCCTGGAGCCAAGCCCGGACATCCGCAGAGCCTATGGGGGCTCCACGAGCCAGGCCCCAACATCTGAGGGACCTACGGAGGCTCCGCAATCAGCCTCCAGCCGCAGGAGCTCTCTGATGACTCCACAAATGGCCAGAGCCAGGCCCCGACATCCGCAGGATGCCCAGCAGGTCGCGTCCCAGCCCCAAAGTTAGGTAAGGAACAATTACCTAACAAAGACCAAGAGCAATGAAGCTGTTAAGAAAACAAATATGAGCCTGGACCAAAAAGCCCTTTACCAACCCTTGCCCCACCGCCAGCTGTAGCAAGATGGGTGGCATCTAGCCAGGTAAGCCCACCTACCCTGTGGGAGGGGGGGAGTGTAAAATTTTGGGATTCTGCAAGGGATTTTGGGATTTATTTATGTGAGTCTGCTCTGTGCCTTTGTCTCTGTTTTGCATAGGGCTAGGAGATATATTGATAATATTGTCCAATACCAGTTTCCAGACCACAATGCAATGACCATTTAAAAATAATTGACAATACATGGCAAATCACTGTGTGTGTGTGTCCGCGCGCACACACACACACGAGCGCATGCACAGACATAACATGTGTTTGCCTGGTAGCAGTTGGCAGAAAGCTCGGTTTCATGAAGCCACTGCCAATGCTGAGTCACTGACTTCCCTCCCAGATGTCGCAAAAGAAAAAAACCAAACATATTGCCCTATGTCGTTCACACCTCTTTCCTCCCTTGCTCCTGTGTGTGTGTGTGTGTGTCTGACTTACCACACATCCAATCTTTACACTCCCCACCCACCCAATTTCCATGCTCTTTTACCCAGCCACATGCCCAATCTTCACTCCCCCCACCAGCAGCTATCTCCAAAGACTGAGCCTTCACCCACCCTGCATAGTTCCATGTTTCAGACACTGTGATATATCACTAAATCACAATGTTTAGCTGGTGATATATCATGATGTTGAAAACCAGATATCTCCCGGCCCTACATAAGTACCTGAGTAACTTCTCCCCCTTGGTTCAAGCAAGCATACTGTGTCTTGTCCTATTTGAACCTGGGCTATGCTTTACAAGTTGTAAGCCAGAAATAAGCCAAGGTTTATTACTGGTTTATTTCTGGCTTACTGCTTAGTTTGCATGAAACACATAAACCACATTTTACATTCATACAATATGACAAAGCATACTTGACTCATTTGAGCCAAGGTGGGGGATGGGGAGAATTGGGAGAAACTATTGTAATTAAAAACATGGTTTAAAATGTGCAATTGAGGCTTTACTATAGAGACGTGTCACTCTAGACACACGCGTGTTTAATTCTGGGGGCCATCAAATATGTTATATGAATTTATAAGTTATTTACTTTTTTCCTTTACATTTTTTACAGCTTGGCTGTTGATCTGCTGTGATTATCTTGTTCAGACTCTGCAGAGGATGAGACTAACAACAAGGGGAAGCAGGTAAACTGAAAGGAAGAAGTTAGCACTCACAAGTTTATTTGCTATCAGTTTAGCAGATAAAAATCTGCACTAATTTCTGTTACCTGTACAAAATTCTTGTTGTTGAGCAGCAAAATGTTCCTATGTAGAGCTGTGCACACCGTGCCCTCCCCACATTAGGTGGCCTTGTATCAAGCAGCACATTCATTGTGAAATATTCCCCTTTAAAACAGAGTAAGAGAAATTACCTAGAGCTGCTTTCACTTTGCCATGCAGTGACATTGTCGTCCACAGACGCATCACTTGTGCCACCTGTGTCATCTTCCTGAGAGGGGAAGAAAAGAGAAAGCTTTGTCCATTTGCTCTATCACTTTGCTACAGTCACAAATTTGCTAGCAGAAAGATGAGTTCCCTCTCATATTGCACACCTCCTGTTATGTGTAGGTCTAAAAGACACTGTCAATAACTAAATGGGGAAGGGCTGCAGCTCAGTGGTAAAGCATCTGTTTTGAATGCAGAAAGTCCCAACATCTTCAGGTAGGGCTGAGAGAGGCTCCTGCCTGAAATCCTGGAGAGCTGCTGTTGCCAGTCAGTGTAGGCAACACTGAGCTAGATGGACCGATGGTCTCACTTAGTATACAGCAGCTTCTTATCTTCTCAAACTGACTCAAAGGAGTGCAAAGAAAGCACCTGTGTCCATCTTTTGACACAAACTGTAAAATCCAAAGCTGAGCATTAAGCAAAGCTTTAGTAACTGCTCTTGACATTAGATACAGCGGGCAAACAGAAAACTGCAAGGGAAAACATCTTCCATGAACATCAAAGCTGTCATTACAGCATTCCAGAACTAGCAGAGTGCCAGACTCATAACAGCAGTCCTGTTAAGGGCAAACAGCCAGCATTTCTCCCTCCAGAATGTTTGCAGACCTGCAGATTGGACTCAAATAGCAATAAGGGGAGATAGCTGAATTAATAATTATACTAAGCATCTGTAAGCATCTTATAGATGTGTTATAAGGATTACAATTAGAAAATGCAAGAGAAGAGCTGTAATTCTTACAGCAACCCTATGAGGTCATACTATCACCCATATTCTCAGACAAGCATGCTTTGCATAAAGCCACCCAGTAAGTTCATGATAAAGGCAAGATTTGAATTGGGGGTTCCTGTTTCATAGCATCTAAGCCACTACGCTACACAAACTCCCAACCATAACAATTTGAGGGTGATCTAAATAGCTGGTAGGGGTTTTTGTACTGGCAAAACCAACCTGTTCACAGATCACTGCCAGCTCCTAATTGTCCAACTGAATTTGTCTTGAACTCATTTCCAGTCTTACTTCTGCTAATTGTGACAAAACTCTAACTCAACATTTTGATCATATTTGGTAATGGTTTAAAGTCCACTTTTTATTTTAATGCTTTCCCCCACTAACACGATTTAATATAATAACCAGACACCTGACCTCAGAAGAGCTTTCAGAGTCTTCCTGAGTATGTGAGCTTCTTCGTACACCTTGTGAATGATGATCAAAGGTGGAGCGTGTTTGGTAAGCATGCTGACGCTTGCGTTGGTTTCTTCGCAAAGATCGCCCACTGCCGGGTTGATAATCACACTTTCACAGTACCAGGGAAGAACAGAACACAGAATTTGAGATTACAGAGGAAAGTTTGCAGCATCGAACATCAAGATTGACCAAATCTATGCAATAATGTAGGGCTGGCTCATGCCTGTAATGCTGAACTATGGCTCTCTAACAGGTGAGCATTTTTATTCAAAACCTTGGTTGAAGTATTTGAAACATCCATTTTAGCCAGTAAAAGGGTCTGTTTCATTATTCCAGCCTTAATATTCATTGTGTAGATAAAGTTCTTTTCCTCACTGTACCCAAACCCCCAAGTGTTTCAGGAGCATACTGCAGTATAAGCTATAATAAACCCACAAGCAATGCAAATTAAACAACTGAGCTAAAAGCAGAAGTAGGGAACCTGTGGCCCTCCAAATGTCAGACTCCAACTCCCATCAGAGGCTAGAGGTGATAGGATATTTATTGGCAGGGAGGCCGTGAGTAGCACAGTGAACAGGACACCATCAGAATCCTTAACCTGCCTCATGTGTTCAACACAAGTTACAAACACTTTAGATCTGTACTTAGGCGGGGGTGGGGTGGGGAACAAGAAACTTGGGGGAGAGAGACTGAATTCTTACAAACTATACGGTGGCACCTTGGTAGTCGAACAGCTTGGGTCCCGAACAAATCGGCTCCTGAATGCCACAAACCCGGAAGTGAGTGTTCTGGTTTGCGAACATTTTTCGGAAAAAGAACATCCAAAGCAGCTTCTGATTGAGCGCAGGAAACTCGCCTTAGTTTTTGAACCAAGCCGAGCCTTGGTTTTCGAACCATTTCGGGAGTCAAATGGACTCCTGGAACAGATTAAATTCGAGAACCAAGATACCACTGTACATGGGGGGGGGGTCTGGTCTGATGTTGCCCTGAAGACTTAGACAGGCAAAGATTGGGGGGGGGGGCACAACTCTGCCCCTGCTGGCCCAAACTGTGGGTGAGTGAGATTATATTTAAAACTGGTCTGATGTTTAACAGCAGTATCTTCAGGCTTGAGGGCTGGCTGACAGGACACTGGTTCCCCAGTTGGAGGAGGAAGAGCCAGCATGCAGCAATCAACAATTAAGCATTCAACACCCTCTGTATCTGCCCTGTCTCATGCCTTACACCATACCTCCCACTACCTGCAACCACTATAATTGGAGCCTCCTTGCTCTCCCTACCTAATCCCTTACGCTTAAAAAGGTAAAGGACCCCTGACAGTTAAGTCCAGTCGTGAACGACTCTGGGGTTGCTGTGCTCATCTCGCTTTTCTGGCCAAGGGAGCCGACATTTGTCTGCAGATCATGTGGCCAGCATGACTAAGCCACTTCTGGCAAAACCAGAGCAGCACATGGAAACGCCATTTACCTTCCCGCCGGAGCGGTACCTATTTATCCACTTGCACTTTGATGTGCTTTCGAACTTCTAGGTTGGCAGGAGCTGGGACTGAGCAACGGGACCTCACCCCATCGCAGGGATTCAAACTGCCAACCTTCTGATCAGGAAGCCCTAGGCTCAGTTGTTTGGACCACAGCACCACCCACGTCCCCAATCCCTTACTCTTACTCCCAATTTATTAATGTATATGAATATACATGGAGTTTGTCCATTTATCTGTGTAGTCTGAGGACATGAACCCACTTGCATCATTCTTCCTAAGATGAGGAGGCCCAAATGAGATACCCTGCAGTTCCCTGGCTCTCTACTCAGAAGTCAAGTTTAAAGCTACGCTAAGCTTATTCATCATATTATGCACCACCAGCCTCATTCCCCTGCAATTTATGTGGAACTTTGCTCTTTTGCACAAGCTTGGATACTCCCTAAAAAATCCTGGATGCCTGTGGTATTTCAGCCCTTCCTCCCAATAGCACTGCCCACCAAAGCATTAAGATCCTATATCTGTGCTTGGCTAGCTAGCTCTTAGCATGGAATACACAGGATTTCTGAAAACAAGCAAAATTTCTCACCCTTTGTAAAGTATGGGAAGGCTTTCTCTTCTTTTCAAGAGTATACAGGTGAATTTCTAATTCGCCTTTTGCAGCTCGGCATTCCTCTTGAACTCTTAAGAAGATGGTAAGTTTGGGTTAATCTTTGAACCTTTAAACATGTTCTTAGATTTTCATCACCCTGGCTTCCAAGCTTTTTTTTTTTTTCCTCTGGGGGGGGGGGCGATTCAGAATTTTCCCCGTCTATTGAAGCTAGTGTACTTCAATCTAGAATTCTATATGCACTCCTGCTATGTGTTCATTTCAACAGAGAGATTAGATCTGCATGCACAAAAGAAAGACGCAACAGCCACTACTTAACTGAACGGGGAAACTGTTCTGGATGCGAACATTTGATGCGCAAACTGGAGCTTGCTCAGCCAGGATAGTTGGTGGATAAGTGTGGTCTTTATTTTGCACTTAAAGAACAGGCGTCAGTGCAGGGTGGCTAAAAATGTAATCCTGTGCAATTTCCTGTGGCAGGCCACAGTGAGCACAGCAGAGTTTATTCCTGAGTTCACATGTATAAGATTTCATGCACAAAGCTAACATTTCTCAAAACTGCAAATTTAATGGGATAAGAGAAAAATATTATGCTTTTAGGACTTTTTGAGCAAATCAAATGGTCTTTGATTAGAGCAGTTGTGGGAAACCTTTCCCAATTGGTGAGCTGGATCCTGAGCTCCCCTACCCGGGGAAGGCCACTTTGACAGGTGAGGAGGACTGCCCACCTATCAATCACCTGCCATCAGCATGACACCAAGCAGTCAATTTTTTCCTTTGTAGCACAAACTGAGCTCAAGCTGTGCTGCAAGGAAAAATCCAATCCAAAGTTACCACTGATAAGCTGATAAGGCACTGTTCAAGCCTGGCTTTTGGCTGATTCCAACCAGTTTGCTGTTACTCTCAAACAGCTGAACTGCAGCAACAGCAAGTCTCCCTTGCAAAAGAATAAGCAGGAGTGCACTTTAAGGCTCCAAATTGTTCACTGGCAGCTACATCACAAATGACGTCAGGTGTGGGGCAAGTGGGTGTGGTCTTGGAAAATGACTTTGTGGGCCAAACAGGGACTTGTACTAGGTCTAATCAGGCCTGTGGGCTAGAGGTTCTTCATTTCCAGATTAGAGGGATCCTTACAGCAGCGTCTCTAGGAAGGGGTAATTTATCAAACAATGCCCCTTGCAATTCTACAAGGACTGGAACAAAGGTGTATAGAGTGCTGTGTTTCTGTGGTGCTGCAACTGGTGTATTCATGTTCCAAGTCCAGCAAAAGCAAGGGATCACTAGAGAAAAGCAACACAGCTATGTAAACACTATACTTGGGGCCTTGTTGCTTAACCCACCAAACCACATCTCTCTGCTGCCTACGTCTGTCAATTTCAAGTATGAACTGGTGAAGAACCAGCCTTGACCTATGCATTTGTTACCTAGGCTGTTGTGACATACTCCCTCAGTGAAGATGGAATAATTAAAGCTTGGTCACTCCCTTTCTAAAACAACTAAGAATTCAGATATTCTCTGCATGTGGTAGTGTATAATATAAACCTGCAGCAAGGCCTCTTGATGCTGGGGAGTGCAGTGAAAACCTATTCCCCAAGCTAGGCAGAAATCAAAGCTGAGGCACAATGGAGACAAAAACTCTTTCTATTAACATACATTCAAAAAGGAAAACGCTTGAAGGTTTCACTATTAAAGGCACGGTATTTATTTTCTCTCTGAAATGCCATTTTAGGTTTAAACTTCATTTATAATTCTCTACAACAGAACTGTTTCTATTAAAAGTATCTCCTCCTACAATTACTATTTGCTTTCCCTCTTCCTAAAGTATCTCTATCCTCTTTCTCAGTCTATTTCCTCCACCTGAGGAAATTAAACAGGCTTATCCTGCCAGACAGACCCCTAAGCACACCTAGCTACTTTTGTAGCCAGGCTCTATCTGCCATGTAAACTTTCAAATTTCTTTACCAGCCCCATACACTCCTGATTGGCTGTTTCTCTCCCCTGCCATGACTGGCTAAGGGTTTCCAAGATGATGACCTACAGGTATGTCCGTCAGTTAAACCTCCTACTTTGGTTAGGTTTAGAAAAGCTAAAGAAGGGAGGTGGTGTGACAGCAAACAAACAAACAAACAAACAAACAAACAAACAAACAAACAAACATACTCTGCTGATCTGTAACATGGGTGGTCCTTAAAACGATTCCAGGAAGATCATGGCACACACATGCATAAAGACAAAACCTGAAATAATTCTAAACATTGTTTTTACCTGCTAACCCCAGGATGCAGCTCATTCACCACCACTCTCCTACTCCATGCCATGAGGTCCCTCTCCGTGGCCATCTGACTTCTAGGAGCGTTGTGGTGCATCTGCCGAACACCTTCAATTTGACCACTCCGTCTGAGCCCAACATTTGGGGGGGAAGCTATATCCAAACTTGGACTTCTCAAAGCTACCAAAACAAACCAGAAGACTAATCAACTTCCCCCACCGTGTTTGTTGTATCAAAAGAACACCAATGAACACTGAATCCTTCTACACTTGTCTAGAAGAATAACTGGAGATGACTCTTACCATTAGCAGGCTGCAATCTGATTTGCAGAAGATTTGGAGTAGCTTCACTTCCATTAAGTCTTCTCTGATCTTGCTCTCGTTGTAGCTCCCTGATCATTCCATCAAGGATGCTTTCTTCTTGGTCATTAGTTTGCTGCCCAATCACCTGCTCCACAACTTCACCATCACCTTTGCAAGAAAAAGAGCATCAAGTGAGCATTCCGAGATGTACAACAATACTTTATTAGCGTGAATGCCAAAAGGTGTGCCATGGGAGACCCCGAAGCAGGTTACCATGTGCCCATCAAGAACCTTGTGCTAGCCAGTGAGCCCGCATGCTAGTACTGAACTGAACTATTTTCCCTTGACACACAGGTGAAAGAAGAGCCCCGTGCAACTCAGAAGACTGCATTCTCCATTTAAAGTAAGAATTAAACGTAGGAACCGCTTGCTCATTAAAAAAAAGGAACTGTCATCTGGCTAGGTGTTTATGTATGCACAATATTCATCTTGCCTGCAGGTTTAGGATCCTATCCAACGCAGAGCCTGGAGGTCTCTTTGGAGGTCAAGGCTTGTGATCCTGCAGATAAACCTTACTCCATCTGGACTGGAAGAATCTCACAGTAGTTTGAAAACAACCTGAAGAACCCCATCTCAGGGACAACTCACTCGTCCCCCCATAATCCATCAAACCCTTCTTTCAGTTCCTGATTCCCACCCACCCCCAGGTCTCAAGAGCAAATGCAGCAACAGACCTGACAGGAAGTCCAAGGGGCCAGAGGAGCACCTACTTGGCTCACAGACAGTTCTATTGCTGCAAGTCTACGTGGAAGGGACTACTTGGGGGGAGGAAGGTGATCCTGCTGCAAACAATGACCTAGCAGAGCAACTGACAGTGATTATAAGTCTTCTATGAACCTGTACTGGGTTAACATATCATCACTGTCATCATCTTATTTGTATGCCACCATTCCATTCCATAGTTAGAAACCATGACTCCAGCTCCAGCCTGGATCAGCACCAACTGGAAGCAGATCACCCCTATGGATTCAATCTTTTACACCTTTGACCAGATCTCATTTGTGTTGTGTATTTGTTGATTTTTCCAAGTCTCCCTTGTATGGTGTAATTTTCTGGCCTCACTCTGCTAAAACGTTTTTGCAGGTGATTAAACCTATCTATAAAGGTTAAAACATAATGCACCTGATGAAATGGTATCTGACCAACAAATATGATACAATAAGTTTGTAGGTCTTTAAGGTGCCACTAGACACTGTTTTTCATTTCTCTTTATTTTATTCTGAAACAGACTAACACAGCTCCCACTCTGGAATTTGTTCCTAAAGATATTATTGTCACACTTGTCCTAGGACAGTGCTACTCAAAGTGGTAGTCCCTGGACTACTGCCAGTCCATGGGCCATCAGCTGCTAGTCCATGATGAGTTTCCTGCCCTCCTTGCTGAATGTGTGGGTCTCTTGCACCAAGCAGCAGATCCTGCCACCACTGCCACCTCTCTTTCTGCTTTTCACTGCTTCCCACCAGCTTGAGCAGAGGTGAGTCTTTCATGGAGCACTAGGCCTTGCAGTCTTCCAGGCCTGACTGCCTGATTGGGCAGGTATGATGACAGTGACAGCTATTCTCTGACCAGTCAAGAGAGGGGTGAACGAGAAAGGGGAAAAGACCTTCATCAGATCACCCAATAAGAGTTGTGGGGAGAGGAAAATATTATTTTGACTTCTTGGGGGGAGGGATTGGACTGCAGTCCCGTGTGAGTTCACTTGAGCCCTGTATAAGGAAGCACCTACAGGCTGTTCTAATCTGAATCACAGGAACAGGAGTGTAGCCAGTGGTGGAGCTAAATTTTGGGGGCCCTGAGGCTTGAAATGTTGTGGGGGCCCTTCGCAACCAGCAACAAACCACTTCCTCAATAGGCTTTTTCCACAACTGATCAATTAAAAAAAAAAAGTAACTACTACATCTCAGATATTGATTTAAATTGCTGTACTGAATTATCTCACATGTACAAGTCACTGGTGTGAATAAAAATTTCCTTTGCCTTTTAGTTTCCAAGCTACCTTAACACTCCACCTTTATAACATCTGAACTACTGACTCTCAAACTTCAGGATTGTTGAAATATATATAACAAAAAATTAATCATTTTGAGTTGTGTGACTCAAATTGGGTCTATTTTAAGCAATATGGGCTAAAGTCAGTATTAGGGCCCCTCTAAGACTAGGGGCCCTGAAGCTTAAGCTTCATTAGTTTCATAGTAGACGACGCCCCCGGGTGTAGATGCATGTAAACGGATCAGGATCCTGTCTCATGAGAGCCTTTTCTTTGGGAAACACCCAGCTGAATCCTGAACAGCTCTGCACATTCATTCACAGAAGCTCCACTGCATTGGCTTACTCCCAAATACAAGGAGTGTGCATGACACCTTTCTCCCCCACTGCTAATCTTTGCAAGCATATCTATCAGATAAACCATACCAGAATATTTTTCAAAATTACTTTTTTAAAACACACCTCTACACACACTTTCCCAGATTTATTTATTTATTATTCCTTTTCAATAGCTGGTAGTTAGATGTTGTGGGTCACCATGGATGGGGTAATGCAATACAGATTTATCACAAATAATTCTAATTGTATCTATATTGTATCAGTTCTCTAAATCTACACTCTGGTGTTAACTTCATTTCTATTGGAGTCTGTATGGAAAGTGACCACGCCCCCTTACTTCTGTCTACATGCGACCCAGTAAATAAGATCTTGACGCCTGGTAACTCTGATCAAGCCTCTGATAGTATTTTGAAAAGGATTAGACAGTCCCCACAATTCGAAGGGACCAAATTCCTGGACTCAAGACAAAATGTTACACTGAGAACAACCCTTAGTAACTCACATTCTATTAAGGTAGTAATAACAGCTTACTCCCAAGTAATAGACAACTGTGGTACAATAGCTAAGCCTGCATCTGTTACCCTCTCTAATCCCTCCCCTTGGTTTGACCAGGAATGCTATACAGAGAAAAGATTGCTCAGAATATCGTTCAGAGACCTTTGCAAAAAGGGTGACGATAAAACCAAAAAAACCAATTTTACTCATAGGAAGTTATATAATGAACTTATTGCTAAGAAGAAGAAAATATACCATCAGAATAAATGGACACACTTAATAAATGCAGTAAAAGTGAATGATCATAAAACCTTCTGGCAAATAACCTCTGGCTACCAGAATACTATTTTTTAATTGTACCTACCATTCCCTCCCAAACCTGGGTGGACTACTATTTTAAAATACTCAAAATCTCACCCTGCTTTCTTCCAAATGCTGATGAACCTGTCCTCTTTACTATACCAAACTTGCCCCCAGTAAGCTCAGACAAAATTATGGAACTTATTGCAGAGCTAAAACCCCATAAGGCCCCTGGCTCTGATGGGATTTCTGCTGAGGTTTTGAAAAAAGTATTCACATCGGTGGACATCACCACTTGCTAACCTTTTAACTCTCAAAGATGAATAGGAATTATACCATAATCATGATTAACTTCTGTAATCATCCCAATTTATAAAAAAGGTGATCCTGAACAGCCGTGTAATTATTACCCTATTGGTCTCCTGTCCACTCTAAACATTTAGAGTGCTATCTGTTGGATTGGATTAAAAGGAATAGAATTATTGGTCCTTAACATTTGTAAATCAGATTTACAAAATAGAAATCAACTATTGATCACTGTCTCTCACTTGCCTTTCTAGCGGATAAGTATATGAAATCCGAAAGGGGAAATTTATATGTATTCTTGCCCCACATTTATTTAATCTATTTTTGAATGATATGAAACAACATCTACTCGTTGTGAATGGCAACCCTCCTAGGTTAGGATCTAAGGCAGTTCCTATACAGTGGTATAGTGGTACAAATAGTCCTGCTTACGAACACATCGGGTTACAAACTCCACAAACCCAGAAGTAGGTGCCCGGGTTGCGAACTTTGCCCCGGGATACGAACGCAATCCACTTTCGGGGCCACAGGAGGCCTATGTAGGGAATGTGCGCCTCGGGTTAAGAACGCTTCAGGTTAAGAATGGACTCTCCAGAACGAATTAAGCTTGTAACCCGAGGTACCACTGTACATTTATATGCAATGACACTGTCCTCCTCTCCTGCAGGTGGCGCTGTGGTCTAAACCACTGAGCCTCTTGGGCTTGCCGATCAGAAAGTCGGCAGTTCAAATCCTCACGATGGGGTGAGCGCCCGTTGCTTGTCCCAGCTCCTGCCAACCTAGCAGTTTGAAAGTATGCCAGTGTAAGTAGATAAATCGGTACCACTGCGGCAGGAAGGTAAACAGCATTTTCATGTGCTCTGGTTTCCATCACGGTGTTCCGTTGCACCAGAAGCAATTTAGTCATGCTGGCCACATTACCCGGAAAGCTGTCTGTGAACAAACACCAGCTTCCTCGGCCTGAAGAAAGATGAGCGCCGCACCCCACAGATGCCTTCGACTGGACTTAACCATCCAGGGGTCCTTTACTCCCTCTCTTTTTTTTAACCTCTCCTGCACCAGAGTTCTAAAAGTTCTAAAAGCGTACTTTCATTACTGTCAAGGAAATCACCTATCGATTGATTATTGCCAAAGAGTTGGCATCCATCTAAATTGTGTATTGGTAATCAAGAAATCGGACAAGTTAAAAGCTTTAAATACTTAGGGATCACCTTTTACAATCTAAAATGAGTGACCATTTGTGCTCTGCAGACCATTTGTGCTCTGCAGCACAAACTAAACAATTCTATTTTCTTGATGGTAAACAGAATGTGCCTGCAGCGGTTAGGCATATAGAGCAAAAACTGTAATGCAACTCCTTTATGGGATTTCCTTATGGATAACTGACTTTAACAACCAAGTCGAGGGTGTAGAGGCATTCTTCTTCCGACAAATTCTAGGGGCTTCAAAATGTGTCTCCTATCTGGCTATATGTTCAAATTTAGGCCAGCATCTCCTAGAATCCAGGGGCTGAATTATGACTTTCAAATACTGGCTAAAAATTCATTTCAATACAGACCCAGAATGCTTACTAACTTCTTTATTGAGAGACACACATAATTCTACATCGTTTTCTGATATTACCCTCAAACACAGGCAAATAGGGATTGCAATAGATTCCCTTCTTCTATTGGATGGCTCACAAATCTTCTCTCTCATCAAGCAGAGGCTGCTAGATCATGAAATCCAAAAACTCCACCCCTCCCAGCCTTTTGTATGTTCACCTGCTTACTTAGGATTGCAGCCCAACCATGGAGTAATACTTAATTACTTTTCCAATTTAGAAACTCCATCGCATCACAGAGCTTTTATGCTAGCTTGTCTAAATGCATTCCCCTCATCTGTATTGTTTGGAAGGTTTCAAAAAATAGCTACAGCTACAACTTTATTTTTTTGTTGCTTAACATGGTTTCTAAATGATGAACAATAAGGTTACAAAAAGAATGCATTAGAGACAAAATCTGGTAAAGTAAACCATAAAATCAGAAGAAAAAAAAACTTATTTAAATAATATCTGATGAAATAAGGTGTTACTCACCAAAAAGTCTTCACTTAAAGCAAGCCCAAAATTGCATTCAGAAAGATTTACAGTGGCAAGCCCAACCATGTCTACAAGGAAGTAAATCTTACTGAATTTAAAGGGGCTGGCTTGTACATAAGTGGGTTTAAGACTGCATCTTTACTTATGAGTAAACAAAAAAACAAAACACCTTTGACATTAAATTCAGAGGAAAGACTGCTGGTCTGCCTCATCAGGAGACCTTTGTTATTACTAATATTTTAATAGATTATTTTTAATGTATGGTTTTCCCCCATGCAAGACAGAGAGGGACCCTTCTTTCTTGAGTTAACCCATATCCCAGCCTTACCCCAACCTGATGCCATCAAGATGTTTTGGATTGCAATTCCCATCTGTTCCAGCCAGCATATATTGATAATCCAAACCATCTGAAGGCCAGCAGGATGAAGACTGCCATACCCCAAAACAGAAACTTCTTAATAGGCATACTACATTCTAAGAAACTTCATAATAGGCAAGAAACACCTCTTCATTTCAGATTCTGCGATTTAAAAATGGTATACCGTTTGCCACATATCCCAGCTGAGGAATGAGTTGCTCATCGTTACAATTTTCCCGCCCTGGCACCAGTCGCTGGTATTTTGTGGGGTGAGGATTTCCATCCACATCAACTAAGAACGGGGGAGGCATGAGATGCGGCGCCTGTTGAGTTTGTTCATCTAGGACATAGTTATTCGCATCACGGATCAGAGGGCGGTAATCTGTGTGGAAGAACATCTGGTCCGGGATCTACATCGGATACAAACTTAGAAATCAGTACAAATACACAAACATTTCTTAATTCTTCTCATACAACGCATACTCTGTTAACTGTCTTGCTGGCCAGAAATTATCTGTCAAATGGTAATTCTCACCTTGGTCCCATCGGACTATTGAGACTACTTTAGAGGAGCAAACCTGCGTCTGAACTATTTCTATGCACCACAAAAGCTTAGAATTAAGTGTCTTTTCTATGTGGTTTTCATTTTTAAAAAATAAAAATAAAAAAGCAAGCACAGTTCTCACCCTTAGGACTACAAAGAAACGCTTTAATGAAACATGAGGGTGGTATCCTTCAGAAACCACAGATATGAGGTCCTAAGTGGTCAACTTCAGGAGAAGGAGTTTAACAAACTTATTTTTATAACCAATTCACTGCAAACTGTGTAATTTTCCAGTTTTCTTCCAAATTCAACTCAAGGTTCTGGTTTTGACTCAGAACCTTTATGGAGTGCACATCTCGCTAACACACTTTCACATCCTTAAATATTTTTAGGGCAGTCCTGCTCAAAATTTCCGCCATAAATGGGTAGGTTAAACTTCCTAGTGGGCAGAGCAGTTTTTTTAAATAGTGCCCCTAACCTGTGAAATACACTGCCCAGGAGGAACGCCCTTGGCCAAAACTTGCTTTATTAATCATTTTGAGTAATATTATTATTAATAATCTTATTATTTATACCCCACCCATGTAGCTGGGTTTCCTCAGCCACTCTGAGCGACTTCCAGCAAAATTTAAGAAAATAATAAAATGTCACACATTAAAAACTTTCTGATACAGGGGTTGCTTTTAGATGTCTTCTAAACGTTGTGTAGTTCTTTATCTCCATGACATCTAATGGGAGGGTGTTCCACAAGGTGGGTGCCACTGCTGAGATGGCCCTCTACCTGGTACTTCACTTCTCGCTGTGAGGGAACCACCAGAAGACCATTGGCGATGGAACCTCAGTGAACGATGGGGGTGGAGACGCTCCTTCAGGTATACATGGCCAAAGCCGTTTGCGGCTTCAAAGGTCAGTACCAACACTCTGAACTGTGCTTGTAAACATACTAGGAGTCACTAGCTGGTTTTTTAATTATATTTTTTCTTTAGAAATTCTTCTTTATTGTGAGTGCAAAGAAGCTGCTGCTTAAGACAAAGCATGAGCATGTGCACACACACTTCTCATTTTCACACCATTATTAGCAGTTTATAAATCAAGGACTCAGTTCCTCCAGACATTATCAGTTAATCAGTCCTCAAACCAACAGCTATACAATAAACCCCACAGAGTAGGATTACTCTAGAGTAATTAGTTCCAGTCTGAATGTATCCCACAGAAGAACAGCACACACAATCCATTTGCAAAGCTAGGCACTTTTAACATCCCATTAACTTTAAGAGAGATTTAAGCACATTCTTACATTTTCCTTGCAATTCACAGGACTTTAAAGGTGATTCATTCTGGCTGGATGATGTCAAATACTGCTAAACACAGAAGGACATTAAGAGTCCACCAACTCACCTTTTCATAACTCTTATTGCATCCGAATCCAAACAATAGTAGGTGCCCATGGGAATCTGTACAGGCAAAGTGCTGACCATCAGGGGAAAATTTACAGTCAAACACTGCACCATGGCCTTGGCCCTCAATCTGTAAAACACACACAACACCCATTTGGATCTGCTTAACTTTTCTAGACAAATTTATAAGCTGAATTTTCCTTTCTTTTAGGGGTGTGTACCGACAACAAGATTTGGTTCTGACCCTGATTCAGCACTTCAAAAAAACAACCATTCTCAGCTCAAAGCGTTCCAGACACTGCCCAGTTCTGCCCAGGTTCAAGTTCACTTTGGAGTAAAAAAAGGGCTTTGTCATCTTCCGTTCAATTACATTGCCTGCAGATTTCATTCACAATTTTTGGCAGAAAATTTATGAAATTTGTAAGCAGAGCACCTCTTGCCAAATCTCAAGAGGTTAGCTGCAACAGTTCCTACAAGAATAGCATTCAAAGTTTGAAGGAGGGTAAAAAAGAAATAATGAAGATAATGCTAGCAATTACTATGACAACAACTAAAGGCATACTATGGCTTGGCTGGAAATAAATAAGAATCACTTGACACACAATAAGTACATGCAAAAGCACACACAAAGGGACCCGAAGAATGTAAGACTGACAATGGATGAATAAAATCACTTGAGACAAACAGACCACTTAACTCAAAGAAACAGACCAGAACTGAGGGGGAGGGGAGGGTCCACTGACTAAAAGGAACAGGTGAGCAAGCACAGGAGTCAATGTAATCAGGAGCAAATTTGTATCAACGGGAAAGAAAAAGAACTAGGATCTGAAAGTAAAGAGCGGGGAAAGGGAAGGACTGGGCTAAACTTAGGTTAAAAAACACCCCTTTGCTCTGAGTGTGCCACCAGAACTCTTAACATCCCTCCCACAAAGCACTTGGTTTTTGCCAGCACCTGGCAAAACATTTCCCTCTGATTACAAATTAGACCTGCTAATCACAACAGAGTTCTCCCCCACCCCGTTCTCACCCTGCATGGTTTTTTTATATTGTAAACTTAAGGGACGCGGGTGGCACTGTGGTCTAAACCACTCAGCCTCTTGGGCTTGCCGATCAGAAGGTCAGCGTTTTGAATCCCTGGGACGGGGTGAGCTCCCGTTCCTCGGTCCCAGCTCCTGCCAACCTAGCAGTTCGAAAGCACGCCAAAAAGTGCAAGTAGACAAATAGGTACCACTCCGGCGGGAAAGTAAACAGCGTTTCCGTGACCTGCTCTGGTTTCGGTGTTCCATTGCACCAGAAGCGGCTTGGTCATGCTGGCTACATGACCTGGAAAAAGTCTGGACAAACGCTGGATCCCTTGGCCTGTAAAGCGAGATGAGAGCCACAACCCCAGTGTCGTTTGCGACTGGACTTAACTGTCAGGGGTCCTTTACCTTTACCATTAAGCTTATAGAAACTTTACTTCTATTTTCAGCAAGATGTATTTTCACCAAGGACAGCAAGGGTGGGTTCTCTCTGCTTTGGTATGAGGTGCTTTATAAAGATCCTGCATCAACGCAGATAAACACACAGTAATTCTCAGATCTGTGACTCTTAATCATAGGGTCATGAGCTCAAGCCCCATGTTAGGCAAAAGTTTTTCTGTACTGCAGGAGGTTGGACTAAATGACCCTAGGGTCCCTTCCAACTCTACAAGTCTATGATTCTAAGATCTGACCACTCATTCTGCCCATCATACAGTACCATGTTAAAGTAATTGCGCATTTTTGCTCCTTGCTCGAGGTCCCAAATGAAAATATTCCCATCATGGCCTGCAGAAAGCATGATCCTTTGGTCAAATGGGTGAGCTTCCAAAACAAACACTTCATCATCATGGCCCTGCAACAAATGCAAAGCAAGTAATATTTTAAGAAGTAGTTACTGTCCCATATAAGCTTCATGTTACATTCCCCCCTCCCCTGCTCGTCACATACACACAGGTGACCAGTGCCTCAATCTTATGAAGGTGGTCTGCATGTTTCTGTGGTCTACCACCTCAGACTGAAGGCTTCGATGACAGAACATTCTTACATTACAAAAAGGTGTGTCACCCAGACCATCAGATCCTTGTAAAGTTTAAAGAATCCTACGTGTCCACCACTATGCTGTTGCTGAACTAATCCCTGGTTTGGTTTTTTTATGATAGTATTGTTTATTATTAGTTGTTTGCAATTGTGTATTTTATATTGTGCTTTGTAAACCACTTTGCAATTTTTATGAAAACTGGTATATAAATGGAAAAATGAACACCCCTAATAGACACAAAACTAGCATGTCAGACGGGTTTTAACACAGAAAACTACAATGTCAGGTAGACGCCCATATTCAGGGACTTTTTAATATTTTGGAATTGAGAGAGAATGGAGGCATTTCCACACTGACCTCCTGTTTAAAGACAAGGCAATTGTTTTAAAAAGTGGGTAGCTGGAAATGCAAGCAACTCTGCTCATATTGGAGCAGTTCCAATTTGAAGTGGGGACAGGCTCCACAGATATTTGCTGCTGGGGACTGAAGGGCACATCAGCCTCCTGAGTGCAAGTGATAGCTCTACACCAGGGATGTCCAACAGGTCAATCGGGATCCATTGATCAATCCCCGGAGCTTCAGGTCGATCATGGGCTCCTTTTCCTTTGCTTTTGCCTAAGAGCATCTGCCCCCTCACCCCACTCTCCATTTTCGCTGGAAAGGAAGACGGAGTTTTCACTGTGAGGCAGATTGTTTTCATAGCGATCTTTTGGTGAGCAACTAATCCCCTTTCCCCTTTACTTTTGCCAGAAACCCCCCCCCCCACACACAAAAACGGAACTGTCCTCCCTAAAAAAAGTCAACAACTTTGACCTGAACCCCTCCCCCAAAAAGGGGTAGATCACTGCCACTTTTTTTCCTGTGAGTAGATCGCAGTCTCTTAGGAGTTGGACGTTCCTGCTCTACACAACCTAGAAGACAATTGTCCCACTTGCCTGCCCACTGCTCCCAGTTCACCCTACTCCCACAGGTCAGGATTTTGTTATTGGGAATAGTCACACAGGAACAAATCAGGCTGCTCTATTGTTCAACTTAACAATGGAGAATCTTACTGAGAGTACTTGAACACAAGAGCAGCTTGCTTTTTTGGCCAAGCAAGAATTCACCTATCCCTGCTCTTCCTGGGATCAGACAGAGTAATATACATGCCTGTCACAGCATTTTCCAACCCTGTGGGAATTTTTTAAACACAACAGGTATCTGGAAGGATCTGATATTCTCTCTCTCTCTCTCTATATATATATATGAGAAACTTTAATACTGGGGGGGCGGGTTTTAGTCCCACTTATATTATGAAAATTCTAATTGTATTATGAAACACAAGTAATCCTCTCCTGAACAATAAGTGGTATCTTTTATTCATTCAATTCTAAACACGCTAACATTTTCTCAGAAGTGCCTCAGAAGGGTTCCTTCATTGAAGTTTTGGTAAAAAATATAAATATATTTATAATTTCATTAGTTAATTGATCAGTTAGAAGGCAGATGGATAGTAAACAACAGGAAAATCTTGTTTGATTGATTAACCAACCAACCAACCAACCAACCAACCAACCAACCAACCAACCATCAATTGGTTAGAATGCAGGAAAAATGATAACAGCTTTCTCCTCCCATTAGGAAAACGATACTAATTTGATCAATTATTTTGTTTTCTGTATATTTGTTTTGATGTGTTTCTGATAAAAGATCACCAGTCCTTGGTCCGCACCACTCCTGGACTCATCTGATGCTGTTTGCAAGTTTCTCAGCTGTTCTCCACAAGCATGATCAGAATCTTAATTCTTAAAGATGCCAAAGCTTAGTGCCAGACCCCAGTTCAGTGGCACACAACAGAGAGAGCACTAAATGCAGATCCTCTTAAAAAGCTAATCGACTGAAGGTCTAACTTACAGTTAGGTTGTGAAGAAGCTGCCCAGTAGTAGAGTTCCACACTTTCAAAAGGAAATTGTTGACTGCTGTAATAACAGTAGTATCATAACGATCCCAAGCTACCATAGTCACCTTCAACTTGGACACCTTGTCTTCCCCAGACACTTGGCTATTTCTGAGAAAATGTAGACGTTAAAGAAGAATCTAGTCAAATGAAACTTTCAAGTACCAACTTAGAGCCAAACTAAATGTGACACTGGGAAATCTTTGATCAGATTGTTTTTTGAAGATGTTAAAAGCAGCCATGGGATACATCCTAGGAACTTACCCCTCCCCATCCACCTTTTGGGCAGCTGCCCCAGAGGAAGAAACTACAGGTTCCAAAAAGGTTACTAGTCCCGCCCACCTGTCGAAGTGGCCTACCAGGTGGGAGTGAGGAGCTGAAGATTCGAGCCACATGCTACATCCTGTTTCCCACCCCTTTCTTTAAACAAACAAACCCTTCCAGTTATACATCATACTTGGCCTTAATTTCCAGATGTTGGAAACAGATTATCATCACTAAACCATTGTCAGTAAAAAGCTGGCCAGATCAAAACAATACAGTCAAACCACGGCTCCCAAATGCCTCCATTTTGGAACATTTTGGCTCCCAAAGGCCGAAAACCCAGAAGTAAATGCTTCGGTTTTCTAGCGTTTTTCAGAAGCCGAAAGTCCAACATGGCTTCTGCTTGAGTGCAGGAAGCTGTTGCAGCCAATCTAAAGCTGTGCCTCAGTTGTCAAACATTTCGGAAGCCAAATGGACTTCCGGAATGGATTACGTTCAATAACCGAGGTTTAACTGTACATGCAAACAGTAGTATAAAGGAATTTATTTATTTAAACCTAACATTTTTCAGCTGCCAGAGAATACATGTAGAAAATGCAAGTTCTGTGAGCATTACACATTCAAATTTTGCTGAATCTTTAGAGGAAACAAGAAATGGAGCATAAGTAAGCTTATAAAATAACCAAATTCTCTCTGAAAAGATCTGCCTTTTATATTCCTGATAATTATCCTGTTTGGTTTAATGCTCAACACAGACTACAAGGTTCCTTTCTGCGGAAACTCTGTCAGATTCTAATGCAAAAAAGAGCTCCCTTCTAGTGCAACTCACTGTGTCTCAACCAGGTAGTTAGTTCAGAAAGTAGGCCAGTGCTCCCCTCTAGAGAAATGCATGTGCCCAGTAAGATGTACTGTAGCTTTACTAATTTTTAACAGCAAGCCCCATGTGCCACACGTAACATGATGATGGGAAGCAACCAGATGGGTGCAGCTTAACGCTACTATGAATACCATGACAAAACTTTCCATAGGTAACAAGATGGTTTGGTTTCCCCAGAAACCCTGAGTTACACAAAAGCCACAACAGGAAAATGGCTAGAAGGGAGAGATGCTGAAACAGGTGAAGAAAATGAACATTTCTGGATTACAACCACAGAAATAAATATTACTGTATTTTGAACATTTGAATTCCTTTGTCTATTGAGTTTAAATTATAAACATTTTTCTGCCTTTTACCCAGTCATCTTAGTCGCCATCTCCAACACTATACTCTTCCATTCTTGCTGCTGATATTGCCAGATTCTGGCTGTTCCATCTCTGCTTCCACTGACAAATCTTAGTCTGTATTTTCGAGTAAAAGGGAAAAGGAAAAAAGTTACATGTGTAGGGCTCTGAAGCCCCTCTGCTTTGCTCTCCAACCTGCTTTTCCCCTACCCAGTTCAGAATTTCGTCTACTGGCACCCTGAACTCCTGCATAATAATATTTCCACTTTATTTTTTTAAGGGCCACTATCTTGTGATTGACCCTGCACTGGTACCCACAAACACACTTAACACAAAATGCAGCACAAGGGGGCAAGGTATGCATGTGCCTTTGATTCAGGGTAGCTTCACATGCACGTTCTAAATGACAGCAACATCTAGAAACAGCTTTCATGGCTGAACAAGCCAACCCTAGAACTCTCCTAACTCTTCAAAACGCAATGCTTTATACCATGTGGTCAGTTCACAAGCTCACCAACCAGATATTAAACATTTAGTAAGTATCGGAACAAAACTCAACTGAACTGGCTTCTAGTTGCTTATCAGATGTTTTTATATAGTGGCTAATTAACAGGTAATATTTTCATTAATTTCCTTTAATTAAAATCACTTAGTAAGTGGGATATACAGGTTTAAAAAAGTATAATACTGAATAGCTATCCACCACACTTCACAATGCAATTCAGAACACTTTGTCCCAGCTGAGATGTCACAGCCTAACAACAGTTTGGCTACTCATGCCATTTTTCAGCTTTGCCTCTTCAACCCATTACATGCCCCAGTTAACTATTTCCTGGTTGCAGCAAACCATAGTACGCTGTTCAACCCAAGCCAAAATTGGAAGCGCAATTTAGACTGCCATTTTCAGTTCTGCTTTGAATCAGAAGTCTAAACAGATAGAACGTTGCCATTGATCTGTTTAAGATAAATCCCTTATTTTAATTTAGAAAATGTATATACTGCTTGACTGTAGTAAAGCAGTTTACAAGACGTTTGTAAATGACTGTTTATATTTCACAAGTAGCGTAAGAAATTAAAAAAATATTATGGAAAATCAAATACAGCAATAACATCATGGGAGAAGAACAAAAGAAATGCTTACCTGCCTCCACTGTTGCAGAACTGAACAGCAACTACTTTGTCCTTAAAAAAAATAGAAAATAATTGTTTTCATCAATACTTTTCTCTACAGTCAGCTTATGTACAACCCAGCTCTCCTCCATCCACATGTTTCTAGAGTGTCCAAAACATCTTAGCAGCAAGTGTCAACAAAACATCCATCAGCCCTTTATCTGACTCATCTGTCTTTTGCCCCAGTGTATGGCCAGCAGCATGTACTGAATTCTATGAAGTCACAGGCCAGTGTTAACTGAACAAGAAGGCGGCCAGCCCTATGCCCACTGGTTCCTGAAGATCAGAATGTATCTTGTGTACCTATTGCTCCCTGAGGTCACTGGCATACCACTTTCAGCCACCATGTTTCATTTGGATACCATGCATGCACAAATTAATACCAGTAAGTATTGGCATTCTATGGAGGGGCACCTTCCTATTTGCTATCCCAAAACACTGGTGCTTTGATCACCCACCACTCCACATAACCATGACATTGGCTCAGAGCACCATGTACTTTGGTCATGGCATCCCATGGCCTTGCTGCTTCTGTCAAAAACCAGACAGACACATATCACTTTCCTTTACAGCAAAATATATTTGACAGAAAAAGAAACTACACGCTGCAATATTTTTGCCAAAACTAATTCCACCATTATAAGTGCACTGTATTAATCTTAACACCATTTCTGCTTATTGCAGAAGGTCCTGGTCAATTAGCATGAAAGTTTTGTTAACCAACCATAGATTAGTCTCACAACAGCAGTCTTTGCACGCACAAAACTTCATGGAAAGCACCATGCTCCCTAGGCTGCAAAGGCTCCCTTGTTTGTTTCAAAAGAGAAGCAATTTTTCTTGAATGTACTGTGAAGCAGCATCTTCCACAGAAGATAACAAAGATGTTTTCCAGACAAGAACTTTTATCAGGGTAAGCCTGTGTTAAAATGCACAACCTAAACTTCTGAGCAGGGTTTTTTTTAAAAAAAAAATGCAAGTGTGATTTCCTGCTTCATTCTTACCGTATGAGATTCTAACACAGCAGTTTTCACAGCAGTCTCAGAACCCAAGTAATATATTCTTATCACATGGTCAGTGCTCCCTGTTACAACAAACATACCACCTAAAAAGCAGGAGTTGGGCAGGAGATAAAGACAAGAAGAAAAAAATCAAGAAACCTTACATTTTTCATTCAGCAAATCATGATTGTTGTTCAAATGGTATTGCCAGATTTGAAAAGTAACATTTCAAGAGAGCAAAATGTGAACCATGTGATGCATTTTTCCTTCAGGAGCTGTGAATTCTGAAAGTGTTTTATTATTCAAAGAACACTGACATCTATATTTGGCAAACTAAACAGATAAAATGCACACAATTATCCAAAACATTACCATAGAATTACTGCACCATGGAATGTCAGACTAGACCCTGCACCGCCCCCTCAATTTGGCACAATACAAGATCATGCTAAAGGTCCACTAAAATGGCATTAAGAACCTCAAGTGCTTTGCTGAAGTACTTTTTATAAAGAACCTAAACAGCAAGGAATGTGTAACAGTAATTCACTTTATTTCAGGTTTCAAGAGAAATACTCAAGGGTGGAAATCCTAGTAAGACAAACTGCCTACAAAGTAAAGCTGCTAGCAAAATCAACCTGTACTAGAACTCAATATAGATTTAATGACATCTGCCCATGTAGAGATGGTAACACGGAAACAGTGTCCCACGTCCTCCTATCCTGCCCCTTTTATAAAGACCTAAGGAATGAGATTATTACTCCACTCATTCTCCCCAACCCCGGCCGTCCACAAGACATTATACTGTTCTTTCTCTTTTCTGATACGGACAGTCAGACAACAGAGAAGGTCGCAAGGTACATCGAGAGAGCTGTGAAATTGAGGGCCACCATCTGAGTGACAGACGTGTTCATCTGACGGACCTCTTTTTGTTTGTTTTTATCCCCTTTTATGTTTATTTTATTTTATTTTTAATTCTTGTATAGCTGTGGCCTGTTGGCTTTGCTAATAAAGTTCTGATTCTGATTTAATGACATAGTGTTGTGAAAAGTTAATGCTTGTGCCTGAAGTTGAAAGTTCCATCAATTATATTTTCCAAGAGCAACCAATGTCCTAGATCCCAATCATTTCCTAGATATTTTTGTCAATTAATACTGGCTCTGGTTAGAATCTTCCTGAAGTCTGAATTTTCCTTAAAAAATTAGTTGTGTTTTCTGAACTAGTTAGCGGTTTCAAAAACAAGCACCAACAATTTTTTTTGCAGAAAACCATTTCCTACGTGGTTTCTGTTCCTGAAATATATATACATACCAGAGCTGAAGGATGAACAAGATATTTGAACGCCAGGCCTTGACCTCTCAGCAAATTTGATTGGATGATCACTGAAATGTAAATATGAAGCACTTTAATTACTTCATGGTGCAAAGGTTATTATATAAACCTGTTAAGAAAACAATTTATATTTGTACAATATGAGCTGCTAGAACTGCAGTAGTCCATAGAATACGATCCCGGTTACTAACATGCAGAGAAAGTAACATCCTCGCAATGTTAACACGTTTGCAAAATAAAAATTGGTAAGGTGTTTGTCTGCAGACTGTCAAAACTAAACCAAACCTGCATAAAGTTCGTGAATACAGATATACAGAATCAGTTAAGTTATAGTTTTCCTAGAAAGGCTTGATCTTCTGCTTTTTCCCAAAGGCTATGAATCTACTGGAGCCACTCGACAAAAAGAAAAGCCCCTTTTAAAAAAGCTATTTTTTAAAATCCCAATTCAACTGAATACAAAAATTGGTGTGCTAGAAGTTTGACTGGAGAGGAATCTCAGAAATGTAGGCTAAATGTCTGCCAGCCCTCCCTATCGAGCTATTCTTAATGTTCTTTTACATATGGAGAGGGTAGAAACATCTGACCTGTGGCTGGGATGTAGCCTACTGCATAAAGAGTTACATGTGTACTTCCACCCACTTTGCCTCTGGTCACACCCATTTCTTCCTCTGGTGCTGCCTGTCGCCGGCATGTGGGGCCCCCCAGAAGATTGCTCAGGAGAGAATGCAGCTTTCAGGCTGGAAAAGGTTCCTCACCACTGGCTTAGCGAAAGACCAGTGAGCAAATTATGCCAACAGTACCCATCAGATTACAGTCTACCTCTGCACTCCCACCTGAAACTACAAATGTCTCACCTGTGGGACAAAATCTGGCTGAGTCAGAAGACTGAAGTTGCAATCCTTTACCCAATTTCCTGGGAGTACTTTTTAGTAGAAATGTATAGAATTGCACTGTTAGGAATACTCTTCAAGAGGGCAATTTCCTATTCACTGTGCTTGTAGGCTGTGCTTGTAGGTGGCGCTGTGGGTTAAAGCCTCAGCGCCTAGGGCTTGCCGATTGAAAGGTCGGCGGTTCGAATCCCTGCGGCGGGGTGCGCTCCCGTCGTTCGGTCCCAGCGCCTGCCAACCTAGCAGTTCGAAAGCACCCCCGGGGGCAAGTAGATAAATAGGGACTGCTTACAAGCGGGAAGGTAAACGGCGTTTCCGTGTGCGGCTCTGGTTCGCCAGAGCAGCGATGTCACGCTGGCCACGTGACCCGGAAGTGTCTTCGGACAGCGCTGGCCCACGGCCTCTTGAGTGAGATGGGCGCACAACCCTAGAGTCTGGCAAGACTGGCCCGTATGGGCAGGGGTACCTTTACCTTTAGGCTCTACCAAAGGACTGAAGATTTCAATGAGGATACACAATGGTAAGAATCTACAAAGTTTTGTTAAAACATTTGACTTAGCAAAAAATTAATTCATCTCTTTTCACGGCCATATCAAACTGCAGCCTACAATTCCATTCTTTTACATAAAATTCTAAAAAGGGGGAGGTTCTTGGAGCTTAATCTGAAGAGACAGCATGGACAGAGCCATGCCAAAGTTCGGGGGGGGGGTGATGCAATCCCTGATGGCATTAGATAGTCCTGCTTTGCAGGAGTGTAAAAATTTAGGCAAATCAATCAACAGAATAAATCTCTAGGTTGGGAAATATCTCCGCTTCAGCTTCCACTCAGTTTAGCATTGGAATGGAAACTTTTTCCAGCCCAAGGGTCACATTGCCTCAGGGACAACCTGCTAGGGACGGCATGCCAGCATTGAGCAGGTCCAAAGACAGAAGTGGGTAGTGCAACAGGCATGACTCTTAGCATGGTATAGCAGTCTGTATTCCCATCACGCAAAAGTCACAAGTTTTACATACACGCACCTCCACTGAGGCAATCAAAAAGAATCATCACAGCTCAATTTCATATTTGTCAAGCAAAAGCACTCAAGGAGGCCACAGAGCATGGCTGGTGACCCCAAGAGAGTCTTAAGGACCAGACAAAAAGGCCAAGAGAGCTGCAACTGTCCCCTGGGTCTAAGGTTGCACATCCCTCATTTAGACCATGTTGAACAAAATAGAACAACGGTTCAGCTCAATGAAAAGGAGCTTCTAGGAAATACAGGATTGCCACAGTTCTGAATTCTCCATCCAAAACATCAAGACTCAAAAGTAATGTGCCATTGAGGCCTTTTTTGTGGCCTTTCACAACATTTGATGCCACGCCCCCCACTGCAGTGGGCTTGGGGAAGGAGGTGTGAGGGTTCTGACAGGATCCTAGAGTCCTCCTGCCTCCTTCCCAAAGCCTAGTTAGCACTCTTCCAGCTTTGAGAAGGAGGCGGGAGGGCTCTAGGAACCCACCCGAACCTTGCACCTAGCTTAGCCAGCTTTGGAAAAGCAACGCAAGGGGTGGAGGGGTGACAGATTTTTGGGCTCACTTCCCCCCAGTGGAACAATAGTGTGCTGCCCGTGTTGAATTACTATTGCAGCCCACTTGATAGAAAACTTGGACAGCCCTGGTTTAAACCCTACAATGCTCTACAGTGACCCAAGGTACATATGGTGATGTTTATAGCGCAGCAGAAGCTAAGTCATATTGTGGCACACCACCAAGCTGACCTGAGAAAACACTGATGTGTCCAAAAGCAGAAAACTGAGCTAAAATAATAAATCTAATGAAATATACGTACTTAAATTTCATTGTATCTGAATGCCATTGCCAGAAGCAGATAGTCCCATCAGCACCTGTAGAAGTGAGGTATCGAGTTGTTCCTTTTCTTGATGGAGAAAACTAAAGATTTTAGAAAAAGATATTGTAAATTGGTTTTAGGATTTCCCCTCATTCTTCCAGCTTAAAAAAAAACTATTTTACTGGGCATATGAAACACACTCACTGAATAAATATTGTTCTGGACTGCTTTTGACCATGAGAAAGTAAGCAAAAAATAATAAGGCTAATCAATAAAATAGGCCCATCACAAAATTGTTTGATGGATGGAAATTTCAAATTTGAGATGGATTTAACATGCATTTGGTCAAGCAAATGTAGTCTTGTATCTCAGTGCTAAACAAAAGCAAAGGAAAAAACAACAGTGTTCATCTACTTTACCTGTATAGAGGTTATTGAAGCTGTGTGGCCAAGCAGCACTGCAACTGGTGCACAGGTTCGAAGACACCAGACTCTGACTACTTTGTCACAGCTGCCTGCAGCAAGGAGGGTGTTTTCATAATTAACACCCATGTCAGAAATTTCAGCCGAATGTCCTCGGAGTGTTGAGAGCAAACGTCCGTCATCTGTAGCCCAAATTTTCACCAAGCAATCATCCGAACCCTAATGTTTCACACAAAAAAAACAATATCCAAAGTATAACATGCAGAAGTGCCACTGTTTTCACTATGACCCTAGAGATGTATGTATCCCTTCTTTTTGCTAACTGCCTGAGTGCCATTAGGTTTGGTAGTAGTAGTAGTAGTATATCCCTGGCCTTCCTCCAAGGAGTGCAAAAAAGCGTAAACAATTTCCTGCACCCACCCACCCTTTATCCTCACAACAATCCTGTGATCACAATAGTGAATGTGTTTTGGTCTTGGGTCAACCCCCGTTGCTTTATCATTTCTTAGCACTGCTGCCACTGGAAAATGACCTTAATCCAACAATTAAGGATAATTCTATTGTATTGCTTATGGCTCATATGGTCATTGCTCAATAATGGAATTCATGTATAATGCTATTTAGAGATAGCATTTAATGATGTCTGGGATTTAGCCCTGTCTTGATGTCGTACACAACACAGACAAGTGATGTGTGTTGCAGTGAAGAAAGACTGGTTCAAGAGGGTGGATGGACTATACTGAAGAATAATAATCACATAAAATGTAATGATTCTTTTAAGGTAATTAATTTTCTGTTATCTATTCTGAGTCATAAATAAATAAATATTAAATACCTTCATTGGCATTTAAAATCACTGGGATAATTAAAAGGACAAAGGTGAAGCTGTCGAAGGTCATAAGGTCACACTGAGTGTCTGAGTCTATACTAATTATTCTACAATCTGCAACTGGATTCTGTTATGTTTACTCAAAGCTGCTGTTTTGTTTTCTTGAAGTCAATAAAAAATATTTTTAAAAACCAGCCTGTGATGTTGTGATCACCCTGTGTGATGTTGGACTGAGAGAATGAAATTGACTCAAGGTCCACTAGTGATTAGGGATTAGAACTCAGATCTCTCTGATGACTATGTCCAGTACTTTAACCACTACAACAGAATGCTTTCATGCCCTGTTTGAGAGTGCCCCAGAGTCATGTTTTGAGTGTTGTGAGAAGCAAAACAAATAGCTAGATGGATCTCAAGTCTGGTCCATCCTAACTTGGAGGGCTTCATGCTGTCCTGCAAAGAAAATGCTACAGTTGTATGAAGGACCAGCAGCTTCTGTAACATTCCCGTAAGTTGTTTGTGAGCTATAAAAGTAGCAAACACGAAACCAAGGACATTACATAACATTCCTCTTGGAAAAAGTGGAGTTTCTAGATGATTGACTATAAGCAAAATATAAAACCTTTTCATTTTCTTTTTAAAGGACACATGCATTCTTTCTTTTCCTTTTCTTTTTTAGTAAAGATCACATAGTCTTCAACTGGTTGGTTGGGAGCCACTGCCACAGAGGTATGGAACCTCCGAATATGAGTTTAATTGGGCCGTAAGGTCTCATCATTTGTCCTAAAGACCAATTCAGCCAAATACCCAATATCATATAGATATGACAGCAGGTGTGGGCAGGTAACTGCAGGACTTGGATGAAAGGGTGCCTGCAAAGCCCCCTGCAGGGCTGTTGGTGCTTGGGAAGCACAGTACAGGATTTTTGCAGAAGTTTTATTTCAAACCACATAGGCAAAAATGGGCTACCAAGTGATTTACGGCTTTACAACTGGGCTGTCCCATCCAACTGCCAAGCTTGACCCACAAGTGTGTGTGAAGATAAAGATCCAGCCCCCTGGTCAGCTCCAGTTCCCCATGTCCAGATCTAAGGTAGATCACAACAGAAGCATTACCTACCACTATACAGATATATGCTAAAATATATGAGGGGTAAATAAGAAATGAAGCCTCAGATGTGCTTGATTTAAAGGTGGTTCCTAGGTCCAAAAACGGTATTTTGAGAGAGCAAAACAAACAAACAAAGTCAAGCAATGTTTTGAAATATTGCAGTTTTCTTCAACTCACTGTGAAAATTCGCCGCCCAGTGCGATCAAAGGCTACACAATACACAGAGGACAGATGCCCAAGAATTCTCTTGTGCATCTTGATGTGCTGGTAGAAGGACGAGGGGAACAAATGGCTGAAACGCCCATATCCAGTTGTTTGCCTGGCACAGATTATATTTACTAAAAGCGAGGGAGAAGGGAAAAACACAGTTATCCCAATGACTTAAACTGCTGTAAATCTACTTATCCACCAGTGAAACAGAGGTTCGCATGGCAACCATTAGAGCAGTATCAGGTGTAACAACAGGTCTGGCCTACTTATGGCTAATATTAGTTGAAAACATGTAAGGCCATCTAGGAAGAAGTCGTGGTGGGTGCAAGGGGACTACAGAAGCGCCACCCTCCCACTGAAAAGCCCCTACACAGTATAAGGGCTGTTACAATGTGTTGGCATCAGTAGTATAGGCCTGGCAGCGCCAGATTTATGGTCCTCAGGACCCTGTGTATGGTCCTCTATATTCTTGCGCTCAAAGGTGATTTCACCAAAACATGCTGGGTATTTCACTACAGTGGTACCTAGGGTTAAGACATTAATTCATTCTGGAGGTCTGTTCTTAACCTGAAACTGTTCTTAACCTGAAGCACCACTTTAGCTAATGGGGCCTCCTGCTGCTGCTGTGCTGCCACACGATTTCTGTTCTCATCCTGAAGCAACATTTTTAACCCGAGGTAATATTTCTGGGTTAGCGGAGTGTGTAACCTGAAGCGTATGTAACCCGAGGTACCACTGTATTTTATTAAACGTATTTAATACCATTTTGAACATTGCCTCTTTTTTCCGCTCTTGCTTATTTTGTTAAGCCTCCTGTTACTGTCATTTAAAGCTGTTCCTTTCAAAGTTTCTGGTTTTTTAAATAAGCACTTTTATTTTTGAGCCAAGCTTCACATTCCGTCACTGTTATACACACACATATCCAAAGTTGGGTTTTGAGATTTTTTTCTTGTTTATAAACAAAATTTAAAATTATTTATTTTTACTAATGTTTCAGGTTTTATTTTTGCTCAGTAGAATCATTAAGTGTTATCTACCCCCACCATAATATCTTTAAAAGAGGTCATCTAGATGGTGAGTCAGTGGATGCTGTTTGCTCACAATCAGGATTTCATTTACTGCCATAATTCAGCATCTACAAATTAAACAAATTCCCCCAGACAAACATGTCTACGGAATGAATAGTCCTGCCTTTACAGCAAGAGACTAGATAGATGTATTTTTGTCCTTTCCATTTTTTTATAATACAACTTTTTCTTATAGGAAAAGTAGGTGCATATTTTAATGCATTCTACATGTACCATGGCAGGAATTGCTGATGATACTAATAATGTTCTGGCTGGAAAAAAATCCCCTGCCCCATTATATTAATGCTCTTTCTATGATGCCATAAATCTAAGTTAACTTTTGGGCTAAAGAAAAATTTCCAATATAAGAAGCCACTCCATAAATAATAAACATGCACTTAAACACTGTAAGTTATTCCTTACCCACATTTGGTGGTTTTGAATAGTTTGAAGGTACTTCAGGGGGCCTTCCTCTGTGGAGAGCTGCAAATGCTGATACTTTCCAAGCTGTGTGCCTACAATCTATGTGAATAAGATTCAAAGCTGGTAAAAAAACTTGAGCTGAATGCTTGAGTTCTACAACCAATACTGCTTTGTTTTGCCAGAACTATGAAAGCCATGACTTCTCTGAGCTCGTTCTCATTCCTCCCTTCTCTGTAAAGCTATTTCTGGGAAATGCTTGTCCTTATTCAGAAAAAAGCTTTCAAGAGACGCAATGTTGCCTGTTTCAACGTTTCATTTCAACTAATTACTTTCTTTCTGTCTATTTGCCCATTTATTTTCAATGTTAACCAGAAGTGCAATTTATGTAAAAAACACAGAATAACATGTTATTTTCACTGCTTGCTTTATGTATGGTAAGTTTTTTTATATATAAAGTTAAGCCACTTTCAGGGCCTCCGTAAAATGGTACTAGAGGTTTTAAAATATGACAAAGGAAAAATGCCACATATCTTACCTTTGGCTGCCCTTAGTAATGACTGCCGTCCCACTCCCAGCAAAGTCTGCACCCCAAGCACACTCTGTGGGATCTCCTTATCCAATAAAGGTCCAATGCGTTCACAGATTTTGAGAAGATAGTTTGGAGGGATGTGAGCATTGGCTGCCACCTAAATTATTTTTTTAAAAGATAATTAATGTAAGAGCTTTTCTTCTATTTCCCCAACATATCAGCATTTTTCAGTTTATTGAGTGCCAAGCTCCTGTTTTGTATTTATCTGATTACAAAGTGGAGGGAAATGTCCTCTATCCCACGCCTAGCACAGAGAGTACCTCAAAATACAATGCAGTAAAAGATGAAAGGAAGCAGCACATCTGCACCAGCACTGGTGCAGGTACAGCCTTTATATTCACTGCAATTGGGGAGGCACTTTTTTCTGAAGTGCTTAACTTCCCAAGAGTGTTAGGAATTATTGTTGTTGTTGTTGTTTAGTCATTTAGTCGTGTCAAACTCTTTGTGACGCCATGAACAAGAGCACGCCAGGCACTCCTGTCTTCACTGTTAGGAATTTTCAAATTTTTTCATTAAAAAAATAAGCTAGAAAGCTTAAAAGCAAAAACAAACAAACAAACCCAAAACTGTGCCCAGTTCCTAAACTGCTGTGAATAGCAGTCTCCTTTGAACTAGTGCTCTCAACCACACCATTCTCAGGTGAAGAAGCTGCAGACACAGAGGACATCATGGAACAGAAGGAGGGTTTGCTCTCAGAATCGGTCTCAAATATCCCTATCTCCTTGGGAGTTCCAGTATCAGAGAAGCCTGTGATGCCAGTGCCTCTCTGCTTGCATTCCTCAGACTTCAAGGAATCAAATTTGGAGGCCACCTAGAACTTTGGCCTCCCTCATGCCTTTTAAGAGTCGAGACTCTGTTCATGGAGCAAGGAATGTTGCTCAGAGGAAGCTGCAATCCTCTTTAAGGCTAACTGGGTTTTTTGCTTGTTGGAGCAACATTCAAGCCTGCCCTGTCCAACCGCCACTCAGAACTGCCCAACTTGCTTGTTGCCTTTTGAATTTTGATCCCTGCTTTGCCTATTCTTACTTAAATTGACTGACCCTCTGCTTGTGTGTCCACCAACCTTTCCTTGACCTGACTTTGCTTCCTAGTTTTAGAACCAGTGCTGGCAGTATGTGGCCTGTTGTTCCTAGACTCTGTGCCAAGCACGAAGGCCACACTTGGGCAAGAACCCAATTACACAGCTGGTACCGCTGCCTAGGACACAACACAGTAATTGAGCTAGTACAGTAAGCCTCCAACTTATGCACATTAAACTTGTGTACACTCAGGTTTACACACATGGCAAAAAAGATTAAAAATTAGAAAGGAGGCAGAAAGGGGCAGGGTGCTAGGGAAAATGGCATTGGCAATCCCAGCCCCCACTGAACCCAACTATACACGATTCTGGCTTTAGGCACAATCTGCGGAATACAACCACATAAGTTGAATTACTATACAAGATTCTATGAATGTGCAGCAACTCCCAATAAAGCTTCAACCCTCCTCCCCCAACAAGTCTCTGACTATGTCTTGATTCAGGCATTGCACCAAACTGCAACTTGTGCTTCCAAATGAATAGGCAAATAGGAATTTGGCAGATGCTTATCTGCTTTCATAGAAATCTGCCTCACACCAGATCTGACCATTTGTCCATCTAACCCTGCGGCCTGGTGCACACTTAAAAAGCCATGATTATCAAGGTCAAAACCGCGCCAGAACATACTGCCTGGTTGCTCCTGCTTCACTCCTACCCTAGTGATCATAAAGCCATGGTTTGTTCTTGGCTTGCTGATCATAGTTTCTTGGGGAGAAAGAAACCACAATCCTGGTTCAGCTGTAACTACAAGTCAAGGCTTCATGGCTTGTTCCTTCTGTCTGTGTCAGTGGAGAAGCCAAGTGGGAGTACACTGGCAGCAGGCACGAGCAGTCCTGCTCAATCCTGCGAAGCCATTGGCCATGGCTTATCATTATGTGTCTTCCTCCATGTTGTGTCTACTCAGGGTATCCTCACAGGGGAATTGTTCATGGAGTTTTCTTGGCAGGGATACTGGAGTGGCTTGCCGGTTCCTGCTCCAGGTGGATCACATTTGGTCGAAACTCTCCACTATGATCTGTCCATCTTGGGTGGCCCTGCACGGCATAGCTCATAGCTTCTCTGAGTTATTCAAGCCCCTTCGCCACGGCAAGGCAGTGATCCATGAAGCAGACATTATTATTACATTATTATTAGTAGTATGTTGGTTGCATATTTGCTCTATGACTCTTACAACAAGCCTGTTTCATTGTGCTTGTGTGATTACCCTTATTGTTGCATTTCTTGGAGTTTCCAAAATCATGGATATTTCAGCAAACTACATTTTCCCACATAATTCCCTACCTGAGGAAGGATCACATAGAGGCAAAAGCAACCATTTTTATGTGAAATAGCTATAAGTAAGAATTAACTCCCTTTTCTATTTTGTCTACACAGAGAAGAATTATATGTGTAACTCAATGTTTAGTTCATCATCATAAAAAAAATCTGTTCAGTAGTAGAGATGGATTGTCTGTATACAAGGCTGGAGTCCTGTACTACTTTGAGCACACAAAAACCAGTAGAAAATATTACCATGATATGCAGAATTTAAAATAAACCTAAGCTGACTGGCTGCAGGAGCTTCCTGCAGCCAAACAGAAGCCGCGCTTTGGTTTCCGAAAATTTTAGAAGTCAAACAGACTTCCAGAACAGATTCCATTTGACTTCCAAGGTACAACTGTATTAGGAACATTTGGCTATTCTCTTCACACAAATTAAAATATGTTGCATAATCAAATTTTGCATTTTAATGTTATTCCAAATTCTAACATTTATAGCTCTTTAAAATTCATATAAAATGAGGATTCTCATAATTCTCACATGATTATATAATTTAGCAGTGAAGTCTCTTACTATTTATTGTTAATTCACCAAAGAACGAAGGGTGGAATACATAGGTCTCCCATTTCTCCCTTCACAATACCCCATGAGGAAGCTTAGGGTGAGAGAGTGCTGCTTGCCCAGGTAGGAATTTAAACCAACTAAGTCAGGAATGGAGAACCCTTTTCGGTCTGAGGGCTGCATTTTTTCCTGGGCAACCTTCTGGGGACCACATGCCAGCAGTGGGCAGGTTCACAGGCAAAAGTGGGTGCAGCAATGAATATAAGCTAAATTCTACACACACTCCTCCATATCCTCCATCCAGGCAAGTGAAAGTCATCATCGTTCAAGGCAAAACCACTCAAGGAGGATGTGAAGCAGGGCCTGTGAGGGATGTGGCCGGAGGATAGCCCCAAGAGCCAGACAAAGAGGACTAGAGGGCTGCATTTGGCCCAAAGGCCTGAGGTTCTCAACCCCTGCTCTAAGGCAAACATTCTCTAGCAACTTTGCCACACCAGCTCTCTTGCAGACAAGGGAGGGGACAGGGATAACAGATCAGAACAGCAACCTGCCTAAGGTTACCAAGTAAATCCTGCGGGTAAGCTAAAATTTGAACTACACACTTCACAGCTTACAAACTGCATTAAACCAGATCTCTGCAAGTATCTAGCAATTTATATCCCACCTTCCCAATAGTAACAAATGCCCAAAGTAGCTTATAATACTGTGTTCCTTAAAATCCGAAAACTACTTAAAAAGCTACAGTAAATAAGGAACAGCAGTAAAACCCAGGGCTTATAAATGTTGCAAGTGTGCTGAATCAGTGGGCACATTTGCACAACCAAATCTTAGATTAATAGCAAGCAGTGGAGAGCTGCTCACAGCCCCTTTCTTGTTGCCCAGATGACAAGACCCCATTCTCTGCCTCACTGATGTGGTCCAAAAGAAAGCAGAGCACTACGTTTGGGACCAGCTTGGCTGCAGGAGTTGCCAGAAGGAGGTTATAAGGCGCCATCCAACCATATTTGTGCAGGATTTACTGCTTTTCTTCTCCCAAAGAAGTTTAGGTTCAGATTTTCCTTCTCCTAGATGGGCTATCATATTTTTCTCCCTATAGGACGCACTTTCCCCCCTCCAAAAATGAAGGGGAAATGTGTGTGGGTCCTATGGGGCGAATGCAGGCTTTCGCTGAGGCCTGGAGAGCGAGAGGGGGCGGTCGCACTGACCCCTCTCACTCTCCAGGATGCTATCCGCAAGCCTTGGGAGCCCGCGGGAGTTCCCGCCGGGCTCCCACGGCTTGCGGAGAGCTGCCTGCATCCCGAAGCCTGGGGCGCGCTGAGCTTCGGGCAGATATCCGCAAGCCTGGGGAGACCAGCGCGACTTCCCGTCGGGCTCCCTAGGCTTACGGATAGCAGCCTGTTCTGGGGGCTGGGGTCGGGGGAAGCGCGAGCTACCCCAGCCCCGCGCCTGGGGGGGAAAAATATTTTTTTTCCTTTATTTCCCCCCCAAAAACTAGGTGCGCCCTATGGGCCGATGCGCCCTATGGGGCGAAAAATACGGTACTTTCCCAGATTGACAAGCCCCATCTGCCCCACACTTCTGTCTACAGCATGTGCAGAAACCACCTTCTTGATCGTTGGACTTACTATTGGTCCCCTCCGCTCAATCCGCCACAGCCTGTCTTTGAATACAAGGGAAGTCTCTAACTCACCAAAGGTTTGAGAGAACCATTGGCTACCCTCACCTGGTTTAGCTAGTCAGTCGAAGCAGTTTCCCAGGTGTAGCCAGTTTTGTATGCTGACAGCTTCTAGGAACCACAGGTGAGAGCTGAGTGCAGGGTGGAGACCAAAGAAGACAAACTACCCCCCAAGAAGCACAAAGTGTTCCCCACCAGAGGTACTACTGCACATAAATTCATTATAATAAAAAACATCAGAGCACTAGCCCTTTCCTTAAAAACAGTGAGTTCCCAAGGATTTCTTTAACTTTTAAAGTTATAATGTAAATTTGTGGCTCATGGCAAGAAATTTTTTGAATAAATGCTGCTTGTTAAGTAACACTGCCACAGCGAAACACATTTAAATCAAAGGTTGGGAAAATACTACATAGTAGCACAGTTTTCAAAGAAAGATTTTTATGCAGGAAAAATGATTTCCAGTTGTTAAAAACAACAATAAATCCCCAGAGCACTAAAGCTGAGAGATTCCTTACCCAAGGTATTTCTTATATCTTGTTGATTTTTTTTATTGGCATATCTGAACTGACATATTCACAAGGAGAGATAATTTGCAAAAAATCTCATGTTTAAGTCTCTGTTCCTCTTTTTAAAGAACCATCTACACAGATAGAACACGGATACCTGAACAAATAAAATTATCTGGCATAGAAATAACTTTTTTGATTTTTTAATATCTGGCCTGAAAAACAATATAAACTTCAAAGATATAGAATAAAATAACTCAAAGGTATAGAATAAAATTCTAGACATGTATGGAAATCAGATGCCTAAAATGGCATCTGGGGGGAATATTTTTCCAGGGCTATTTTGTGGGGCGCAAAGCAAGGGCTCCAGCTGCCCATGATGCCACTGCTGTTGGTGCTGACCACTGCCTCTGTTGCTTGGCCATGCATGACCATCCTGTCAGAGAACAGCTTCTCTGAGATACGGGTGGAGTGCTAGGTAGTAGCGGTGCTTCGGCATGTGGCGGCGGTGCAGTGTCCCAAGCACAGCGGGCTCTTGCTGCGACCACAGTGCCAGCACCTGGCATGCCTTTCCCAGGCATCCCTTCCAAAGTCTGCCTGCCCAGCCACAAGGTGTGAGCACTCCTGCCCAATAGTTCCCACCATTTCCTGCAGGTAAAGGGGAGGAAACGTGGGCTAGTTTGTGTGAAAGAGAGAGTGTGTGCACTGTACAGTTGCTCTTTGGGCGTTTTTCTAAAAAGAAAAACAGGAAGCCTAGTATGCTCTCTCCGCCCCCCCCCCCCAGGTTAAGTTAGATCAGGGATAGCCGACATGGTACTTTCCGGACATTTTGGATTAAAACCATTAGCCCAAGCCATCATGGCTGATGGTTAGGCATCATGGGAATTATAAGTCCAAAACATCTGGAAGTCACCATGTTGACCACCAGTAGATGAGCAGTAGATAATCCTACCCCCAACATTCTAAAAAGCAGGAGAGATGTAGAGTTCTACTGCCAAAAGAATACCTGTATTCTACTAGTCAATAAGAAGGTTGTTTGTCTAGTTAAGTATCACATGTCTATGCACCAGGCATACAAGTTACTCCCCTCAGAAAGTTCAGTGCTCCCAACTTCACAAACAAGGACTTAAGATGAACCCTGCTGCATCAGGGAAAGTACTGTTCCAACAGGGATTTAGTTGTCCACTATAAGAACAAGAAGTTCTTGGCTATGGCCTGATCCATCATTGCTCTTCTTATCAGGCCAAAGGTCCATCAAATCCACCACACTGCTTGGTACACCGGTCAACCTGACCCATCTAGGGAGCTCACAAATTGGAGAATGAAGCAAATAATGTGACACACACAGCCAATTCAATCAACTGGTATTCAGAATAATACTGCTTCTGAAGCTCCAAGTTTGTTTCATCTGTGTTGGCTACAAACTATTAATCTATCTGTCAAAAAGCGATCAAAGCCCTTTTAAAGATAATTTAAGATAGCGGCCATAATCATATATTATGACAGGGAATCCCATAAATTAATTACATCAGTGTAACCTATACAAGTGATCCCTCTTTTTATTATTATTCTTTTGTCTTGATGGAATTGTCATAGATAACTGCCTAGCTGACCAGAGGCAGAATGGGACAGGCAGGAGAATAAAAACCAAATTAACCAAGGTCAGAACAAAAGATAGCTGGGTTCTGGTGGCTCAGTACATTTAATGCAGTGCTGCAAATCAATAGTTATCTTAACAATTTGCAAAGTGAACAACTAAATAGCGCAATTTGTTTTCACCCTTGGTATGAAGCCCTGAAAGGGTAGACCAGAGGCCAATTAATCTGTAAATAAAAAGCCACTTGATTCTAGCAAACAGGTACGATTGGACAGACATTTGGAGTCCTGGGTATGTCAAGATAAGGAAGAAACAAAACAATGAAGCTGCTTTGTTTTGTAAAAACAGCTGCCAGTAAAGAGAATGGGGAGAATATTCATGCTTCTTAAACAGGATTTGTTGTTATGCAGTTGGTGGTCCAACCCCTTTAGCAAGAGGGCTACTCTGATTACACTATAGTTCATAAGCAGAACCCAGGGGTCCTACCTTGAATAAAATATTGGGGATCCCAATTAAGCCTTGCCCCCACATAATCAAATGATGCAGTGCATGGACACCATCTGAATGACAATGCCTATCAATATTTTTTATGGGGTGGCTAGGAATTGGCTCCTATGGCAGACCCCCATCACCACTAATAGCTTTGGGGCAGCCTTGCCTCTAGTCTTCTGAGCTAGAGGAAAAGCTGAAACCATGCAATTTTTACTCAGAGTACACCCACTGAAATTAGAGGACCTAAGTTTGTCACATTCATTAATTTTAATAAGTCTACTCTGAGCAAGGCTCACATAGCTGGACTTTACCACTGTCCGGCCTTTCTGGCACTTGTAGCTAATGAATTATATGACATCATGACCATCTAGACTTTTTGCTATAATTTACATATTAAGACACATATACTCTTTATTTGATTTATGAAGGAAATAATATCAACCTCCCTTACCTGGTGCCTGCAAAAGCAACTGAGACAATGTATGCATGTAAAACATTTTTTACACTGAAAATGTGCTACAAAAATATTTGATCCACGATCCTATCTGCACTTGCTCTGCAGTCTTCCTCCAGAGATACCTTTGGTCTCTTTTCAGGGCAAGTTAATTATTTCAGCCTTGTTTGTCTTCTGCTGGTCTGTGAGAATTATATTTTATCTTGCTGTTTTGATTTTATTTACAAAATTGCCTTTTACTACATATTTTAAATTTAGAACACTACTTGGAGAGGGACTTCAGTCTGAAAAGCAGTTGAGACTTATTAGAACATATCTGCACAGTGCATTGCACATCGTATTGTTATTGTGCTTCTTTGCATATATACTCCTGACTACACTAGTAGCAAACTAGTTTAATTCCCAAATGGCAATGTATTAGGGGCGTTATCTAAAGCAAGAGCATCTGCTCCAGTTTAGATAGTTACAAAAAAGTAATAGTAGCTCAGTGAAAAGCATCTGCTTGCCTGCAGAAGGTCTCTTGTTCAATCGCTGCATCTCCAGGCAGGGCTGATAATGTTCCCTGTCTGAAATCCTGGAGAGTCACCAACAGTCATTGTAGACAATACTGAGCATGATGGATCAATTGTCTAAGGGTATAAAGCAGCTAACTAGGATCCCAAGTATGAAAATGACTATGCTGATGTTGTGCTTGTTTGTCAAAATAACACTATTTACCCTAAGGCTCAATGCCAGTTCTGACACTATCCTTTGCATCTTCAGAATGGGTCAGGAGTAGTTTGGTAGATGCCTTTTAAGTAGAACTGCAGATTTAGAAGAATCATATCTAGTCAAAAGGCCTGCCAGTATGCAGGGAATCCCGTACTAGCTTTGTATATAAGTCCACAAAGACAAGCACACAAACACCCCAGAGCAAGGAGACTCGGGTCTGATAATCTACTCATCCAGGCAAATGGTCAACTCCAAGTCTAACACATCTCCAATAAATTATCATCCAGCTTTTTCTCGGTAAGTTTAAAGCACATCTATATATGGACGCAAGAAACTTAATAACTTTATAGGATATGCAGTTCTCAGTACCTTCGGATTGCCGCTCTCAGGATTACCTGGGCAAGGCAAAACAAAAACAAAAACACAACCTTATGGGGTAAAAAAGGTTGTTTAAAAGGTATTGCCTCCGTTTAAGGAAAATATAACTTGAAGAGAGTGCCTTAGCTACGGGGGGACTAGCATGGTTTTTTGCCCCAGGTGAAGCCTCCAGACAGGCACCATTGAGGCTCACTGCCTGTCTGTGTGAATACAAATGTGCATGGAGGTGCCAAACAGGATCTTTGACCTAGGTGAAAAACATCCTAGTTTCATCCCTCCTTGAACACCTTGCATTGGTCTATTACTATAGTCACATAAATTAAAACTAGGCATGGCTCTATGAAGTCAAGAGATCCAACAACTAGATCTGTCAACCTCTAGCAACTCATATTCACAACCATTTTTCTTCCACTATAGAATGTACAAATGTGCTGAGTGCATGGTCATTTCTAATTATAACCACCAGTATTGGTTGAGTATATTGTTCACTTGCAGCAATAGAATAGGAGAACCTTTCCTTACAGAAAGATTCTTCCATGTAAAATAGGTGTCACAAGTACTGGTAGCAATTACTATAGTATTTGCTTGTGTAAATATACCAGCCAAGTATTAACAACCATATTCCTATCTAAGTAATATTTCATACCTATAAAGCTTGATCATTGACTCACAATCAAAGGAAGGTTTCCTGAAATGAATGTCAGAAATATTTAAGTACCTTGAAAAGTCAGTGAAGACTTAAGAGAAATTAATCTGATCTCCTTAAATTCACTTTATTCCCAGTCATAAGATCAGCAAAAAAAGAAGGAAGAAGAAATGCAACTTCTTGCTTATAAGAAATTACAAATCTTGCCACACTATTCTTTACATGGTTTTCCATCAGTTGTTTTTCATATTCTAATTGTACTGGCTTGTTTCTGTTTTGCTTCTGCTGGTTTAATTTTCCTGCTGGCGTTAAAAAGACTGGGTCGGGGGAGAGAAGCTTGACCTCAAATGCTGGAAAAATTAAACTGGGCAAGGACAGAAGGGTCCATTCAAACAAACTAAATCATATTCTTTCCTGCTTACAAGTTTTTCCTCTCATATCCACACTCAAAGCCACACTCAGCAACCTGGAAATATGGAGGTATGTTTATATTACCCAGTGAGATGAAATATGTTGCTAAAGACCAGCAGCCCATCCTTATTAGCTTCCAAAAAATAAAATATTAGGTATAGGTTAAGAACTAAGGATGAGGAACCCGTATCACCCCAGGTGTTGTCAGAATAAAACTCCCATTATTCCTGATCACTGGCCATGCTAGTGGACCGTTCCCCATACATGAACTAAGGGATGGAATTAGCCCTAGTAAGCAGCTTCAGATCATCATTTATAATATATTACAATTTGAAGCGAAGTACCCACTAAACAGTTGAACATGCCCAGTGGCCAATATCAGGGGTCCTCAAAATGTCATAGGTAGACAGTGGTCAATGAGATTCATTCAGCTAGTCCACAATATGGCCACATTAAATATGCATATTTTATTGCTTCATTTTTCCTTATATTTTATTGTATTACAACATGAATTCTATGGAATGTAAATTATAATAAAGGAATACAATCTATAAGAATCAAAAAGCAATAAAAATAACAACATCATACAGCATCTAGCATAGTGCATTAGTACAAGCCTAAAAGGGAAAGCAGCAAAATTTTCAGAACTACTTGTATTCCGCAAAAAACATAAACCTATGGAATTAAGGTGGTCAGAAAACACATCAGTAGGGTTTAGATCAGAGGTGTAACAATAGTCTTCCTTTCCTCAGGAGCCTCTAAATTAAACAGGAGTACCAGACATAAGAGATAGGAGTTTATAATTCAAAAAAGTAGTGAACAATTACACTAACTGTGCTACAGTAGCAGCAGAAGCAACCATACAGTGTTGACTTTAACATCATATTCCATATAATGATCGCCACACACAGCAACTGGCATACTCCAGCATTTGATGACATAGCCCATTTTAGAATCAAAACCAGAAATGTATTCTAAAAATATGTAATATTTTATACTCAGTAAATCAGTTTGCATTAATACACTTCTCACAACTCACAACTTGATGTGCCACATTATCATCTCACCAGCACAAATTGTAAAAACGAAATGAATCCAAGGATTGCCTTCCAATAAACTTTCAGCCCTTCTCCCTATTTACATTCCCCTTTTGGTCAGCAAGAATTACAATTCCTTTATTTCTCAAGCAAATATGAATGATTCCCATGTTTAAAGCAATGTACTTCCATACTGATCTTCACCATTCATAAGCAAAACTTAACATATAATACTCACTATAATTTGTTTACATTTTACATTTTGATCTAAAGTGTAAAATAAATATCTATCAGCAAATGCTCTGTTTCCATATAATATGGCTATGCAGTGAGAGTGTAGTATTTTTCTTTCGAATGCTGCAAAAAAAAAACCACCCTTCTGTTCAGTTCCTATCTTTAAAGCTGCAACCAATCAGCAGGCAACTCTCATTTGCAAACACGGAACTCCAGCTTGGTAGGTGCAGAATCATTGGCCTGAGCTTTGTACGTGCCCTCAGATAACCCTCCCCGTTCCCCGATTCACACAAAAAATAAACCAGGAACCCCTTCCCAAGTGACTAATATTAACATTACTTTTCCTTTCTCCCTCGGCTGGAGTAGAAAAGAAGGAGAAAGGCAATAACTCTGCCATATCTTCCATAGCTGAAACAACCCCGACCCCACCTGCAAGTTTAAAAGCCAGCCTTCACTCACCAAATCCTCAAAACTTCTTCGATGCTCTTTGCCTTGCCAATCCAGGCGACTTGGGATCAACTGAGTGGGGGGGGGGAGGAGGTGCAAGGAAGAGATACAGGTCTTGCAATTAAAAGCGGTGCGAAATGGAGAAAACAAATGATTCCCTTATCTCCCAACAACTCCCCCACTGATTCTTACAGCTGCATGCCATGTCACTTACACTCAGCAGATGGGTGTAAAGAAAAAAACTTCTGAAGATAAAGGAAAATAGGTTTACATGTATAAGCTGTCCTACTTAGTGTGGGAGAGAGCCCTTTACATTTCATGCAGCTTCTCCTTTGTTGGCCTGGAACAGTTCTTCAGAAAAGAAAGCCTATCTGGCCGTTCCACAAAGCCTCTACTAGCTCCTTGACCAAAATATACCCACTCCCTCACTCATTTGCCACCCCAGGGTATCCCACAAGCAAGCACTACAGGGGGAAATAATGTTCCTTTCCTGAGCAGATAAAAACTGCATGTACTGTGTTGTCACATTTGGGGTGGGGTGGGGGAAGGGTGGAGGAAGAAACAAGGACTGATAGTAGCAACACCTCCCTCTTTCTTTATCTTTTTAAGAGCCAAATGAAAGGTCACCAAAAGCAAGCACGGTTTCTTTAAATTGAGACAGCTGCTCCGTGAATAAATATAATTTAAAAACAAAATAAGAGGGGGTGGAGACGGAGGCTTCGTTGCAAAGGTGTGCAATTAATACCTATCCCAACAAGTTCTTCACGGATAGCAAGATTTGTGGGAAGGGGTTAACGAACCAGGAGGGCATTTGCACGGCTACTGAAGCGAGGATAGGGGTCAGGGGCTGAAGAGGAGGCATATATTAATTCGGCATTAATCAATCCCTCACACACAGCCCAAAAAAAAAAAAAAAAAAAACCCACTCAGACCACATGCTGGGACATTACCTGGTGTTCTTCCAGCTCCTCCACCAGCACCTGAGGAAAAAGACATACAGATACACACACACAAAGAGCGTGAGGGGAGGCAATAGAGGTCCCTTCCCCACAACCCCCTGACTTTAAAAATAAAATAAAAATCCAGCTCCATTCTAGAACAAGACCGCCGCCGCCCCCCCGACCGACCACCACAACCACAACCACGCTAGGTTTTGCCCACAAACCCTTCACACCTGGGCAGATTGCTTGCACGGTCCGGACTGGAGAAAGCGGGCAATTAGGTAGTACAGCTCTGAGGAGAAGAAGAAGAAGCCAGGTTAAAGCAGGGCGAGGGAAGCCCAAGGAGGCAGCCTCCGCCTCAGCCCCCGCGGCACCCGAGACTCACCGGCTTCCAGCTGAGTCGGGGCGGCCGCCGCCATCCCTCCTCTTTCCTCAGAAGAAGGCCCGCCAGGAAGGAGCACCGGGGGAGGAGAAGGGAAAGGCGCCGCCGCCGTCGCTGCCGCTGTTGGGGATGGTCCCTGTCCCAGGAAAGGGCGGGCGAGCTGCCTGCCTGAGGAGCGGCTCCTGTTACGACCGCCCGGAACAGCCCCAGCGGCTGGGTATATATGCTGCCGCACGCCGCCTCATTAGCGCCTCGCCGGCTCCATATAGCCCCCGCCGCGGAGGAGGGACCGAGCCCGCGCCGGCCCTCAGACTGGCTGCTCGCCTGAAGGGGAATGGAGGAGGACGGAGAGAGGGGAGAGACAGCGGCGGCTCCGTAATTACGGGGTGAGGGGGGGGGGATAGAGAGAGAGAGAGAGAGAGAAGGGAAGCAGACAGGAAGGCTGTTCAGTAGCCGAGGGAGCCTCCGGCCGCATGGGGGCGGTGGAACGGGCTGGCCTGTGGGAGGCGGCCGAGGCGGCGGTCGGAAGAGGCAGGGAAGGCGGAAAAGGGGAAGGGGGCTTGGGCCTAGCGGAGCCTGAGGCCTGCGCACCCCGAGGGCCTTGGGCTGCCCCCCCCGATTCCGCCCCTCGGCTTCTGCGGCTTGATCTTTGCCCCAGATTGGGAAGAGGTGGCCATGGTCGCCGGCTGTCAGTTTCAGAAATGTCGGCTGCTCGCTTGCTGCGTTTAATTTGCTGGTTTTATCCATATGCAAAATAAAAGATTATTATTTAAAACCCCACCCGTTGTTGTTGTTGCTTTCAGGAGTTTCCGAGCTCCCGATCTTCCTGCCCGACAATTATCCTCACGCACCAGCCTCTTGAGGTAGGTTAGGCTGAAATAAAACCTCCCTAGCCCAAATAAAAAAAATTCCTTCCAGTAGCACCTTAAAGACCAACTAAGTTAGTTCTTGTTATGAGCTTTCGTGTGCATGCACACTTCTTCAGATACATGCATGCACACGAAAGCTCATACCAAGAACTAACTTAGTTGGTCTTTAAGGTGCTACAGGAAGGAATTTTTTTTATTTTGACTATGGCAGACCAACACGGCTACCTATCTACTACTCCCTAGCCCAGTGAGCGTAGTGGTGGAATGGGGGATTTGAACTTGGACCCCCCCCCCCAAATTCGGTCTTGGCAGGGCATGTATGGAAATGTGGCGATCACTTGTCAGAGCTGTCAACATTTCGTGCAAGGGAGTTCAAAAAGCACACATTATTATTACCTTTACACACTTAAGGCAGCCCTGTTCAGGGAAGTTTTTAACGTGTGATATTTTACTGTATTTTTGGTTTCTATGGAAGCCGCCCAGAGTGGCTGGGGAGGCACAGCCAGATGGGCGGGGTATAAATAATAAATTATTATTATAAGGTAAAAGGACCCATGGATGGTTCAGTCCAGTCAAAGGTGACGGGTTGCAGTGCTCATCTCGCTTTCAGGCTGAGGGAGCTGCCATTTGTCCACAAACAGCTTCTGGGTCATGTGGCCAGCATGACTAAACCGCTTCTGGGACAACAGAACACCATGACAGAAACCAGAGCGCACAGAAACACTGTTTACCTTCCCGCTACAGTGGTACCTATCTACTTGCACTTTGACATGCTTTCAAACTGCTAGTGGCAGGAGCTGGGACAGAGCAATGGGAGCTCACCCCGTTGCGGGGATTCGAACTGCCGGCGTGCCAGCCGGCAAGCCCAGGAGGCTCAGTGGTTTAGACCACAGTGCCAACACACTACAGTCATACCTTGGGTTACAGACCCTTCAGGTTGTGTTTTTTCGGGTTACGGACGCACCGAAACCCGGATGTACCGTAACGGGTTACTTCTGGGTTTCGGCGGTCGCGCATGCGGAGAAGCACTGACTCGCAACATGCGCAGACGCAGTGCTGCAGGTTGCGAACGTGCCTCGTGCACGGATCACGTTCGCAGCCCGAGCATCCACTGTATGTTGTTGGCATCCACCTATTTTAGAGACAATGGGAGTGAAATCAAACTGTTGTGTTAGTTGCAGTGAAGCAACCTTTTCAAGGCGCAAGCCTGGGCAGTGTGTGTGGAAGTCCTGAGCTGCCCAGATGTCAAGACGCACACCCTCGGCCTCGCTAATGTGGTTCAAAGGAAAGACCGGTATGTTTGGCACCAGTTTGGCTGCAGGAGCCTTAGGAACTCCACACATGTGTAGGGCTTACTCCTTAGCCTTTTCTCCCAAAGATGTCCCACGAGGCAGCAGAGGTTTTGGATCAGAGTTTTCCTTCTCCAGATGCATGGGCGTAGCCAGGATTTTTGTTACGGGGGCATAACCTCAGACTTGTAATGATTTGATTTATTGATTTGGGGAGCAGCTCCACGCCCCGCCCCCCGCTATGCCCATGCCTAGATGGGCTACCTTCCCAGGTTGACAGGCCCCATCCGTCACTCACTTGCCACTACAGCACATGTAGAAACCACCTTGTTGACAGTCCACTCAATCCACCAGAGCCTGTCTTCACATGCAGGGGAAGTCCCTAACCAAGGGTTTGAGAGCTATTGGCTACCCTCACCTGCCTTAGCCAGCCAGTCAAAGCAGTTTCATGGGGTGTAGTCACTGTTGCATGCTGACAGAATCTAGGAGCCACAGGTGAAAGCTGAGTACACATTGGGGACCAAAGGTGGGCAAACTACCCAAGAAGGAACACAATGTGTCCCCCACCAGAGGTACCAACCCACCCCATACACCCCCTTTTACACTATAGGCATTGCATTATTGAGATATGAGTGGGCTTTATTTTGGGAAATGCTGGTTCCTGTGTGTGCATTGGGTTTGTATGTGTGTCTGCTGATGCACAAATAAATGATATGACTAACATTGGGTAGGCAGTTAGACCCCTTGCTTAAGAAATGTTCTAATTTCAAGCAGAAGGGTGGTTTTGCTGCGTTTTGAGGGGTCTGTTATAAATATTCAGAGAACACAGCTGTTTCTTCATGGCAAAAATTCTGAAGCGGGGTTTCTTAGCTTTCCATTTCCAGAAATATTTTTAGTGTAGTAGTTGCTATTATATTAGTTTAAGAGCAAAACGAGGATTGGAGGTGCTGCCTTGATCTAAGTATAGTCCTGCAAATTGGGGGGGGGCATGGGCATAGCAGGGATTTTTGTTTGAGGGGCAGGCTTTTGTTGGGGAGCAGAACCTCAAATTTGTATTGATTTTTATTGATATTGATTGATTTGTGGGGCAGCTGCCCCTTCTTGGTTATGCCCATGGGGTGGGGTGTTAGTCTGAATACCTGGGCACTCCTAATTCCTGGATCAGCCAGGCCAGCCTGATAATCACCTGGGAGATCAGCCAGTAATAAAGACAAGGGGAAGATAATGGGCCATTAAGAAAAACAAATGGGAGGGGTCCATCCCTCAACCCAGAGGTCATTTGGAAGACAAAAGAGAATTTTGAAGGAGAGTTTCAAGCATTGCGCCTGGAATTTTTGCATGATGTGAGCTGAGTAGGGGGGTTGGGCTGAGAGGTAAAGTGGGAGTCTGTAAAACACAACCAGTTGGAAAAGGAGAGTCAGAGCCATGGCTGAGGTCAGTTTGAAGCCAAGGTTGCAGCTATGGGAGAAGCAGGACCTTCTTATTTGTTCTTTGCTTCTAATTTTCACCACCCATTCCTTTATTTTGAATATTTTCTTCTTTCGCTTCTTTTTAACTTTCCTTCTTTAAATTTGAAAACTTCCAGCAAATTTCCAGCAAAAATATGACAGTTGTTCTGATTCGTGTCAAATGTGGCAGCATCCACTTTGCTCCTCAGGGTGCCACCCCCATTTTTTTTGCCCACTGTTGAAAGGTAGACACTACTTCTCTGCCTGGTGGCACATCAAAATATGCACCATCCCATCAAGTTAACAGCTGAATATTTTTCATTTGCAAAGTAACAACAAAGCTGATTTGTGGTGAATGTGGAATAGTAGGAAAGGAGGTATCAAGAAATACCAAAAGGAGAAGGAAGTGGGTTTAGAAAGAAGGAAGTTAAAGTAAGGGAGTATTCATTCAAAGGATTACATATTTTTTTTATACCCTACAAGGGTTCCTGTTTTCCAGGGAGGTCCCTGATTTAGAGAAGCTGTCCTAGTTTCTGATTTGATCCTGGAATGTCCCGCTTCTCCTTAGGATGTCTGTACTGTATTATCATTGGAGAAATGTTGGAGGGCATGATAGATGTCCCTCTTTTCAAGAGAGAAATGTTGGAGGGTATGGAGTTATCCAACCACCGAGCTGCCTGAAGGCAATCTTGTATAGTTTTTTAATGTTTGATGTTTTATTATGTTTTTAAATGTGTTGGAAGCTGCCCAGAGTGATCCAATAAGATATGTGGGATATACATAGCAGAAATATTATGGAACGGGGCGTCCCTATTTTCATCAGAGAAATATTGGAAGGCATGTTATGACTATTATTTCTCCCTTTTTCATGCTTCATACACTAACAAATTAGCTAGTATCTGTTATTATCTTGGTTTTTCTTTATATTTCCAGTTTACTTATAGCATTGTTCTGATTATTAAGGTTTCATGTAAAATTCCCCCCCCCCCATAAATCTTGGGACCAATAATATAGAAATGCTGTGAAGCAGTTGTTTCTGAAGACGCTAATAGCAAATTGCTTATTCTAAGACATTCAGTAATTTCAAAATATCAGCCATATCCCCAGGAGCTAGGTTTGATGCTCTAGCTCAGGCATGCCCAACAGGTAGATCATGATCTACCGGTAGATCACTGGATGTCTGCGGTAGATCACTGGCTCCCCCCCAAAGAAGCTGAACAACTGTGGCTCCCCTAAAAAAAGCTCTGACCTGAACCCAAAAAAGGGGGTAAATCACTGCTAGTTTTTAACTGAGTAGATCACAGTCTCTTGGGAGTTGGCTACCCCTGCTCTAGCTGTACAAGTTGTGCATTTTATACTCAATAGGTTGCATGGCATCCTTTTTTTAATTGATACCTACTCTACAGACCGCCCCCAGCCCCCCTGACAGCCCCGTTTTGTGTGGCAGCCCCTCTTTTTGTACAAGTGCCCCGGGGTTCGGGCGTTCTGTTTTTGTTTTTTTTCGGCTGCGGCAGCTGCATTGGGAAGGAGACGTGGGAGTGCCTTCCGAAAGCCGAGTTAGTGGCTCCTAAGCTTTGTGATGAAGACAGGTGGGACTCTAGGACCCTGCTGCCTGAAGCCAGGCAAGTCCATCCTATCTCAGCTTACGCTTCCATAGAAGGATCATCGGGATCTTTGCCATCCCTTCCCTTTCTGGCTTGGAAAGGCACCCTCGCCATAGGAAATCTCCAGGAAGCGGCATCCTCAGTGACTTCTTTCCTCTACGACCCCTCCAACGGTGCCGCTTCTTTCTTTTTCTTTGACTCCATCGGGGATTCTTACTGTGTCTCCTCCATCACCATCACCGGTTCCCAAGAGCGCTTGTCTTTCGCGCGCGCGCGCGCGCGCGCGCGCGCACACACACACACACACACACACACACACACACACACAGGCTTAAGCAAATTGATATTTATTTTATTTTATTGTTATTTCTCCACCACCATCATATCGCTCAATGTAAAGGGCTTGCGGCTTGTTCTTTGTTTTCCGCTCCAGAAACTAAAAGGGGATGGGGGGGGGGGAGACCAAAATCCTCTTGCAAATCCAGCCCTCCAAAAATAATTCCCCCATTTGGCTACCTGAGCCATTCATAGATGGAGCAAGGGTGGATGTGCTTGCCAATTGATTTTTGGGGTGCTTTAGTTCAGTGCCTGCTGTTGGGGGGAGGTGTGCGGACAATTTGCAGTTATTTTTTTGTTTTTCTGCCTGCCTGTTGAAGCCCATCCCCAGTCATATTTGCAAATTTACTTTGAAGTAAGTAACCTTAACTGGAGTTAAGGTTTCGCTCCCAGGCAAATGTGCAGGACTGGGCTTCAGGGCTGCATTCGGAATCTTTTGCATGCTCACATGAGAGTAAACCACTGATCTCAAGAATCTTTGCAGTAAAAGCATACAGAATTGGGCTGCTGATCTTTTTGGCCCTGGCCTTGCTCCCTCTTTCGGCTCCTGCGGAAAGGTGACTTTGAGACGCCTTCCCTCTTTCAGCCTAACTGGCAAATATATGTGGAATATATGCATCTGGAAATTAAGATGCAGATTATGTTGATGACTAGGCTGCTGTCTGCAAATTACAATTGCTGGGTTTAGATATATTGTGATGTATTTTAAGTATTGGTTTTAACCAGCTTGTTTTTGTTGTTCTTTATTTTATAACTGATTTTTGAAATGTTATAAGCCGCCTTGAATCCCAATTTGGCAGGATAGAAATATATTTCATAATTAATAAAATAAAATAATATGAGAGGAAGTGGGTTGGAATCCATGTACATTACTTTTGAGTTTCTTGGAGGATAAACATACAAATTTAGTAATAAGAACATAATTTGGCATCTCACTTATATTAGTGTGGCTCAATATTAAGAGTACATATTTTTAAATGTGTGGTTTTTAAAGCACAGAATATATAAGAAATATTTCCACACTAAATTATAGAGGAGTAGTGAGCAGAGCTTCATACACACAGAGCTGCATATACGCAAGAATGAATTCCAATAGGGACAAATATAAGGCTCTACACTTAGGCAGGAAGAACCAACCAAACAAATGTTAAGGTGAGAGACACCTGGCTTACCAGAAGTACAGAAGTACACATTAAAAGGATCTAGAGCAGTGGTTCTCAATTAGAGGTCCAGGAGCCCTTGGGGGTCCTTGAAATGCACTCAGGGGGTCCACGGCCCCATCCCTTGCCTCCCCCAAACAAAAATTTTGTCATTTTTGCATGGTAATATCACAATTTTTATGGTCTAAAACAATATACTGGCCAAAATTGGTTTTGAAATCACACTGCGATAACAATTTTGACCCTGCAATATGCAGCAATATATCACTCCTCATGCAAGGGATGGCAGTTGATTTCAAGGCACCACCAATAGGATGATAAAACAGGGCAGCTGATCACCCTCAGTTCAAGGCACCATGGCACTATCTTCCCCTGGAACTGAGCAGCTTTTCTCATCCAGCAGGAAAGCAGCAGCAGCCACAGTGGAGGTACATCTTCAGTGGCTGCCCCACTGATGCATACCCCCCCATCCCAATCCCTTCCTACTCAACCCATGCAGTGGAGGTGACTCTGCTTCCTTTCCTCCTTCCACCCATAAAATCTCTGCAGCTTCTTCCCTCATCCCCATGCCTGATCTCCAGTTTCAGACATTGTGACATATCAAAATATTGTGATGTTTAATTGCTGATATATCACGATGTTGAAAACCAGATATCGCTCAGCCCTGGTCTGTTTTTTAGTGTACCTAAAATCCTTTGGTTATTAAGAGCTAATCCACATTTTGTTCAAAAAATTGCTTTGCAGAGGTAACTACCATGGAGTTATCAAATTTTTCAAAAGTAGGGGATCTGTGGCTTGACTTCTGAAAAATAAGGGGTCCTCAGTAATTAGCTAATTGGGAACCACTGATCTAGAGGTCTTAGTAGACCACAAGCTGAACCTGAGTCAACAGCAGCAGCAAAAAAACAAAAAACACTGTTCTAGGCTGCATCAACAAAAGTATAGTGTCCAGATCAAGGGAAGTAATAGTCCCACTCTATTCTGCCCTGGTCAGACCACACCTGGAATACTGTGTCCAATTCTGGGCACCACAATTTAAGATGGATATTGACAAGCTGGAACGTGTGCAGAGGAGGGCAACCAAGATGATCAAGGATCTGGAACCCTAACCTTTTGAGGAACGATTGAGGGAATTTGGTATGTTTAGTCTGGAAAAGAGGAGACTGAGAGGAGATAGGATAGCCATCTTCAAATTAGTGTTTGACATTAGCTGGGTGCCAGGCAACCAAGTGAAGATGCCTGTGCTCCAGGACAACCCCATATAGAGGTGAACAACATTATAGTTAATTGTTGTAGCTTGTCTTCACTTACCGCACTCCACTGCCCTGTTCACAGTTGTGAAGAATATTCTTACGTAATGAATGGTTTGTGTCACCATTAAGAAAAAGAGGTAGGTATAGGCCAATGTACATGTGGACTGTCCCTGGATAAAGTGACTCTCCTTCTTTAAGTTCTCAAAAGCTCTTAACCTAGCTCAAGGTTGTCATCTGAATTAGCCAGATGTTTAACTGATAATCAATCAGTCAGTCAGTCCTTTGCCAAAATAAGACTCCACAGCTGTCTTGCCCCAAAATGGCAACCAGACATTCCATTTCGGTGACTGTAACCTTGGTATAAGGAGCCATTTGGTGCTTAGTTTATATATCTGAGTTTCTAACACTGCTTCAAATATCTGTCACATGGAAGATGGAGCCAGTTTGTTTTCTCCTGCTCTGGAGGGGGAAGGCATTCATCCAAATGAATGCCTTCAAGTGAGAAGAAAGGAGACTTCCACAAAACATCAGGAATAACTTTCTGGCAGTAAAAGCTGTTCCCTTGACGGTGGACTCTCTTTCCTTGGAGGTTTTTAAGCAGAGGTTGGATGGCCATTTGTCATGGATGCTTTTGATGAGATTTCTGCATTGCAAGTAGTTGGAGTACATAACCCTCAGGATCTCTTCCAATTCTACAATTATATCAGTAGCCTGCTCCAGAGTAATTTGGAGCAGAGCTTTCAGGGGAAACTGTGGGAAAACAGTATTGCTCTTGATATATGGTGGCCAGCCACTCTTTGTACCTAATGGAAACAGTGGGACTTCTTCTTTTTTCTTCCAACAAGATTTACTGGCTGGATGAAAACAGATCTCTTCCTCATTTATTCATTTTGTATTGTTTAAAAATTGTTTTTGTATTGTTTTGTACTGTTTTTAAAGTAGCTATTTTTATGGTATAGTTGTACATCTTAGAATTGCAAGGGATCCCGAGGGTCATCTAGTCCAACCTCCTGCGATGCAGGAAGGTAAACTAAATCTTACATGGCAGGAGGCCATCCAACACATGTAAAACACAATTCAGTAATTACTGCTAGTAGTAGAGTAATATTATGAAGCTGCTTTTATACCGAGTTCAGCCATTGGCCCATAGAGTCTAGGACAATGTATGTCATGTAGAGTATCTCCATGGCTGTGCTAAGAGGCAGCTGCTCTCTGAAGCGGGAAGTCGTGGCAAACCCCACCATGTGCACTCCGGGGGGGTGGGAAGAGAGAATGCATTGTAGTTCTGTCACTCTTAAAAATGACTCTGTGTGTTCATACTCTCCAACATTCTTCTGATGAAAATGCCCCTATTTTCATCGGCGGAATGCTGGAGGGTATGACTCTAGGATCACAAAAGGGATGAAGGGCAGGATATAAATCTATACTGTTAATAAATGAATATCATTATATCCCATATTTAGCCTTTTATCTTAGTTGATAATGCCTCTTGCTTACATGGATGGAGAGGGTGTGTGTGTGTGTGTGTGTGTGTGTGTGTAGGAACCTGTGACTTGTGTGTAGCTGGAATTGAACCTATTATAGAAAGGTAAGAGTCACATTTGCCGTTCCACCCATTTTTGCCTCTGGATTGCCTGCCACTGCCATGTGGCCCCATCCGTGGCCAAGATTCAGTATGATGTACAGCAGGGGTCAGCATCCTTTTTCAGCCATGGGCCGGTCCACCATCTCTCAGACCATGTGGTGGGCCAGACTATATGGGGGGGGGGATGAACGAATTCCTATGCCCCACAAATAACCCAGAGATGCATTTTAAATAAAAGGACACATGCTACTCATGTAAAAACATGCTGATTCCCGGACCGTCTGCGGGCCCGATTGAGAAGGCAATTGGGCCGCATCCGGCCCATGGGCTTTAGGTTGCCTACCCCTGATGTACAGTCACTATATCATGTGTGGGCACATGCCAGCTGACTGGCACTTTCAAAGCTAAAGGCTGCGTGAAATTCTCTCCATTAAGGAAGGTAAACGGCGTTTCCGTGCGCTGCTCTGGTTCACCAGAATCGGCTTAGTCATGCTGGCCACATGACCCGGAAGCTGTACGCTAGCTCCCTCAGCCAATAAAGTGAGATAAGTGCTGCAACCCCAGAGTCGTCCGCGACTGGACCTAATGGTCAGGGGTCCCTTTACCTTTATATGCCCTACTATAATAATAGCAATAAGCAATAAGATAACATAACGTGCTGACAAAGAGACCGAGCTTGTGAACCAGGAGCTTCCCTGGTTCAGATCTGACGCCATCTCTCACCTTTAACTTCCCATCTTCTATATGAAGTTTATGATTCTAGATAACCATCGATTTGTTTTTATCAGCATTTGGCCTGTGAGTTCCTTGCACTCAATGAGGGTCGCACTCCAAAAATGTTGCCTTGTTGAGAAATAGTTGTATTCTTGAAAAATCTTAAGGCTACCATGACAGTGAGACATGGGAGGGGTAATGTGGCCGTGAGAAGTGGAGTAGAAGAGATGGAAGTTAACAAATGGGTGATGGTGAGTGCAAATGCCATGTCACACTGGTTGTTTAGCCCCAGGGCAGATGTAGAAAGTGAGTGCCATTTAAGAAGGTCTACCTGGCCTAGATGGTCACATATTGGGTAGGGGGTACAGTGAGCAGACTTGCTCTCCCTCCATGCTGTCTTGATCTTCCCTTAGTTCTTAATATAGTGCTTTGTAAAAGTACTTTATATGTGTATCCATACCAATGACCAGAGGAGGAATGACCCCTGGGAGGAGCACAGAAAGAAGAAATGCTGTGGTGCATCTGCAGCAGCACAATTGGATGCCTAGCTGCACCAGCTGCAACAAAACATGTCTCTCCTATATCAGTCTCTACAGCAACAGCAAGCAACCTTCCAGCAGTTTGCTCTCATCCCCAAAGGCACACTCCTCCATTGTCTCCTGAGACAGATGGATGACAACCAACCACCTTCTCTTGTAATTCTTAAACGGCCGTGCAAAACAGGTAAGTCAGTGTTATCGTCTCCATGTTTCAGAAGGCAACATGGAAACTTTGTGAAACTGGTGCTCGTTGGAAGTTTTGGACTACAATTCCCATCTGCACATGCAGGCTAGGACTCATGAGAGTTGTAGTCCAAAACATCTGGAGGGCACTAGATTAACAAATGGCTAACCCAGCAACAAAGGTCCGTATAGTTAAAGCTATGGTTTTCCCAGTAGTGATGTATGGAAGTGAGAGCTGGACCATAAAGAAGGCTGATTGCCGAATAAATGATGCTTTTGAATTATGGTGCTGGAGGAGACTCTTGAGATACCCATGGACTGCAAGAAGATCAAACCTCTCCATTCTTAAGGAAATCAGGCCTGAGTGCTCTCTGGAAGGACAGATCCTGAAGCTGAGGCTCCAATACTTTGGCCACCTCATGAGAAGAGAAGACTCCCTGGAAAAGACCCTGATGCTGGGAAAGATTGAGGGCACAAGAAGGGGACGACAGAGGACAAGATGGTTGGATAGTGTTCTCGGAGCTACCAGCATGAGTTTGACCAAACTGTGGGAGGCAGTGGAAGACAGGAGTGCCTGGCGTGCTCTGGTCCATGGGGTCACGAAGAGTCGGAAACGACTAAACAACAACAACCCAGCAACATTGTGACCAGAGACTTAGCCCCTTCTTCTGTCCATTTCTCCTATAGCTTCATATTCTTCCTCTTCCATTATCCCAGAGCTACATAATGTTCAGTGATGTAACTGCCGTTACTATCTCCTAAATTCTTGTCCTGGGGTTTCTCTCCCCCCCCCCCCGCAGCTATTTGCTTTGTTTTAAATCTGATGCCAATTCATTACCATCCTGCTTTATATAAATACTTCCCCTAGATGGAGCTCCATAACCAACAATTGCTTTTAGTACTACTGTATAGCACAAGGCTGAATTCAAAAGACTGCTTATTCAAGGAGGCCTTTCTTCTTTGTACTATCTGTTCTGTTTCCAATTCAGTCTGCTTATGCAGAAACAAATGCTGGGGAATCCATAAAATACAGGTTTATTACTGTAAATTATAAAAGCTGTTCATACGATTGGTGGGGAAACAATTTCATATAAGGCACAGTATAATCTGTTCTGCTGTGGACTGATTTATAATCTCATAGCTGCTAGGCAGCTGTTATGTTCTATGTCCTGGTGTTCTACAGGATGGTACACACTTTATAGCTGCAATATATTTGATTCTTATAAATCAGACAATTCTCTATCAACTGTAATTATATGTATTTTATGAATGATACATATTATACAATATGTAAGTATGGATAAAATATGGAAAAATAATGTAAAAGGTAATGGCGATTCAGTGATGTAGAAATGGATACTGCCTTTTCTGTTTTTCTTTAGAATTCTTCATTTTTAAACCTTTTTTTTTAGAACCCCACCCCTAAGACCATTCCATTGTAACTACCCAACCTCCCATAATTTCAACACCTCTTGACCACTTTCCGTTTCAACAGAACAAATTCTACAAATCATCCTCCATATCTCCTCAAAATCTTTTCTCCTACATATTCCCCTTCTTACCTTAATGACACATGTTAATTTATCATTAATAGCTATATCCTGCATCTCTTTATACCATTATTCCATTTTATATTCTGCTTGCCCCTTCCTAGCTATAATAATTCATGCAGCTGTCAATAAATTTGACTACTTCTCCAGGTTAGTGATCTGGCCCTGAACCCTGGCCTAACTGTTATTCAAACCCACCTTCTTTCATGCAACATGTACCGTATTTTTCGCTCTATAACACACACCCGACCATAACACACACATAGTTTTTAGAGGAGGAAAACAAGAAAAAAATATTCTAAACAAAACAGTGGATGTATGATTTTTGTAGTTCCTGCTGTGGCCACAGACATGTGATCTGACGGTGAGTTTGGGGTAGTCCAATGCAAAAATCCTGAGGATCCATGTGGATCCATGTTTGTAACCACGTTTTTGCACCACTGCGGCCCCAGGCAATAGTGCGTGCGTGGTTTTTTTGGTGCAAACTGTAGCCATGGACATGCTATGTGATCTGATGGTGAATTTGGGGTGACCCAGTGCAAAAATCCTGAGGATCCATGTGGATCTGTGCTTTGTAACCACGTTTTAAGTGGGGAGGGAAGGAAAAGCACTCAAGGTATGCCCCACAGAGGAACTTACGGTCTTCAAATAAAAACATCTTGAAGGTCCCAGGCCTCAGAGAGGTTAGGCTGGCCTCAACTAGAGCCAGGGCTTTTTCGGCTGCGGCTCCAACCTGGTGGAACGCTCTGTCACAAGAGACAAGGGCTCTCCAGGACTTGACATCTTTCCGCAGGGCCTGCAAGACAGAGCTGTTCCACCAGGCCTTTGGTCAGGGCGCCGCCTGACTCCCTCCTTTGGCAATCTTTACAATACTTTAGTTTATGGTTGCCATCAATTTTGATTTTAATTAATTCTTTGATGTTTTTATAATGTTGCAGTATTTTAGTGTTGTTAGCCGCCCTGAGCCCGGCTTCGGCTGGGGAGGGCGGGATATAAATAAAATTTATTATTATTATTATTATTATTATTATTATTATTATTATTATTATTATAAGGGACAAGGAGCACACATGGGGTGTGTGGAGAAGGATGCTGCTAATAATGCAGGAGAGGGCTTTAAGGGGAGAAGGAACACGCGTGGGGTGTATGGAGAAGGTTGCTGCTAATAATGCAGAAGAGGGCTTTAAGGGGAGAAGCGAGCTGCTGCTGTTTAGTGAGCTGAGTGGGGAAGAGGGACAGAGAGCCTGCTTGCTTTAAAGGAGCCAACTGGACAGGAGCCGCTTACACTCGTGTAAGCGGCTCCTCTCCTCTCCCGCTTTGCTCCTTTAAAGCAAGCCGGCTCTTCTTCTCTCCCTCCTCCCCCCCCCTTAGCGATCTGAAAATCTTTCCTGCTATTTAGCGAACTGAGTGGGGAGGAGGGACAGAGAGCCTGCTTGCTTTAAAGGAGCCAACCGGACAGGAGCCGCTTACACTCGTGTAAGCGGCTCCTCTCCTCTCCCACTTTGCTCCTCCCCCTCCCCAGTTTCAAAGCGAGCCGCGGAGGAGGGAAGCATTCGCTCCGTAACACGCATAGACATTTCCCCTTACTTTCTTGGAGGAAAAAAATGTGTGTTATGGAGCGAAAACTACAGTATTTTCCATACATAAAATTATTATCCATGCACCCCACATGTAGTCTCTTGCAATAGGTATTTTTCCCCATTCCCCTATTTTGTCTACTTGAAGAAGCCATAGTCCGATCTGAAAAATACAAATATTTAGATTACAAAACTGTAAAAATAAAGAAAATTTAAGTTTGCAAAACAATAATTACCATGTGGTTAGGGTAGATCAATGTGTCAGTGTCCACTTATCCCCAGTGTAAATATGACATATCGGCAAAAGTCAGATATTGCAAGATAACTATAGCATGTACACGAAAATCAATTACAGATTTGAAATCAGCATTGAAAGAACATATAAGAACAGTTGAAAAATGTCATGCAAAAGAAAATGGGGAAAAAATGTTCCCTAGTATACTGTGTATCCCAAGGGATTACATTTTTTTTGCATACCTCCAACTGTACATGTCATTTTCAATGCTATATATGTCATGCTCAATGCTATATAAGCCACTTACATTTATGCTCATATTGTACTACTTTGGCTATGTGTTTAATAAAATATTGAATTCTTGCATTGTGAAAAACAAAGATTATGGTGAAAAGTGAAAAACATGAATTGCAAAAAAACTAGAGCTTACAGAAAAAAACCAACTTCAGATCAGCTCATTGAAATTAGGTTAGAACAACTGCAGGTGTCAATACAACAAAAAAATTGTTCCCCAGTGATTGACTATATTTCAGATGGTTTTCTGGGATAGGAATGTATTTCTATATTGAGACTCAAAGCATGACTGCAGCTGCTAATAAACAGGGAAGGATATTACAATCACTGTACTCTGTGATCTTGTTTACACAGTTTGTCTTCCTGGTGTAAAGACCTGAATTTGCTTCAGTGTCTGATTTATGTACAGTTTAGGAGTGATGAAAGGGAAGCTTGAAGTATGTGTTTTATTCTCTCCCCTTAAGAGAGAATAGGTGGCTTGCTGCTTTTGGTGGTGGAACTCTTCAACCAAGCCTTTGGCTAACTAACATCCTATATCCTTTTAAATGTCTTTGTGGGATAGTGGGGGGGGGGGTTATTGATTTGTTTTGCTCTTGTTTTTATTATGTATTTTAGTTTTTTATCTAGTCACCCTGGGATCTACAGATGAAGGTCAGTATATAAATTTAATAAATAAAATAAAGCCTCACCAGTTCAGAGAGAGATCCATGTCCAAATTAGGCAGCCAGGTAAGTTTTCTGCCACTGATTTTGTGTGGACACCTGTACTGATGAAACTGTGCTTTTCTTTCTTTCTTCATTTTTGCCACCCATTCTAAGGTGTGATAAAGATGGGCAACCTATGGCCCTTCAAGGCATTCATTGTGAGAACCCGTATGTGTGCCCAAGCCACCCCTGCCACAGAATTCCTCCAGTCTTTACCATCACCAATTTGTTCTGCTGTCGGTGGAGGGCATGACTGCAATAGGCATTAAGCAACTGGAGTTGTTTTCTCCAGTTGTATTAGGTTGCTTAATTGTTGCTTTATTTTTTACTTTAATTTTTAAAAATCTGAAGAAAGTTTTAAAGAAAGCATGAGTGCGTGCACACTTGCACACACACACACACACACACAGTGCTTTGTTTTGAGTTCATGACAGCATATTCTCTAACTTTGCCACAGAAAATGTTGTTAGGATGCTGCAGCTGCATCTGTTGAGCTGTCAGTTCATGAACTGCAGGAAAAGGTTGAAGCAACAACAAACATGTAGCTTGGAGAATGGAAAACTGAGTGGGGTCACGATGGCATTCATCAAATAATTGAAGGGCCCTTGATTATAAGAGGGAAATGGCTTGTCCTTTGCTTCCACAGGATTAGTTCTAATGGGCTTGAGTTAGGTAGATTTCAGTGGAACTTCAGAAGCAGTCTCTTAATGGAAAGAGAAGTTCAATAATGAAACCAATTACCAGAGCACACCGCTCTCAGGGTTGATTTATATGAACAACTCAACATAATTGTTTGCTCTGAAACTATCATGATTCAGTCTCTGCATTGTAGATAGAATTTGCTGATCCGGAGGCATAAGTGCAGAAAGCTTTTTCTTTTATATTTTTCCATTCCAACCTCCACATGCCTCTCATAAATATTTTTACCCATCTCTTGTAATTCCTTCTCCCATTCTCCTTTCATACTCAACTCATTATGCCTTGCTCCTTTTCATTCCTCCTTCCAGGTCCCTCTTACATTCACCTCTTCATCACTGGTCAGCTGCTGGATTCTGCCTTTTTAGCTGGAAAAGAAAGAACCTACTCATCTGACTTAATTTACTGGGGTTCTTTCCTTTAGCAACTGAAATAAATCAGCCTATTAACATCATCAGTAGCAGATGTAGACTGTGCTGCGGAAACCAGAAACTTGCCCACACACCACTCTTCCATCTGCTGTATTCTTCTAAATTCATATTCTCATTACTTGTGAAGAGCTCTCATTTTATCCTAAGTTTTGTCTTACTTAAATAGAAAATTGAAGCACATCAATACTACAGTGGTAAGTGTCATTTTTCCTAGTTTTGATTAGTACATGTTTACTATATAGTCATACTACTCTGTGAAGGACAGACCTCTGTTTGAAAGGCTATCCAATCTAAATCCAGTTTAAAGATAAAGAACTACCGTATAAGAGCAGGAGGGGCCTTGAAGATAAAAAAAGATAAAGTGGCCCATCAAGCTGGAGAAGGAGACTGGTCAGGTGCTCAAGGTCACTGGGCCCAGTCTTCCCCACTATGGTGAGATGTAAAAGGTAAAAAAGGATAAAGGACCCCTGGACGGTTAAGTCCAGTCAAAGGCGACTATGTGGTTGCGGTGCTCATCTGGCTTTCAGGCTGAGGGAGCCGCCGTTTGTCCACAGACAGCTTTCCGGGTCATGTGGCCACCATGACTAAACCACGTCTGGCACAACGGAACACTGTGATGGAAACCAGAGTGCATGGAAATGTTGTTTACCTTCCCGTCTCAGTGATACCTATTTATCTACTTGCACTGGCATGCTTTCAAAATGCTAGGTTGGCAGGAGCTGGGACAGAGCAATGGGAGTTCACTCCATCACAGGAATTTGAACCGCCAACCTGATTGGCAAGCCCAAGAGGCTCAGTGGTATAGACCACAGCACGCGTATTTATTTAAATTATAAGTAAATATTTATTAATTGGAATCTATACATATGCGTTAGCAGATGCAAACTTTATGTGAAAAAGTCTTCTGTCATTCTTTTTGGTGATGAATCTAAGTCAGCCAAGTCGGTTAACTTCAGTGGGCACACTATGTGAGTAGGGCTAGCAGTGGATGCCACTCATGTATTCATGTCAGCTGTAGTGATGGCACTGAGGATTCAGCTTTTGGCCCAAGATGAACAGATCAAAAAGCAATATGCCACAGGCAGACTGCTGACTGAAGCGGGCTCTCACAGCTGACAAGGATCCAGTGTAGTACAGCTGAAACCGTGCCACCTCCACATCAGGGCCTCCCCCCCCCCCCCGCAGTTCAGCTTGATTAGCCAAACTGTTGCTTTTAAGTTTGGCAGATGTAAAAAAGATGGGGTGTTTGGGGGATGCATATCGTCCTGATAAAAAGGTAAAGGGACCCCTGACCATTAGGTCCAGTCGTGACCGACTCTGGGGTTGTGGAGCTCATCTTGCTTTACTGGCCGAGGGAGCCAGCGTACAGCTTCCAGGTCATGTGGCCAGCATGACTAAGCCACTTCTGGCAAACCAGAGCAGTGCATGGAAACACCGTTTACCTTCCTACCGGAGCGGTACCTATTTATCTACTTGCACTTTGACGTGCTTTTGAACTTCTAGGTTGGCAGGAGCTGGGACCGAGCAACGGGAGCTCACCCCGTTGCAGGGATTCAGACCGCCGACCTTCTGATCGGCAAGTCCTGAAACTGTACCTTAAATTACCAGGAGCCAACACAGCCCCCTCTAAAAATGTTAAATAGATGTGAATGGGAGCCTCCCTCAGGGATGCGGAAAGCTACTGGTATCCTATGGAGCTTTCCTCCTCTCGATATACTTGACTAGGATAGATGGGGCAGTCCACTGGTTGGCTGCTTTTTCAATCTCCCCACTCCACCCCTATTTCCCTTTTGGGGGGTGGGGATGGGTTTCAAGCTAAATGATATTTAATTGGCACTGTTTGTGGCAGCCTAGAACACATACACATTATCCCCTGTGTGACACAGTCCTATTTGGCTTCTGAGAATGCGTCTTGTGCTATTTCTCTGACAGTCACCTTCAGCTTTCATTCCTTCCAAATCCATTCTTTTAAATGATTCTTGTTCCTATTAAAAATGGCAGAGGGAAGGATTCGAAGTGTAAACCTCCTCACAGAACTTGACAGTGGATGGAATGAACTTGGCACAAAGGCTGAAAGTTAACAGTAAGCAGAAGTCTAATGAAGTTAAATATTATAACAGTGCCAAATGAGATGCAATGGTGTTTTTTTAAAAAATTAAAAACCCTAACTTTAGAATTCAGGCGCCCCCTGAAACCCATTTCCTTTCCACATGCTTCTCATTTAATTCAGCCTTGTGCCTCTATTTTCTGTTCTGCACAAAATAAAACCCAAGCTGGTAAAATGTACAGCTGTCGGTCATTTCCCCTGTGAATGCTAGAGTTTTGATTAGACTACTCAAAATGGAAGTGTTATTTCAAGGTACTGGCACTATCAGACATGCTGGGGGTTGAAGGCAGAAAGCTCTTCTTCACTAAATGTGAAATATGTGAAATATTCGTATTATATATAGCCCCAGATACTCAACCAGAGGGAACAGGATGCAAGCCACAAGCACTCCATCCCATTTGTCTGCAAATAAATAAATTGCTGGTACTTTAAATCAGCTAGTAGAGGAAAAGCACTCATTTCTCTTACCATCAGTTTAATTGCACACTTCTTTTGGACTAATTAGGACCACGCTCATTCTGAGGTCAGAAATGGAACAAACATTTCTGAGCCTGACCCATGTCATTCTTTTTTTAATACCATCTGCCATTACTATGACAGTGTGCTTTGCTTTTCATGCTTCACTACAGTAACTAGAAGATATGCAGGGTAATGGGGCTATTTCTTCCCCTTAGGTCTTTTTTACGGGAAATCAAGAGAGAAAGGATAAAACTGCTTTATTCTGTTCCTTCCCTTTGCCCTCCTCCAGAAGCTCTTTAGCATACAGTTCTTAACAATTTACAGAGAAAATTGCCCTGGAAGAATGAAACAAAAAAAATGTTTTATTTAAAAATAATTATGATACTAACCCAAATCCCCATCTCACCGTACAAGCAGCTGCAAAGGCTTTCTGTTCCAAATGGGTGATGTAATGGGCTCTTTGTCAGCCAATGCTATAATAATGAATGAAAACCCTAGATCCTAAGCTCAGCCAAGACTCTGATGAAACTCTTAAGGTTTCTGGTGCAAAGAGCTGGGACAAAATGGATTCAAGCTTGATACGGTGCAGTGCTGATCTTAAGGTTAAAATAAAATGGGTTGAAACAAGGAACTGAAATGTTGTTATGAGAGAGCTGTGCAACCTGCTAGGCCTTTTCCCATTATTCATTCAAGCAGGAGAATTGGATGTGCAGTAGTACGTATACCATCACACCCCAAACCTGTTTATGCAAATGCAGTGCTTTTAACCTGTCTTTTCAGTGCATATCTAGCCTAATGTAGTTCCTTGTTCTGCTCTATTTACTTGAAATGTTTAATTTCATTTAGCCAATAATTAGGATTGATTTATTTGCTTGCTTGCTTGCTTTCTATACCATCCCTTTATCCAAGGATCAATGGGCTGTTTACAATATAAAAACACAAAAATATATAAAGTAGTAACAAACAATAACAATAATACCCCCACCCCCTCTCTCTCACACACAGTTTAAAAGGCCATAGATTGTTTAATTAGCCAAAGGTCTGGGAGAAGAGGCATGTTTTTGCCTGGTGCCTAAAGATATGCAATGAAGGTACCAAGTGAACCTCCCTGGGCAGATCATTCCACAAACAGCCACCACAGAAAAGGCCCATCTCATGTTGCCACCCAGAACATGAAGAAGGGCCTCAGATGATGGCCACAGGGTCCAAGATAGGTTCTTGAGGTATTGCAGTCCTCAGCTGTTTAAGGCCTTATAGGTCACTTTGTATTGGGCCCAGAATGTAATTGGCAGCCAGTGCAGCCAGTTGAGCCAGGACTGGCATTATATACTCAAACTGTTTTGCCCTAGTGAGCAACATGGCCACTGAAATCTGCACTAGCAGAAGTTTCCCAGCTGTCTTCAGACACATTGTAGTAATCTAACCTAGAGGTTACCAGAGCATAATCAACAGAAGCTAGGCTATCCCTTTGGCACAGCTGGGCCAGCTGTCAAAGCTGACGGAAGGCACTCTGTGCCACCAAGGCCACAGCAAAAATACCCCCAGGCTACATATCTGCATCTTCAGAGGAAGTGTGACCCCATCAAGAACAGGCAACCTCCCATCCATCTGGCCTAGGGAACCTCAATTTTATCTGGATTTGGATTCAGTTTGTTGGCTCTTCTCTACTCCATTACTGAGGCAACACAACAGTGGTTCACAGTTAGGTGGTTCCCACTGGCTACCCTCACCTAGCCAGTGGATCTCAAACCATCTCCCTAACTCACCAAGGATTTAAGACCCACTAGCTACCCTCACCTGGTTTAGCCGGCCAGTTGAAGCTGTTCCTGGGGTATAGTCGCTATTGCAAACTGACAGCTTCTAGGAGCCACAAGTGAGAGCTAAGTGCAAACTGGGAGCCAAAGGTAGACAAACTATTTCAGTAGGAGCACGATGCATCCCCCAGCAGAGGTACCACCCCATCCCTAACAACCCATACACATCAAACCGTACAATGAAAACCATAATAAGTTTTTTAAAAAACAGGCATCAATTAACCATTGTGTAACAATATATTGTTAATTGGCTGCATAGACCTGGCAGAATATTAAAAGATTTCAGCAGGTGTTTAAAAATTGGCATGGAAGGTAGTGTTGCAGGGGACTGGGCCAATGGCACTAATGACTCGGTTTCATGTTACCAGTTAAGCCTCAACAACCTGGGGGATGACCAACGACACTCTCAGTGATCAAGCTGGGATATAAGGTTTGAGGCAATTACTGAGCCTATGTTGTTCAGGGCTTTGTAAATTAATACAAGAACCTTGAACCTGGCTGGGTAGTAACTGGGCAACCCATGCAGCTGTTTCAGCAATTGTGTCAATGCCAGCAGTCTGGCCACCACATTCTGCACCAGCTGGAGCTTCTGAACCAGGCTCAAGGGCTTACAAAGACTTAATTAAACAGAAAAATGACCAATAGTATTAAGTAACACTAATATAACAGCAGTAAATGAAACCATTATTAAATGCAGTGCCATATGATAACTCAAAATCACTTCAAAAAGCCAAGAAACAATTACAGTGGTACCTCTGGTTACGTACTTAATTCGTTCCGGAGGTCCATTCTTAACCTGAAACTGTTCTTCACCTGAAGCACCACTTTAGCTAATGGGGCCTCCAGCTGCTGCTGTGCCGCCACCGCGCGATTTCTGTTCTCATCCTGAAGCAAAGTTCTTAACCCGAAGTACTATTTCTGGGTCAGCGGATTCTGTAACCTGAAGCGTATGTAACCTGAAGCGTTTGTAACCCAAGGTACCACTGTATGTTAAGCCATAGAAGGTCCTACTGCTATCCCTGGCATTAATTATCCTAATAGTTCTGTTTGCCCATCTTAAGGCTATTGTCATGGCTCTGCATTTCCTTTATTTGGAACATATTGAGTTCCACAATCACATTACTATCTGGCTTATGCCACTGTGACCCTTCCTCTGCACACAGGAAAGTAGTATGTTAGGAAGGGTTCCTGACATGCTAGTTTACTGGGCTTCTTCTAGATGTGCAAGCTATTCTTGGGTTGTTGTTTTTTAATATGTAAGAACACATGATTCTGCAGTTCTTGGGAATCTTTGGTACATAAGGATAGCTTCTGATTTAACATTTTCCCCTCCACTATAGTGTTGTGTATTGAGTCAAAGGATTTTATATCTGTATTATTATTGTCTGTATTTGCATTAGGGTAAAGTAACTGCCTTTTGGTTTCAAAGGGTACAGCTACTATTGGTTCATTTAAGCTGCTGTATTTGGATCCTCTGTCTTATTGGTTCCCTCCAAAAGGCAGGACTGTGATTGCCTGATATTGTTCCCTCCAAAATGTATCCTTTCTTGCTAGTCCCCTGTCCCTATAAATGTAGCTTTCCCCTCCTCAGTCTTCAGTCTTGTTTGCCTTAATAAAGAAGTGTTACTAGAGAACTGTCTCCAGCATATTATGTCAAGAGAGCTGAAATCACAAACCCCACGTCACAACATATAGAATAAAGCTAGAGGAATTCACATAAAAACAGTAAACATAAAGTTCAGTTTGGTTTTGATGATTGGGTAAACTTGATAGCCCTGGCCTTGTTGTACAAAAAGCACTATACAAATTGTGAAGGACAACATTGCATTTCAAGCAATGGCTTGCTGAAAATGCACAAGATGTGATACAGGCTCTAGAAAAACGATTCCTTTTCAATTTCACTATCACATGCACCAAAAACCATACAAATGCCTGGTACAATTAATAAAGTTTTGGCTTCTGAACACTACTGCTCTTTGTTTTTCAAAACTAAGCATAGCAACTATTGTCTTCCCTGGTAACCTTTTGCATCTATTCAGCTTGCCTTATACTTAGTGCCATGTAAAATGTTATTGCTAGTCATATGGTCATCAGATGTGCTGATGTTTCTGAGGGCGCTGGGATGAATAAATGATAGGAGTCTTCGTAGATTATCTTCACAGGGGCAGCAGCTGTCTGCTCAGAAACAGATGGTTGGAATGATCTGAACAAGCCTGATCTTGCCTTCTCAAAGTAAAGCAGATTTGAGGTTGTGTGTGCTTTTTGCATGCTGTTGATACCAAAAGTCACTCATCCTGCATTAATCTGCAGGCTTGTTTATGTGAATATGCATACATTTGGAAACTGTAAATGCAAAGATCAGCTGTTACAGCTTCATTCCAGAAACGTAATATGAAAGAGAATAACATAGCCCAACACATACATATAAGTTCTTCAATTTGATAAAAAAAATGTTATTTTCCTAAAGTGACATAGAATTAAAAATCGTGCAAAGGTGAAACATCTGTTTTGTTATGGGGTGGGGCAGCACTCTTAATGTAGTCACCTCCCTTAGGTCTAGTTTAAAGGCAACATGTTTCTTAAGAAGAAGGTTCTCATACAGTATCAGCTAAATGATGGGGATGATTGTTGAAAATGTTACATTAGTAGGTTGCCCTGCTCCTTTAACAACAACAACAACAACAACAACAACAACAACAACAACAACAACAACAATTTATTATTTATACCCTGCCCATCTGGCTGGGTTTCCCCCGCCACTCTGGGCGGCTTCCAACAGAACACTAAAATACAATAACCTATTAAACATTAAAAGCTTCCCTAAACAGGGCTGCCTTCAGATGTCTTCTAAAAGTTTGGTAGTTATTTTTCTCTTTGACATCTGGTGGGAGGGCATTCCACAGGGCAGGTGCCACTACCGAGAAGGCCCTCTGCCTGGTTCCCTGTAACTTGGTTTCTCGTAGCAAGGGAACCGCCAGAACGATGGAGGTGGAGACGCTCCTTCAGGTATACTGGACCGAGGCCAATTAGGGCTTTAAAGGTCAGCACCAACACTTTGAATTGTGCTCGGAAACGTACTGGGAGCCAGTGTAGGTCTTTCAAGACCGGTGTTATATGGTCTCAGCAGCCGCTCCCAGTCACCAGTCTAGCTGCCGCATTCTGGATTAGTTGTAGTTTCCGGGTCACCTTCAAAGGTAGCCCCACATAGAGTACATTGCAGTAGTCCAAGTGGGAGATAACTAGAACATGCACCACTCTGCACCACTCTGGTGAGACAGTCTGCGGGCAGGTAGGGTCTCAGCCTGCGTACCAGATGGAGCTGATAAACAGCTACCCTGGACACAGAATTGACCTTCGCCTCCATGGACAGCTGTGAGTCCAGAATGACTCCCAGACTGCGTACCTGGTCCTTTAGGGGCACAGTTACTGTATTTTTTGCTCTATAAGACTCACTTTTTCCCTTCTAAAAAGTAAGGGGAAATGTGTGTGCGTCTTATGGAGCGAATGCTGGCTGTACAGTTATCCCAGAAGCCAGAACAGCAAGAGGGATTGCTGCTTTCGCTGTACAGAGATCCCTCTTGCTGTTCTGGCTTCTGAGATTCAGAATATTTTTTTTCTTGTTTTCCTCCTCCAAAAACTAGGTGCGTCTTGTGGTCTGGTGCGTCTTATAGAGCGAAAAATACGGTACCCCATTCAGGACCAGGAAGTCATCCACATCTGCCCACCTCCTGTCCCCCCAAAACAGTACTTCTGTCTTGTCAGGATTCAACCTCAATCTGTTAGCTGCCATGCATCCTCCAACTGCCTCCAGACCCTCACACAGGACCTTTTCGCTGGACTTCATTTTAAAATCAGGGTTACAGTATTTTTCCATGTATAAGATGAGCTTTTCTGACCCAAAAATGAGGTTCAAAATTTAGGCTCGTCTTATACACGGATAGTGCTGAGGGGAGACGCACGAATGGTTTTTTGGCGCGAGCCCGAGATTGTAAGTGGTGACTGGCCGCTTGATTGTTGAGGGGCAGGGGGATGCCGAAAATTACTCACCTGCCGGAATGCAGCACACAACCACTCACGTTGCTTACAATTGCCACTTACAATCTTGGGCTCACACTTCGTTCCGACGGGTGAGCAATTTTCGACATCTCTCCCCCTCCCCCAACAATCAAGTGGCCAATTACTGCTTAAAAACTTGGGCTCGCGCTTTGTTCCGGCTGGTGAGCGATTTTTGGCATTGGCTGCTTGATTGTTTGGGGGGGGGGATCCCGAAAATCGCTCACCTGCCAGAACGCAGCACAAAACCGCTCGCGTCTCAGCTGCCTGATCACCGCCATTAGCCCTCTTGCTTGCTACTGCGGCAGCCAATAGACAGCTGTCCTTGTCGCAGCAAGCGAGAGTGTGAATGGCGGCCACTGGCGCCGACTGAGGAGCTGATAGGTGGTCAGAGCGGTGTGGACCTTTAAATTTTCCTGTAATTTATTTAGTGTCAACACAACCTGCCCCAAGTCTCCACTATAGCCACACCTTCATCATTTGTTTTCTTGATACCAGAGTCAATTGCTGCCTCAACTACATGCCCCTTCCAATATCACTATAGTTGCACTTATTTATTTCAATTTATTTTGGCGATAGGATTTATTTTGTACAGTTGCGCTTACCTTTGAAGCATTCTTTCCCTCAAAATGTAGTTGACCACTAACAGAATTACAATTCCCATTTTCCCATCCCCCAAAGCATAACTATGTTCCCCTCCCTCCCAGTGCCCAATTTTAATGGAAAGTGTTATTTAGTTATGCCATGTTTAGCTGAATTCGTACAATACACTTCATGAATTCAGAACCAGGACCAAGATGGTGCAAGTTGACACATGTCATGTGAGCAGTGGGCAGTGCCTCAAGTGGGGCTGCTGTGAAAGAACAGAAGCATAACAGGATGATATGATCCCAGGCCTCTTTCCGTTCGTATAGAAGATGATGGATGAGGGAACATGGTCTCAGGCCCAACCTTGTCATGTTCCCAAAAAAACCCAGGTGCTCAGCTGCACTGGGCATACCTTCCCAATTGACAGAAGAGCAGATAAGCACAGTATCTGCAGAAATATGTTGTTCCAACATTAACAAGCCACAATGATTTTTTCAATGGATCTTTTCTTTTTTATTAAGGTAAATTTAGCAAAATTTCAAACAATGAGTATATTCAGTTAATCAGGTTCTTTTTATTTTTATTTTTTTGAAAAAGGTGTTTTTTGTATTGCATTAAAAATGATGATAATGATGATTATTATTATTATTCTCTGAAATGTGCCAAAATAGATATTCATTTGGGTTACAAGATTTCAAGCTTCCTAGAATTTTTCATGAAAATATCTCAGCTCTTTTACTAAAGCAACCCACAAACCTCAGGAATGTCTGACACATTTGTTTTACGATACTATTATCACCATTATTTCAGACTTCCCTGCATAAAAAAACCATTTAGCACATAACAAGGTTAAAAATTCAAAATCTTGCATGATCTACAAAACAAAGGATTATATCGGAAGAAAAGTCAATAGCTGCCCATCACAACGATTCTTTCCAGGTGGCATTAAATTATGACAATCACAAAAACAATGATCTTATTTGTTTTTCTGTTGGTTCAAGTCACAGCAACTGAAATGAAGATGCAGCAAAAGTAAGTGGTAGAATTCTGATGTGGAAAATAGACTGTACCACTTCATACTGTGGGTAGGATTATTTATAAGTTTTCTTGTGCAAAAGTCTATTGTACAGTAGTTGAAAAACAGGTTTACATGCTGCCCAGCAGGAAAACTCATGTTTTTGTCATCAGAATATGTAACAAATAATAATAGACATCTAATAAATAGATGTCTATATGAATTCAAAAGTCATTTCAGAACTAAATGCTTCAGAATCCTATTTTGCCCTTTATGTAGAAGTCCTACAAAGTTTTCTGCAGGCCTTATTCAGTATCATGGTGTTAACAGGCTGTCAAGATTTGCTGTTTACTGACCCATTTGGATCAGTATGTGATCTGCAAGACAGCAGATTTCACTATAGCACCCTGGAAAATCAGAACCAAGCATGCCAATCTAATGATATTCCTTGCTGAGCTGATACTTCAGTTTAAAGTCATGATAGCAAACCTAGATTCAATTAGATTGTACTTTTGGTCTATCTTTATTACTGGCATCTCTTGCACACTGTTAATCATCTCAGTGGCTGCAGAAAAGAAAAGCAATTTGCTAAAAAAAACTTTCACACAAATATAATATAGAAAATTAAAGCTGGTTATTTGAGGGCCTATTTAAAAACTGGGCATCTAGTGAACACTGTGACAATCCATGGCCTAATTTTTTAAAAACTAAACACTAAATTTAACTTGGAAGTCTGATAGATATAGTGAAAGGAGACTTGCACTTGTCCTCTTCTGCCCTCTTTTCCACAAAACAGAGGAGCCAAGTTCCAGATTGAAGCCACCCCAAAGACTACTGTGCATTCATAACCATTAAAGTGGGTGGGTGGGAGCTGAGCAGATTATGCCCACAATGGCAGGTTCCAGCATAGCTGAACTATCTAAAGATCAGTTTGAGCAAGACCTGTATTCAAGCACTGCTCTGTTGCCACAAGCAACCAGGAATTGCAGGTAGGCAAATAAGGTCAAGGGACAGAGTAGGTTCCGGTCTTTTCTAAATTGGTTACACTACCACCAGATGAATGAATTGTATAAATTAGATAAGAAAAGTGGCTTTGCTTCTGAAAAATCTAAGTTGGAGATGGAGCTGTTGGATTCTAAAGCTAAAAATCTGTCTAAAATATATAAGTTACTGTTGGAGTGGCATACAAACGATGAACAAGTTAAATCAGTAATGATAGACTGGGCAAGAGATGTAGGACATAACATAATTTTTGAGGATTGGGAAAGCTTGTGGAAGAAAGGGGTTAAGTTCACTGCATGTACAATGTTAAAGGAGAATATAATGAAAATGATGTATAGATGGTATTTGACCCCTGTTAAACTAGCAAAGATTTATCATAACTGTGATAACTTACGGTATGTTGGAAATGTAAAGAAAAAGAAGGAACCTTTTATCACATGTGGTGGACCTGCTCCAAGGTGAAAGACTTCTGGGAAAAGATTTATAATGAACTGAAAAAATGTTGAAATATACATTTATAAAGAAACCAGAGGCCTTTCTCCTTGGAATAACAGGTTTGGAATTGCCCGAGAAAGATGCCAAATTATTTTTGTATGCCACAACTGCTGCTTGAATATTACTAGCTAAGAAGTGGAAAACGCAAGAACTATCAACTGTGGAAGAATGGCAGATGAAGATGATGGACTTTTGGGAGCTAGCCGACCTGACCGGAAGAGTCCGTGATCAGAATGAGAAGGAGTATCAGGAAGAATGGACGAAATTTAATGACTACTTAGTTAAATACATCAAGTTAAATTAATTGGGAAAAGCTTGCAATTACCAGTTAGGCTTAGGATTTAAATAAGTAATATGAGTAATTACGTATTATGTTTAAGGCTGAATTGGGAAGAAAGACTGAGGTTAAGTGATTAAGTTAAGATTTTAAGAACTTTGATTTGGAAAACCGTTAAAATGATATCCACTGAAATTCAACTAGGGGGATATGAGGAAGTCACTTAACAATGTTAAGAAGATCAGTTTTAATAAGGATACGTTTGTTTGTCTGTTTATTTTATGGTGTGTTTTTTAATTTTGTGAAAATTAATTTTTTAAAAAATGAGAAAAATAAAAATAAAACACACAAAACTTTTTATAGCATTTACCTTAGGTGCTGTTGCCAGTTGCGGTTAAGCCTCTTGTTTTGATCTGGCAGCCGCTTTCTGCAAGGGAAGAACAGGCATGATTCCACGTGGGTGGTGTCTAGTAAAATCTCAGAAGCCAGTGATGGGTTTAGGAATTTTTTTCTTATCAGTGGCCACAAACCATTTTTTGCCCCTCCTTTAACTAGCAGAAGCAGAATAAATTATTTAAAACAAGCAACATTCAATTTTGCATGTGTAATATAAAGCTTGGAATCAAGACTCGCAAAGGGCTCCAGAGACAGTGCAAGACCTTCCCGGAGCCCAGAAAGCAAGTCTACGAGCTTTTAGGTTCTCCACCTTGTGTGTATTTAATATGTGATATCAGCTGGCTCGTGCCCAAGCGTGCAAAGCTGTGGTTGTGCAAATTAAATGCATGCAATCTGCGATCCTACTATACATTTTCCTGCTGTGGTTCTGTCTCCCTGGCTGCCACTAGAGGGTGTCAGTAAGCACACAGCACAGTGACATCAGTTGAAGTGAACATTGTGAAGGGAGTGATATCAGCCCTATATTCTTTATGAAGCGTGTTTCTGACTGAGGGACACCTGTTGAGTTGGCTGAGGTGAGATCTGAAGCAAAAGAATTGCAAGTTCACAGCTTATATTCTTAACCACACTTTGCATTTGCTCTCATGAGACACCCTACGAGGAATGGCTCTTTGCTTTGTAGATGCCATTACTTCTGGATAGACCCGTTTAGGCCAGGCTTTGTTCCAACTGCAGAAAAGTTGTGATTGCCTCAGAAAACTGCTAAGATTTTCAGTCTGGTCCTTCACAGAAACACTAAGCAATTATATGGATGCAAAATCACAATTATTCTATGTTTTTAAAACACACAATTTTTTTATAGCATTTACCTTAGGGGCTGCTGCCAGTTGCGGCTCGGCCTCTTGTTTTGCTCTGGCAGCCGCTTTCCGCAAGGGAAGAACAGACATGGGTAAGAAACACCATGAAAGGAACACAGTTGTCCTAGTTCTTCAGGTTATTCTAACAGGCTCAAAATGCCTGTGGCTTTCACTTCAAAAACAACAACAACCAAGTTTCAACCTCCTTGGTTTCAAATACAGTGGTACCTCTCGTTACGTACTTAATTCGTTCTGGAGGTCCGTACTTAACCTGAAACTGTTCTTAACCTGAAGCACCACTTTAGCTAATGGGGCCTCCTGCTGCCGTTGTGCCGCCGCTGCACGATTTCTGCTCTCAACCTGAAGCAAAGTTCTTAACCAGAGGTACTATTTCTGGATTAGGGAGTCTGTAACCTGAAGTATATGTAGCCCGAGGTACCACTATATATGATTCCACATTGGGAAGACACAAGATTTACCCACTCTGGAAGAATGGCAGATGAAGTTGATGGACTATATGGAACTGGCGGAAATGACTGGCAGAATCCGAGACCAGGGAGAAGAATCGGTGGAAGAAGACTGGAAAAAGTTTAAAGACTATTTACAGAAATACTGTAAAATTAATGAATGTTAGAAAAATGTTGGAATGAAGTTATATGGCTTTAGTAGAAATGTTATAAGGAATTAAGTATAGATAGATTAATAGAGTATTAAAGGGAAAAATAAGGTTAGAATGTGTTAAGATAATTATAGGATAGAAAACAGAGGAAGATGGAAAGGAATTGCTGAAACAATTAATAGAAGTGCAATACAAATAGGGAGGTGTGAGGAGGTCGTGGAAATAAGTGAATGAAATATAAGATATTGAAATTGGATTGTGTTTTAAATGGTTTTTGTTTTGTTTTGTTAGTTGTTTGTGTTAGTGTTTTGTAGTGTTTTTTGTATTGTATTGTTGTATTGTTGTTTTTTTGGGGGGTTCTGTAGTGTTGTGTTTAAACTGTTGAAATATATATATATATATATATATATATATATATATATATATATATATGATTCCACATTGGTGGTGTCTAGTAAAATCTCAGAAGCCAGTGATGGGTTTAGGAATATTTTTCTTATCAGTGGCCACAAACCATTTTTTGCCTCTTCTTTAACTAGCAGAAGCAGAATAAATTATTTAAAACAAGCAACATTCAATTTTGCATGTGTAATATAAAGCTTGAAATCCAGACTTGCAAAGGGATCCAAGGACAGTGCAAGACCTTCCCAGAGCCCAGAAAGCAAGTCTACGAGCTTTTAGGTTCTCCACCTTGTGTGTGTTTAATTTGTGATATCAGCTGGCTCATGGCCAAGCGTGCAAAGCTGTGGTTGTGCAAATTAAATGCATGCAATCTGCGATCCTACTGTACATTTTCCTGCTGTGGTTTTGTCTCCCTGGCGCCACTAGAGGGTGTCAGTAAGCACACAGCACAGCATCAGTTGAAGTGAACATTGTGAAAGGAGTGATATCAGCCCTGTATTCTTTATGAAGCGTGTTTCTGACTGAGGGACACCTGTTGAGTTGGCTGAGGTGAGTTTTGAAGCAAAAGAACTGCAAGTTCACAGCTTATATTCTTAACCATACTTTGCATTTGCTCTCATGAGACACCCTACGAGGAATGGCTCTTTGCTTTGTAGATGCCATTTGTTAGTAGGTTGGATGCTCTCTGGTCATATCAGCATTAACATTGTGGAAATATGCAGTGGAATAAAAGAAAAAGGGAGAGCTACTCACAGCAGCTATTCTCATCGATCTTCTTAGTGGCTGCAGAAAAGAAAATAATTTGCTAAAAAAAAAGCTTTCACAGAAATATAATACAGTATAGAAAATGAAAGCTGCCATAGGTTTGGGCTTTACTATAGTGCAGAGGGCAAAGGTTACAATATAGCACTAAGTGCATGCTGAGTCTGGTTCACATATATTATTTTAGTCCAATGTACTATGGTTTGCTGGATGAAGATCCCCTTTTTGTATGCCATAATGCAAAACCTATTTTCCAATATGCATGAATCAGAAAACTGTGGTTTAATCTCCGACTACAAATCAGGTCATGAAACCAGGAAACTTAACGAACCTCGTAATTTTTATGTTACAGTTGTGAAAGAAAGAGCACATGGATACAGTGCTAAATCTCAGTCCAATTGCACATAGTTTACTGGACTGAGACTGCTATATGAGAAATAAATCATTTACGTGGTGCAGATGTAATCAATGGGAAGCAGTGATTTCCCAGAATGAGAATAAGCTGCAGCAAGCTTCGGGCCTACACATATAGACATTCTTCTGTCCCCTACATCTGTGAGTAGTAACTGATTTTGATTTAAAACTAACCACAATTCTTTGTGACATCTGAACTCAGTGTTTAAACTATAGTTTGGGAATGAATGAATTATCCTGTATTTACACTATGCAGCATATTCCAATAACCATGCACAATGGCATGATAGATGTCGCTCTAGCCCAGGGGTCGGCAAACTATGGTCTGGGGGCTGGATGAGGCCCAGCAAGCTCGTAAATCCGGCCCGTGGACCCTGCCGCCCGCTCAGTCAGTCCCTGCTGAGCTAAACTTGTGCGGCATTTCCTTGAAAAGAAACCGCGGATGCCTCACCACTTGGGGACTGACTTCCACAACGCTGCATGGTTCGCATTGGCTGCAGGCAGCTTCTGCAGCCAATCCAAAGCCTCGCCGCCCGCGCACTGAGGTAAAGCTGGTGGGGCCATGGACGCAGAGGCTGGTGGGCAGGCGGCGGGTCTGGGCCGCACCATGAGCATCGTGATGGGCACATCACAGGGCTTCAGCCGGAGCTTGGTGTGCCTGCTGGCACGGCTGCTGGTGTGCTGGTGAGCTGGAGGGCAAGCTGCGCGTCGCCTTTCCGGCGCTCTGCATGTGCAGCCTGCCCGCTGACTTGGCCTCAGACGATGGGCCACAGCGCGTGGTCACACCGCCTGGGAGCTCCGCGGGGACGGGCTGATAGAGCGGCTGCTGCTCATCAACAACGCCGGTGAGCGGATGGCACCGAGACACGCTCCTGAGCATGTGCAGAGTGCGTTCCTCTTCCAGGTCCAGAGGCAGCTGTGGGACCGGCTTGCATAGTATTTATATTTTTAAAAATATAGTCCGGCCCCCCACAAGGTCTGAGGGACAGTGGACCGGCCCCCTGCTGAAAAAGTTTGGTGACCCCTGCTCTAGCCTAATTCTCCATTTCTATTTCTATTTTGCTGAAGAGCAGTGCAAAGGGCTGAGAAAAGGCAGCAACCGACTACAGCAGTGGGCTTTCACAAGTAGCTGCCCCTTGTGGAGTAGCGCCCACTCCAGGCTCCATAGCTGCTAAATAATGCTGGGGAAATTGGTGTAAGAGCCTAGTCCCACATCAACTCCACTCCTGTGTATTCCCTATACAAAACTAAAAAGGGGAAGTGTCACAATGTCAAGCTTTTGGAAGAGGCGCTTGAGAAGAGGCTCAGATATAAAATAAGAGGGTGTGATTTTTTTATAACAACATGGTATTAAAAAAACATACGTGCATTGCCTCGTCTTCTGTATTGAGCTATTTTCAAAAACAAAAACAAACACTTGTTTTCATTTCATTTGGGGCTTTGGGACTAGTCATATTCTCCAAACTATAACGACCTCTTAGACACGGAGCTGATAGCCTGTCTTTGAGTGTTTAGTCCAAAAGTAACAAGCCATGCCAGCTCCAATTTAGTCTGCACACAGTATGAAAACATAGAAAAAAGCAGACACAAGACCAGAATCAATCAGACTTGTGGCAAATCTGATCACAGATACGACCCACCCCACTTATTCTGCCATTTAGTCAGGCAGGCTAGACTTCTCTATCCTTTCCTGCGAGCGTGGGCGGCAGAAGCAACAAGAACAATTCCAGTCCTTATTAGATACTGCACGAACCAAATCAATAAAACAGATCTGCTGCTTTCCCTCGCAACTGCAATTCTGAAGCAGGTCAGGTCTTCCCTGTTCTCAGATCATCTCAAACTCCCGGACTACAGTTCCCACAATACATCGGGAAGCAGATTTTTCTTTCTGCGCGTCATTACGTCAAATGCGTCCCAGCCTCTTATTCTTCTTTAAAAATAGGAGAATTCCCGCCAAATTACCTGCAAGAAGGTTGTGGCGAGCTTTTTGCAAGGGCACATTCAGCGTTATCTCGCGCTTGACGCAGCAGAGACAAGCTCGAGAGAGGCACAAACGTGTTTGCAAAACTGGCGCTTATGCTTTACATATGCAGGCGAAGCATCGCCTGAGTGACAGTTCCCTGCAAACTATAAACCACCCCGCTCACAGCTCTATACAGTATCTATATCATAGCTGTCAACTTTTCCCTTTTCTTGCGAGGAATACTATTTGGAATAAGGGAGAAACGTTGACATCTATGATCTATATATCTAAATGCACTAATGAATCAAAATACAAACGGCTTAACAACTAGCTACTGATGTTTTAAGCGCCTTTCTGCACAGAAACAGCGCCGCCTAATGGCTCCCAATCACCACTGCACAACCATCTGGTACAATATGACAAGAAGTTGGAAGAAGTTCCCTGAAAGTTACCCAACGAAAGCGGGCTGGCTGTATGCGCTTGAACTTGCGAGGTTGTTAGCAGAAGAACGGCAACAGAAACCTTTATTCTGCAAAGAGTGGCTGTCGGGGGCTGGGGAGAAAGGGTGCGTGCGGGGATAAGAATCTGGATGTCCCTGCGGCAAAGATCTGCTCGAAAACGATGAAGGAAACAAAAGAGAGGGTAGTTGGGAGAGAATGTGCCTTATACAAAAAACTATCCAATTGCTAAGCTGCTACAAAGTTTTCTGTTTTCATTTAAACTAATAATTAGCCCTTATATTTCTCTTCCTTGGACAGACATCACTGAAGTTCTGTAGTTGCTCCAGCAGGTGTCTCTGTTTAGTTGCAGAATAATGAATGCTTCATGCACATGCAAAGTTGCAAATACGTGCTCCTTTCTACCCCTCCAGATATTTGATACTGTGTTTTTTAAAAAATAAACACTTGTGCAACATCATTTCCAGCCCTTCTTTCACTATCTAAATAGCCAACACACTGTTTCTTCTATTGACCAACAGGATCACAAGATAATTCTTTTCTACAACTGCATGCACATGAGCTGCAGTGACAGCCCATGCTCCTGCTCCAACAAAAATCACCCACCTATAGTGCAAATATTCATGCAATGGAAGTCAGCTGAAAAACATACCTGTCCAAAGGATCTGAATGGCTTTGAAAGCTAAAGGGGTGCTTCACCACAGTATATAAGGCAGTGAAGTACAGGAACACATAAGGCTTCTATCTGCTTTTCCAACAAACAGAATGCAGTAAATTCCAGTGAGTGTACAATTTGTGAAATCTCTCCCATTTTTGCAGCAGAGAGATTGCTCCGTATAGTTAAAGCTATGGTTTTCCCAGTAGTGATGTATGGAAGTGAGAGCTGGACCATAAAGAAGGCTGATCGCCAAAGAATTTATGCTTTTGAATTATGGTGCTGGAGGAGACTCTTGAGAGTCCCATGGACTGCAAGAAGATCAAACCTCTCCATTCTTAAGGAAATCAACCCTGAGTGCTCCCTGGAAGGACAAATCCTGAGGCTGAGACTCCAATACTTTGGCCACCTCATGAGAAGAGAAGACTCCCTGGAAAATACCCTGATGTTGGGAAAGATGGGGGGCACAAAGAGAAGGGGACGACAGAGGACAAGATGGTTGGACAGTGTTCTCAAAGCTATGAACATGAGTTTGACCAAGCTGCAGGAGGCAGTGGAAGACAGGAGTGCCTGGCGTGCTCTGGTCCATGGGGTCACAAAGAGTTGGACACGACTAAATAACTAAACAACAACAGCAGATTGCTCAGATGGCCTGAATAGTAACAGTAATTACACATATGATGTCCTGTATGCTACGGAAGTGGGAGAGCCAGTGTCCTGTGCTGGACCTTTGAAGACCCAGGAGACCAGGGTTCAAATCCCTGCTGAGCCATGAAACTCACTGGGTGATGAGCCAGTTACTCACTCCTTGCCTAACCTCAGGGCCTTGCAAAGCCAGGCAGAGGACCGGACCAGGTAGATAATGTGCTCTCCCTTTTTTTTTTTACCCTGGGGATAACTGAAGTCTTATAAATAAGTATATAAATAATTTTCACAAAAGTTATGCTGACAAATAATTTTATTTCAAGGCTTTAATCATATCTACATATAAAGACAAAATGGAAAATATAGATATAAAATAGTGCTTTTAAAAAATACATAGGGAAAAGGATTATTTTAAGTATTTACATTTAAAAATGCTTTCCTAGCTTTCTTTTCTGCAAATTCTTGAATTACGCAGGAAAAAATCAAGCAACTTCGCCTTATCGTGGTTTATGTTTATCATTGCTAAACCATTTAGGTGTTCTTGAGCCATTGTTGATCGAAAGAAAGACTTAATTCGTTTTCATATATTGAAACTTTTCTAAAGGCCACTGTAGCTGGTAATGATAAGAAAATGCGTAATGCAATTAGAAGATTTGGAAAAATGTTTTCCAAATTCAAGTTTAGTATTTGATCGGCAATTTCTTTCGGTGACGGAGAATTAAGTTTGAAATTCGTATCGAAAGTTTGCTTAAGGAGGAGCACTTCACTCTGTATTTCATCACGGGAAATATGGTTCAAGTATCACAAGTGAAACCGAGTGCATTTTTGTATCAGTTCGTCATTATTGAAGTATTGTAACTTCCACAAAAAATCGAAAAGTTCACATATTTCCCTAACAGCAGAAAATTGCCGTGTCAGTCCAACAATAACAAAGTCAATTATTTTGAAGAATACATTCACTCTAAAGTCTTTTTCAGCATCCTCTTGAGTTAGTCATCCCCTGCGAGTAATAAAAGTATCTGAAACACCTATTTTGACTGATACATGTTGACATTCTTGAAGTATGTTATTCCATTTCTCTCTAAAATTCAAAATGTCTGTACGCAGTTGATCTATGTTGTCCCTTTCAACATCCAGTGTGGCATTGCGTGATTCTATTACCAAGTTTATCTCATTTATCATTGTGAGAAGTTTGCTCCAAATACTTGACATTACAACATATTCAAAAGTGTTCAAGTATTTTTTTTTATTCCCCAAAGATCAGCTTTACATTCTGCAATTGCATTTTTTAATTCACTGATCTCTGATACTGCAGTTTGAATACCATCAAAATGGTTTGCAATTTGTTTTACACTATCAATTCTTGCTGATCATCTTGTTTTCGAGACTGAATGAAGTGAGGAACATTTTTCTTCAGTACCTCATTTTGAATTCTACTTGATAGGTAGTGTACTTGGAGTCTTACACCATTCTCCTGTGCATTTCGTACTTCTGCAACATGTTCCACTAATAATGAATCGTATTTACTGAGGAGCTCAACTAAGCCCAAAAAGTTACCATTATGAATATCACCAAGTAGTTCAGAAGAACCAAGAAGAGGGAGACCTCCCTCTGATAAAAACAGGATAATGTTGAGGATGTGTTAAAGTATTTTCTTCCAGCCTTGAGCTGGTCAAAAACATAATTGTCAACTGCAGAACCACACAGAGCAGCTCTACTTGACATTTTCCACGCAATATAGTTTTCTTTATGTAAGTTAGAATTTTCATGGCTAGGAATGTGATCCTTTAATTTTCTCCATCCTTTCTCTGTACTCCATCCTGGATGATCTGTTAATGCACTCACATTAGTCGTAACTCCCCCCTTAGAGAACAAAAAACAAGATACACAATAAAGCGATTGCTTAACTTGACTCCAACACAACCAGTCTCGTTTATGCTTTTCGCCATTTTTCATTATTATGTTAAAAAGACGACTTGGAAATGAATTATTGTCCTTATCACTCAGAACATTCATTGGTACCTCAAAGTCCTGAACTTTTAAAAGTCTCTCAGTATCATTTCTATTCCTCTTATTAATTAATCCAGTATCGATTTGTGGCTGTGAGGCAGGGATTATTTCAACTGAAGATTCTGTATTATTACACTGGTCAACAACAAATTTGTTGTCTCCGTTTTTTCAGTTTTTTCAGTTTTTCAGTTTTTTCAGATTGACGAATCTGATGCGCTGAATCCAAAAATCACATTGGTTTTGCTTATTCAGGTCAAGTTTTTGAGCTATGGCCACATGTCATTTTTTTACATTTTTGTTCACATGTGTGGAGCATTTTAGATGAAGTTGGTGGGGGTAAAATGCCATGTGGAATAATTGTTTTGATTGGAAATGCTTATTTTAATGACAAGAAGTATTCAGGTCCGATAGTTCTGGGTGATTATGCCGAAAAGGGATCAGTTTGAAGTCATATAACCTCGAAATCTTCCATAAATTTGTGCGGCAAAACATAAAGTTGGGGGATCAAAACTAAGTTAATGGGGCAGCCGCCCCACAAAGTGTATAGGAAACTCCACCCGCGCATGCACCAACTTATGACTAATTTGAAGGAAAAAAACCTCCTTTCTGACAGTGCTCGCATCAGCTTCTTCCGCAACAGGCATCAAGAGTACCTCCGTTTTTTCTCGGAAGAGAAGGACTTGGTGTACTGTGCAGATATTGTGCAGCTTCTGCTCAAGCTTGGAGTGCCACAGTACGAACCCAAAGAATGAGACTGTTCATTGACAGCAGGAAGCGATCACTGAAATGTGTTCTGCTACACAACGGCAACCAGTTTGCTTCTATACCCCTGGCTCACTCGAGTACACTGAAGGAGAACTATGAAGCGGTGAAGTATGTGCTGGAGAAAATTGGTTATGATCAGCATAAGTGGTTTATTTGTGTTGACCTGAAGATGGTGAACTTTTTGTTGGGACAACAGTCTGGCTTCACCAAGTACCCATGTTTTCTGTGCATGTGGGATAGTAGGGACCGTGCTCAGCATTACACGAAGAAGGACTGGCCTGTGCAGGAGGAATTGGTGCCTTGCAAAGAAAGGAACGTCATCAACGATCCTCTGGTGGACAGAGACAGAATACTCTTCCCACCGCTGCTATCAAGCTCGGCTTAATCAAGCAGTTCACCAAGGCTCTGGACAAGGATGGTGACTGCTTCACTTACTTGTGCCAGGCTTTTCCAGGATTGACCATGGAGAAATTGAAAGCTGGCATCTTTGATGGTCCTCAGATCCGTCAGCTCATCAGAGATCCAGAGTTCGGAAACTCAATGAACGAAGTGGAACTGGAAGCATGGAAGGCATTTGTTCTGATAGTGAAGAACTTTCTTGGCAACAATAAGGCCAAAAACTACGCAGAACTTGTCAACAACATGCTGACTGCTTTCAGAAACCTGGGTTGCAACATGAGCGTCAAGATGCACTACCTATTTTCACATATGGACCGGTTTCCTGAGAACCTGGGTTCAATGAGTGACGAGCAGGGGGAGAGATTCCATCAGGACATGAAAGAGATGGAGACCAGGTATCAGGGTCGCTGGGATGCAGTCATGATGGCTGACTACTGTTGGACTCTGAAGAGAGACCTCCCTGCCACTGAGCATTCCAGGAGTTCCAAGAAATGGAAGTTCAAGCCCTGAAGTTTGAAAAATGGTGAAGCAACATGCAATTTACATGTACTTACCTTTATCAATGCCCACCATTCAGTTTACAGTAAACCTGACCTGATGGAGAGAAACGGATGCCATTTCCTGATTCAGCAGTGCAAAAATACCCTAAATCAGTTGTAGAAATCTAGACAACATTCAAAAAGTAAAAAATTGTTGCCCAGTGTTATAATTAAATTATAATTATAATTTAAACTTCCCCATCTTCTTATTCTACTCTTAAAAAAGATGTACGCTTGTGAGAAAGCCACTATTGCTAATAAGCCAGTATTTCTTTAAAAAACATGGTTTCCACCAAATTTTATCCTCATTGAGGTATATGTACTCCTCGGTTGTAAGTAATATTCCTGGCCTAGTCAACAAAATTTTAAACAAATGGCCACATCTTCATCAATTTTTCATCATTAAAAAAAAATATAGCGAAAACACTTATCTTTAAGGTACGTGTGGTTTTAATTTTTGGCAAACAAGATTTCAAACAAAAACTCACCAACTTTTAACAGCATGAAAAACATGGTCCACCATCACGTTTGCAGCATGCTGGCTGCTGGAGCCTTGGTCGCCTCCACCCACCCGGCACCCATTCCGCGCTCCTCTGCGGAACCAATCACAGGCCCCTTCCCGGATGCCGGGGAAGCTTTTCTCTCTTACTGCCAGCCATGGCCCCAGGGAATCTGCCCACCACCGCCACCGCCTTTGCACCTCCGCGTTCGCCCCAGTGCATCCTCTGCGATTGTGAATATGCTGACCGAGGCCCCCTTTGGAATCAGAGGCCCAGGCCAAGTGGCCCATATGCCCCCCCCCCTGTCTGGGCCTGCCTAACCTACCTCACAAGGTAACTGTCAGGATAAAATGGAGACCTGTATATAAACCACCCTGAACTCATTGAAGGAAAGCTGGTATATAAATGTAGTACTGTAACTAAAAGAAGGAGTTGTGAAAGCCAACAGGTCCATACCACCAATGCATTTAAGGCTTACACAATAGAGGGTGGGAGAGACAGTGTGAGCTGGCCACATGCTGCACACTGCTTTAGCATTGCTTGCAACAAAAACTCTGAAGAACAGCTGCTAGTTGTTGCTAGGAATGGAGGAGAAATTTGTTGGGATTTTTCTTCTACGTGCAGCTTCACACGAAGTCAATTAAGAGTTGGCCGAAAGCCAAGGATGACTGAGCAGAAAGGAGTAATTCTGCCTAGAGATATGAGGCCTTAGATACATCTCTACCATTTGTTGAAGTCTCACATAGGCATGATGACTTATGACCTAACTGACTGGAAAGGTTGTTGGTCAGTGCGGAGTCTGAGAGTCATTTGGATCTGTTTTCTGTTTTTGTATATAGTAACTTGTAGAGTCTGCTGTAAATAATAAACACCTCTAAGTAAACACCTCTAAGTAAACAAGTTACTGGTAGCAGTGTCTGGTTCCTGCTTCATCCATCCTGCCTGCAGCTGATTGCTTTTTAGAACTCTGCATATGCTCTGCTAAGGTCTGGCTAAGGTCCTGCAACAGGTCAAAGTTGTAAAACTCCAATAAAATTAGATTCTGTGCACATTTAAGGATGAATCTCTCATATTCTCATTTTCCAAAACAACATGAGAACTAAAATACAGTCTTCCTTGAAAATTCTCACTTCTTTGAATTCTGTGATGCTCAGCCAAACAATGTCTGCAAAAATGCACGGATTGGGGAAAATTTTGTATAAAAATAAGCACGGTGAAAGTAACATACAAAACTGCATTAAATTAGGACAAATTGCTTGCAAAAATATGTACAATAGTCATAACTGCATACAAAAATGTGTTTAATGGGAAAAAATTGCACTAAAATGTTGAAGAACATTTTGGTGTGGAGGGCACAAACCAACCACATCAGCTTACAACCAAGCCTGACCTGTACCCAATGCATGGTATCACCCTCCAAGCCAGCATTAACATTTGTAGAATCACTTCCAATGGCCTGCAGGCTTTTATCAATGCCCTTCTTCAGGAAATCTGCAAGTTGAATAGCAATAACTTTGGCTAGTTTGTCTTTCTTTGAGCCTTTTTCTGGAGTGAAATGGTAAAGATACCTTCCACCTGGCAAACTGCACACAGAATAATGCTTCCCTGTGATGGTGATGAGGAGCTGCATATCTGAACTGTCTGCTTTCAGCATAAATTTAGTTGTACAGTATCTTCGCAGCCGTCAAAGAAGATGCAGTCAATATCAGCCTTCTGAAAAAGACCATCAAATTCCCAATCCAGAGATTTCATAACTTTTTATTGGGCCCTCTTGACTTTATTGTGATCAACAACAAGTCTCTGGTCTTCTTCAGTGATCAACCCAGCATCCATAAAGGCAGCAGTGGTGATGGCAGCTGTAGCACACAGGCCAACTCCATATCCGATGCTCTGCATAGCAAGATTGTGTATTTCTGATGTTTTGTACTCTTTTTATTAGAAGTGGAAGGCTTTCTTAATGTCAACACATAACTTCCATAATTTCCATCTTGGGCATTAGCTATTTGTTCTACACGTTCAACAGCAGATAAAATTATTTCATTTGATTGTAGTGAAACATGCTTAACTAGATATTCTTTGGTAGATTTGTACGCTTCATCAATAAAAGTGTTCAAAGACACTTCGAGATAACCTAGTACGTTCGCAGGAGTCTAGACAACATTAGCCATTTAATTTATTCTGATTTATTTGTGTGGAGATTAGGCAGTGTTCCATCAAAGCAAGTGTCATCTCACACCTTTCAGTGCGTTTTCCTACCACTTTCCTTATTGTAAAGCTTCTGATCTTTCAGGGAAGAGGACTTATTTTGCACAAGATTTTCTAATCAACTGTAATTGTACAACCTGAATTTGCCAGTATAAAAGTTAATTCCACTCAAATAGCAACTACCTGGCAGCACCCCTCAATCCTCCCTAAGAATTTCTCTCTAGATAAGGCATCTGCTTTCCTCTTGGAAGCCATTTCAGTCTATAATCAACACATTTATTACTGGTTTCCATCTTTTTTTAATCCAATGAGTAACTTTACTTTCCATTTAAGAATATTTTATATATAATGAATATATCACAAGAAGCATCCAAATGCTAATAATAAAAAAATGCACCGCATTGCCATAATTATTAGCAATAGGTCATCCATGAAAAAGATGAATTGCACGTGAGGGGTAATTAGGGAAGGGATTAAGCTGCCAATATCATAGCACTTTTATGCAAACATATCATGCAACTACACTTGAAATACTGTGTACATTTCTTGGGCACCACATCTCAATATTGTAGAGCTGGGAAAGGTGGAAAAGGGGGCACAGCCAAAATGATCAAATGCTGGAGTAACTGCTATGAAAAGGGTTATTTGGGGCTAGTTTGCAGGGGGGAGGTGATAAGCAGGGAGGCATGACAGAGGTGATATAATTACGTATGGTGCAGAGAAAGTGGGAGGGGAGAAATTTTCCTCCCTCATAATATTAGAACCCTGCGCCAATGAAGTTGAATTGTGGGAGATCCAGGTCAGGCAAAAGGAAATACTTCATACAGCACATAGTTAAACTCTGACATTTGTTACTGCAAGGTGTGTGATGGCCACTGACTTAAAATGAATTGAAAGGGAGTTTAGACAGATTCACGGCCTAGGACCCTCGTACCTACGGGACTGCCTCTCCCGGTATGCCCCACGGAGGACCTTAAGGTCCATAAATAGCAACACCCTAGAGGTCCCTGGCCCTAAGGAAGTTAGATTGGCTTCAACCAGAGCCAGGGCCTTTTCAACTCTGGCTCCGACCTGGTGGAACGCTCTGCCTCATGAGACCAGGGCCCTGCAGGATCTGATTTCTTTCCGCAGGGCCTGTAAAACAGAGTTGTTCCACCTGGCCTTTGACTTGGAGCCAAATTGATTCCCTCCCCCTCTTTCTTTCTCCCCCCCTTTTTCCTCCTGTGATGAGGCTGCATTTTAATATTTTAATGTTTCAATATTTTAATTGTTGTATTTTAATTTTGTTTTTAAGTTGTATTCATTCAACTTGTTTTTATTATTGCTTGTAAGCCGCCCTGAGCCCGGCCTTGGCTGGGGAGGGTGGGGTATAAATAAAAATTATCACTATTATTATTATAAGGCTGTTAAAAATCTGCTGGATTAGAAGCACCATAAAGGATCAGAGGCAGGATGAGGGCAGCTGGCTTCACATCATGTTTGTGCACTTCCAGTCTTCTTCTGGTTGGCCCATTGTGGGAAGCAGGATACTGAACTAGACCAGGCAGGGCTATCCTAAATATCATCAGGTCTAATAATACCCTGAAAGTTTATGATATTTAGGTTAATGGCAGCAATGCTTGCCACTGGACAATGAATGCATTGTGCTAAACAAGGCTGGGCTTAGTTTTTAAGAATTGAATTATCTAAAAAATAGTAGCAACATAAATTGGAGGTTTTAAATTTAAACTGGGTTTTAGAGTTTCAGTTGAATCAAGTGCCCCCATTAAACCTGATTTATATTCACATAAAGATGCAATACAAGCGGAAAAAAGTCTGCAACTGAATCTATGGCCCTCTGCCAGCTACATCATTAGTGTGCTTTTCCATGTTTTTAAAAAAATGTACCAAGGCAAAAAAAATGTGACGTTTGAGGTCAAGCATTATAAACATAACACGTGGTGATTTATTGTGTAAACTCTGAGTAAGACTTTGTCAACTGAACAGCAATGGAAACTTCCTTTCCTTGTCATGAAGAAATGATGTTCCACCCACTAACAACTAATCCTTGCTTCAGGAAAGTTTTGGGAATTTGAGGTTTTTTTGTGTGTCCTGTTTGAAGACTGAAATCCTTAATTACACAATTGTTCCCCTAAACTGATATACGGTAAGTTCTGCAGCACATTATGCAGGTGTTGACCAGAGGTTTTTGATTACTTCCCTTTCCCTTTTGTTTTGTTTCTGTTCTGCTCCTTTCCTTTTCTCCTTCATTCATGTTATTCAATACAAACTTTATCCCAGAGTCAAAGGTACCAAGTGTTTAACTTCAGGGATTGCCTGAAGTTTGCAAGTTATTCCGATTAGGGAGGTGATAAGACCTCTATGGAGGAGGTTTGGGTGGTTGCACAAATAGAAATTTTATTTATGCTAGGCCAAAAGAGCAGCTACACTGTAAGGTTCTGATTACTAGCTTTGCAAATCTGGAGCACAGTGACCTTAAGGCAGAGCCAGCTGTTCCAAAATGTGCAGGACCAGCCCTGTGTCAACATGTGGCATCTTTGGGCAGCTGCTGTAGCACCAGTATCTGGGGAGGACCCGCTGCTGATGCATCCAGATCCCAGGTTCAAAGCTCAGCATCTCCAGGTTGGTCTGGGAGAAAACCCTGCCTCAAATCCTGGAAAGTTGCTTCCTGTCAGTGTAAGCAAGACTGAGCTAAATGGACTAAGGTAAAAAGGGATGTGGGTGGTGCTATGGTCTAAACCAGTGTTCTCCAACCTTGGGCCTCCAGCTGTTTTTGGACTACAACTCCCATCATCTCTCGCTAGCAAGACCAGTGGTCAAGGATGATGGGAATTGTAGTCCAAAAACAGCTGGAGGCCCAAGGTTGGGGAACACTGGTCTAAACCACTGAGCCTCTTGGGCTTACGTTGCCTGGGTTGGTTCACTGCCGCGGAGCCCCCTCCGTGGGCCGGATCGCGGGTGTGCATGAGAGTGCGTGACCGCGATTTCCAGCGTCTGTGTCGACGCAGTTTCTGGTGCTGCAGAAGTGAATCCCCACACTGTGCCAGTTTAGCACAGAGCACGGGAATTCACCGAGTGGGTGGCTCAGTTCGGGGGCGGCTCGTGGGCCAGTAAAGCAACCCTTGGGCCGCTTGTGGCCCATGGGCCTTAGGTTGCCGACCCCTGGATTGGAAGGTCAGCGGTTTGAATCCCCGCAACGGAGTGAGCTCCCGTTGCTCAGTCCCAGCTTCTGCCAACCTAGCAGTTTGAAAGCATACCAATGTGAGTAGATAAATAGGTACCACTGTGGCGGGAAGATAAACGGCATTTCCGTGCGCTCTGGTTTCCATCACAGTCCTCCGTGTGCCAGAAAGAGTTTAGTCATGCTGGCCACATGACCCAGAAAACTGTCTGTGGACAAACACCAGCTCCCTTGGCTTGAAAGTAGAGATGAGCGCCGCACCCCATAGTCGCCTTTGACTAGACTTAGCCGTCCAGGGATCCTTTACCTTTTACCTTACATGGACTAATGACCTATCTCAAGCCTACTTGGATATCTAAAATATGTGTGTGTGTGTTTTAACCAGGAACAGGGCCTTCTTGGTGATGGCTCAACATTTGTTTAATTCCCTCCCGCAGGAAATGCACATGACCACATTGTAGTTAAGCCATGCTCTTAAGCCTTTTAAAATTTTTGATACAAACTAGAAAACGCTTGACTGTCTGTCCGTTTTTGCATTCTCATTTTGTATTGTTATGTAGAGCACTGCCCTATGTTCTCTGTACAAATTTAATAATAATAATAATAATAATAATAATAATAATAATACAGCTTTTTAAAGAGGTTTAATACTGTTATTTTATAAATTGGCATGTTTTGTTTTACAGTACATTTCTTGCATACTGTCTTGCGGGTGTGCCCTTTATTCAGGCATTTTAAAACTATATTTAAACAAAGCATTTGAAACCAAGAGCCAAGCATTATTACCTTAGACCAGCCTTTTTCAACCTTGGTTCCCCAGATGTTGTTGGACTACAACTCCCATCATCGCTGACTGCTGGTCCTGCTAGCTAGGAATGATGGGAGTTGTAGTCTAACGACATATGGGAACCCAAGATTGAAAAAGGCTGCCTTAGACCTAATAATGCGAACTTTCCCGATTGTAAGCGCCCCGAAGCAGGGGCATCTCTTGCGTTATGTCGGTTTCACGTTGATCGGTGCGATTTTTGAACGCAAGCCATTTCATTTTAACAAATGCCCGGGGGGGGGGCTTTGAAGGTTCTGGGGCTTGAGGATTGTGGCTGAAAGTGAACAAAATAGTTTCCCCGTTCCGGAAAAAAAGAACTTTATCCCTAAATCAACAGCAACGCGTTTCCCGCCCCCCATGAATGACCCAGGCCCAGCAGATCCGGCGCGGGAAATAAGCGAGCCTTCGCAGTTCTGCTTCGGATTGTATCACCCCTGCAATTTCCCCCACTTCCTTTCGATTCTGCGATACAAACATGCTCTCCCTCTCAGCTTCTTCCGGGGTTTGGATGATCAGCGAGCGGGTCCCATGCGTAGCAATAGCAGCAGCTGCCGCTCGTAGGAGGAGGCGGGGCATTCCGTGTTTCCACACTGCACGGCGCTGCGCCTCTTCGCCTGCGCGCTTTCTCTCTCTCCCCATCCTCCTGCGCTCGCTTTCGGCTGAGACACTGTTCCTGGCCTCCTGCGCTCGTTCTGCCATCGCAAAGAAGTGCCTGCGCCCTTCTTCAGGATGGTGATCGTAGTCTTCATCGCTTCTTCATCAGGTTCCACAGCGGTAAGGAGAAGCCAGCGGCTCCTGCTCCCCTCCCTCGCCCAGAAGCTATTCTCCTTCCTAACTTTCCCCCACCCCTTTGTACTGAAGGAAAGTTGCAGCAGCAGGCTCCTTCCCTTCCCTCTCTCCCGTTTCCCCCTACAGTACTGCGATCTCTTACATTCAGGGCATTTCCCCATTTTCCTTCCTTATTTCTTTTATTTCCTCTGCTCGCTTACAAAAAATATGGGCTGGGTGGCTTCTGCAAATTGTAGCAAGCAATTTGGGACAATCTTTAGCAGGGTTTATTTTATCTGCCATTTTATGATGGGGTGGGGGGGTGGGGCAACCCTGTGTATTATCGGCATCTTCAAGGCTGACATGAGTATGATCCTAAGCAATCTTACTCGGAGGCAAGCTCCGTTGTGCTCAGTGCAACTTCCTGCCCTTACTGTGGCATCAGCTTTCATAGTATGAGAAGCTGAGACTATGAAAGCTGATGCCACAGTAAGGCAACTATCTCTGTGCTTGATTACCTGGTGGGTAATTTCCCACTGAAAACAACTGGATTGATTCATGGGAAAACATGCTGTAGGATTGTTTTTCTCTTCAGTTGCCACAAAACTCTTGACAGTGCAATTGTTATGTACATGTTTATAGACGTCTCAGAAGTAAGTTCCATTAATTTCATTTTGTCTTGCTCCCAGGTAAATGGGTATGCAGCTGCTGTCTACAGCTGCCAAAGCAACACATGGATCCTCTTCTGGAATTTAATTCCCATTGACTTTAATAGGATTTGCTTCCAGTGAAGCATACTTGGATAGTGCTCTTTAGTCTTCAAAGTTATTTGCAAATACCCTTGAGGAAGGAGTACTCTAATCTGTACTGATTACTTTGCATGCTCCAGTACTGAATCCTAGTATTCAAGACTGCTTCTGCTTGCTTAGGGTGGTCCTTCCAGTCCCCAACTTTTAAATTTTTTTTATTGTGTTGATTTGTCACAGATATATGTACAAACATGTAACCATGTAAGTACTGTACTTGTCTGAGATAACTTGTTTGCAACCTAGCAAGTTTTTCACTAATAACTTTAGGAAAAGCTTAAAAGTGGAGTAAACAGGGTAGACTTCTGCTCCATTTGGTTATTCATGGGTCGCAGCAGCAAGTCATCTTTTGCTTACCTAGGAAGGGCTTAATCTGCACCTTCAGACCTTCTGCCTACAAAACTGTTCAGCTGGCATGCATGAAGGCATAATGTGAGTGCATCTTAGCATGTACAGAGTGCCTTTCCCTTACATTCGAGTAGCAACCACCAACTTCCATTTTCCTGGGATTAGGCAAAACTGTACCTAGGGAAGGAATGGGTTTCAGTTCTCATTCTTTTCCCTTTTTGGCAAAAGCACTTTTATTTCATGGAGATTATCCAGGAGGTAAGCATCCGTTTAATCCACTTAACGCCACTCTTCAGGCTTGTCCTGCTGTTCAGAATACAAAGGCTCAGATTTCCCTCTCTGGTATAGAAATTAAGCATTAACCTCCCCCATGTTCCTTTCCTATTTCATTTCTTCCCTTTTCAGTATCCAGTTCCACAATCTTGGATGCTCATGTTTTTATTACATTTCTATATGACCTCCCTTCAAAGGGTGTGTGTGCATGTGTGTGTGTGCATGTATAAATCTTGTTATTCTCCAGACATGGCTTGTGTCAGAATTAAAGCTAAATCAGGTGCCTGATTGTCAGGTGTGTAAATCAGGTGTAGCTCCTGTGGCTTCGTTTGGACAAGGAATTGGAGGGTCCTTTAAGAAGTAGATATGGTACCAATATAATTTAGAACACAGTATACCATATATACTAGAGTATAAGCCGACTTTTTCAGCGCATTTTTTATGCTGAAAAAAACCCCCTCGGCTTATACTCGAGTGAGGTGGGTGGCAGCGGCCCAAAAGGAGCCCTTTCTCGCCACTGGTCCCACCGCCGCCGCCCGCCTCTCACAAGGGCAGGCACAGGAGCCACGGTTGGCAGAGATGCTACACTGCTCTGCGCTGTGCCTTTTTCACCCACGGCTCCTATGCCTGCTCTTGCGAGCGGCAGAGGCGGTGGTGGAGGGATGAGCAGCCCAAAAGGAGCCATTTCTGGCTGTTTGTTCTTCTTTCTCCGCTGTTGCCGCCACCACCAGGTTTGTGGTGTGGTGAACCGGCTTATACCTGAGTCAGTAAGTTTTCCCAGTTTTTTGTGCTAAAATTAGGTGCCTCGGCTTATATTCAGGTCGACTTATACTTGAGTATATACGGTACCTTGGTTCTAAGCTCTGCTTGGCCACTAAGTTCAATGGGTAGCTTTGTACAGTTGTTAGGAGGATAAAGTGGGGAAATCCCATATTTGTCCCCACTTCCACTCTTTGAAGGAAGGATGGAATGCAAATAATATGACAAAGAACCTGAATATAACTATGATAAAATAAAGCCTGCAACAAAATGTTGCAGTGTGGAATGATTCTGCTTAGGATGTTCTATTTCATCCTTTCTCTGTTTACGGAAGATGTTTGTACTAGCTCAAACCTTGGGGTTCTCTGAACCTTCTTATAACCTCCCACTAATGCGTGGATTCTGCTATTTCGGGTGCATAAGGACCATGCGCTTGGAAAATTTAGAACATTGTTAATGTATGATTATAACACTTGGGCTGCAGGACAAGCTGGCTTTTAAAAAGAAAGAAATTCCCAACTTGAAATGTACTTGTGGCAGATCTGCCATGTGAGTGGCCCATTCTAACCACAAAGCACCATTTTGTATGCCAGTGAAGGCTTTCTCAAAGTGCAACCTAGGAGCTGCTTTGTAAAAAAATGTCAGACTGTTGGTTCATCTTGCCCAGTAGCGTCAACTTCTGTGATAGACAGCAATTAAGGTGCTTCCCATATTATTTTCCACTGACCTTTTAAACAATAGAAGCTGTGGACTGAATTTTGTGCTGTCACAGGACAATGGTCTAATCAATGCAGATCCACAGAGATTTGAACTCAAGAGTGCTGATTTTGGAATCCAGAGTTTACTAGCATTTGCATCATGGAACCAACAACATTTGAGAGTGCTGTGCAGCTGAGGTAATCCATGGTCTGGCTTGTCATTGCATCTGAAACCTGGCTAATGGGTTCTTTCCCACAAACAAGCCATGATCCCTAAGCCCAGAGCAAACCTTGGTTATAGCTCATTGTCTTGGAGAAAAATAATAAAAGAGCCTGGGTTTGGACTTAATGCTAAGCCAAACAGTGGCTTAACTCTCACCAGGGGTGCGGGGGAAGCTCACTTTTGAACCACAGCAGTTAAGTTTAATATGATGTGTGAGCCAGACCTTGCAAAAATTAAGGTGCGGCCTTTATGCAGCAAGACAGAATCCAGTATACACTGAAACTTCAGACAGTTCAGTTTCTTGTAGATAATATTGCAGAATAACTGACGAAATGACTGTACAGTTATATGGGGGGGGGAGCCTGTGCATGTGGCAAACACTCATAAGGAAGTGGTGAAATAGTTGCACCAGTTTTTACAGCACTTATGAGGTGGATTTGGATTGTTTCTTTATTCTTGCATTGTGACTTCAGATGTTTACCAAGCAGCAGGATCCACCTTCTCCTAAATCTAAAGAAACCCATCAGCAGAGTGACTTGGAGACCACCCACCCAGCTGTGTTGGAACAGCTGAATCTCTGATCAACTCCTGCCTAAATGGTTAGAACATTTAAACGCTGGTAATGCAGGTCTTCTTGCTGCCTGCTCCCACCCCGCTGAGTTTTGATGTGAAAGACCGCTCAGCCAGCTGCTTCCTACATGTTGTGACCACACTTGCCATACTATGCACAATTCTGATTGCCCCACTTAAAAAATAATATTGTAGACTGGAAACAGTGTTAGAAAATAGCGAGACGGCAAGTGCATTTTGTACCTGGCTATTGGCCATTTGCAACCAAATGAAGATGTCTGGGTGCCACCGTTTCCATCATCTGGAGGTCATTGGACCTGGAATGTTTTCACACACTAGCAACACATCCTGTAGAATTCTATCAGTTATATTTTATCTGCACAATCAGCATGAATTTCTGGAACCAAACTGCTTTTTCTGTGCAGTAAGAGCAGGAGCAGTCCAGAATAGGCCAATATGTGTGTGGACTGTCCCTGGATCAAGGGACTTTTTAAGTTCTCAAAGTTCTTAAGCTAGCTCAAGGTTGTCATCTGAACTAGCCAGATGTTTAACTGATAATCAATAACAGCTAGTTCATTATTTGAAAAATAAGACTTCAGAGCTGTCTTACTCCAAAATGTCAGCTAGACATTCTGTTTTGGCAACTGTGACCTTGGTTTAAGGAACCATTTTGTGCCTATATCGTGACTGGAAAAGGTGCAGAAAGGGAAATGTAGGGACGTTACAAGATTTGGTGCTTTTTAGTAAACGGGGAAAAATGAGTACAGTGGTTTTAGAACACCTTAGTTTATAAACAACTTGGAAATAAAATGCTGCAAACCAGAAGTCGGTGTTCCAGTTTGTGAACTTTGCCACCTGCCCAGTAATACATGGGGGACGCGGGTGGCGCTGTGGGTTAAACCACAGAGCCTAGGGCTTGCTGATCAGAAAGTTGGCGGTTCGAATCCCCGCAATGGGGTGAGCTCCCATTGCTCGGTCCCTGCTCCTGCCAACCTAGCAGTTCGAAAGCATGTCAAAGTGCAAGTAGATAAATAGGTACCGCTCCGGCGGGAAGGTAAACGGCGTTTCTGCACACTGCTCTGGTTCGCCAGAAGTGGCTTAGTCATGCCGGCCACATGACCCGGAAGCTGTACGCTGGCTCCCTCGGCCAATAAAGCGAGATGAGCGCCACAACCCCAGAGTCAGTCATGACTGGACCTAATGGTCAGGGGTCCCTTTACCTTTAATAATACATGGAGACATAAAGTGAAGCTGGATGTTGGAAAATTCAGGACAAGCAAAAGAAACTACTTCTCACAGCACCCAGTTTAACTATAGGATTTGCTCCCACATGATGTAAGGATGACCACCAAGATGGATGGATTTGAAAGAGGATTAGACAAATTTGTAAGAAGATAAGGTTGTCAGTGGCTACTAGCTATGATGACTGTGAATACCAGCTGCTGTGAAATGCCAGTGGCGAGAATGATTTTGCACTCAGATCCTGTTTGTGGTCTTCCTATTGACATCTGGTTGACCTAAGATGTCCTAAGATGGCCTAAGACATTTTGGCACCTGAGGTGAACCACAAAATGGCACCTCTCTGCTTGCCATGGAAAAAGAAGTAAGGGAAGATCTACATCAGGAGCAAGGGGGTGGGATTTTGACATCAGGATATGCTGCCTGGTGAATCCTGCCGCCTGAGTCAGTTGCCTCACCTTGTCTCATGAGTGGGCCGGCCCTGAATATAGATCTACATCAGGATCTACTGCACTTGTGCCCCTTGAGTCAGCCGCCTCACTTTGCCTCGCAGGTTTGCTGGCCCTGTGCATGGCCCTGTGCATGTGCGTGACCTGAAGGTGCTGCTGTGCAATGCCAGGTCAATGATTCGTAAGACCACTGCCATCCATGACTTGATCATGGATGGAGGATTTGACCTGGCATGTGTAACAGAGACTTGGTTGGATGAAGCAGATGGGCCTGTCCTTGCCGCTGCTTGTCCACCAGGTTTCTCTTACGCACAGCAACCCAGGTCACGTGGGCGGGGAGGGGGGGTTGCAGTGATTTTTAGGAAGTCATTAGTTTGCACCAGGCGTCCTATTGGGAAGACCCAGTTTTCTGAGTGCATGTTCTGGAAGTTGGGCAATAGGGGCAGTACAGGATTCCTTTTGGTGTACCGACCTCCCCGCTGCACCAAGGATTCCCTGCCCGAGCTGCTTCAGGTCGTGGCGGATGTTCTCCTGGAGACACCTAGCCTGGTCGTCCTAGGGGATTTTAACATCCATGCCGACACGACCTTACAAGGGGCCGCTCGGGACTTCGTGGAAAGCATGGCCTCCATGGGGCTGTCCCTGAATAAGTCTGGCCCAACCCATAGCCGTGGACATGCCTTGGACCTGGTGTTTACCTCTATGGATGTTGGTGATCTGACACTAAGTAAAAGCGAAATGAAAGAAGTGCCATGGTCAGATCACTTCCTGGTGCAACTGGACTTCTCTGCGACCCATCCCCTCTGCAGGGAGGTGGGACCAATTCGGATGGTCCGCCCCCGCCACTTAATGGATCCAAATGGTTTCCAGAGAGTGGTAGGGGATGCTTTATCCCATGTTGATGGCCTTTCAGCCGATTCCCTGGTGGCCCGCTGGAATGTGGAGTTAACCAGGGCTATTGACTGTTTGGCTCCGAAGCGCCCTCTCCGATTGCATGGAGCCCGGACAGCCCCGTGGTTTTCCACGGATCTGAGGGCAATGAAGCAATCGTTGAGACGGCTAGAGCGCCGGTGGCGGATAACTCATTCCGAATCTGACCGGACACAGGTTAGAGCTCAACGTCGAGCCTACCAAGTGGCGATAGCGACGGCGAAGAAGAATTTCTTCACCGCCTCTATTGCATCTGCAGAAAACAGCAGCAGGAGACTTTTTCAGGTGGTTCACAATTTAGCGGAACCACCTGCAACATCGGGGCCCAGTACGGGCCACATGTTCTCCTGCAATGATTTTGCAAAGTTTTTTGCAGATAAAATCGCCCAGATTCGGGAAGAAGTAGACTCCACCGTGGGAGCAGGGCCGGGGCGGGAGAGTGCTAGAGTTCTGTCTAGTCAAGTTGAGTGGGATCAATTTCAATCTGTTACCTCCGAGGATGTGGACAGGCTGCTTGGACGAGTGAAACCAACCACCTGTCTCCTGGATCCTTGCCCATCCTGGCTTATAAAAGCTAGCCGGGAAGGACTGGGCGATGGGCTTCGTGGGGTGGTGAATGCTTCCCTCCGTGAGGGAGCCTTCCCAGACCCGCTGAAAGAGGTGGTTATTAAACCGCTTCTTAAAAAACCATCTTTAGATGCGGCCACGATGGCCAACTATCGCCCAGTCTCAAATCTTCCATTCCTGGGCAAGGTGATTGAGCGAGTGGTTCCTGAACAACTCCAGGCACGCCTGGAAGAAGCGGACCATTTGGATCCCTTCCAGTCGGGATTCAGGCCTCATCATGGGACTGAAACTGCCTTGGTCGCACTGGTTGATGATCTCCGGCGGGCTAGGGACAAAGGTGAGAGCTGTTTCCTAGTTCTGCTGGATCTCTCAGCGGCGTTTGATACCATCGACCATAGCATCCTTCTGGACCGTCTTGGGGGGCTGGGAGCTGGGGGCACTGTTATACAGTGGTTCCGCTCCTTCCTCCTGGGCCGTGTTCAGAAAGTGGTGGTGGGGGATGAGTGTTCAGACCCTTGGGCCCTCACTTGTGGGGTGCCTCAGGGTTCTGTCCTCTCCCCCATGCTTTTTAACATCTATATGAAGCCGCTGGGAGAGATCATCAGGAGGTTTGGGCTGGGTGTTCATCAGTATGCGGATGACACCCAGCTCTACCTCTCTTTTAAATCAGAACCAGTGAAGGCGGTGAAGGTCCTGTGTGAGTGTCTGGAGGCGGTTGGAGGATGGATGGCGGCTAACAGATTGAGGTTGAATCCTGACAAGACAGAAGTACTGTTTTTGGGGGACAGGAGGCGGGCAGGTGTGGAGGATTCCCTGGTCCTGAATGGGGTAACTGTGCCCCTGAAGGACCAGGTGCGCAGCCTGGGAGTCATTTTGGACTCACAGCTGTCCATGGAGGCACAGGTCAAATCTGTGTCCAGGGCAGCTGTTTACCAGCTCCATCTGGTACGTAGGCTGAGACCCTATCTGCCTGCGGACTGTCTCGCCAGAGTGGTGCATGCTCTGGTTATCTCCCGCTTGGACTACTGCAATGCGCTCTACGTGGGGCTACCTTTGAAGGTGACGCGGAAACTACAACTAATCCAGAATGCGGCAGCTAGACTGGTGACTGGGAGCGGCCGCCGAGACCATATAACACCGGTCTTGAAAGACCTGCATTGGCTCCCAGTACGTTTCCGAGCACAATTCAAAGTGTTGGTGCTGACCTTTAAAGCCCTAAACGGCCTCGGTCCAGTATACCTGAAGGAGCGTCTCCACCCCCATCAGTCTGCCCGGACGCTGAGGTCCAGCGCCGAGGGCCTTCTGGCGGTTCCCTCACTGCGAGAAGCAAAGCTACAGGGAACCAGGCAGAGGGCCTTCTCGGTAGTGGCGCCCGCCCTGTGGAACGCCCTTCCAGCAGATGTCAAAGCGATAAACAACTACCTGACATTCAGGAGACATCTTAAGGCAGCCCTGTTCAGGGAAGTTTTTAACGTGTGACATTTTACTGTATTTTTGGTTTTTATGGAAGCCGCCCAGAGTGGCTGGGGAGGCCCAGCCAGATGGGCGGGGTATAAATAATAATAAATTATTATTATTATTATTATTATTATTATTATTATTATTATTATTATTAGTGTCATTGCTAAAATATTGCTTTTAGCAAGAAGGAGCTTATGGTGGACGGGGGTGGCGCTGTGGGTAAAACCTCAGCGCCTAGGACTTGCCGATCGTATGGTCGGCAGTTTGAATCCCCGCGGCGGGGTGCGTTCCCGTTGCTCGGTCCCAGCGCCTGCCAACCTAGCAGTTCGAAAGCACCCTCGGGTGCAAGTAGATAAATAGGGACCGCTTACTAGCGGGAAGGTAAACGGTGTTTCCGTGTGCGGCTCTGGCTTGCCAGAGTAGCTTCGTCACACTGGCCACGTGACCCGGAAGTGTCTGCGGACAGCGCTGGCTCCCGGCCTCTAGAGTGAGATGAGCGCACAACCCTAGAGTCTGTCAAGACTGACCCGTACAGGCAGGGGTACCTTTAGCTTACGGTGTAGGTATTTTTCTTATGGTGACAATTATTGTTAACACTTGATCTCAAAAATCATGGTAGAGATTAGTTTTGTTAGGGAAAATTCACACTAAAATGTTGACATCTTGGTGCAAGAATGTCTTAAAATGTATGATGTGGATGTGATCAAAGAAATCTTTGAAACTTTGCAAAACATTTTGAGTTTTGCAGTGCAGTTCTCCAGTCAAGTAATGCATTAAAAAGTGCATATACTGTGGTAAAGTGCATAAGCATGCCTATATTGGTGAATTGGTGAAAATTGTGTTGTATTAAGGAAATGTGATTGCAAAAACGTGTATATTGGGAGAAATTTATACTAAAATGAGAACTTTTCATGAGAACTTTTTTTTTTTAATTAACAGTTGATGTAGAAATGCAGAGAACTGAACTTAAGAATGGGAAAACAAGAAACGGAAGAGAAACAGAGTTGTCAGATTCTCCCATCCCTAGATGAGTGTTGTAATCCAGAAATATCTTCAGAGCCACAGGTTCCTCATTCCTGGTCTTCAACACCAACCATGTTTGTGGTTGCATGTGCATAACACCAATAATAAAACTAATTGAAAAACAAATCCAAAGAAAATGGCTCCTTTCATTGCCATTTGGAAATGCTTGGGGAATCAGTCAAATTTTGATCTTAGGTGGCAGCCTAAGATCAGGGTCTTTCCTTATGGAGAGCCTCATAAATTCAGTTCCCCATGGTGACTGCTCCTGCCCCAGATCACTAATGTAAAGTTTTCCTCTGAATTCTGTTCAAAGTACAGTACGGCGGAATTTGTTGATTTTGCCATTTCTGCGAATTGGGAGAATTGAGCTGATTCTGAACCCAATGTCAGTGGTTTGTAAAGGTGCCTTGTTAGTAGAACAAGCTAAATGTAAGAGTAACCCCAGGAAGTTTCAACGTTTAGTTTAATTTTGACTGCATTTTAAACAGCGTGTATATTCATGTTGTGTGTATGTCTGTGTTAATAAGACATTGTATTATATTTGCAGTGGCCTGTGGCCAGTGTGGGGAACTTTGACCATCTGCCATCCAGATGTTGCTAAACTGCAACTTCCATCATCCCTGACCATTAGTCATGCTTGCTAGGGGATGGCAGTTGTAGTTCAGCAACACCTGGAGGCCCAAAGGTTCTTCGTTCCTGAATTGGAACTGCTTTGGCTTTTTCCAAGAGCCCAGTTTAAAGGGAAAGAGAAACCCATCCCTCTCCCAAATTCTATGCCAAATGCAGAGGTCTCTGGAGAGGAGAGGCTCTTTTTCTTAGTTAATACTGGAATTTGGATAAGTTGTGTGAATCTCTGTCATTGCTTCTGAGATCTCTCCCAACACAAAGTGCAAATTTGGATGGATTCCTGATTTTGCTTTCTTTGTCTAAAACCCATCAAGAAATGAGAGCAAAGACTCTGCCCTGTGTGCTCGTCAAAGGACTTTAATGGAGGGGTTGGTTCCATAAATAATGAGCGACCATCAAGCTATATCAAACTTTATGGGCTCCTGGACCCAATTCTCTTTCGAATTTGGAAGGAAAACTTGTACACATTTTGAATAAGCAAGATTGGACCACTTGAATAGAGTTTATGGTATAACAAGAGCATGGGAACAGCATGTGTGTTTTGTTGTTGTTGTTGTTTTTAAAAAACCTTTCCTTTTATGCAGCCTGCTGATAATGTAATTCATATATAGGTCATGCAGCTTAGGCTTTTATATAGGCTATTATGTTACCCCCTCCTCAGGGGGGTAGACTTCACACAACAAAAGGGATCCCACAGCAGAGATTACAGTGGTGCCTCGCAAGACGAAAATAATTCGTTCCGCGAGTCTTTTCGTCTTGCGATGTTTTTCGTCTTGCGAAGCACGGTCTGTTGCAACTGTGCCTCTTCAAGCGGCTTTTTAAAAAAGCGCAAGACGTTTTCGTCTTGCGAAGCAAGCCCATAGGGAAATTCGTCTGGCAAAGCAACGCAAAACCGAAAAACCCTTTCGTCTAGCGAGTTTTTCGTCTTGCGAGGCATTCGTCTTGCGGGGCACCACTGTACTTTTAACAGCTCAAGACACTGACAGTGGCTTTGAGTGCTATAGCAAGTCTGTGCTAGCATCCATGTGCATGGACTCTGCCATGGGCAATTGGTGGTGCTTATTTGTAATAATCATAAAGGATATGATGTAGGGTATATATCTGTGCGCTGCTCTGGTTTGCCTTAGTCATGCTGGCCACATGACCCGGAAGCTGTACACCGGCTCCCTCGGCCAGTAAAGTGAGATGAGCACCGCAACCACAGAGTCATCCACAACTGAACCTAACGGTCAGGGGTCCTTTTACCTTTATATAGGAATCTATAGCCTGGGCAACCTTTCATATGTGAGTCCCATTTCATACTACAAAGCCAGGTGCCTCTAGTCAACTGCATGCAGCTGATGATGTTTGTTTGTAATGAAAAACATTAGTCTTTCAGTACAAACAAAATGCCACCTCTAACGACTGGACAACGTGCAAAGAATACTTTTCCCAAACAGCGAGGCATGGTGCAAACCAAATAAACAAATGTGAAGCAATTGAGGATAAACGAGCACATTTTGGGGGGTGGGGGTAGTTATTGTCTAGTTCAGGCATCACCAACCTTTTTGTGCCTATGGACACATTTGGAAATTTGAGAACATTCCGTGGACAGCAGTCACATAATGACTGCCATGGGAAGGGTGGTGGTGGTGGCATTGAACACTGTAAGGGTGTGACAAAACAAAGAAATGGCCGCTATTGGATTTTGGCATAATGCAAAATGATTGTTGCATCTAAAATAGTGGGGAAATCCAAGCACAAAATGGTGCAGCCATGACACAGCTGTCCCATCAATAGGGATAAAGGGTCACCAGTGCAGTCAGTCACAGAGCGAAGTTCTTTGCACCTCTGCTCTGGATAGGGAGGGTAGGCACTCAGTCTTGGCACCAAGCGCCACATGGGCATTTTTAAGGAGATGTGTTCAGTGTAGGAGAGGCTGAGGGCAGTACAAAGCACTGATTCTTATGCCCTGTGGATTTAGAGGGGATATAGACCTTTCAGGGTTTCACAGAAGTACCAGCAGCAACATTTCCCCTCAGTTAGCAGCCTCTAGTGTAGTTTCTGCTCCTTTGAACATGGTATTTACTATTGGTGGTGATCTCTCCCCCTGCCCCCATACAGTGGTACCTCTGGTTAAGAACTTAATTCGTTCCCGAGGTCCGTTCTTAACCTGAAACTGTTCTTAACATGAGGTACCACTTTAGCTAATGGGGCCTCTCGCTGCCACCACACCACCGGAGCACGATATCTGTTCTCATCCTGAAGCAAGGTTCTTAACTCGAGGTACTATTTCTGGGTTAGCAGAGTCTGTAACTTGAAGCATCTGTAACCCGAAGTACCACTGTACTTTAAAAATATTCTCTGGAAGTAGTCCTGATATTCTGACTGGATGAATGTTTTGCCCAGTGAAATGACCCAGCAGAACAATGACTTAACAAAAAATAAAAACCCTAACAAATGATTAGCTAAGGCATTTGGCACAGATTCCAGTTTTCCTTCTGGGATGCAAACTGCCAGTCACACCTTTTAAGTATGATTTCTGTTCCTTCTGTTGGGTGTGGTCGCCCATGTTTCCTCAGTCTTTTTCAAGGCATGGCTTAGGCTCCAGAAGAGCCATTTTAAAACACACACCAATAAATATTTACAGACTTAAACCCATAATCTTTATTGTTCCTGAGATGCAGAGGGGCAATATAATGTGATCAGTCTGGTACTAAATCTCATTTGACAAACTCACTCAGGCTTAAGGGCTAATTCCACAACATTCAGAGTTCTGTTTCCCATGCGCAGCAGGTGAGGCTGTGCACCACATTGGGTTTCCAGGGAAGATTAAGGATGATAAAGGCAACTTAGAGACATTTCCTTTCTGGAGAAGCAACCTCCCCCTCCCCCGCCTCTGGTCAAGGGTCACAGTACTCAGGACTGGTCAAGTTATTTATTTCTATGCACCCCACCTTTTCAGTTAAGGAATTCAAAGCAGCAAATACAACCCCTTTTCTTCAATTTTTTTTTTTTATCATTGCAACAACCCTGCAAGGTAGCTTGAGCCAAGTAATAGCAACTGACCCAAGGCCAGCTAGTGAGCTTTGTGGCTGAGTGGGAATTTGAACCTGAGAAATCCCACAGGTACCTCTCACTGCAAGTAAAAATTTTTAATCTGTAACCTTTTGTTGCCCTTTCATGGTACAGTGGTGCCTCGCAAGACGAAATTAATCTGTTCCGAGAGTCTCTTCGTCTAGCGGTTTTTTCGTCTTGCGAAGCAATTCTATTAGCGGATTAGCGCTATTAGCGGATTAGCGGCTATTAAAGGCTTAGCGGCTTAGCGGCTAAAAGGCTATTAGCGGATTAGCGGATTAGAAAAAGGGGGGGAGCGGGGAAAAATCGGAACACTCACAAGACATTTTCATCTTGCAAAGCAAGCCCATAGGGAAAATCGTCTTGCGAAGCAGCTCAAAAACGGAAAACCCTTTCATTTAGCGGGTTTTCCGTCTTGCGAGGCATTCGTCTTGCGGGGCACCACTGTACTCAAAACCACCAGCTGCACTGGCTTCCTCACTCTGCCCAAGGATAGGAATAGCTCTAAGGTAATAATAATAATAGTAATAATAATAATTATTATTTTTATTTATACCCCACCCTCCCCAGCCAAGGCCGGGCTCAGGGCGGCTAACAAGCAATAATAAAAACAAGTTGAATGAATACAACTTAAAAACAAGATTAAAATACAACATTAAAATATTGAAACATTAAAATATTAAAATGCAGCCTCATCACAGGAGGAGAAAGGAAAAAGAAAAAAGAAGGTACCTCCCCTACTTCACTTGATACATATACTGTATATATATTTCTGGTCATTAGCAGGATAATGCAAATGACCAAACTGGGGTGGGTGAAGCTTGAGAGATAGAGAGACAGAAATAGTTGTTCCATGTAGTTCCAGGCATACCAAGGTAAATTCCCACTTGGTAAAAAACTTTGTTGATGGCAAGCAGGGCAATGTTAACAATGGCTAAACAATGAAGCTATTGTTTTGTCATAGATTTGTTTAAACTGTGTGATAGTCCCTGCTAATCCTTTAATTAGCATGTGTGATGGCTAATTAAGTCAGACCCTGTGTGCCGGACAGACACCCTTAATTCTGTGAAATCAACATGGGTTCAAAGGTAATGGAGTCAGCCTAATTTTCTTTGAGGTGAGAGCCTGGGGAGTCTGAGCACAACAAAGCATCAAATAACTAGGTGTGAGAATACAGATGAGCAGGGCCTCTCTCCTAAAACCAGGGCTTAGGATAGCAAGGTGAGAACAGGTGAGATGTGGCTTTTCTTGGGATGGGATGGGGTTGGGGAGGCAAGCTGCAAGGCAGGGATGCTGCTGCCTTTGGAAGAAGCTGGCGCTGCTTGGGACGAGATGCTTGGAACCACCCTCCCACAGGAGGCTATGGTTGTAAATATGTGTAAACAAACCATATATCATAAAGACACCATAAAGTCTGTGTCCCCTTGTCCAAAAGTGAATACAGACTCTGGGTTAAGGCACACCTGCAACCTTTGGAATCTTGCACCGCTTGGAGATTGAGGTGGCGCATAGCAGTATTGTGCTAGGGAAAGTAAAGCCGCAGATGCTGGGAACCTTGCAGAATGGCCGAGACCTGGCTCAAGGCTTGGTGTGAAGGGTGATGTATATTTCCTCAGGTCCAGAAGGCTGGTGCCCCTTCCTGGCTCAATCAGCCCTTGATCTGCCTGGCCCATTGTCTTCTCTGCTCCTGCTATGGCCCTAGGACTGGGATGGGGAATCTCTTGTCCGGGAGCCAGATTTGGCCCTCCAGGTGTTTTTGTCTGGCCCTTGGGACTGTCCCCAGACCACACCACTCACTGGTCCTGATTTGCACCCTGAGTGTTTTTGTCGGCTAGAATGTGTTTGTACTCTGAGGGGGCAGTACAAGAGTCAGCTAGAAGCCCAGGTAGATGGTGTGGGGACCTCCATTCCTGGGGTAGGGAAACCCAGATCCCATGGTTTCAGTGTTATTGGCAGAGTCTTCTGGGCAGATCTTGCTCCACATCATGTTTGAGGTCTGGACAGAGCTGAACCATGGTGGGCCACAGCTGCATTCACCCTAGATCTGCAAATACAGTACAGACGAGCCTCTTCTGTTGTGTTTTGGTTCTGAAATCCTTTCATGACAAGGGTTAAGGACCTTTTGGTTCTGAAACTTGGGCCACACCTGCACCATACATTTAAAGCAATGCAATATATTTTTAACATTTAGTCCCTCTTTGCCTGGAACTCTGGAAATGGCAGCTCTGTAAGGGGAATAAGAGACTTCTACAACTCTTGGCACCCTTACAAAACTACATTTCCCTGGATTCTTTGGGGGAAGCTGTAACCGTTATAGTGATATCACTGTGTTGTAAATGTGAGACTTTTTAGATTTCCACCTCTGATGTTGTGGTTAGATACTAGAAGTTCTTGACATTGCTGCTTATTTCTTCCATTCTACTGCTGCTGTTTAGTTTGAATTTGGATGCTAATTTGGATGCTATCATTTAAGCTTCAAGAGCTACCATTTAATGAAAATGTACATGCATTGTTTAAATCTGCCTTAAGCATTTTCTTAAAGAAAGCTCAGGAAAGGTGGGTTAATCATGAGATTTTGGTAATACTGGGTAGCATTACTACCTATTACTGAGATACAGCTGTGCCTGAACAATATCTATAAATGTGGGTTAGGTCAGTATATTTTTTTTTCTGAAAGGCATTCATTGTTCCAGTGACAGCACAGAAATGCACAGCAACCAGCCTTTTGGGAAACACAGTTATTTTAATATCTCTGACAAGTTTCCTGGCCGACCTAAGCAAACAGCTGAGTTAAAATCCCAGCTTTTAGACCCCTTAAAATGCCATTTTCTATATCTGTTGTTGCGATATCTTGATTTCTGTGTAACAACAGTTGTACAACACTACTCAGGACAATGTGGAAATGGATATATGTGCTTCCACAAAACTATTAAGAAACTCTCTTTTAATTTCAATTGTCTTATCAGGTTCTGGGGCTCTTAAAAATATATATATCCAACCCTCAAGGAATTTTCACTACATGATAACCATCTCTCTCCCATTGCATATACACCCAGACCTCATTCTAAAGTTCCCCGGGTTCACTGGGAAATCCCAGTAGCAAGTAGGCTACAAATGTGGAAACCTGTGGCCCTCCAGATGTTGTTGGATTTAAGCTCCCATCAGCATCAGCTAGGGTGGCTAATGATTGCAGTTGATGGGAGTTGTCCCCTAGCAACATCTGGAGCGCCACAAGTTCCACAGGCCTGCCTAGAGGGGAAAGGTTAAATCAAGGGTTCACAGTCTGACCACACTTTCTATAAGTTGCCTTGTGTGAGAGTTACACCTAGGTCCCCAGCAGTCAAAGTTCTGCACTACCAGTTGCTCCTTTGGGACAGCTCCGAGCTTCATTTTTAAATGTTAAGGCTCTAGGTCAGGGGTTGGCAATGTACGACCCATGGGCCACAAGCGGCTCACGGGGGTCATTTAACCAGCCCACGAGCCGCCCCCAAACCGAGCCACCTGCTCTGCGAGTCCCCACCCATTGTACTAAACCAGCGTGGCGTGGGGACTCACTTCTGCAGTGCCGGAAATTGCATGTGCAATCCGGCCCACTGAGAGATCTCCAGTGGAGTGAACCGGCCCAGGCGAGGTAAACCTTGCCAACCCCTGCTCTAGGTGGATGCCATGACTTTTTAAAATGTGATAACCAAATGGCCTGGGCCAAGCCAGAATCCCCAGAATACAATGGGGATGTAGTAGACAATGTGAAGGCAAACATAGCTGTGTTCATATTCCTTTGCTGAACTTTTAAAGTAGTGGATGGATAACCCATCATGTTTAGCGAATGCCCTCCAGCAATTGTTGAGGTTTTATGTGGTGTTTATTTTGGACTAGGCAAAAAGCCATTTCCAAGCATGTAAAAGTCAAACATGGTTTGGCTGGATTTCAGAGACTGCCAAAGGGCAGACTCTTTTCACATTGAAAAGCAGTAATTGGGGTTATGGCTATGATGATTTGGGAGGTGCTCAGTACTTTAAAAAGAAGCAGAAGGCCGCTGGAAGGCATCCTTTTGAAACCTGATAACATTTTGCCACATTGCATTGCAGATGGAAGTTAGTTGTTTTGACCCAAGCATATGCTTGTTTTATTTCTTCTTTTTTTTTTTAAAGTGCTTTGTTTCCAAGCATATGTTTTAAGGAGAGGAACAAGGGCATGTCTGATGCTGGGTTCTGCAGCGGCAACATGCAAACTCAAAAGGCACATCCACTAAAAAAGAAAAAAAGATTAATCAGGTTTTCTAGGTCTTCTGATTTCAAAGTCAGGCATAAAGTTAGCAATTCAGCTTGAATGGGGGGGGGATGGAAATGGGTAAGATGACCAAGCAGGGCACTTGGCCCCACCTAACCAGATAGAAAGCATTATTGAAGGTAGAATTATAGCACATAGAGAGGAACCGGCATGGCTTCTGCAAGCAGTGGCAGATTTGGGTACTATGGTGCCCTGCACGAGGGCAAAATTTGGCATTCCTCCACCCTACCCCAGTCCTTGCGCTACTTTCCCAAAGGTGGGTAAGGAGGTACCTGGCTTTGTGAAGGAGGCACAAAGACTCTGGCAGGGACCTAGAACCCTCCCATCTCCTTCCCTAAGCTGGGAAAGTGCTAGCTAGGCTTTGGAACAGAAGCAGAAGGACTCTAGGACCCTGTTAGAGCCTCACATGTCCTACCCATAGCCCAGCACCTAGCTCACCCTGCTTTGAAATGGCATCCCCTTGGATCAGTGTACAACCCTAAATCTGCTCCAGCTGTAAGGCTAGGTTCTGTCTAGCTAACAAGAGTTTCTCAAACTTAGGTTCCCAGCTTTTGTTGGAGTACAGGTATAACCTTCCATCATCTGTTGCTAGTTGGACCAGTGGTCAGGGATGGTGGGAATTGTAGTCATAACAATAGCTGGAGACTCAAGCATGAGAAACACTGAACACTTATTTTGAGAGTGTTGACAAGCCTATAAGTAGAGGTGATCCAGTCAACACTGTGTATTTAAACTTTGAAAAAGCTGTTGATTAATCACCACCCTGAAAGACTCCTGATAAGCTTAGCAGTCATTGAGTGGGTTGGTGGGGAAGTTCAACAGGTCCTCTTATACATCAGTAATTTTAACCACTAACTTGTTTAAGAAAAAGTAGAGAGTAGGGATCAATGGGCAGTTCTCACAGTGGAGGCTTTTAAGAAGTGAGGTCCCTCAAGGATTCATATTGGGACCAGCGCTTTTTAAGTTGCTCATAAATTAGTTTGGGTTGAGCTGCTTGGCAGCCAAGTTTACTGATGACACTCAGTTGTACTGGAGGTAAGAACAGAAGAGCATTGCAAAGAGCTCTGAAAGAATCTTTTCAAAGTGCATGAATGGTAATTAAATTAGCAAATGTTATTCAATGCAAGCAAGTGCAAAGTGACACATAATATTGCAGAAAATAAAATCCACGTATACGCCTATGGAGTCTAAACTGGTAGTGAGTGACTAGGAATAAGATCTTGGATTCATAGTTAGCTTGATGAAGATTGTGACCCAGTGTGTGGCAGCTGTGAAAAGGGTGAAGCCCAGGTAAGGAATAATTAGGAAACGGATTGATAATAAAACTGCCAGTATCACAACGATGTTAAACAAATGTTGGACACGCTCCCAGACAAGAGCAACTAAAACAAACACAGAATAAAGAATTATGCATGGTTTGGAGAAAGTGGATAGAGAAGTTTTTCTTGCCCCTCTCACAACTAGAGTCATCTAATAAATTTGAATGTTGAGAGAGTCAGGACAGACAGAAGAACGTATTTGTCTGGGTTACATGGTGGAATTTTCTACCACAGGCCCATGTTGGCAAGGGCCACCAACTTGGATGGTTTTAAAAGGAGTATATTCATAGAGGACAGGCATCCCCAAACTCTGCCCTACAGCTGTTTTGGGACTACAATTCCCATCATCCCTGACCACTGGTCCTGTTAGTAGGGATGATGGGAGTTGTAGTCCCAAAACAGCTGGCGGGCCGAGTTTGGGGATGCCTGATGGAGGACAAGGACTACCAGTGACTACTAGTCATGACCTCTATATATTAGCTCCAGTATCAGAGGTGGTATGCCTCTGTAGAACAGTTGCTGAGAATTACAAGTGGGGAAGAGTGTTGTTGCACTGAGGTCCTCCTCATTAATTTCCCACAGGCCTCTGCTTGGCCACCAGTGATGCCAGAATACCTGAGCCTCCAGTCTGAGCCCACAAGGATGTTACATTATTGCATTAACATCTGGAGGGCACCAGGTTGCGGAAGGCTGTTCTGTGTAAACCTCTGGGTAGGAGAGCCTGAGGGCAATTGAGGATGGCAGTTTGGTTGATGACTTATTTGTGAGATTCTAGAAGCAATTATCTGGATGCCTTAGAAATAGAATTCTGAACTAGGTGAATTTTGCCAGGAAGCTGACACCAGACATCAGCAGCACAGGACCTGTAAGTTAAATTTCATTTAAAAGTAGGTATTGTGAGAGAGTAAGTTGCTCCCCCCCCCCAACTTAGCAGGTAGAGTAATCATGGATTCGGGACTTTTTTAACTGTGTGGGGTTTTGTGGTTGTGTTTTTTGTTTTTTGCTGGGTGGTCTTGGGCAAATTGTTGCCTGTCCATTTTGATTATCTTTAGTGAAAACAAAAAAAAAAATCAGAACAGTGGTCTACCTTACAGGGTTGTTGCTAAGACAAATAGACTGTGAAAATGCTTTTGCAATTCTTAAAAAATGTACAGTAGACTGCTGGTTTCTTTTGTGAAACTAGTCCTTTCTTGAGGCTGAAGAACATGCATAAGACTTTCTGAACAGTTTAACAAACTTTGGAATATTTGGACAGTGTATGTTTGATCGGGAAATATTTTGTTCTTGTACATCAACTTTTATAAAGGACTCTTTGCATTATGCTGTGTTGTATAATGAACGATCATTTGAAGCGCTTTTAAAAAACATACAAACATTCCCACAAGCAAGCTTTCATACCGTGGCTATTGCCGCAGAATAATTATTAGTTTTAAGTATACCTGTCTAAAGTGCAACTTTCACTTACATTAATAAAGCTACCCTTCACATTCCTTTGAATACCTTGCAGAAGTCTTCAAAATAACTCCTAATTCTGCTCTCCTAGTTCATTTATTATTATTATTATTATTATTATTATTATTATTATTATTCCTCCCATTTTGCCCTTTCCACTGTCTATTGTACTACATGCACTAAGTAAGCTTGCTAGGATAAAATCTGAACAGCACAAATGCTCAGTTTAATTTTGCAGAGCTTGTGTTGGCTCCCACCTACCCGAAGGAATACTGGCTTCCTCATGTTAAATACATATGCAGCTTGAAACGGTGTCAAGTGAGAGGCCCATCTGACAATCTCTGTCTCCCTGGAGTAAAACCAGCTGCTTTTAGTTTACTTTCTTGTCAAGTTATCGGAAGCAATGTGATCTTCTAGGTTTTTGCATCAGAACACAACTCCGCTGTTCTTCCCCCACACTTTTCTTTTTCTAAGACAATAAGAGATTGTGTTCGTATCATACCCAATTAACTCTTTGACGTTAGGTAGTGTATATATTTGTTTGAGTTTTTTAAAACACAAAAATATATGTTTTCCTGACGTGAAAGGTTCTTTGCTTTCCTTAAGAATAAAACTAAAATATGCACATTTTAGTAGTATAATTATTGAATACAAAACTGAAGCCTGAAAACATCTATCTGCAGATAAACAAATGTTTTATAAATATTAAATGCACACTGTTCAGAGAAATTCAGCATTATTCAACGCAAGCTGCTCATTCATTCCAATTTAATTTGTAATCTAATCACAGCACTAAAAAGAAATTACTCAGACCAAGCACATTTTGTAGACAACTTGATCTTGGATATATTTAAGTCTTTATCTTCCCCAATAGCTTATATGGATCTATTGTCTCCTCCCTGTATCCTTTCATTACAGTTGATATGAAATATGTTCCACTTTTCTCTAAATCTATCATCTTTCTGCCTGCCTTCCCTAATCCTTATTATATTTGTAATTTGATCATCCGAATACAATACAACACTAAAACACTGTGATACTTCTTTAAACAGTCATAGTTCACCCAAAGAATCATTGGAACTGTATTGTTTTTGCTGCTGCTGCTGTTAATTTATACCCTGCCTTTTTCCTGACGTGACTCAAGGCGGCTTACTGATAAAAACAAGAATCTTTAAAAACACAGAATAACCAATCATTAAGTTACAATTAAATATTGATAGAATTAAAACTATATTCATATATAAAATTTGTTTAAAACATGCCAGTAAGTACAGGTGGAGACCATTTTAGGCTTGTCAAATTGTGACGTGCTATTGCCGCCATGTGGGTCCTTTTGGACCCAGAAGAAGGTAGAATGGTGTGGGGAGGCGTGGACCGGGATGGGGGATGCTAATATATGCATGGGGGCAAGGAACGGAACCCTTGTGTGAAATTGCCACTGCCTGTACAATAAAACCAGCACAGCAGCAGTGCTTTAATTCAAAGCAGTCAGTTCCTAAAAGCCTGCTGGAACAAGAAAATCTTCACCTGCCGGCGGAAGAACAACAAGGAGGGAGTCAGTCTAGCTTCTCTAGGGAAGGAGTTCAAACTTCGGGAGCACCCACCAAGAAGGCTCTTGGTAGTTTGTTAAGGGTGCTGAGAGTTGTTAGAAGGCAACCCACCCCCAATTCCCCTGGTAGAGCCACAGTTACCAGGGTGCTTTAACAAGCAATCTTCTCTTCCCAGGGAACCAATGTATATGCTGTGATTTATAGGAAGTAGACCTATTAAAACTAATGAACATGATTAAGGTAGTTCATTAATTTTGTGACTCTGTTCTTAGTTGAATGCCACCCGCCGTCTCCATGGAAATTTCCCACATGTATTTAGCTCTTCAGAGAATAGCTCCTCCAAACTGGCCTGTTGAAATTCCAGCATGCCTCAGCATGTGGAAATAGGTACCCAGTATGTCCGTATCATTTAAATCGCCAGAAATAAAATAGCTGGGTGAGGAGCAAATGCTCAGGTGAGGAGCAAATGGATGTAGAGACAAAGTGACAGAGACAGCCCACGAAATGCCACAACAGATAAGACAGACTCTGCCCTCTCCCCCAAATGCACTAGCAAACTTCCATGCCAGCAGTGACTGCAGATGTAGAAGACATTTTTTTTTTAATTGATGGATTCTCTGTGATAAAACAGAAACCCATATTATTATTATGTTTAAATGCCGCGCACTGGCATTTTGTTGTCATGTGGACAGTGCAAAAAAACTTCTGTGCCAAAGTAACACTGATTCTGCCATAAATCTCTGTCTGGAACCACCCCAAGTGGTTTTATGCAAGCAGAGCCTGTTCCATCACGATGCACCTGATGCCATCTCCCCTTGATTAGACCTCTGGCCTTTTTGCAGCCTGGCAGGTACTCCTCCACCAGTTCTCCCACTGGACCCTCCTCTGGCTTAGCTCATGAGGAGAGGGAGAGTGAAGGCAAAGATTCTGAATCCTTTGAAGCAATGTACAGGCTTGTCCAATGCCCAAGGTGAAATGTCTGGGCGAGCTGGGCTGCTTAACATGGTTCTTCAAGTGTACTGGGGTTTCCTGCAGGTCCAAAGCCTCTTTTTTGGATGAAGTTCTCCAAGCATCTGGGTCTGAGGGAAGCACTGTAGCTTAGCAGTGGCTTTGTTACAGAAGGTCCCAGATCCCGGTTCTGTACTATCCTATCTATGGTAGGATGAGAACTTTACAGAGGCTGATCCTCATGTAGCTTAAATGTGCCCTTACCATTTGTGATATTACCTGTATGTGCCTTCAAGGCACACACATGAAGGCTTGGTGACCTTGAAGCTAGTCCACTGTTTGCATCATCAGTCCTAAATGTATCCAGTCTTAGCAATTCACACTTGGTGAGGTGTGTTTAGTTTTCACTAAAAGAAGTTCACCATCTGAAACCATTGCATCTTTTCTAGTTAATTTTTATTTTTTTTGTATTTTCTTATTCTCTCAGCACAACTCCTACCTGAACATTTTGGTGCATTGCATATGCATTTCAAAGGCACCATCAAACACATATACTGTATGCATGTGCTTTTTTGATTGTCCACCAGTTGCCCAGAATGTTTTGTCGCCAGCTGCACAAGCTTTTGCAGGTGACATGACTTCATGTGTGATTCTTGGCTCAAAAAAGCCCCAGTGCCTGAGACAGCAGAAGCAGCAAGAGTTCAGCAGTAATTACCCACTTCTAAAAATAGGCATGTTTTATCAGACCTCATGCAATGCAGAGCAACGGGGAAAGCGCTTGGAGCTCTTTGCTGCAAATGTCCTGATGGTGCTTGAATGCCCTATGGTCTGAAGAGATGTCAGCACCAGCTGAGGGTACTCAGCACCCTATTAGCAGGATTGCTAGAAGTCTTTGGGAGACTGAGGAGTGAGGTCCACATGACCGTTTTTTCTTAAAGTGGTGACATCAATGGTGTGGTAGTAAATGCTGGCACTCTGTGACAACCATAGCCACGCCCCTTCATGAATTTTGTTTGGCCAGTGCATACTATGGCTTGAACACCAAGCTAGAGTTTTTTGCACATTTTGAGCATTTTTCGCTCAAATCCTGCTTTGCTTAACATCTAGCCTAATGAAGACTACTGGTGGACTCAAAAGCTTGTTCACTGTTTTGTGTCATTTTGCTTGGGACTTTGGAAATCCTCCATGCCCTCCCTTTTATCCATGCATGCCTTGCCAATCTACCTCTTTTTTCTGCCTACCTTCCTTGATGGGTTTCTCTCAGAATAAAGCCTATTTATTTGGCATGCAGAAGATTAGCAAATAGCACCCCAGGAGCTGGCCTTGTTGCCCTGTTGTTAAATAAGTGACAGAACCTCATCCCTACCTGCCTCTGCATCACTGAGTGGCATTGTCTCAATTTAGACATCACACTAAACCATGGATTGCAATAATCATAACTTAGAACCCAGACTCAGCTTCCAAATGTACAACACAAACCACAGTTTAGAAATTCTTGCCTGCTTTTGTTTTCCAAACAATGTGTGCTCCTTCTCACAGACTATTCCGCAGAGCTCCAAACCATAGTAAGTTGGTTCAAATGGAGCCTTAAGCCAAGCTGTGATTTAGCCCAAAAGCACTGGCTCCTGGGGCAGAGATTGACATCTCTTTGCTTCTCTTCAGCCCTGTTTCTGCTGCCAGTGGAGCAAGACAAACCATAAACCCAAGTTCAGATGACAGGCTAAACCAAATCATGGCTTAGCACAGCAGCAGCGGGAGGATTGGGGGAGGAGCACGGTGACCGTGAACTCCTCTTGAGGAACCTACGGTACTTGTTTGTGCATTCTCCTGAAGACATAGTTTGGTTTAGCATTAGGTGTGAACTGGCTCTATGTCTTTCCTTCTACACATTCAAGAGAGAGAAAACTTGGCCACAAGCATTTAAATAGTTTTCCTTGGCAGATTAATAAACTAAAGCATTAAATGATTGATAGATTTGGTGAGGAGGTTAATCTGTAGGGTTGATAATTGAAGAGCACCTTTGTTCTGCTTTTGAATCAGTTCTGACTCTGGTTTGCTACTGAAGTAGAAAGTGAAAAAAGTCGAAGCCAAGATGGCATTTTGCTTCCAGCAATGAGTGCTGTCTCTTGATTTATTGCAAGTTTACCTCTTGCTTCTCTCAGTGGAATGTTGTGAAGGTTTGTGCAACCTGAGTATCTGGAAATGGCAGTGGCAGAGGAAAAAAACCAGCTTGTGTTTATTAATGTTCTTTTTAAGGAAGAAGAGTGAGCTGTAATATTCCATGGTGTTATGTTTATGTAGCCTTCAGGAAACTCTAAATCTAAAAACTATAAATCTTGTGGCACCGTTTGGCACTTACAGGTTGCCAAACTTCTTGTGAGATGAGCTTGTTTACTAATGCATCACAATATGCAACTGGTGAAGTAGTCTGTAGCTAACAAAAGTTTCTGCAGCAGTAAACCTGGTAGTCTTTCAGGCAGGAGTGGGGAGCCTTTGACCCCCCCCCCCCCCCGCGATAGTGTTCGACTCCAACTGCCACAATCCCTGGGGCCTAGTCAGCATAACCAGTAACAGGGAATGTTGGGAATTCTAGTCAAGCAACATTCAGAGGGGCTCAGTTTCACCAGCCCTTGCTTTATGATACTGTTCACACTACAGTGGTACCTCGGGTTAAGAACGTAATTCATTCTGGAGGCCCATTCTTAACCTGAAACTGTTCTTAACCTGAGGTACCACTTTAGCTAATGGGGCCTCCCGCTGCCGCGGCGCGATTTCCGTTCTCATCCTGAAGCAAAGTTCTTAACCCGAGATACTATTTCTGGGTTAGCGGAGCCTGTAACCTGAAGCGTCTGTAACCTGTAACCTGTAACCTGAAGTGTCTGTAACCCGAGGTACCACTGTATAGCTAAACAATGACTTGTCTATAACCATCACTTTATGCACTTACCTTGTTTGAGCCATCTCTTCCAACAGCTCTAACTGAAGGGTTGGTCGCTTTACAAAAAAATCCCTAAGGGCAAATTGGGTATATTCATGTCCTCCACAAACTATGTCTGAACCCAAGCCCTTTATGTTTCACTGAGGACAAAAGGAGGCAACTGTCTCAGCTGAATGACTTTGTAGGCTTATTCCTTGGTTGATCTTTGCTTGGTTCAATGGGCTAACATGGCTAGTCTTCTGGAGGATTTGTTTGTGTGCCCCACATCATTTTTACAGGATCAGTTTCTTTGTAAGGAGGAAGTTTTGGAGATTTGTGCCATGTTTATCTCATTTGATTTACAAATATACAAGCTGATGGGAAGGGAGGAGCAGGCATGTACCCGGGCCAGCAAAATTTTCCAAAAGCTCAGCCCTCTAGATCTCTCTTTCTGGCCTTTGGGATTCTTACCAGGTCACCGTCCCCAGCCACCCCTCCTTTCTCTGGGTCACACTCTCACTTGCCCTGCTTTGCATCCTTCTTGTGTGCCTTTGCCAGGCAGGATGGGTCTTTGAACTCTGGAACTGCCTCTTGCTTCCCTTGAGAGAGATGGGTTTGTGAGTGTTTATAGGCTACTGTAGGAAGCCAGGCCTCCCATACAAAGCTAAAATTTGCATGTGTTACTCTGCTCACTTCTGTCTCTGGCCCTGCAAACTATAAGCACGTGGCCCCCAGAGGATTTCCCAGAAGTGAATAGGGCCTTGGCTTGATAAAGGTTCCTGGCTTTTCCAGAAAGTGGAAAAAAGTTGCCTTTTCAAAAAGTGAAACTCCGAAAAGCCCAGCTAGACTCAAGCAGCCACATCAAATTCCAGTTGCTACAGCGTTTCCTTTTATTTCGTTTACAGTAATGCAAGGAAATTCTGTGCCCTTTAGAAATAAAAGTTCTTGGCTTTGTTTGTTTGTGGCATGCAGGTTAACTTCTTGGCTGGTTTTGTGTTCGTTTTAGACTCTGAAAGCACAACGGTTGTTCTCAGCTGGGCACTTTCGCAGGGTGCTCTTTCAAATTGGAATGGTATGTGCATTCCTGGTGTTCTCTGGAATGTCAAAACGACATGCAGTTAGGACCTCCAGACTGGCTTAGTTCCCTGTGGATAAATTAATTTGACTTGGCAGCAGCCCATCTCTCCCTTGTTATCGCTCCACTGAAAAGCAGCTCTCTTCTTCTGAGTTTTATCAACAGCAGTTCAGGGCAATTTGAATGGACAGATCCTGTGGGCTGGCACCAAGGGTGCCCTGTACAACTTAGTAGTATGCCAGAAACAATGAGTGTCATTCCTGGTTGTTGTTTTTTTTTTTAAAAAATACACCTTTTGGTACTGCTCATATTGAAAACTAACCCTCTCCAAGGAAATCTTGGGAATTGTAGTTCTGTGAGGGTGCTGAGGGGGCTTACCGTCAGTTAGGTAATGAACCCATATATTTGTTTCCAAAGTGTGGGTTTTCTTTTGCTGCAGGATGTGAGATGGTTGAGTTCAGGAAGACATTCTCCTTTGAGTAACATAGGATCTGTAACATAGCTGTCTATAGGGTACAAAGTCAAATTCTTCCTCTTAATACACAGTCTGGGTCCAGCTTACCTTGTACCATGTATCCCTAGCCAATCTTTGTCTTCAGCCAGAGAGGCACTATTAATAATAATAATAATTTTTATTTATACGCTGCCCTCCCCAGCCAAGGCTGGGCTCAGGGCTGCAAACAAGCAATAATAAAAACAAGTTGAATGAATACAACTTAAAAACAAAATTAAAATACAACATTAAAATATTGAAACATTAAAATGTAGCCTCATCTCAGGAGGAGAAAGGAAAAGAAAAAAGAGAGGGAGGGAATCAAATTGGCTCCAAGCTCTGTCTTACAGGCCCTGATGAAAGAAATCATATCCTGCAGGACCCTGGTCTCATGAGGCAGAGAGTTCCACCAGGCCGGAGCCAGAGTTGAAAAGGGTGCCTTGCTCCTGCAAGAAACAGGATGTTTAGTGCGTCTGTGCCTTGGTTGGGGAATTTGTTGCCTAATTAATACAATATCAAGCCAGCACTTTGTTTCAAATGCCTGCTTCTGATGTGTCTTGCTCAGTCCGTCAGTTATTTGTGAATCGTTGCCCAGAGGTTAAATTACTTTGTGTTGTTTTTATGGATGTGTGATGATTAGCGCCAAGATACTTTGTTTGTTTGTGGTATTTAGGTATATAAAGCAAGCAGAACAAAGGATAACTTGTAGCTGGGACAGATGGAGCTAGCCCTAGGCAGAGTAGGCCCAGCAGAGACCTGGCTGCACTTGATCCTGAACCCTGCCCCGCTGATCTGAAATGAGGGCAAAGCTGGGGCGAATTTATTTGTTCTGGCTTCTCAGTCTGCAGCTCTCCTAAGCGTTCCTCAGGAAACAGGGCTGCTGATAGGCCTACCCAAAATAGCTTAATTGTGCTTCTTGGCTTTTCAGACCCTCTTGTTACTGCACACTTCTGTGACTCTTACCTGAGCTATGGGCACATCCTTTTAGGGCAGATGGGGTGCCAGCCTGCCGTCTTATATCCAGTCCAAGAGACGGTACTGGTAGCCAGCTTATTTATTCCCCCTTATCCTCAGTGTAACCCTCAGTAGGTAGGAGAATGGAGACTCCCCCTACTGCCGGGCTCCTTGCCTTTTGCCCTACCTGGCGCTGTTTCATGTGGGTGGCGCTGTGGGTTAAACCACAGAGCCTAGGACTTGCTGAACAGAAGGTTGGCGGTTCGAATCCCCGCGATGGGGTGAGCTCCTGTTGCTCGGTCCCTGCTCCTGCCAACCTAGCAGTTCGAAAGCATGTCAAAGTGCAAGTAGATAAATAGGTACCGCTCCGGCAGGAAGGTAAATGGCATTTCCGTGTGCTGCTCTGGTTCGCCAGAAGCGGCTTAGTCATGCTGGCCACATGACCCGGAAGCTGTATGCCGGCTCTCTCGGCCAATAAAGCGAGATGAGTGCCGCAACCCCAGAGTCAGCCACGACTGGACCTAATGGTCAGCGGTCCCTTTACCTTTACCCACCACTATTCCCGAGTTCACTGTGTGACATAAATTCTTTTTCCATTCTGTCTTGCTGTTGGTCTGACAGTGTTCAAGAATCATTCTGTCTTGTGCCTGCTCTATAGCTGATTGGCACTCTAGAAGCGATCTTGCGGAGACTTAAAGCCCTCCCTTCCCCCACTCCCACTGGAAAGACATTTTGCCAAATAAACATTTTAAAAAAGCAGACAGCAAGTTGAACTGGGCTGTTATGTGGGCTTTCCCCGTGCTCTAGAGAGTGATCTCATTTTAGCATGTTTAGCAAAGCTTAAAAAAAAAACACCTTTGAAATTGTCAAGCATTCCAAATATTTTATTTGTAATTGCCATCTATTTGTTGTTACTAATGAGCTTATGCTACAGAAAGCACTGGAAAACAATTCAGGAAATTTTCAGCTCTGTACCGCTGGCTTGCTGCTTTATTAATTAGGGAAGAGTGTGAGCTAGAGTATTGACTACACAGTGTTTCTGTAAAACACAGAGCAGTTCCTGGCTTGAGGCAAGCTTATTCCAGAGAGCAGAATAATTTCTGGATTGTTTAATTAATTTTGAAAGTATCCACGGTGTGACTGGCCATCCACACAGACCCTTGTCAAAAGGTGTGGTTTTCGTTTCTGTTTTCTCTTTAAAAGTCTGTTTCAATTTTCTCCTCTATGTCTGTTCTTTGACAGTGCAAGTTACATCCCCTTGCTTGCATGACCCTGTACATTCGTATTTCCTTTCTGCAAAAAATAATAATCTATGAGGATTGGTTAAAGCAACCTTGTATTATAGCACTACCTTGATAGCCATAGGTGACAAGGAATTGTGTGCAGGCATGTTAGGAGGTTGGTGAAGGTTGGCTTAGACAATATTGTCTGTTGGGCTTGCTCTACACATGCAGCAGAATGAGTTGGTAGAATGGCTGTAGCCCTATCAACAAATACCTCCTAGCAGAGAAAAAACTAGGACATCAGAGAGGTCATTCTAGCCAAGCCCTTTGCCTGTTGTGCTGGTTTTCTGTTTGCAAAGAAGGAGCTGTAATGCCAAGGCAACATTCAGACTTGCAGTCTCAATTAGTGTAGTCCATTTCCCCATCCTGTTCTGCTGCATGTGTAGACCATGCCTCTGCCTTCATCCTTCATGTCACTGCAGTGTACGTAGCTGAATGAGCATCCTACCAGAAGCTTCAGACGTGAGAATCAACTTGTATTTCTCCCTCTTGCTTCCCCTTTCAGCCTCTATACTCCAGCATGCCAAGGAGCTTAGCTACCATATTTGGAGCTTGTCTGCCTATCTTCTGACCTCACATCTGCTCAGTAGAGGATTTGGGTGTTTTTACTTGTCCAAATATGGGAAAGCTGCTTGAAGAGTCCAGCATCTGGCCTGAATCGGAAGTAACACAGTGTTTGTAGTGCTGCTTTTCTTAACAGTAGTCTCATTAGCTTAAAGTCAGCCTCTTTTTAAGCTTATTTTCTAGTGACAGGAGTTATCTGGAGATGGACAGATGTGCAGTATGAATCCTACAGTTTCATTATACCAACATAGGAATCTGACTTTATACTGAGTAAGACCACTGGTCCATCTAGCCCAGCATTGTTTACACTGACGGGCAGCCACTCTCCTGTCCCTACCTGGAGATTCCAGGGACTGAATCTGGGATCTTTTGCATGCAGAGTAGATGTTCAACTACTGAGCTTTTGGCCCTTTCTCTAAAGGAGTGTGTCCTCCATTGTCTCTCAAGCCAGATGGATGCCAACAACCCAGGATATTATCCAGTCACGAGTAAATAAATAATGTAGGTTAGATTTGGGTGAGAAATGGTAGTAACCATGGTTAGATGCTCCTGTAGGCCAGGAGTAGTTCACTTTGTTTATTTGTAGAAACCTGCCTGTGCTGTATGATTGGCCTTGGAGAACCTTTTTTTAGTTCCACCCATAACAGCAATTTGGTTGCTGGTCACCGGCTTAGCTTGGTATGCCAAATGTGCCCTTTCCTGAACAGGGATAGTTTGGCCACTGGGATTCATGCACTGATAACTTCACAATTGGACTGCTGTAATGCCTTCTTTGGGGGGCTTCCCTTGAGTCTGGTCCATAAGGTGTAGCTGGTGAGAACCTTGTGGCCATGATGTTGATTGTAGCACCCAGTTGTGTACATTATTGCACCTGTGCTGAGGGAACTTCACTGCCTGACAATCAGTTACAGGGACATGTTCAATATATTGTTATTAATATATAAAGCCCTGAACGACTTCAGACCAGGTTACCTGAAAGACTGCCTTTCCTTCTGTATAGACTTGCAAAATCACTTAGATTGCCTGGGGAGATTTTACTTATGGTAAACACTACAGAGTATTACAGGGTGGTAAACCAAAAATGGGCATTTCCTACCATTGCCCCTGCATTGTGAGGCACTTCCTTCCGTTGGACATGTTGCTTCAGAATGTCTTGTAAAGACATACCTCTCTTCCCCCTGCCCCCGGCTTATTCTGATCCATGAGATTTGATCCTCTTATTACTAAATTTCTATTCCCACCTGATTCCTATATATATATATATTGTTCCAGATTAAAAAGCAGCAGCAGGACGTGTGTGGCTTTTTGGAAGTCAACAAGATAGAGTATGAGGAGAAGGACATCGCGGCCAATGAAGAGAACCGCAAATGGATGCGGGAGAACATCCCTGAAAACTGCCGGCCGACCAGTGGGAATCCTTTGCCTCCACGAATCTTCAATGATGGCCGGTACCTTGGGGTGAGAACCAGGCCTCTCTTACCTGCCTTTTGGAAGGATACAGTGGGAAATTCTGTGCAAACCTTGAAATTAGGGCTGAGAAGAAATCCTCCATCCTAGTCCAAAAGTGAACATCCAATTTTCAGGAGCCAAATTTCGGTTTGGGGTGGGGGGATATTGTGACAGGGGGCAGCAGTTTCTTTTTCTTGTCCTCCTTTTTTGTACTTTGTATTAAAAGTTTGGCAAAGGGCTGTAGCTCTGTCGTAGAGCATCTGCTTTGCACACAGAAAGCCCCAGGTTCACTCCCTGGCGTCTCTAGTAGTCAGTGTAAACAATGCTGAGCTACATAGACCAATGATCTGACTCAGCATAAAACAGCTTCATATATAAGGTAAAGGTAAAGGGGCCCCTGACCATTAGGTCCAGTCGTGACCGACTCTCGGGTTGTGGCGCTCATCTTGCTTTATTGGCCGAGGGAGCCGGCGTACAGCTTCCGGGTCATGTGGACAGCATGACTAAGCCACTTCTGGCGAACCAGAGCAGTGCACGGAAACGCCATTTACCTTCCCGCCGGAGTGGTACCTATTTATCTACTTGCACTTTGACGTGCTTTCGAACTGCTAGGTTGGCAGGAGCAGGGACTGAGCAACAGGAGCTCACCCCGTCACGGGGATTTGAACCGCCAACCTTATGATCAGCAAGTCCTAGGCTCTGTGGTTTAACCCACAGCGCCACCCACGTCCCATAGCTTCATATATAAATGGTTACAAATATAACACTTACAAACAGGTTTAAAAGCCTGCCAATCTCCCTAGACCGGCAAAGGTTTTTTGATTAAATTTAAAATCATGTCTTCTTCTTTGGCGATCACTTGTAGCCAAGTAAGATTCTTCCATGTCTTCCATGAACACGGTCTTAACAGTGAGTCCCTAAGTGACCGTGGAGGCCAATTCTGGATCCACACGTCCTTCCACAGTGGGGCCATAGGTTTCCGGGCAGGAGTTGATCATGGTGAGGATTTGCCAAGCGTGCCTTCCTCTTAGCACGTTTCTCCCTTTCGCCCTGAGTTTGAGCGTCTTCAAACACCTTTGTTAAAGGCTGTTCTCCATTTGGAGCGCTGGCAGTCCAGTGTTTTCTCAATTGTTGGTGTTTATAGCACATTTTTTAGTGGGACGCGCGTGGCGCTGTGGGTTAAACCACAGAGCCTATGACTTGCCGATCAGAAGGTCAGCAGTTCGAATCCCCGCTACGGGGTGAGCTCCCATTGCTTGGCGCCTGCTTCTGTCAACTTAGCAGTTTGAAAGCACATCAAAGTGCAACTAGATAAATAGGTACCGCACTGGTGGGAAGATAAACGGCGTTTCTGTGCGCTGCTCTGGTTCGCCACATGACCCGGAAGCTGTATGCTGGCTCCCTCGGCCAATAAAGCGAGATGAGCGTGCAACCCCAGAGTCAGCCACGACTGGACCTAATGGTCAGGGGTCCCTTTACCTTTTTTTTTAATAGCACATTGCCTTGAGAAAGTATTTAAACCTCTTGTGTTATCCACCGGTATTTCGCTTTCCATTCTTAAGTTGGGATAGAGTAGTTGCTTTGGAAGATGATAATCAGGCATCTGAACAACATGACCAGTCCAACGAAGTTGATATTGAAGAATCATTGATTTGGCACTGGTGATCTTTGCTTCATCCAGTATACTGGCATTAGTTTGCCTGTCTTCCCAAATGATATGTAAAAATTTTCAGAGACACTATTGATGGAATCTTTTGAGGAGTTGGAACCTTTTGAGGAGTTAAAACCATGTAATAAGTTGCCCAGTGTGTAAAAACCATGCAGTATGCTCATATTCTAACCCCTTTCTCCTGTTTTATTGTGGCTGATCTGGAGCTTTCTGTGTTATTCCCTTGATACTCATAAGACGAGACTCTGCTTTAGGTGCCTGGCCTTTATGACTTGAAGACATGCAAAATGTTTTGCCCTTAATGGCAGGTCCTTGGCTAACTTCACTTTGGTTCTCCCATGTGACCTGCCCGAGATCTGTGACCTTTGGTGGGAGAGGCTTTGCATTAAAGAGCTAGGCTGATTACATCACAGGGGGAATTGAAAAACCTCCTACTGGCTCCGTTAAACACTAGTATTTTCTCAACTGCAGTTGCAAAATTACTGGTTTCCTCTGTCACACTTGGCAGTATAGAGTCAACCTGACTGAATCCAGCAATGTGTTCTGTGTCGCTGATGATAGTTAATTAATAATAATAATCGAAAGGAAATGGTGTATCTGGGTGGTCTATTTTTCATTATCCTTTTCCTTCCAGGGGTTGGAGCACCAGCTGTCACTTAAAAACAGCAACTCTGCCTTACCAAAATACATTATACTGTATTTGCTTAAGCAGTGTACACGCTTGAACTTTCCCTGGTGCAAATTGGATCCAGTCCCACTAAAATGTGTAGCTTCCCCTTTTGCCTTTGGCTTCCTGTTTGAGTTAACTTAGATTTCCATCATTCAAGACACAGAAAGCTTTGGGATTTACCAGTGTCATCCTGTGCAATGCCTACTCAGAAATAATTTTCATTCACTCCAGGCAAATCTGTACAGGATTGCAGCATCAATCTCCTCCCATGTTTTTATTCAAATTTTTCATATTTAAATAGGATGCTGATTATTATCATTTTAAAGAAAAAGAGTACTACTTCAAAAGATAAGATAGTGATTTGATGAGGGTTTTTGGGGGGGGTTTAAAAAAGATTTATACACCACCTAATTTAAAAAAAAAAATTGAAATCCTCTAACTGGTTTGCAGTTTTAAAAACAAATATTGGGTAGATTTTAGATTTCAGAAGATGTTGAAAACAGTACAGTGAAGGTGCCTACCCAGAGAATAGGGGAGCGTGCTACACTAAAAGACTGATTCATTACAAGCGCAGAAAAGTTACGGAAAGATGCATGGCCTCTCATTTCTGTAGTACAACTTGATAGCAAGAAATGAGATGCTCACTGTTGGCATCTTCCAGGGTGTCAGTAGGGCAGTGGGGGGGGGGAACATCTGTGTCTTCTGCAAATATCAGATGTTGTGCCTCTTGGCCTAGCGGGCAATTATCCAGTCCTTTTAGAACCTGGAGGAGGAAGAAACAGAGTAGGAGTTTAAAGATGCATGTATTGCTGTTGCCATGGATACTGAGACCCACTGTCTTGGCACCATGTTCAAGCTATACATTGTTAATGTTAGAAATTTTGGAGCTTAATGCTGTATTTGGGAGCTAGACGATTGCCAGACATTCTGATTCCCAGCCTGCACTAGATATGACAACTTTTCAAGGAAGCTCTTCTCATGAAGGGTGGGTAAGAAATAGAATATAATTATTATTATTATTATTATACACACACACACACACACACACACACACACACACTTGAAAAACTGCCCTGCCTTTATATACGCTCAAGGTAGTTTATAAAAATGCAACTTAGCAATTAAAGGGGGGGGGTCCTAAAAAACAGAAAGATATCATCTTCACTTTATTTGTATGATGTCTTTCCACAAAAAAATTATACTTACAATAGCAGTGTGTAGCTTTTATCAATGAAAACAGCAATACATCATAAAATCAACAATTGCGAGAACAATTTCATATTAACACCAATAATAAAAGAGTAGCATATATGTTACAATAAAAAACTGTTCAATCTCATCCAAAAAAACCCACACCCCAAGTTTTTAAAAAAATCTTGGCTAGGTTACATTTGCATAGGCAGTATACAAATATAACTTTCTCCTGAGGCTAATTGAAACTAGCAATCCTGTGATGTCGAAATACATCAATAAATCCAACTCATTGTCACTCCAAACAGGGGTGACAACTTGAATAAAATATGGGGAGGGTGGTCCCTTGGTAAGCTCCGCCCCATATAATCAATCACATGATGCAGTGCATGGGTGCCATTTAAATGGCAATGCCCATCAACTTGGGGGGTGGCAGCCCATTCAAATATTTTATTTGGCGTGGGGGTTGAAGATCCCTTGGCCCCTGGGAGTTGGCTCCTATGATTCCAAAGCCTTTCCAGACATGTGGGCTTTGTACCAATTTCTGAATGCTAGTATATAACTAAATCAACCACTATGGGGCCATCACCCCAAAGGCCCTCATTTGAGCAATGGGTGGCATTGCTTCCTGTATTGAGGGAACATGGAATTAAATCTATGAAAATGATATTAATAGGCAGGCAGGTTCCAACAAACTTTCTGGAGGCATCTGGCTGTGAGAACAGAAAACTGAACTGTTTGATCTGTTCTTACAAGATCGCAGGATGTGGTCCAAAAAGCTAGTTGATATAACTTGCTGAAGCTGTGGGTTGGGATCTAGTCATTGTCCAAATTGGGAGACTGACTTGGGAGTCCATATATGTTGCCTTGAGTTCCAAGGAAGAAATTTAGAGGGGAAATATTAAAAGCACCAAAATGTTCTAAGCACTGCACATATATTAAAAGATAAGACAGCCTCTTGAAGGCATGATAAAAAAGGAAGTAAGAAAAAGGAATGAGGTGGGAAAAGGAAAGCTAGCAGTTTCTCCTTTATTGGCCAATAAGAGCCAGGTTGGTCTCTTGTTAAACATGATGCTTTTTCCAGGAGGCATGGAGTGCAGCTCCCAGCAGCCTTTGGCGCCCTGGCTGATGGCACAGGCCAGAGTATGCCTCATTTTTGTTTTGTGGTCCTAGGGCAACTGGCAGGAGTAGAGATTTCTTTCTTGAAGGAAGTGGGGAAGCAACTCAATCAACCCCACCTACAAATTCTGCTAATGAAGAACAAGATACAGTCTCCTTCATAACCTTAGAGAACACTTCTCCCTGCATGAGCCCCCACCTACCATATCTCAAAGACTAGCCCAGGGTTCACCAGCCTTTTTAGATTCTGGGGTGAGCACCTTCTGATTACTCCCCAGATCAGCCCCTCCCTGAGAGAGTTTGGGGGGGGGGAGAAAATAAGCACTAACACAAACATTTTGGTTTTCCAAAGTGTAAACATTGGAACCAGTAGAATTAATCTGAATCTTGAAAAGGACGTAGAGTTGAAAAAGGAAGTGGGAAGGATTGTCGCTTTTCCAACTTCTTAAACTTTTCAATAGCCATCTTCACAACCAAGGGGGCATTGTGTGAGAATGGTTTTTACAAGTGCCAGGGAAAGACTTCAGTGGGCTCTATTGTGCCCAAGGGCGCCATGTTGGTGACCCTTGGATGAGCCATTCTAACTGGATTGTTATTGCTGGAATGTTGATTCTCTTTCTGCCTTTTTTTTAATCTGAAAGAACTATGACGATTTCTTCGAAGCTAGAGAGAATAATGCGGTATACGCCTTTTTAGGCTTGACTGCCCCACCTGGTTCCAAGGTACGTACAATTTCATCTTGATGCCTGCTCCCCCCCCCCCAGACAGGTATTTGCGTAAATATTTTCACTTCTTTAGTAAAACATCATAGTAGTTCTAAGGGAATATTTCTACTTGTTTTCAGAAAGTCAAGCTATGTGCTTTTGCAGAAAGCATCTATGGAGGATCACTCACTATCTAGATAATGACTGCAGCATTGGGGGCACCTAACCCTCTGCACCATTGACCCACTGAAAATCATCCCACCTCGAAAACACACACACACACACACACACAGAGAGAGAGAGAGAGAGAGAGAGAGAGAGAGAGAGAGAGAGAGAGAGGTGCTGCTAATTGCTCCAATGGTGCTGTGTATTACTGGTATACCCTTGATGGGGCAGTATTGCAGGGAAGAAAGGGTTAAACCTATCTCTCTCTCTCTCTCTCTCTCTCTCTCTCTCTCTCCCCACACACACACACCTTAGCCCTGATCCAGGTTGGCTGCTTTTTCTGGCAGAAAGTAGACTGCTTAAATTCTGTGCTTACCATAATGTGTAGGAAAGAGAGGAGGTGGGTAGGGAAACAATCCACAAGAGGGGACAGGAGAGGGAGTCCTTAAAAATCAGAACTTGCTAAAGCGTTTGTTGTAAAGGTGAAAGTTAGCCGTGAAATATCTGAACATTCTTGGAACAGTGCTGTCTCTGTAATAGACTTTTGCCTTAGGTAGTTTACAGACTTGTTTTGCGTAGCTGTCTAGGTTAGTTAAGCACTGGATTCCTGTGAGAGGTCTTGAAATGGGAAAATTCTTCTCTGATTTCAATCAGATGAGATAGGACTAGCTTGCCTGCTAGCATTCTTCTATGTAAACACATTTGAAGAGTAATTGATTCGCTATCAAGTGTTCACAGTGCTACATTTTCTCTCCAGCCCACCTTTTAATCTGATAAATTGGTTCTTAAGGTTATTGTTCTTAAGGTTATTGGCTGTCATGCTTATTGACTCCTTGAATTTAAAAGGGGGAGGATTTAAAAATATTTAGCATTTGTATTGTGAACCATTGCTTTTTGTGTATGTGTGTGTTTTGGTTATATCTCTCGCACACAGAGAGAGACACACCAGTTTCCCTGAAAAGAAACTCTGGGGGATATACCTTGACTTTTCAAAACCTAGCTACTGAATTGCTGATTGCAGGATTTGAGTATACACAAAAAATGTACATGTGATGTCCTTGCAAACACACCTGAGAGCCAGGATTGGCCCTGCCAAGTACATACTGTATGTGCTGAAAACCTGGGTGGTTGTTTTTTAAACACACACACACACTTATAAATTTGTTTAAAACATACCCAAAGCAACAACTTAGTGCAAAATAAAAAAATCAAGGTTTCTAAAATGGAAACACATAGAAATGTGCTGGTTTAAAAACTCATCACCAACAACAGCAAAAAATGGAGTTCACAATACAGGAAATACATAGAAATGTAGCTGTTGAGCATCTCTAGGGAGGACATTCTAGGTTTGCTGTTGCACAAATTGCAACTTAAAACTTTTGACAGATGTAGGATAAAGAAACATTGGAACAGATTCTTCCAGGGGTGCTGGTTCCTATTGGGACTACTAGGGCGGTAGGAAGGTGGGTAGAGCTAGAACCAATGGTAGCCAGAGCCTACTAATTTTAGCTTTGTAACCATCCTCCTTCCTGCTGAGCTCTGCAAGTGGAAGACCAAGACTAAGGAGGAGGAGGATGGCAGGCAGGACCACCCCTGGCTTGGCCTGCAAGTAAGAAGGATTGCAGTTGGTGGGGCAGTATCCTGTCTATCCTAATGGATCAGCCTCTGTTCAGATATGCTCTGAGCCCACCTTGAAACATGAACTTTCAGGCATTTAAGTGACTTGGGCGGTGATCCTAACCCCACATCTCTGGGCGTAAGCCCAATTGAATTCAGTGGGACTTGCTTCTGAGCAGATATGGTTAGGATTGCATGGCCGAATACTAGTTGAAGGCCTGCCATCTTGCCCTTTCCCACTGGGTCCATGGCCTCCTACTGCCAGCCACTCCCTGCCCGCTGTTGTTGCAGAAGGCAGAAGCAGCAATGAGCAACAGAACCAGTGTGAAAGGGGCAAGACTATGCAGTCCCAGCCGGTGTTTGAGCTAGTCTGCCTTTTATGTCCTATGCTAGCACACAGTGTCTCCTTGGGCCTGTGAGTGATAAGCTGAGATCAGTGGGAATTCTGCCATTTACACAATGTGGCTTTGTTATTTGCCCAAGTAGCACCACAATTTTTCCTTTCTTGTCTGTCATCAAAACAAACACACGTGTCCAAGTTGCCATTGTTTTGTTTTAATAGTAATAACACCCTTGCATTTTGTTTATTTATGACGTTGTTGTTGTTATTGTTGTTGTTCTAGGAGGCAGAAGCCCTGGCGAAGCAAGAAGCGTGAATATTTTCCCCTGTGCCTAAAGCCTTAAATGTTCTGCGAAGGGAAATTTCAACAGCTTTTTGATACAATAGCAAAAATATCTATGCTTCAAGAATTCCACCCCCACCCCCTATGCTGATTGCTGCACACGGCATCCCCACTATACATGAATATAAAATGGAAAATGCCAAGTGAAAACTCAAACTTGCCATGAAGACAAAGGGTGTCATTAAAGGAAGTGTTTAGAAATAATGAATTTCCCCCCACTTGTTCACCCAAGTGGTGCAATCTGCTTTTTGGCAATTGTGTAATTTTTTATTTTATTTTTTGTAAACTTAAAAAAACACCCCACCTTATTTTACTATTAGTAATGCAAATCTGTAGTTATACTTGTAGATCAAACAGCTGAAACAGCAGCAAATAATTCTGTTAATCAACGCCAGTGCCTCAAAAACATTACTGAAAAAATAATGTTGGTGTTTCTTTAAATGTGATTTTTGAAATACAAAAAGTTAATGTGTAGTGTAGTAATAGTTGTAGTTGCTTGCTGAGGTTAGGATATTTCTTCATTTGTAGGATGCATTTTGAAATTGTCTACTGTAATTTTTCAGCACACAGCTTAGACCTTTATTAAAAATGCCTTATAATTCTCATTGGAGTGACCAATGTGAGAAATTCTCACAAACTCAAGGTTTGATTACATTATTATATATCTGTTTTTCAAGGACCTGAAAATGCCTACTTGTGTAAGATTTTAGTGCAGTCATGGTGAAATGTACATAACAAACCATATTACAAATAAGCCAAAAAAACACAAGAAATAAACCTGCTCTGGTCCTCATCGTCTGTAAAATTTGAAGCCTTTCATGCGACGTTTTGCAAAAAAAAATTCCATTCCACTTTGCTCGTGTATGTTTTAGAACTTGAAAAGCATAATCAAGTTATTGCTATTTGGAATAATAGTCATTCTGAGTAAATCTTTGCTGCTTTGTAGGAAGAGAGATACTGAGAGAAAATGCCACCTCTACAGATTTGTCAGCGTGGATTTGCAATGCCATGAATCTGCTTTCAGCAATCTTTGCTCATCGTGTTGATTTTCATTTAGTGCAATATTGAGCTGTTATCATGCAACAGGCAATAACCTCACTCAGAAAGCATTCTGGGGGACTGATTCATCGAGGCCTCTAAGTTGGAAAGTAATCTTGAAGACTGTGTGCCAAAGCTCTGATCCAGTGATACCTTGCCAAACACCTTTTGTCTACTGGCCACAATTTATCTCTTGTCCCCTTGTATATTGAACAAAGATGCTTTCTAATCTGTTGATTTTGACCTTAATAGTCTACTTGATCCTTGTTACCATGCATTTTCTTTTCAAGGGTTTTCCCCCGCTCCCTTAATTGGTGTGTTTATGAATGGGATTCATACCAATTTGCAGGACTGTCTACTGTATGCAAGCGCTCTGAGAATCAGGCTTCCTTTTTGGACATAGTGTAGCTTGTCACCATCTTATCATTTGTTAGACCTGGGTGATGAGCTTGAGGAGTAAAGTCTCCATACTCCAGAATATTTGAGAAGACAGTGGAGTTTAAGAGAGAAAGCATTTATGTGACTTCCCTCGCTGACCTGTGTCCCCCCCAGTAGAAAATGTTGGATGCAATGTTTGAAGAAATGGGTGCAGTCCAAAAGCAGCTGCTGCCTTATTTTACAAGCTCTGTAATGTAAAAGAGTTGGAAGCATAGCAGTATACGGAGTAGCTTTCAATATTTGCTTTAGCCCAAATGCTGTTTCAGATCAGGTTTCTTAGTATGAGCTCTGTTTGGATTGGAAAATATGTTTCTTTCTCCCCTCTTCAGCATGGATTCCCCTTTCTGTCTTTTGGGATGTGATTACTGTAGCTTGCGGTGACATCTGAATCGGAAAACTATGGGTTATTGCTTGCTTGCAAGCTATGGGTTGCAAACCTACTTCAATCCATAGTCTCAAATCATTGCTCAGAGTGTCTTGCTGTCCATTCTTTTCCTAATTATTCATACCAATGAAACAAGAAACCAGGACCACTTCCAGACAACTGCAGTTGGGATTCAGTTGCATGCCAGCAAATCTAGGCTACACCTTTAATGTGGATTTGGCACTCCTGAACAATAAACCTACTTCCCCCACTCCAAATGATTTTCTTTCGAAAAGATGTGATTGGAAAATGCACTGTAAATTGTAGCATAACAGATGTTTGACGTGATGTAATGTAACCTCCCCCCCCCAAAAAAAAATACAGAATGAATGCTTGACAACAGTGCACACCATATAACTTGCCCACAAACATTGTGCAAACAAATGAGGTTGAATGCCCAATAAATCACTTGTCTGGAAGTGACCTCGGTAATGGAAGCGCGACCAGTGCACAAGATAGAAGGAGGGCTACAGAAATCCATAGCATGTTCTTCATTCTCTGGGACTTAATCAGGGGATGAGAAACCTCAGGCATGGGAAGCAAATGTACCTTACCTGTGGGAATCTTCTCAAGTCACATCAGCCCGCTTTATACCTATTTAGTGTTTTTGCCAGGATATAATGTGCCCTTAAGCTCTGATCGTGCTTCTTGCTTTTCTAGATGAAAGATACGGAGGGATATGTGAACAAATTGTTGTTCCACTTTTGCTTCTGTCACCCACCACTGGCATGCAGCCCCCAGAAGGTTGTCTAGAAGGTCATGTGGCCCTTTGGCTGAAGAAGGTTCACCAGTCCAGATTAATCATTCATGTTTCAACCAGATTAGAGATATATAGGCAGCAATTTTAATAACTGAGACAGGTGGCCTACACCCATGGGGATCTGATTCACACATTGTATTTGCACATGTGTGCCCAAAGTGATGTAGGACTGCAGAAAGTAGGGTGAACCAATGGTTTGTTTCCATGTTTTGCCATACAGTAGGAAGCCATCTCTTTTTGCCCGTCTCTTTCTTTGTCCTCCAGTGAATTAGCATCTGGAGATGCTTCAGCTCTAACAGCACTCTGTAGTAAATTGAGTCAAGGGTGGGATAGGATGATTCCTGTTGGAAGGACAAAAGCATGAACACATTGCATCGGAAAGAACAGTGGCGGCCTATTGAAGTTGTGGTCCATGTATTGAGCTTGAACAGATGTGTACTTTTAAGTTTCTTGCATGCATTTTAGAAACTTTGGACTCTGTTGTGGATGTTGTTTTTCAGTTGCTCACTTTTACAAGTGAGATAAAAAATTGCTTTCCTTAAAAACGTGGCTGTTTTAGGACTTGTAAATATAACTCACATGGAGTCAGCACTGGGAAAATAGTGCTTCTAAATTGGAATGTAAGTCCCCACTTCTCTCTGTGTTGAATGGTGTGCAATGGTACAAGATCTTGGGTTCATGAGTCCCCTTACCACCTTCACTCTCCTTCCCAGGAATGTGGCTTCTTCCAAACACAGTATGGGAGGGTGGGAACAAATATTCTTACGTAAATCATCATAACTTGGCAGTCTTAGGGATATTACAGCATGGAATATGACAGCCAATTTCAGAAAGCAATTTTGACATTTACTTTTTATTGTCATTTCTACAACCAGTAAGGCAACGAAACATCTTAGATTGTCATATTGACTCATGCCATAGTATTGCAATAAAGCAATTCCAAACAGCCTCCAAATTTAGAATTGTTTGTGTTTTGTTTTGTTTTTTTAAAAAAGAATTCGCAAACCCATCAGAATCCCTGCAAAAACAGCACCTGTGAATGTTGGGTTAATGTATTCATAGAATATTGAGACTTTGCCAGTAAGAGGCAATGGCTAGTAGTTGGTACCATCATATTATAATGGAATTCTCCATCTTAGGGTACAGCTACAATTGTGTCTTAAATGAATTTAACTGCCAATTAGATAAATTCACAGAAGGCCTGTTAGCTACATCCATTAGCTAAATCCATGCCTGTTAGCTACGGTTGCTAAAATGGAACCTCCAGTTGATCTCTTTAGTATCAGTGGCTAAGATCTGAAGTTGGGCAGGATAGCTGCCTACACTTTCTGGAAGCTTCCAACCAATCACTGTTTGGAAACCAGATGCTAGAAGAGGTCTTAACATCATATCAAAGGTCAAAGTAAGTACAGGCTTTCATCCGTGCTGTGAGCCAATCCCTGCTGCTGCTGCTGCTGCTGCTGCTGCTGCTGTTGCTTCTAGGATTCAGTTTTGTTCAGTCACAGCCATTGTGCCCAGTTTTGATCTTGATCCTACTGTGAATCCCAGTTCAGGTCAACTTTATCATGTGTTCTGGGAAGAAAATGTTCAATTCTGAATCTTAGTGTGCCATTTATTATCCCTGGACTGCTTTGCAGGTTCAAGTAGCAAGCAATGATTCGAGGAGACATGGTGATAAATCTGTAAGAAGCATTATTGCTAGCTTGTTAAAGAAAAAAAGATTGTGCAGTCCAGGCTGCCTTGATGGCAATCTTAGGGCACAATAATCCAGCAAGAGGCTAATTCTCATTGAGGTATACCCCTTTATGTGATTCATTGTTGTCCCATTCTAAAATGGTAGTACTACTACTACAGTGGTACCTCGGTTTTCAAACGTAATCCATTCCGGAAGACTGTTCGAGTTCCGAAATGTTCGAAAACCAAGGACTCAATAGCTGACAGCTATCTTGCACTCAGCGGAAGCCGCGTAGCATGTTCAACTTCCGAGGTTTGTTTGAAAACCAAAACGTTCGACTTCTGAGATGTTTGAAAACCAAGGTACCACTGTACTAACTATATAATTCATTCTGTAACTATAGGCCATAACTACATTATGCAAAAAGAAAATTCCCTGTTTACATGGAGGGTGTGGGTGGTTGTATGGAACGGCATTCCATACAAACCACCATGAGAACTAAGCCAACATCTCCTTTGTAAGCATTTGCCTTTAAACTGCTTTTTGAGACTTGGTAAAATTGAATTCTTGTACTTTATATTTGAAACCTGAGATAATGTACTCTTTCCTCAAGTAAGGACTTTCTTGTTTTTATTAATAATAATCAGGCTTGTCACTTTTAACAATCTTGGGGTTGTTTTTTAAGGTTTTTTTTTTAATTAATGACTGCCTTTCCTGTTTATGTTTATGGGATTAAAAAAAAAAAAACCTTCTGTCCCCTTCTGTGATCATTCTGGGTCCTGGATTAGAAAATCAAATCACAGGATGTTCTGGTTCTCTCTTAATATACATATATTTCACAATTGCTGATTTCTTTGAAGGGTATTTTGTCTTTCTGCTAAGTTAGTCTTAATATTGGTAATCAACACACAGCAATGAAAATCGATTTCAAAAAAATCTGTAGTAACAGATGTACTTCTGCATCTTTCCGTTCACTCCGTTTTGTGTTACAGTAGTATGAATTTCATAATAAAGATTTCTACCTGACACACACACACATACACAAGCTTTACTGGTGTCTTGTTTATTTGTATTATCTAACATGCTTCCATGTTAGAGACACTGTGGCCTTCAGCTTTTCCCTTTCCCTTTGCTCCAGCCTACAACAGGGGATCCCACTTCTACTGTGTTCTCTTATATTTAATCATGTATTCTAAAAGCAGACAGAAATGAAGCCCAAATGGGCCACTGAAAAAGAAGAGGGAAATATTGGCAAGTACTGAAAAACCCTCAGATCTGCTAAAGTATTCACCAAAAGAGTCACAAAATCTTAGCTGATGGAGGGGTAGATGATGTTGGGAGGAAAATGGCTTGCAGTAGCTCTGCACAAGAGAGTTTTGGTTTTAGGAAGTGGTGATGAACAGCAGCATTTTGGTCCAAACTACATGTGGCATTGCATACATATTTTTGCATTCAATATGCATTAAAAAATAAATAAATCACAAAGCACCCCCAGGGTAGTGGTGATAATTACTAGGGTTATAATAGTTGAGGAGGGGAGATTGGACCCTTTCATAGGCACAAAGCTTTCTTATACTGAGTCACACAAATGGTCCATCAAGTTCAGCATTGTCTACACTGGCCAGCAGTGGCTCTTCAAAGTTTCAGGCAGGGAACATTCCCACCTGGAGATGGAACCAGGGACCTTCTCCATGCAAGCCAACCCACACCTGCAGCCTACTTTCCTCTATCTAAAATGGAATGCCACAAATGACAAAGGAGGAAGGACACATACCCAGGCTCCTTTTCATCTGAACTCCAAACCATCTTGAAGCTCTTGTCTTAATTCTGTGGGCTGTATCGTGTTGTGTATCATTCAGTCTTCCATAAAATAATGGTTCTTTCTGTTTGTTTGAAGTAGTTCTATGAACTACCACATTGGGCACACTGTATTTGAATAGTTAAAACTATGACATTCGCTCACACAAGAAGCAGCAATGTCTATCAGTTTGGTTGGCTTCAAAAGAGAATTAGACACTTTATGGAGGTTAAGGCTATCATGGCTACTGAGTATGGTAGTTATGCTCTGCCTCCATAGTCGGAGGCAGGTTGCTTCTGAATACTGTTTCTGGAAATCACAGGAGATTGCATTCAGATCCTGCTTGTGGGCTTCCCAAAGGTATTAGATTGACTGCTGAGAAGAGGATGCTGAACTATAAAGGCCACTGGCCTGATCCAGTGGGCTCCTATGTTCTTAATGGGCATGAGACACAAAGGACTGTTAACAGATCAGCTGATTTTGTATACACTTTGGCTGCCTTTTTAATTGAATATTCCATCCAGATGTGCAATATTTTCCAGTACCTATACTCAAAATGTTTTTTCATAGCTAAAAACAATGTGTTTCCACTGAGCTTCTGAAGAAGGTAGTGCTGAACGTTGTTTCACAGAGAAGACGGCATGGCACTTGAAGCAAACGTTATCCAAAAAGCTGATTTGTCATTTGTGCAACTAAGGTATTTATAGCTTGGATTTTTTTTGACACGCAGGATTCACAAATTTCATCTAAGTCAAAAAACTGGACAATATTTTAATATCTATGTGGAGCCACATCTCAGATGGAAATCCCTTCTCTTGCAACACTGTCTACCCTTCCTATCTTCAGGAACTTCCTAACTTCTTCATTTTCAGTTGCTTCATACAGCATCTCAAAATCCTAAAAACAAATGCAAACAGCCCATTATATAGATTCAAGAAACCAACAAATCTGGTATGCATAATGGTTACAGCCATCTTACCCAAGATGGTGTTCTCCAGATGTTGCTGGACTACAACTCCCATTATTGCTAACCATTGCCTGGAACTTACAGGATCTGTAGTCCCAAAACAGCTGGAGAACATCAGGTTGGATAAAGCTTGGACCTGAGAGGCTTGGATTCAAATCTCCAGTCAATTATAAGGATTGCTGGAGCAGTCACTATCTCTCAACCCAACTTGCCCTCCAGGATTGTTGTAAGAAGGCAATGGTGCTCAGATATTTGAGGAAGTTTGGGCTAAAAATGCAATAAACAATAGTTCAAATGGATAAAATATAATTGTGGGTTAGCTACTGTGAGAACAGAGTGCAGGACTACATGGAGCTTTGGCCTGATCCAGTAGGTTGTCTCTTATGTATCTTAGCTGCTTCGTGTGTGTGTCTTTGTGTTTGTGTAGAGTCTGATCTCTTACCCCACAATACTCCTCTCCATTAAATATTTGAGGTGGAATCGCATCTGGCTTCCCAGCTTTGTCCCTCATCTCTTGCAGCAAACTTTCACTGATGGACACATCCACTAACTGGTACTTCATACGATTTCCATCCAGAATGCGAATGACATCAGACTGCCTTTGCTTCACCTAGGCAGAAACAAACATTCCTGTTGAAGATGGTAGCCCTGAATCATGGAGCCTCTCTTACATGAAGGAAAATCACCCCCTACCCCATATAGACCTATAGGACCAGTTAGAATCTATTTTCACAGTTCAGAGACACATTTCAGCCACAAACAAATATAAGTACTTATTTCCTACAAGGTGTCTGTTTTTGAAAATTGAAGTTAGCATTTTTTAATTTGGGGGGCAGGGGAAAGCAGTGCACCCAAGTAGTTAGCCTCGCCCAAGGCGTGAAATAGCCTGGCACCAGCACCACTCAGAAGAGAGCAAGGTTTGTGCGTGTGCCTAGATAGATATGTACAGCCAAAAGTCCAAGTAAGAAATGGGCTCCTGTTTTTCCAAAAGGTGCATTTGAGCATGTGCAGAGTGCCTTCCGAGTAGACGTGCCATGGGGTTTCTCTAAGTCACCCCACACCTGTGCCACGAGCCCCTCCTATTCCGCGCCAGATGATGGACACACCTACCCAACCCTCCGTTTGGTGGCTCTATCGCTGCATCCCGGGGGAGGGGCATCTCTACCTCTCGTCTAAACCCTCTCCTCTCACCTCCCTGGATCCTGTGACACTGGTGTAATAGACCCGAATAGTGCCCATGCTCACACCGGCTGAGGGCCCCGATCCTCGTTCATCCACCTCCTCCGCCCACTTTAATTTTATCTGCTCCGTCCTGGATAAAACTATCCCTACCGCCCGCCCGCCCGCCCGCCCGAGCCACAATCTTCGCAGTTGCTATGGAAACGCAGCATCTCCTGCGCTGCCTGGATTTTATCCCCCTGCCCCGTTCTCCGCCTGTAAGCTCACCGTGCTTTCGGATTGGTCTGCTGGAGCTGCCACTCAAAAAAAAAAGGCAAGCCCTCACAACGCAGGCCTATACGCTCTCACGTCCTTCCGCCTCCTGGTGGTTGCTCTCTGGCGCCCCCAAGCGCGGCTTGCGAGGAACGGCAGGAGTTTTTTGTTGTTTGGAGGAAAAGGTTGCGGGAGGGCGCGGGACAACGGTGATTATACCTTGAACCGCTGCAGTAACCATTCCTTGCTCTGGTGGTGGCTTCACTGCAGAAGGGGTGGGCAATCTGGTGCCCTTCACGGGTGTTGGATTTTCATCAGCGCCAGCCTGGTATGGCCAGCAGTTGGGGATGATCAGTGAACTGTAGTCCCAAAACTGCCAGAGGGCACCAAGTTGGAAGGGACCCAGGGTCATCTAGTCCAGCCCCCTTTTGCAATGCAGGAACCTTAACTGAAGCACCCATTGCAGATGGCTATCCAACTTCTGCTTTAAAGTCTCCAGCGAAGTGGGAACTTGTAAGGAATGGGGGAACAGCCACAGCTCTGTGGTAGACCATCCGCTTTGCATGCAGAAGGTCCATAGCTGTCAACCTTCCCTTTTTTTGTGGGGAATTCCCTTATTCTAGCGCTGTTTCCCTCTGCTATCCTGGATTGTTAGATATCCCGTAGACTGCCCCTGGAACAGATGAGGCTGCTGATCCCTTATTTTCGAGGCTGCTGATCCCTTATTTTCAAATCTGAAAGTTGGCAGCTATCAGAACGTCCCTCCAGGCAAGGCTGGGAAAAGACTCCTTTCTGACACGTGGGAGAAAGCTGCTGGCAGTCCGTGTAGACAGTTCTTAGCTTGATGAGCCAATTGTCTGGCTACCACTGATATAAATAAGGCAGCTAGCTCCTGTGTCCCTGCTGCCCGAAGGAACAAAAGACTTAGCGCCTTTTCTACATGGAACATGTAAGCCCTGGACACTGGGGCACAAAACTGGTATCGCCTCAAACTCTTGCCTTGTGATCCGTTTGCCATAAAGGCTGGCCATTGCTATTCTGCCTTGCCAGGAGTGGAAAAGGTGGAAAACTGAAACAAGTAGGCCCATTCCTACTAGAATTGGTCTATGAAACTGCCATTGATTTTATTTAAGTTATTTATATTAATAAGGCACCTCATTCCACTCCTCTTTCCCTGCCCTGATTCAGGAAGGCTGAGAATTGGGGCTGGTGGTTAGATGACCAGATGCCTGCCTTTAAAAATGTGGGGAAGGGGGAAGATTTGTGATGAGCAGCTTCAAGGCTTGGTCGGAGATGTTGGAGCTGACTTGGAGCTTACATTCACCTCCTAAAGTCAACGAGATCTAATGAAGTGTAGTGTTTTGATTGTTGACCCAGACCAGCTTCAAATCCTTATTCAGCTGTCACCTTGGATCAGTCACCAACCCACCTGACAAGGTTGTTGAGAAGATAAGTGGTGGTAGAACCATGCATGCCAGCCTGGCATATTTGCAAGGGCTGCTGCTTGTCTTATAATTAGCAAGTGGAACCTGCAGCAAAATGTGGGGTGCTCCTGTTCAGAATTCTTCCTAGCCTGTCTTGTCATCTTCTAGGATGCTCCATTTCACCCTCACTCAATTTCCTGCTCCCACCCTCTCAACAGTCAGCATTCCTTGTTCCCTGAGCATGCTCAATCCTCATTAGGCTCTTTGGGATTCCACCCCCATTAAAGTTTTTTGTACTTCTTAGGGTTCTCCCAAATCTGTAGATCTCTCGTGTGTGTGTGTGTGTGTGTGTGTGTGTGTGTGTGTGTGTGAGAGAGAGAGAGAGAGAGAGAGAGATACCAATACGCTTTTGGACTATGAAGTATCCACATGCAAATGGTTTTCCTTTTATGAGGATATAAAGTTAAATTAGGGACGCGGGTGGCGCTGTGGGTTTAACCACAGAGCCTAGGACTTGCTGATCAGAAGGTCGGCAGTTCAAATCCCCGCGACGGGGTGAGCTCCCGTTGCTCAGTCCCTGCTCCTGCCAACCTAGCAGTTCAAAAGCACGTCAAAGTGCAAGTAGATAAATAAGTAACGCTCCGGCAGGAAGGTAAACGGCATTTCTGTGTACTGCTCTGGTTTGCCAGAAGCGGCTTAGTCATGCTGTCCACATGACCCGGAAGCTGTATGCCGGCTCCCTCGGCCAATAAAGCGAGATGAGCACCGCAACCCCAGAGTCGGCCACAACTGGACCTAATGGTCAGGGGTCCCTTTACCTAAAGTTAAATTAAATAATTTATTTGTTAAGTGTTATCTATCTCAGGAAGGAATACAGCAAGGCAGATGGTTATGAACATTCATTTTTTACAAACATAGGTTATGTGTCTTCTTCTTCTTCTTCTTCTTCTTCTTCTTCTTCTTCTTCTTCTTCTTCTTCTTCCCGCTGTGAGCCAAATAATGACAATGACCATTTATGCAATTATAGATGAGAATGTAATAATCTATTGTGGGAATACAGGAAGTAGCCTAGTCAAGAATCTAGTAAGACAAAAAGGAAGGAGAAAAGTTTCTGTGTTGCAAGGAGGTTGGAAGGGGAAATGAGCCAACTGTTTGAGGGGTTCTAAATGTTACTGGGTTTGTGCACTCCCATGGAAAAAAACTTTACTAGCCTTCACTGTATACATTGAGTACAGTGGTACCTCGGGTTACATATGCTTCAGGTTGCATATGCTTCAGGTTACAGACTCCGTTAACCCAGAAATAGTGCTTCAGGTTAAGAACTTTGCTTCAGGATGAGAACAGAAATTGTGCTCTGGCAGCGTGGCGGCAGCGGGAGGCCCCATTAGCTAAAGTGGTGCTTCAGGTTAAGAACAGTTTCAGGTTAAGAACGGATCTCTTGAATGAATTAAGTACTTAACCTGAGGTACCACTGTATCTCTAACCAATAGGTCTCCCAGTTCTGCAAGACACACTGGGCACACTCCAGTCAAAATTAAACATTTTTAAGTCTTAATGGTTTCAGTGAGGTAGATCTAAGCACATGTTGGAATATCCCATTGAAATCTAGAAATATTATATATTGTAATTATATTAGCTTTGGCTTAATTTGCTTAAAATGCTTCAACTCTTCCTTTCTGGCTCTGAACAATTTATTTCTTAATGCAGGTGAACCCCTACACAGACCATTCTTTCGTGATTAGGCTTCACAATATAATATAAATTTAATGAATAATAAAAAAGAATAATTAGGAAATGCTTCTGATTGTCTGTGATAATTAGTTACTTAAAGTATTTTAGATCACCCTTCAACTGATGTTCCCTGGCAAGCATGAAGTTTAAATTAACATACAGAATAAAATAGCAATAAAAACATAAAACTACAATAATATAAAATTAGGCAGGGCAACACACAGCAACAGTTGTATTATAAGGCTCCAGTTCCTAAAACAGTTGTATTATGAACCCCTAAAGTCCAGGGAGAATGGATATGTTTTTAATTGATAGCAAAAAAAGATTTATCCTCGATGATACCTATCTCCACTGGGAGAAAATTCTACCTGTCTTGAATGTGTGCATCTGTCACACAGTCAGTATGTGTTCAGACATTTAATAAAATAACATTAGCATTCATTGAATGCCGTAAATCTCCCTCCCTTTTGCAAATGATACTTTTCAGCTAATGGGGTTGAGGGACCAAAATTGTGTAAAAAAGCTTGCATCTGGAGAAAGAGAGAGAGAAGGCAAGTGAGCTGTGATTTATTTTACTTAAAGGGATTCCCTTTGGAATGCAGTTGCTGTCTTTGGAGAAAGGATGACCAGTTGTCCGCTTTTAGGAGCCTGCTTGCTTCCAGTTGGTTTTGTTTGTATATCTGTAAATATACAGCTATTATACAATAAATGCCCAGTATTCTCTCATCCAACTAATCTGAATTCTCCAATGTAACCCTGCCCCCAGATGTCTCACCTTTCATGGAAGTTGAGAGTACTTAGCATTGGTACCAACAGTGGAAAGGAGAAGAAAGTAAGACAATATCTGTGGGATCAGGCCAGAGACCCATCATCATCCAGCATCCTGTTTTAAGAGTGGCTAATCAGATGTCTGTAGTAAATCTGAAAGCAGAACCCAAGGTCAACAACACGCCCCCATTTGATTCCCAGCCACTGGTATTGAAAGGCATAACATCTCCACTGATGAAGGTAGAACATAGCCATTGTTGCTAGTAACTACGGATAGTCTTATCCACTATACTGTATAAGATCTCTTTCCTTGGGTGATTGAATTCAGGTGCAGCAAACAACAGCCCTCAAAAGAGAAATCATATTCCAGCAAAGCCCAAGAGCTTCAGCAGGAATTAGAATTATCACAGTGCTAGTTCAAGAGAAGCCCAAAGGAGGGTCATTGGAAAGTAAGATGAGATCCTTCCTGAGGAACCCCTCTGCAAGGGATTAAAACTGACCCAGAATCCCAGCTACAATTGGGGTTGGTAAAGAATCATTGTGGATGGACACCTGGCTATCTTGGATTCTAAAGTCTTTCAGTTAGTATCTGGAATCAAAAGGCTTTGGCTAACCCAAAAACAGACAGGAAAAAGATATCAGGAAAAGAAACTGCAAGTAGTAACAGTCAACGCTGAAAGTGGGTAAATTAGGGTGGGACCAGCTGCAATCTGGTGAGGGAAAACCTCTTACTATGCAAACTGATGCATTCAGAAGACAGTCTCCATGTGTTCAGGGGAGCTTACTACCAGACCCAGTGCAGGGTTACAGACTTATAGACTGTTTTATCCCGTGTTCACATTGTAAAAACCTTCATAGGAGGAAGCCAGCCATTGCAGTTTGTTTAGCCTGGAGATGCAGCTTTTTCGGAGGTATGCAAAATAGAGGTATAGAATTGGAGACACTCTTGTTGACTGTGCACTAGCTGCATTTCAGGACTAGCCCAGGTAGTACTGGAGAACATATCCCCCAGACAAGAGACAAACGTATTGGGGACAGCCAGTACTATATAATATGGAATAGTGGGTCACTTGGTTTGGCTCAGTTCAGAAGTCATGGGAGAATACTGTTGTAATGGAGCATTTAGTTGATCTGAAAAGGAAACAGCTCCCTGGGAGTGAACAACATCTGGAAAATGAGGGAAGCATTACCTTGCGAAAATGAGCCTCGGTTAGAAGGAAATGGGAGAGCCTCATAATCAGAATGGAAACTGCAACTCTATTACTACCTAACTGTGACTAAATCACATTGATAACCCAGTTTTAAAATAGCTTCAAGCCAGTCATCTTGATTTAGGAACACACGTGATCCATGTTCCTCCTTTTCTACATCCTCAGGATGATACAGGGAACTGGCAGTATTCAAGCGCACTAACAATGCCCTTGCCCACATCCTAAATAAATAGTACAGTGGTACCTCGGGTTACATACGCTTCAGATTACAGACTCCGCTAACCCAGAAATAGTACTTCGGGTTAAGAACTTTGCTTCAGGATGAGAACAGAAATCGTGCTCCGGCGGCGCGGCGGCAGCAGGAGGCCCCATTAGCTAAAGTGATGCTTCAGGTTAAGAACACTTTCAGGTTAAGTACAGGCCTCCAGAACGAATTAAGTACTTAACCCAAGGTACCACTGTATTCACTGCCAGGATGAGTTTTTGCTGCATAACGTGGAGCCCAAATCTTTCCACCTACATAAGCAAAAGTCTTGCTGTACTGTTCGAATACCATTTTGTGCCTTCATCTATTCTGCTGCCCCCTCCACTCTGCACCAGTCATGCTTGCTGTTTCCCCCTGCTTCATGGTAGGCAGTGGAGCCTGGTCCTTTTAGGGCAGATAGGGTACTGCCCTGTCCCCCTCAACCTGCCTTCTTACTTGCAAGCTGTCCAAGAGGTGGTTCTGTATGCCCACCTTCCTCCTCCTTCGTCTCAGTGCTGCCTTCATAGAACCCAACAGGGAGGAGGAGGAGGGGAAAGCTAGAACTCATTGGCTCTTTGGTTCTGGCTCCAACTACTGTTGGCCTCCATGCCTTCCATCCTAACCAACCCCAGTGAGCACCAACCACAATTAGTGGAAGGGCTGCCACTGGTAGTACTCCAGCAGAAACATTCCAAGTAAACTCATTCTCCATTTGCTGCTTCTTCTGTAACAAAAAACAACAGCATCTACATGCAAGAGGGAACTATTCACAGGCTTACTACGGGAGTCATAAGATTTGCAGCAGGCCTTTTTTCTTTTTGGAAAGAGGAACCCCACCCCCGCACCCCAACCAAACAGCCCAGACTGAGCATACTCAGTGGGCATTGAACTGACTGTTGAGAGGAAGAAAATGGAAAAGGGAGCAGGGAATGGAGTTTCCTGGAAAAGGATTAGAAACCTGAAAAGGAGCATTGTATGCAGCAACATTTTATTGCAGATCCCACCTGCAAAGACGATAGACAAATCCCACTCTCTTTCCCTGTCACAATAATCCTTCCAGTCACAGCATATACAAGCGACACACCCCAGCAGCAATTCCCACTTTGCATATAAGAAACACATTGTACTGAGAAGAGTGAAGTGTAATTATTGTTTCAGTAGTCTTCTGTATTCTGCACAGGGCAAAGACAAAAGAACTGGGCGCAAATCTAATATCAGAAACAGCAATGTTCAGAAACCGGTGGAAGAATATGACTTCAAAGAGAGTCTCCAGCATGTAAAGGCTGAATTCATCGAGAAGTACAGTTCTGTCATCTGTGACCTACATCAGGAAAACAAGTTTTTATTCTACTACAGGTATTAATTGGCTAGTTAGAATGCATGAACATCCACACTGCTTTGTGACTGACCACTGTCTTTATTTCGCAAACACATAAGCTTTAATTTTAGTCAAAACTTTGTGCAGAAACCTGTGGACAATTCAGTATAAACTTGTCTATGGGTCCCTCCAGACATCCTTTTCGTTGCACATTCGTAATGCTATGTGCTCATGATGCTATTGGGTCAGTCATAAGCAATTCTGTTTACGGTACTGTTTGTGCTTGCAAGAGTTTTGGGCCAGTCACACTGCTTCGTTTCCAGTCAGTGCATATCCTGTAACCTGCTGAAATCTGGTAACTTTTTATATACATGTGCTTTATTTTAGTTCTGTTTTTGTTGTGTAGCCCTTGGCAATAATGCAGTAAAAATAACATATAGTATTCCTCAATAATGAGGAAGCATCACAGAACAAACTGAAGCAGAACGTGTTCACAACTAATGCATGATTAGTGTGCCAAAAACATGTTGCAGAATATACCCACAAAAAAGCACCCGTGTGGACAGGCCCTGTCATAATCTGCAGTTCTTGCAGTTCATATTACTCTGACCTCACTGCTTATTCTCTCTCTCCGCTGACTTAGCATTCCTTGCATCTGACAAATTAGACCTACGTAGTTCACTAAAGCTTCTGTCACAATAGATCTATTGGTGCTCAAGGTGCCACACAAGACCCTTTGACGTATTTGCTGGAACAAACTAGGCACAGCTACCCCTCTGAAAACAGGAACTGCAGACATTGAGAAATAAAAGATTCTACATCTGAATCCATTGAAGTTGGAAGTGGCTGAGTAAACTACCAAGGTTTTCGGTCACTGAGTTTGTACACAGTTCGCAGCCCCATAGAAAACATACATGCGGACCCAGTAACAGAGAGAAATGAGATTTTAGACATTTGTGGTAAAGAACAAAAATGAAGGAATGTAAAGAAATCTGTAGATATGAAATAGAACTAACCCCCCCTTTTTCTTGCTGAACTATGTTTAAGAACAAGTTCAGCTAAGTCATCTGATTCAGGTTATATTTTTAAACCAGGTCTAGAAGTTGGAAAGATGCACAGATGCTCCAAAAGTTGGATTTATTAAGGAAAAGCTTGGAACTAAAGATCAATAAAAATAAGGAAAAAGGCAAGCAAGAAAAGATGAAATATGAAGTTGTCCTCCAAGCTCTGGTGCTTAAGTAAAAATCTAATAAGCAAGTCTTCCATTATAGTAATGAATTATGCAGATAGGATATTTATTAATAACTTATTGTGAAGAAGATTGTGCATAAACCATATGTATAGAAATGTTAACAAACATTTTCCTTACTAACTGTATGTTTTTCAAATATGCAATTTCATTGTGTAATTTATATTTAGTTATTAGTAGTTTGATGCATTTTTCGAAAAACAAACATCCATTTATATCAGAAGTGGCTGTACATTGGTTTTTTACAGGAACATTCAATTGGCTACAGTGGAACTTCGGGTTGTGAACATGATCTGTGCGGGAGGCACGTTCACAACCCGCAACATTCGCAACCTGCAGCGCCACGTCTGCGCATGCATGGGTCACAATTCGTTGCTTCTGTGCATGCGCAAAGTGTGATTTAGCACTTCTGTGCATATGCGAGCGCCAAAACCCGTTCCGGTACTTCCGGGTTTGGCATGGTGCGCAACCCGAAATCGCATAACCTAAAGCGTCTGTAACCCGAGGTACCACTGTATTTACATAGCAACTTGGGAGGTGGGGAGGGGAGAGAGGCGATAACTTCACTAAAATGCTACAATGGCACATTTAACACAGTAGATATACTTTGGACCTTTATGTGTCCATATTGAATACCCTCAGTTAAGAACTACAGTGGTACCTTGGTTCTCAAATTCCTTGGTACTCAAATGCCAAAACCCGGAAGTACTGTAAGTATTCTGGTTTTTGAATGATTTTCAGAAGCCGAACATCCAATGCAGCTGTGGGCTATTGTTTCCAAGACACCTGCACGAATCAGAAGCTGCGCCTTGGTTTTTGAACATTTTGGAAGTCAAGTTTGGTGCTTTTGTTTTTGCTATTTATTTTGCATTTTTGTTTTTGAGGCTTTTTCGGTTAATTTGTTTTTGTGACTGTGTGGAACCCAGTTCAGCTACTGATGGATTGATTGATTGCGTGACGGCGGAAATGGATAAAAGCCCCCCATCCAAACAATGACTATCATCAGTGCAGGTAAGATTTTTTTTATTTTTATTTTTTTATCATCTACAATACTGTCTTATTTATTTTATAGTACAGTACATTGATTATTGCTTTTATTTTATGGATTAATGGTCTTGTTACATAGTAAAATTCATGTGAAATTCCTGTTTTAGGGGTTGTTTTTAGTCTGGAACGGATTAATTCGTTTTGCATTGCTTTCTATGGGAAAGCGCACCTTGGTTTTGGAATGCTTTAGTTTTGGAATGGACTTCCAGAACGGATTAAGTTTGAGAACCAAGGTACCACTGTACTGCACACTGGGCTTTCAGGTCCAGCTTCTTGTAGAGCAGAGCAATGAACTAAGTTCACTTTCGTTATTGTCTGGTTCCCATTTCCATGGATTTACGAAATTACTCAAGTAGCAACCGTCACTTGGAGAATATGAGTTTTGTTTGGCTTGTTGCCTAATACTCCTTTGCATTAAAAAATAATAATCATATCCTCTTTGGGGTATGTTGTCACTGGAGGTTAGATCACATATTTTTCCATGAGGGTTGCATTCTGTACTAGAAGAAAAGGGGAACAGGATAGCTCACTAGACAGTTAGTACTCAGAGGATCTTTGAAGAAGGTAGAGACTAAGGAATCCTCTGCCTCCAGTTTTGCTTCTGTTTACATTACTGGTTTTACAGAGCATGTAATTCTTGCCTTCCTGCAAAGGTATGTTGTGTACTTTTATCACTATTTATTCTATTATTATTATTTTTTAAAAACCAAACATTTCTTGTACTTACAGTGCAACACTTCTGTTCAGAAGAATGTCCCAATTTTTCCAGTGGATTTTACTCTCTGGCCATTTGATTTAGTTTCGTAATTTCATCTGCTAAACTGTGTTTATGTTTGTACTTTTGTACACAAATTGCAAATTTCCTGACAAGTGTGTTTAGGACGGCAGCTTTCAACATCTCAAGGTTGCAATTCTATGCTCATTTCTAATTTTGAGCATAAGTGCTGCTTCATTATTTTTAATAATCAGTTACACATATTCATTTGTAGATGTGTAACTGTATCACAGGAATATGAATTGGTTTGATTTGTAGTTAAGATTCAGTTTGGAGCTAAGATTGCTGCTTCTTATGTTCATCAATGAGAATCTTTTTTTTTTTTTTTTGGCTTTGTATGCATATTTTAAAATGTATGCATACTTTTAAAGAATCCTGTGAACTGTAGTTTGTTATGTGTGCTAAGAGATGTTGGGAGACCCCTAGTCCCCTCACAAAGCTACAATTCCCAGAGTTCCCTGGCAGTGGGATTGATAGTTAACCCTCTCTGGTAATTGTCACTCTGTGTGGAGAACAGTTGTGCTTTAACAAACTCCCAGTTCCCTTAACAAACCAAAGTTCCCAGGATTCTTTGGGGGAAGCCATGACTGTTTAATGTGGCAAGATACTGATTTAAATGTATAGTGTAGATGGGGCTTATAAAAGTATTTTGATTTATGGATGAGAAACTGGACAGAATCTGATGTTTCATTTATTTATTTAGTTGCTTATATTTTAATTTGCCACCTTCCATTCATTTAACAAGGATGTGAGAAGCCCAAGTTCAGGTCCTGCCATGGCCCACAGTGTGGTTTGGGCAAACTGAATATTTCTGGCCTCACTTTCCACAGCTGATTTCTTTTTAAGGGAACTATTGTGACTTACCGTATTTTTCACTCTATAACACACACTCGACCATAACACGCATGTAGTTTTTAGAGGAGGAAAATCTGTAGGCATGCCACCCGTAGGCATTCCCTCAATAACACGCACAGACATTTCCCCTTACTTTTTAGGAGGAAAAAAGTGGGTGTTATGGTGCAAAAAATACGGTACCTTGCAGGGCTGTGGTAAAGGTGAATAAGACAAGACAGCAGATGTGATATTTGCACTGATGGTTTCCCCCTAGTTTGTGTCACTGTTTTTAAGGTTTACACTTGACCAACGGTAGCTGGGTATAAAGGCGGCAATCCTTTATCTACTTTAATGGGAGTAAGCCCATTGAACTCAGTGGGACTTACTTCTGAGTGCAAATGTATAGGGTCACACTGTAAACTATTGTAAGATCCAGTTGAAGTCTACTGCTGTTTCCCCTGGGGTGTTAAGAAGATCCCAGGGAAAATTCTGGAGGGTATCTGTCAATTGTCCTGGGCAGACAGAGTTGGGGAAAAGCAATGTTCTCCAACCTGGCATCCTGCCCCAAAGTCTTTGGACAGCAGCTATTGTCAGCCCTATCCAGCACGGCCCATGCTTAGCTTAGAGGTAATGTGAGTCAGAGCCCAACAGCATTTAGGAAGCGAGTGAGTTAGGGAAAGCTGCTGTGGAGCATTTTGCTGCTTGAGTTCAACTGCGTGCTGCAGGACTGGGGAAAATGTTTGTTTATTTTATATTCTTTATTGAAAAATAAAAAGTACATTATCACAAGTACAGAGAGTAAGATAAGACACAAAGAAGAAGAAGAAGAAGAAATAGTACCCATGTAAAAAACAAAACAAAACAGAAAAAGAAAGAAATTGTATACATTACAAAAAGAAAAAAAATGTTACTGTAGTTAACCAGACCTTAACCTAATATGGTATTTATAAAAATGAATTCTAAGTATCATTAAATTTGTCCATGGCAAGTCTACGTTTGTTTGCAACTTGTTCATGTGTAGTGAGTTTGCACATACCTTTAATCCAATCGTGGAAAAGAACCACATTTTAGTTTTTTTCCAGTTCACCAATACCTGTCTTTTTGCTGCACTAAGGGTGCAGAGAGTCCATTCATATTGTCCCTTTGTTAGATTCCATGTATTGGGTATATAATTCAAAAGGATATTTTCCTATGCAAATTTCAGATTTTTCTGTACAGTTGTGTTGATTGTCTCTATTACCTTCCACCAAAATTTTATCAATATAGGGCATTGTACAAACATATGTTTTAGAGAAGCATTATCCCTGTTACATCTCCTGGAGCTATATGCCTTAGATAGTCCTTTCATAAACAAGTGTAATGGAGTCAAGCCCAGTAAGTTCTAACTGTTATTTTTTGTTGTATGAGCCTTAATTTCCAAAATGACTTCATCTGCCCCTCACTTTTTTTTTAAGGAATATTATCTACAATACGAATTTGACAGCCTGCCTCAATTCACAGCCAGAATGCTAGCAGAAAGCATACTCATCAACTTTGCCTACCAAGAGGAATGGCCAGACAAGACCCACCAATCCCAGACACTAAGAGAAGTTGGAGAAGACCCCTGGCAAAAGCAGTTTAAAGATACAGATGCAAATGGAGACTTTTGTACAGAATCCAAGAAGCAGTCTGCAGAGAAGGTGGCACTGATGTGCTGCGACAAGGAAAGAGGCCAAGAAGTTCCCCAGCAGAATTTTCTACAAAAGCCACCTGCAAGAAGATGCAACAATATCCCCCAGTCAACTCCTCAGTGCATACCAAGACAAGAGCAACACTGTGAAAATGAGCTGGATTTGTATAGATCTTGGTCGGGTCAAAGCCTTTACCAGAACTATCCTGATCTGCATATCGGAGGAGATCACATAGCTGACCATACGTGTGATTCAGGTTGCATCATGGACCAGACCTATGATGGATTGTCTGCTGGCCCTGTTTTGTTCTCAAAAGATATCCCCTTAGGACATTCGCCTCTAAATGAACCTGTGTTGAAATCCAAGTCTGTCAAGTTCTGGCATGGAGAAGAGGTTGGGGAGAAAAGCATGACTTTCCACAAGCAGCCTCTTTCAAACTCCATACTCAACAACTACATGGAGGCAGAAGTCCAGGAACTCTATAAGCAGTTTTTGGAAGAAAAGCTGACCAGGTGCAGTTCCTTAACTCACTTCCTGACATCGAATATGCTGGTGAATAACATCAGTGAGGTGAACCTCCAGCTGCCTCATGAAAAACATGGTGAAGCATCCAAAGCAACACAAACTCTTTTCCATTCCTTAGCTCGGCTTGGTTTGCAAAACACTGGCAGTGGAAACAGCAGTGAATTTAGCACTCCAAATTTACAAATCTCAACACCACATTGCAGAAGGAAGCCCTCTGTGATGTAGTATGCATCATGACAGAAATACACGGTAGAACTGTTGATTTGTAAAGACTGTTTGGTTTAAACAAATTAGCCTTTAAGGTAGCAGAGGGCTCTTGCAACAAAACCAGCAACAGGCTGACAATCACTGCCTGTTCGGTGCTGAATCTCCAACCATTGTACCCTGGCCATAGAAGATGAGCTTGTGATACAAGCAGAAACTAGTTACACTACTGGAGTTTTCAAACAAAACCTCTGCATAGCCTATTAATGGTTGATTGTGAGCTGCTATGGAATTTCAGTGCTATTAAACATCTGCTTTATACCATTTATTGTTATCCAACTGAGATTTCTTATAAAACCCAGCTTCTAACATTCTCTGTTTGCATGGTACTTCTGTCTATGATAGTGATTTATAAAGGGCCCTTCCAGACATCTTTTTTTGCGCTTTCATGATGGTACCAGGGCAGTTATATGCAACCCTACTTTTAAAGTTTTGGGTAGGACATACTGCTTGGTTTCCAACTGGTGCATATCTTGTAACTTTCTGCTGAAACCCTGTAATTTTTTATATACCACAAATGGTCCAGTTTATTCTTTGTCCTGCTTTTCTTAGGCTATAGTGCAAGAATGCCCCTCCAGATAGAGGAAATATCGCAGAACAGCTTACAAAGCGGAATGAGGTGTTGATGGTCCAGTATAAATCTACCATTATCACTGTTGCATCACTGACATGTTTCAGAATGCATCCTTAAGAAATACCAGTCTTTAGGAGCCCTTGTAATGTGCATGGTGTTTTGAAGAATACAGGAAAGCAGGATTCTGCCCTGAGGTACCTACAATCTAAAATTCAACATAGGAAAGACAACAAAAAGTAGGGGAAGGCAATGGAGGCAGGGGTAAATGTGAAGAGTATTGGTTCACTTCAGTTACGGATACTCACATCATTATAGACTGAGAGGCTGTGCTACAGGAAGGCTCATTCAAATAAAGCTACTTCTAGATGTAAATGTTTTACTAAGGATACCCCAGCAGGTTGATTGGGTGAGTTTCCCAGGGGGTTTTAAGGATGGCAGATAGGACACCCTTCTACTCACAGATCTTTCTCTGTCCTCTGCAAACTCCTCCTCCTGCAGCTGCATGGTGTGTGGCAGGGATATGATTTCAGTCCAGTAGGTTTTAAAAACAGTCTTGCTTAGGGCATCTGGATTTGAGGGAGATGATTCTAGGTGGACTTTGGAAGCAGTCATTGCTGCCAGTTTTCACTTCATTTGTGTTATGGAAAGTCATAATGGAACTTTCCCAAGAAGCCCAAATGTGCTTACATATAAATAAATCTGAATTGTTCTACTGAAATACACACACTTCCCCATCATGACATGTTCAAATATATATTTATGGAACAGTTGGACTGCTTAAGGTCTTGTGATCTTTGCAGAAAAGCAGAGGAACAGAAACAAACCAGGACTTCTCCTTTCCATAGCTGATTTTGACATGCCATATTCTTGTCACTGTGGAAATCCTTTTTATAGAGCTTTTCTGCTCTTGAAATGCAAACCTTTTTCTCCATTGGGCAGTATTTAGTGAGGATGTAATCTTTCTGGGCACTGTGACAAAACAGCTGCTGGGAAGTGTTGTAGGTTAGTGATAGCAGAGGCGAATTTAAGGCAGCACGACCAGGGCACTGTGCTGAGGGAGAGCCTTCCTGTCCAAAGCCCTGTAAGCACTTGCCCAGCTTTAGGGAGAAGACAGGAGGACCAGAGCCTCTGCTCCTCCTTCCCCAAACCTGGCACCTTGCTTACCTGGTAGGGCTAGGCAATATCTGGTTTTCAACTTCGCAATATATCACCAGCTAAACATTGTGATATGCCAATATATTACAACGTCTGAAATAAGGATGGAGACACTGGATGGCTCCATGGTTTCCCCCACATTGTGATTTTGGTATAACACATATGCATCATGATTCACAATATACTGCCAGGTCAAAAATTATGAAACAGATATTATGATATGGACTTCAAACCAGTTTTGGACAATATACATATTGCCCAGCCCTATTATCTGGTTTTAGGAAGGTGGTACAAGAGGTAGGGGTGTGTGTAAAATTTTGGCTTTGCACAGGGCGCCATATTGCCAAGGTCTGCCGCTGGTGCTAGAATATTTGTTGTTGTTTTTTAATCATATTTATTAAAATTTCCAATAATAACAGAATAAGAAAAATAGAGAAGATAAAGAAAAGAAAGAAAAAGAAAGACAAATTTAAATTCTTACTTTCATAACCTTCTTTCTAGGACTCCTTCCTTCCCCTCCCGACTGTATTCCCCTTTCCCTAAGTTGGTTCCACAAGCTCTCATTCCCAATTAAAACCTAATATGTTTAACCCATTAGCCAATTTAAATTTATACAATCTTACCATCGCTCCTCATCTTTAACAGAAATAGAAAAAAGATTTTCCCCCAAGATCTGCCCCAATTTCCTTCCACGAATTCCCCCTTTTTTTAAAAAAAAACATGATAGATCAAGATACCAAAATTATATAAAGAAATAGAAAATAAAAGATATAAGAAGATTCAAAAAGTTGGTTACATAGCCTTTGGATTCCAAGATTCCCCCTCCCTTCCCCGGTTTGAATTCCCCATGTCCATCAGTCTGTATGTTATCGGCCTGGAGATCTCAAGTCCACAGCCAAATTTTTCTCATTCCACCTTGCCGGTTTTCTTTAAATTTATTTGTTTTATTGATGTTTAACTTCAAAAATCCAGTCTAATAGAGGCCTTTAGTTTCCTTGGTCTTTGTTGCTCCTCCCATTGTTCTTTCCGTGTCGTAGTTGGTCCTTTGTTCTTTTTATTCCTTACTTTCTCAGGTTTCTTGTCTTGTTCAGCTGCTAACACGTTCTTATTCCGAAGTCTAGTATCTCTACAGAGGTTTGTTATTCAGGAACAAAAACTTACGTCCAGTCCCTTCCTTTCTTCAATAGAAAATTCCATTATCTCCTTTTAATATAAACACCTCTGTAGACAAAATAGTATTTCAGTTTTGCAGCTTTCCCAGAAGATAAGACCTGTGCACATCCCAGAGTAGTTTTCCACATACGACCGCTTGTAATGTCCCGAAACCCCTCTAGGGGGATTGCAGTAACTTTGTATCCTCTAATCCAAAAGTCAAATTGTTGTTTCTTCCCCCCCCCGACAGTTTGTATCCATATTATATCAAATTGTAACAGAATTAACCAGCAAAATACTTGTAACAAAGTCCTCTTTATATTCTCAAGATTTGACAGCTACTTTGACAGCTGTCAAATTCTCCGTCTCTCTTCGCCAGGTTCTACGAATCGCCCCGGTTCCCAGGGGGGGGGTTGCCTTTTCCCTCTCACCCTCCACTTTTCTCCTCCAGCACAATTCTTGTAATTTCGCATCGTGGAATTAATAATTTTTATCAGCAATAAACTTCTGGATCGATCTTGGTTACCCAGTCCTTGTTTTAGCATGTTTACAATCAGGGGGGGACTGACTTCCTTTTTAGATCGCCCCCGCTCGTGCCGAATCCGAAAAAAAATTCTTTTTTTCTCCTTTTATACCCGGTTACCCAATTACTCACGGGTTGTTGTTAAAAGTCCGAATTTCCAATGGAAGAAGCCAGCGCTCTCCGTCGAATGGCATGCGGCTGCGCTCGGCAGGGGAAGCGGAGGACTCATAGCACCACGCCGCTCCCCGGCACCCGATCGGAAGCCTTAAAAAGGCTCCTTCACGAGTCGGGAGGGCGCTAGCGGTGACAGCCGAGTCACCATGTCCACGGGCTCCGTGCCCGTGGTTTTTAAGGGTCCCCGCGTCGCCGGCGCGGTAGGACCCAGCCCCTGCCGAGCAGACTCCCTCCGGAGCTCAGAGGGAGTCCGCCATTCAGCGATGGCGCCAACCCGGAAGTCTGGTGCTAGAATATTTGCTTTGCAATTGCCTGAGGTTCATTCTTCTGCATTTCCTGATAGGGGTGGAAATGTCCCGTGTTCAAAATCCCGGAGAGCAGCTGTCAGTCACTGTAGACTATACTGAGCTAGACGGACATTACTGGACTTGGTATAATGCAGCTTCCTATATTCCTAGCTGGTATTCTGATTCTGCATCCAACAAACTGATCTATGGCTGGATGATGTATTTCTGGCCATATGTTTTAAAGGGGAGGAACATAGATCCTTATAAAGTTTTTAGCACAGGTTTAGGAGAATTTTAAGAAACACACAGTACAAGAACTGCAAAGTTGAATAATTCCTGATCTTAATGGATGAAAGAATGTTGCGCATGTTAAAGAGAGAATGGAAGTTCCATAAGGACTAATTCAAGAACCAAGAAACCACTTTTAAGGGTCACAAGTTATAGAAGAAAAGTAGGTTAAAAAAAGTTTTGTTTTATTAATTTCTTCACTCAAAATATTGATTAGATGGACTTTAGCAGGTAGATGATAAAAATATACCCCTACCTCAGAGTAAGCCTCAATAAACCCATTGACCCTTGTTTCCTTCTAGATTGCCAGTCTGGCTGAGATTTATTTACTTACTTAAGGTATTTGTATATCGCTTTTCAGGCAGACCTCACAAAGTGGTTCACGCTCCAAACAGAAGTGGATGGTCCTTTATAAAGTAGACCAGGAGGTACTACCTTATGCCGTCCTTTGTACGTGGCTGGAATTACTACGAATCCTAGGACTGGGAAATTTTCTCTGGTTTAAGTCCTTAATTTCACTATTGTCATGGCCAATGAACTTGGGCCTCCTCTGTCTTGTTGATCTCTCCATTGATGAGTGTAACAGAAGTCCCCGTATCTATTTCTATGGCTACTGGATGATTATTGGACAAAACAACTATTTTATAAGGCTCCACTATTTTGTCCTTTACACAGTAAACAGTGTGGACCTCCTCATGTGCTTCCTCTCCCTCTTCCTCCTATAAATGATAGGATTTTTGTTTTCTTGCCTGACTCTTGCCCTGACTTGGTTGTGCAACCAAATATCTGCCTCGATTGTGCAACCAGATAGTTCTCTTGCTAAATGCCCAGTTTTCCTGCATTTCTATCATTGGGACATTTTGTGTATATAGGGGATGAATGCATTCCACAATGACAACACCACTCCAACTCTCTGTGCTTCTGATAAGGTCTGTGCACTTGGTTTATAGACTCATTTTGAGAGCCTTTATTTTCAAGATGCAAATATTGCAAATATCTCACTGCTGCATCCATGGTTCTTGCCACCTTATAGCTTTGTCCCAGGTCAGGTCCCACATCAGCCTATCATTGCTTTTGAATTTAAATATCTCCAATCTGACACACAAATCCCACCCTCTCCTCCAGAACACCCTCCCTAAGCCGGCCAGAAGCTTTCATACTTTCATACTCTAATTTACTGGGAACATTTAGGGGACTTGCCTGCTCCCCCTAGTCCACTGAGCACACACCACTGGTTTACTGGTGAGCAGGCTAACACAGAACAACATAGGAAAATGAAAGCAACCACAAAAACAAGCTAAAGGGTGAAGCCTTAGCTCCGACATATAATAACAAGACACAATATTTAATTCTATGATGCGGCTATGGATCCATTCCAATCCGGCTTCTGCTCTGGTCATGGGACCAAGACGGCTCTGGTCGCCCTAACATATGATCTCCATAGGCAGCTGGATTGAGGCGGGTTGGGGCTGCTGATTCTTTTAGACCTGTCAGCAGCCTTCAACATGGTCGATCACGAACTCCTGGACCACCGTCTCGCCGACGTGGGGATCCAGGGCACAGTCCTTCAATGGCTGCGCTTGTTTCTCTCTGGTTGGGGACAGAGGGTGGTGCTTGGGGGGGAACTGTTGTCACGCCACTCCTTGTTGTGTGGAGTGCTGCAGGGTGCGATACTCTTCCTGATGCTTTTCAACATCTTTATGCGCCCCCTCGCCCAGCTTGTCCGGAGTTTTGAGTTGGGCTGCCATCAGTACGCTGATGACACCCAACTCTATCTGTTGATGGATGGCCATCCTGACTCGGCCCCAGACACACTGATCAGATGTTTGGAAGCTGTGGCTGGATGGTTACGTGGGAGCTGGTTGAAGTTAAATCCTTTGAAGACAGAGGTCCTTTGGCTGGGTCGGGACGATATGGGATTGGGGGGGGCAACTCCCATCTCTTGCGGAGGCGCAATTAGTGCCAGCACCGTCCGTCAAGAGTTTGGGTGTAATCTTCGACACCTCTCTTTCCATGGGGGCACAGATTGCAGCTATAACAAAGGTGGCATTTTTTCATCACCACCAAGCTAAGCAGTTGGCTCCTTACCTCTCTCGCGCTGACCTAGCCACTGTGATCCACACGACGGTCACCTCCAGACTGGATGATTGTAACTCACTCTACGTGGGGCTGACCTTGAGACTGACCCAGAAGCTCCAGCAGGTGCAGAATGCTGCGGTGAGACTCCTTACGGGGTCCTCGCTGTGGGATCACATTTACCCAGTGCTATACCAGCTGCACTGGCTCCCAGTGGAGTACAGAATCAGGTTTAAGGTGCTGGTTTTAACCTTTAAAGCCCTATACGGCCTAGGACCCTCATACCTACGGGACCTTCTCTCCTGGTATGTCCCACGGAGGACCTTATGGTCTTCAAAGAAAGACATCTTGGAGGTCCTGGGCCACAGGGAGGTTAGGCTGGCCTCAACCAGAGCCAGGGCTTTTTTGGCTGTGGCTCCTATCTGGTGGAATGCTCTGTCACAAGAGACTAGGGCCCTGTGAGCTTTGACATCTTTCCGCAGGGCCTGGAAGACAGAGCTGTTCCACCAGGCCTTGGCCAAGGCACAGCCTGACCCCCTCCTTTGGTAATCCTCACAGAACTCTTGCCCAATGGTTGCCATTGATTTGAACTGATTTTATAATGAATTGATTTTAGAATGCTGTATTACTTTACTGTTGTTAGCCGCTCTGAGCCCGGCTTCGGCTGTGGACAGTGGGATATAAATAATTTATTATTATTATTATTATTATTATTATTATTATTATTATTATTATTATCAGTTGCTAGTTTAGCCAACCTGCTTATGCAGGTTGCGACTATTTCCCCCCTTAGCACTGAGATTTTCAGAGTGTACTCCATGGAAGGGGGAAACTGTGGAACAGTCAAAAACATCTATACATGGCCCTGCCTTGTTTCGTTTTTTAAATGACACAGTGCAAGGCCATTTTGATCAGGGATAGATTATCGAACAAGCTAACAAAGCTCTTGCCTAGGACTTGTGATTAGCAGTGCTTTTTTTCTTAAAAAATGTTTAGGGGTACTCTCATTTTGACTCAAGAAAATCACCATTTTATAGTTCAAATTGGGAAAAATAAATATAGTAAATGGACAAAAGTACAAAGATTCACAAAATGTTTAGGGGTATGCATATCCCTGCGTACCCCCAGAAAAAAGCACTGGTGATTAGCATAATAACTGCACCAGGCTGGTGCTGGTGGTGTTGCTAAAATGCATTATGTATGTGCTTGATTTGCTTAGCAAAAAAGTTCCTTAAGTGATTTGTTCTGTCGCCCAGAAAATTCCAAGTGGTCTGCAATTTAAATAAAAATAAAAATTGGAGAACCATCATTCTAAGTACACTCTTGTGAACAACCCCAGTTCTTTTGCAGAAGCAGATGTGGTTTTGAAACACAAGAGGGCAGCCAACGACAACCCAAAATAAATTCTATCCCCTTTTATTTCAGTGTTTTTTTCTCCCAAAAGGAAGGCAATATACATACCAGCTAGGATCTAAATTCCATTAGTTCCAGTCCTGCCCAGAGCTTGGAGAGTTCATTTTTAAAAGGACCTACTTCTAGTCCAAGTCCAATATGTCCAAAAAGGAATTCCAGTACACATTCAGCTATTGATCTGCCCTGAATTTTCCAATACTGTATTCAATTTCATTTGCTGGTCCTGAGTTCTGTCACAAGAGAGAAAAAACCTTCAGTTTCTCCACCACATGCACAAGCTGTTCTGCAACCTCTGAATGATAGTTTATGCATGTGATTGTGTGTGTCTTCTAAACAACCAGACCAGAGCACCACGTTGCTGCCAGCAATGTGATTATACAAAGACCCTTCTTCAATCAGTGCAAAGGTCCATCAAATTTCCAACAGTGGCCAGTCAGATACCTCTCTGGGAAGCTCACATACAATGGCACAACAATCTCCTCCATTGTTTGTCCCCAGGTTCTAGCAGCCAGGGTCTGCGTCTGATCCTGGAAGCTCCATTTACCTGTAAGGGCCAATCGCCAGGGTGGGGCAGTGGTTATGAGTGTTGTACAAGGACAGTGTAAGCCCAGGTTTGAAACCCTGCTCAGCCATGAAGCTTACTTGCCGACCTTGAGTCAGTTTCTCAGCCTAACCTGCTAACCTGCCTCAAAGCGTTGTTAGAAAGGATGAAATTGTGGGAAGGAGCACAAAAACCATGCTTCAGCTTCTTGGAGCAGTAGGAGGATTTTAAGGGCCACATTCCCTTCTGGACAACCTTCTGGGGGCCACATGCCGCATGTGCTGAAACTAAAATAGGCAAGGGTCTCTGTCTTCCATTCAGGCAAGCAAGAAGCGTGGTCAAGATTCAAGGTCACATTCCAGCAGAGCAAAAGCCAGTGAAATCTGGTGCGGTATTGGACTAGGGGCTGGGAGACTAGGGTTCAATCCCAACTTGACAAAGAAGCTCATAGGGTGACCTTGGGTTAGTAACGCTGCCTCTCAGAATAACCTACCTCACAGGGTTGTTGTGAGGATTAAACAAGGAGAGGGAGAACCATGTACACCACCTTGAGCTCCTTGGGAAAAAGGGTGGGAAATAAATGCAATAATAAACAAACAGATAAAAATAGTAAATAAAAAGAAGGTGCAAAGCAATGAGGGCTGGGGCTGGGGAGGGTGCATGTGGCCTACAAACAACCCCCAAGGGTCAGATAGAGAGACTTGGTAGACCACATTCAGTGCCTAGGCCTGAGATTCCCCACCCCCCGTATCAGATAACAATATTGTTGTTGTTTAGTCGTTTAGTCGTGTCCGACTCTTTGTGACCCCATGGACCAGAGCATGCCAGGCACTCCTGCCTTCCATAACAATATAGATAATGGTAATAAAAAGTAGCTGTCAATAGACTTGTGCTCCATCAATACGTCTAATTCCTTTCGAAGCTGCCTAAATCAGTGGTCATCTGGTGGCATGGCAGTGATCTCATTTAGATAATTATGTGCTGTGCAACTGACACTGGGACTCTCTTTACAGAGGAGCTCAGGCACATCCTATAAGATGCAAGTGAGGGACTTGTTTGCATACCTAATTGTATTTATATTAAACAGACCGACTGAGTGCACAAACATTGGTAAACAGTGCTGACAATGAGCTCTCTGATTAAAATTACATGGTGCAGTATGGAATGTTTACATTTTCTGTGACAGCACATAACATCCCCGAATAAGTGCCTTGAAGAACGGATGCAAATCAAGCTCTCAGTGTTGTTTGTTACCATCTTAGAGGCAGGAGTTTGTAGGCTGTGGGGAAACCAGACTCAGAGAGAGGAAGCTTGACATCACAGGGAGAAGTCCCTAACCAGAGCTACGCAGTGGGGAAGACAAGGATTTGGCAATCTTCCTTTTAATGATGTGTGTTGGTTTGATTGGCAGTAGCTGAGAATAGAGCATCTGAGCCTGGCTGAGACGAAACACTGCCACTCCAACTAACTGTGTTTACTTTAAACAGCTACGAACATTGAACTGAAGTGTTCCTTCTCCTCTCGCATGCCCGGGTTGAGCAGAGGCTTTCTGGTTTGTTAAATCAGCTTCCTGTGGCATTGATGCTGGGGAACTGTGGTTTAAGCACTGCCCCAATGCCAAGCTTCTAAAGATTAGGTGGGGTGACCTCATTCATGGGATTCTCACACCCTACAAATCTGCTACTCTCACACACGTATACTTCATCTGGGTGGGCACACCTGATCCCACCTGGGCAACAGGTAGCTAGTCAAAGCCCTTCCCCATCCCTCATGAGGCTATGTGCTTTGCAGGTGAGAAGGCCAGAAAATCTGCTTCCTGTTCTCTGGCACCTAGATAGAAGGGAGGACTTCTCCCCTTCATCTCTGGGTGCCTGCCTCCTGGTGCCTCCTTGCATCTGCGGTTGCCAGGTCCTGTCGTAGGCAAGGGGTACATGACACCCAGGTCCACCACTGGTTATCTGCTTGAACAGCGTTCTTTTTTTGGGGGGGGGGGTGCTGTTGTTACACTGTATGCGTTGCTCTTGATTTTTTGTTTTAGAAGTTTTCATGTTCAAGATCAGTGTTGGCTACCAGGGATGATCTTTGTGCTGGAAAGGTGAAAATGTCAGCTCCTGGTCTGCAGGGCTCGTTGGCAAAGTTCCCTCTCATTGACCTCTAGCCACAGGCATCTCTGGCAGCTGTGTGGGGTGGTGGTGACTATTTTATTCACCCCACCCCACCCCAGTGCTCAGAAATGCCTGACATGGCAACACTGTGGAGTACTCTAGGAAATTTGAATAGCCTCCGATTGCTACCAAGTGAGACCACACTGAGGTGCTGAGTCGTGCAGATTTCAAGGCTGATGGCCCATGGCAGGGTGCAGTACACATCTCAATAGAGAGCCAGTGTGGTGTAGTGGTTAAGAGTGGTAGTCTCATAATCTGGGGAACTGGGTTCGCGTCTCCGCTCCTCCACATGCAGCTGCTGGGTGACCTTGGGGCAGTCACGCTTCTTTGAAGTCTCTCAGCCCCACTCACCTCACAGAGTGTTTGTTGTGGGGGAGGAAGGGAAAGGAGAATGTTAGCTGCTTTGAGACTCCTTAAAGGGAGTGAAAGGCAGGATATCAAATCCAAACTCTTCTCTTCTTCTTCTTCAATACCAGTTGCTGGGTGGAGTCACAGGTGGAGAGAATTGCTGTTGCTCTCTGATGCTGCTCACAGGTTTCCCAGAAGAGCAGCGCTAGCCCAAGACATTTTGGCACCTGAGGCAAATCACAAAATGGCGCTCCCTGCCAGGTAAAAAGGGGTGAGCAAAGATCTCCATCAGGGACAATGGGAGAATAAAGATCTACATCAGAAACAAGGGTGGGAAGAGACCAGCAGTGCCTCCTATTTGCCAAGAGGCAGTAGAGGTGGTATGGGGGAGGGCTGCCAAGGCAGCAGCAGATCTGGCCTCTAAGGAGCATGCTGCAGTGGTTGTTGCCACCATGGCATCAGCAGCAGCAGAGGGTGATGCTTTCCTTGGAGGCTGGATCTCCTGCCCTATGGATCCTGCCGCTTGAGGCCGTCACCTCACTTTTTCTCTTGGCCCTGCAGAAGAGCCATCTTGGTTGGCCACTGCAAGAAGTTGAATTAGATGGGCCTTTCGCAGGGCTCTTCTGCAGGGCTCTTCATGTGTTCTTACGAGGATTAGACAGATTCTCAAAGGATAAGACTATCCCTAGGAAGTAGCAGGAACAACTATATTTCTACCTTTGCTGCTGCAGGGAGTATGCCTCTGAATATCAGTTGCTGGGGATCACAAGAGGGAAGAGTGGGGTTACATTTAGGCACTGCTTTTTGGCTTCCCACGGACATCTGGTCTGCTGTTGTGAGATGGGCCTGATCCAGCGGGCTGTTCTGGAGAAAAGGGTGCCAGGTGTGGACACTGGCCTGAAAGGCAGGAAACAAATATGTTGAATAAATAAATAAATGTTACTTGGACTAATGTACTACTTGTGGATTACAGTAGTTTTAATCTGAGCTGTAAACTGTCTCTCCTGTCTCTGTTTCAGTGAAAGGTGGGCTTTTTGCTGCCTTGCATGACCTGCTGTTGATTTGATTCACTGCATAATGTAATTTTAACATTGTCCTGTTTGAAAGAGAATGTTATGTGGCTGCATACAAATGTCATTTAAAAACAAATAAGATTAAAAAGTGAGGGTTATTTTTGGAAAGGCATCCATATCAATCTGAATAGCAACAGGAGCAACACTAACAATGATCTGTTGTTATGGTAGTATCTGAAGAAGTGTGCATGCACACGAAAGCTTATACCAAGAACTAACTTAGTTGGTCTTTAAGGTGCTACAGGAAGGATTTTTTTTTAATTTTGACTATGGCAGACCAACACGGCTACCTATCTGTAAATGATCTGTTTGTTACTCCTCTCCTCTGTTTTTCTTTCTCTATTGATAGTATTGTTAATATGATATATTAACGCTAGCTAATATACTATTTCCTTCTCTTTTCTTTGCTATTGTTGACAATACACTTTGTAGATGCATTTATAAATAATATAATTACATGTTTAATTAACAACAACACTCCAATATGATTTCATATTTTGTCCTGGTTTACAGCTTCCCTGTTCTACACTTTTATGCACCACATTGATCAAATGGCTATTGATTAAAAATAAATGGTTCCAGACCATTACACAGCTTTTCCTTTTAGCCCTCCTTCCTTTTGGAGAATCCAGTTCATCCTTTTGGAGGAAAGGAAAATATGGGAGGAAACATAGCTCACAAATATGTTATACTAGCAGCTGAGCCCTTTCTCACTCCACCCATAGCTGTCAAGTGACCCTTATTTGGCGGGACAGTCCCTTATCCCAGCGCCATGTCCCACTGCTGTCCCTTATTGATGAGGCTTCATTTGACTGCTGCCTGGGCTTTCTGCCTTTGGCTCAGAGGGGCTCAGAAGTTGAACATACCTGTGCCCGGAAAATCACTTATTTTGGCTGCTGATCCCTTATTTTCAAGGCTGCTGGTCCCTTATTTTCAAATCTGTAAGTTGACAGCTATGCTCCCACCCCCTGCCATTCCCCCCATTAACCCCAGAGTTTCCCTTCCCACCCCATGCAGCTACTAAGCTTGCTTTCCACTTTCCCAACCCCATTTCCGAAGCCACTTCTCTCTTCTGTTCTGCAGCCCCACTCTGAACCCGTTTTCACCTTCACTGCCATGTCCTTGCCTCCCCCTCCTTGTGTGCAGCCCCCATGGTTACCTCCTGCACCTTCTTCCTCCCCCCCATTGCATCACAACTATTAAGCTGCCTTTTCACCACCGGCACAATTATGATGCCTCCACCCCTCCTATTCCTCAGGCCCTTTTATGCACCAGTTTTTATCATCAGTCCCATTCACAAGACTCCTCCTCCCTCCTCTCTTTTTTTTAAACCTCTGCTGCTGAACCCACATTTCCCCCTTCACACCCTTTGCCACTCCTCCCCCACCTTCCTCCTTTTCTCAGCTCTCTGTTGCACAAAGACCATTATCCAGTATCCATCCCTCCTCCTATAACTCTCCTTTTCTGCAGCCAATTGAGGTGGCTGCCTCACTCTGCCTCACTGGCCAGCCCAGATAGCCCACCACCACCAGTGTTCATTCAATAAAGAATCGTCTAGGCAAGAGTGCCCATGACTAATGCATCTTTTTTATTTTATTTATTTATTTTATTATTTATACCCCGCCCATCTGGCTGAGTTTCCCCAGCCACTCTGGGCGGCTCCCAATCAGTGTTAAAAACAGTACAGCGTTACATATTAAAAACTTCCCTGAACAGGGCTGCCTTAAGATGTCTTCTGAATGTCAGGTAATTATTTATCTCTTTGACATCTGATGGGAGGGTGTTCCACAGGGTGGGCGCCACTACCGAGAAGGCCCTCTGTCTGGTTCCCTGTAGCCTCACTTCTCGCAATGAGGGAATGAGGCCAGAAGGCCCTCGGCGCTGGATCTCAGTGTCCGGCTGAACGATGGGGGTGGAGACGCTCCTTCAGGTATACAGGACCGAGGCTGTTTAGGGCTTTAAAGGTCAGCACCAACACTTTGAATCGTGCTCGTAAACGTACTGGGAGCCAATGCAGATCTCTCAGAACCGGTGTTATGTGGTCCCGGCGGCCACTCCCAGTCACCAGTCTAGCTGCTGCATTCTGGATTAATTGCAGTTTCCGGGTCACCTTCAAAGGTAGCCCCACGCAGAGCACGTTGCAGTAGTCCAAGCGTGAGATAACCAGAGCATGCACCACTCTGGCGAGACAGTTCGCGGGTACGCAGGTAGGGTCTTAGCCTGCGTACCAGGTGGAGCTGGTAGACAGCTGCCCTGGACACAGAGTTAACCTGCGCCTCCATGGACAGCTGTGAGTCCAAAATGACTCCCAGGCTGCGCACCTGGTCCTTCAGGGGCACAGTTACCCCATTCAAGACCAGGGAATCCCCCACAACAACCTGCTCTCTGTCCCCCAAAAACAGTACATCTGTATTGTCAGGATTCAACCTCAATCTCTATAAAAAGCTGTAGGGAAAAGGTTGTTTGGCCCTTTGATGGCCAAGGTGCTGCTGAATGTAATACTGTAATCCTTCAGGAGGACTTCTCGTTGCTGCACCCTTGCTGTGTGCTAAAAATGGCATCAGAAAGGGGGTTGTGTTTTTCTGGTGTTGACAAGCAGTTTTGGACCCTCTCCCCTCTCTTGATTTGAATTAGAAGAGAAATAAATAGATCACTAATTTGCCCTTAGTTCAGGTCTGGTGTCATTTAGGAAGCTGGAGCCAAAGTGGGCCATTGATTTTCACCCAGCTGTATTAGCCTTGGGCTTCCACGTTTTAATTAGCAGTGCCCTTTCAAATTCCAGCCATAACATTACTGACTCCAGTGCACCAAGTAGAGCCCTGTGCACTACATAGGGCTTCGCATCATTAATATACCTGATAATATCAGCAATTGTGCTCCCTGCTTCCCAAAATGTGTAGAGTGGCCCTGTGTCCTTTATATAGGGAATTTCTGTATCTGAAGGAACAGGAAAGAGTCTGACAGTACCATATAAAGGCTAGCAAATGGATCATGGGCATGATCATGGGCATGGTCCTTGCCCACTTTATCAGAAGCATGAAGTATTAAACCTGAGTTTCATACACACAGGGCTCATCCAGACTTCCCTCTGTGCTGTGTTTCTAGGCTCAGGCTTTAAAGCGCTGTGTCCAGGCACTTTTTCCTTTGCCCTGGTGCTTTCCCTCTGAAAAGCTGCTTTTTACTGCTGCAAACAGCAATCTGCAGAAAACCCAAATTGTTGTTTGTTCCGATTCAGCATTAAAGAGTTGCTCTTTGTGTGGAAAGTGCTGGGGCAACTGTTATGTACTGAAGTTCTCACCCTGGGCCAGCAGGGGGATACTGTAGATAGTTATGCAAATGAAGGATCGAAAGTGGCGTTCAGTGATCGGATAGTTTTAGAAAGTTGCAACAGTTACCTTGTTCTGGAGCTCTATATAAGCAGGCTGATTGAGCTCCTCAGTTCAGTTCTGTTCCAGCTTACAAATAAATAGCTGCTTTGGAAGAATCGCTGTGTCGTCTGATATGTTCGCCCACAACCTAACAGCAACAACGACAAAAGCTCTTAGACACAGCGCTTTAAAGCACCGAGAAAGTATGGGACAAAAGGTATGTGTGGATACACCCCCCCCACTGCCTTACCTCCTGCTTCTGAGGAAGTGGGCAGTAGTCTACAAAAGCTTATGGCAGGATCAATATTTCAGACAATAACAGATATGAAATCTTGAGGTGCATATGCAGAAGGCTGGAAGATGGGAGGAATGAATGTACCTCGGGTTACATACGCTTCAGGTTACATACACTTCAGGTTACAGACTCCGCTAACCCAGAAATATTACCTCAGGTTAAGAACTTTGCTTCAGGATGAGAACAGAAATTGCTCGGCGGCGTGGCAACAGCCGGAGGCACCATTAGCTAAAGTGGTGCTTCAGGTTAAGAACAGTTTCAGGTTAAGAACGGACCTCCGGAACGAATTAAGTACATAACCAGAGGTACCATTGTACATTGCTTCATTTACTTCAAAGTATAAGCTGGTCTTGTTGCATTTGGGACTCTCTCTGCACACTTCCTTCCCTGATGGTGCCACTGCATGAAAATCAACAGCTTGTACTCTGCCACCCCAACGAGGGGAGGCTTGTAACATCTCTGGGAGGCTTGTTAATGCCTTTGCTCCCCCGGCACCTTCTGCATCTGTCACCAAGGCCAGGGTCTATGAGAGGCATCAGCAGCCACCCTGGGAGGAAGTGCTTGGCCTGTGTGGGAGGAACACTGAGCTACTCAGTTGTAGAGACTCAGCTGCACAATGTGTATGGTGGCATATGGTAGGCTCCACCTGCCCACCTGAAAATTTTCATTTGAACTCCTAAGCAGAGAGCCAGACACACATTGATGTCTCAGTTCAGGAATTCAGATACACTTGCTGAGTTACTAAACCTGTGCTTTTGTCAAGGAAGTCCTACTATGACTACATTGCCCCTAAACTGACCCCTTTGCCCAGGAACATATTGCTTTGCTTGGACTATGAGAAGGATTTTATGGGAACACACACACAAATATGTATGTATGCAGGTATTTGTGTATGTATAGATAAATATCTTGGATCTGCTGCGATGGCTATTGTCTGATTGTCTATCTCATTGTGTTTTAAATGTATTGTAAGCTGTGTTGAGAACGTTAGGTAGTAGGCAGCATGTATAGACCCTCTTAAATGAACAAACAAATTGACTTCAGTGATAGAAAAGTAGATTTCAATTGAACTTTAGGAAAAATGAATGATTAGTAAGAGCAGTTTCACCACGGAACCAATGTTTTGGAGCCAGGAGCGGACTTTGGTCACCTTTGGTAATATGGTGCTCTCAGTGAGGCCAAAATTGGGTGCCCCAAAATGGTTTTTCTCAGTTATGGATATTTTTGATTGTGCACCCTCTGGGCTCAGCACCCAGTGCAAGTGAACTGCCTGTACTGTCCTAAATCTGGCGTTGCTGGAACTTCCCCTCAGGTGGTTGGGCTAGAAGGTCTATGAGGCCTCCTTCAACTCTTTGACTAGTGATGACTGGTAGGGTGGAAGGCAAGGAGGCCAAGAGTAGGTGTATCCAGAGCCAGTGACAGACAGAGATAGTTAATTCACATTTTGTCCCCATCCTCCTCTTTCCTGATGAGTTCTGTAAGGGCCACACTAAGAAAGAGGAGGATGAAGCTGACAGGCAACACTACTCACTGAACTGGTTGAAAACAGGAAGATAGACAAGTAGGTAGGAGCTAGCTGAGTGTAAATTGAGGTTAGTGGGACAGTGTCCCATGTGCCCCTAATGGACCACCCTCTATGAATTGGTTCACATCAGGCTGGCCTGCTTTGCAACCTGGGTTTATATGCCTTCTTTGGCTTGTTTTTGTTTTGCAAAGTTAGAAGGATTGCTTAGGTTAGGCAGCATAGTTTAGAATGTCTTGATTTGGCTAAGTGGAAAATGCATTTTCCAAGTGACGTAGGTAGTTGCTGCTGGTTCTCTTTCTCCCCTCACTCCCTGCTCCAGCAGTGGCTCTTCCCCTTGCACACCCATCCATATAATTTACAGCATGCAGCAGGGTGCATTAAGTAGAGCAGCCTCCAGAACGCTCAGGCAGAAGCAGCAAAAGAGCTGGACGCCAGCCAGCCAGCCAGCCAGATGCTTGCCAGCCAGCCAGCTTGGCACTTCCCCTGACAGTGAGAACTCCAACTGGCAGATGGAGGCTCTGATCCTTGGACGGGAGGCCATGCCAGGACTTTGGCTTCTGGGATCCTCTGCCTCTGTCCTCCTCTCTCTGCCAGTAGCTGCTGCCTTCCAGAGTTCCACGATGATGGAGTCTCTTGAGGATATGGATTTGGAGACAAGCCAAGCGAATGAGTCTAAAGCCCACCCAGTCTTCTTCTCTCTAGACTATCAGCATGTCCAAGTGCCCTTTGAGATTACCCTGTGGATCATGTTGGCTTCCTTGGCTAAAATAGGTAGGTTTCTCCAGGCAGGGGTTGGTGGGCTGGGTAGTAGAGCATCTGCTTCGCGTGCAAAAGTTCCCAGGTTGAGGATACGGATTTAGAAGAAAAGACAAGCAAATGCATCTAAAGCCCATCTAGTCTTCTTCTCTCTGGATTATCTTCCAGGTAGGGAAGGGAGAGACTCATACCTGCAACCCTGGAGGGCCACTGGAAGTCAGTGTTGACAATACGAAGCTAGACAGACCATTGGTCTGACTTGGGATAAGGCAGCTTACTGTGTTAGTCCCAGGGAGTGGGTTGGGATGGTGGATAAATTTGGTATGGTTTGCACCGTAATCTGAACATAACTAATACAAGCTTCCCAAAAGTATATGTGAGTTGAAATGCAGCTGCACTTCAAAATTCGCTGTATTTTGTGACGTGGTTCTTCAGCAAGATAATGTGAACAAACGTGCATAATGTTAGGGGGCAGAAAAATGCACATGATAGTGAAAGTACAAAAATGCATCATATTAGGCATAACTGCTTGCAACAAGCTGTATATTAGGATAAATTCACACTAATATGTTGGTGAGTTTTCATGAGGACTTAAAAAGGTTTGCAAACTGATGCGGAAATGTGGAAAGCTGAATTTAAGATTGGAAAAATGGAAGAATTTTTTTAGAAAGTCTGATCCATTCATCTCTAGGGGTGAGGTATATTTTACGAGTGTTTATTGGGCACCTTGCCTCTTGCGGGTACCGTTTTGAAATGCATGTGGAGACTTTCGTTTAACAGCAATGCCAAATGGCAAAACTGTACACTAGCGTCCTGTGAAACAATCAAGAAAGTTCAAAGAAATCAGACCACGTCCAAATCTTTATAGAGGCGTATCAATGAGTTATTTTTAGCAATATAAACTGTGACACGACATAATGCATGGTTCAAATTGTAAACAGTGCTTTTTTTTCTAGGGGAAAAAGATGCTGCCAGGGTAAAAGCACTGATTGTAACACTTTGAAGCTCTTGTTTTGTCTGTACAGGGGCTCTGCAACAGGCCTCTCTGATTGCTATCTGTCTATAAAAAAAATCCAACCTCCTCCAATCCATTTGTTTCCTTCAAGAACAATAAAACAGCTGAATCTTTCCAATGAGACAGTAAGAATCCCCCCATTAATGTATTATTCAGATGCACAAATTAGCCGGCTGCATTGTGCAGCAGTATGGATGGAGGGCTTTAGAAGGCTGCATTGATGTTTTCCGTTCATTTGAAGTATGAATGATTCACGTACATTTAAATTGAATTCTCCACAACTAATAAAGCCGTCTCTGATTACAGGCACTCAAAAGCTTTTTGGAACTGCAGACAATAAACCCTGAGTACATTTTTTTAAATAAAAAAGTTAAATGTCTTTCTGAAAGATTATGTTGAGTTGACCACATCATATATTTTGCTTGGAAAAGTATTTAATGAGCAGCTGTTGAAATCTAAATACCTCTAGCTATTTTTAAAGGTAGGGCTAGATCCAAAAATTCTTGGGATGCAGGATCCTCCCCTCCCCCCAATTGTGCGTCACTTAATTTTGAGATGGCTAAGGGATGTTTGTGAATGTCCTTTCTTTCATTCTTTACAGCTTGGGCTCAGGTTAGCGGAAAGATCTTATGTCCCTTTACAACCCACCTGAATGCTAAGATTCTTGGGTTAGCACATTCTCTCAGTCCCATCCACCGCACGGTTGGCGGTGCCAGAAGAAAAAAGCCTTTTCTCTGGCTGCTCCTGTATTGTGGGATTCCTTCCCAAGAGAGGTTAGACTGGCTCCCCCCCTTGTTGTCTTTCCACCTGCAAGCTAAGACCTTCCTATTCTGTCAGGCATTTGAAAACTAAGGTGCAGACAATGCTGACCACTAGGCTGCTGTCAGGACAAAGCGTAATTTAATTGCTGGTCCTATATGCGTTTTAACCATTGTTTTTAACGACCTTGTTTTTATTACTTTGTATTTTATAATAATGTTTTTCTAAATGTTGTAAGCTGCCTTGAATCCCAGCTTGGGAGAAAGGCAGGATATAAATACATTAAATTATAATGAATACATTCTATAAACTATTTAGTTAATGATCCACACTCTGCAGGACCACCGCCCCCTGCCCCCCCTTTCTGCAATTCAGTTAAAGCTCTGAAGAAGAAATCACAAGGTATCTCCTTCTTAGGGGCTTTTTTAGATCAGGAAAAATGGGCAGCTAGGGAGACTATAGAGTGCTGGAGAAATGCTTACTAGAAAGAAACACCTAGGCAGTGTGATCATCATCATCAACCTTTTTATTCGACCGTCAGTCAGAAAAAAATACATTTGTCAATACACAGTTAAAAGCTTCAGGAAGATTTTAGAACTTAGCCAACACTAAAATGTGCTAAACAGATAGCCCCATATCAATACAGTCAATTATAGTCTTGCGATACTTAAAAGCTAAAAAAAGAAATTTGGCCACCAAGGAAGGTATAGCTCTAGTGACGTTATTCAGCAAGTGTAAAACCTGGTTTTCTCCAGATAGGAAGCTAGATTGACATAGGAGTGGGTCTATAAAGTTTTGTCTAAGCTCTGCATAAGAAGGGCAAGTCAAGAGGATGTGTTCGGTGGACTCAACCACACCCATGGCACAATGACAGGTTCTCTGGGCGTATGGTACTCCCCTGTACCTTCCCCACAATATCGCAGAGTCAAGGACATTTAATCTAGCCGCTGTAAGAAGTCTATGGTATTCCACATAGTGAATTTCTGCAAGGTAGGGGGCTGGTATGGTCCGATAAATCTGGCCCCCTAGGAACATCCCTGGTTTTACCTGGGCTATGTCCTCTTGTCTGACAATGTCACTCAGTCTCCGGGAGATCACAGCTCTAGCTTGATTGTACGTCATAGACTCAAAGTAAAGGTGAGACAATCCGCAGGATTGTAGCTCGTTAGTGACCTCCCTTTCCCACGATGATTGGAAATCGTCCCTCAATATCAAGGGGGCAATAAAGCTTGAGCCATAGTCAGAGCTTCGTCTTCAAGGCCACATGCCGTAGAGCTTGCCAGCCGACCTCTAATCTCATAACCGCACCCGCTACCGAGGGGGGAATCCTCAGGATGGCTCTAAGGAATCGCATTTGGATAGAATCCAATTTCAAAAAATCCCTACGGGAGCCTAAAGAGATGCCCACCTAGGCAGTGTGTATACACACCTATAGGTGTAGCAAACCCAGATGGTACACAGCGCGGATTTTTTTTGTCACTCCCCCCCCCCCAACAGCTCAGGGTAGGCTTGGGAGTCGTGGGCGAGTGCCAAATGTCACCCCCTCAGCGAAGACACCTGGGGTGGTCCGCTCCCCCTTCCTACACCTCTGCGCCCCCATCCCTACGACTCCCAAGTACCCTGAGCCGTCGGGGGAAGGGGGGAGCTATGCCGCTTTGCCAGGGTGCTGGCAAAGTGGCACAGCTCGTCCTCTCAGGAGCCACAGCTCCCATGCATCCCCCTCCCTCCCTCCGATACGATACGATAATCTTTATTATCATTGTCCCGTACAGAACAACGAAATTGAAAAATCTACATAAAACGTTAAAAACCCAACAAGCCTGCTATCCCAGATATCCCAACCTGGTTAGCCCCCTAAAAATTCTGATACCCCATTTTTAAATACAATATACTCCCATAGAGACTCCTTACATTGCGTTTAAAACCAAAATCGCATTTGGGTAGAAACTTTTTCTCAGGCGGCCTCCCTCCCAGCCTGGCTCGCTGTAAAGCTGCAAAGCAGGAGCCGCTTACAGCGAGCCAGGGAGGGAGGGAGGCTGGGAGGGGGCCCCCCAGCTTGCCGTAACTGGCTCCTGCTGGTGGCGGCAGGATCCCACCGCTGTCTGTACAGTGCTCCAGCGGCGCCGGTGGTAAACCGCTATGTACAGCACAGGTGCAGCGTCGCAACGCACAGTGCATGCGTGTGACACCGTGCATGCATTGTACATAGTGTTTTCTTGCCGGCGCCGCCTGAGCACCATATGGACAGTGGTGGGAACCTCTGCTTGCAGCTGCAGCGGCACCGTAGGGATCCCACCGACGTCCGTACGGTGCTCGGGCAGCGCCAGCAGCAAACCGCTATGTACAGCTCATGTGCGGCGTTGCTACGTACAGCACATGCGTGCGACACCGCACATGCGTTGTACAACATAGTGGTTTGCTACTGGCGGTGCTCGAACGCCATACAGACAGACGGTGGTGGGACCTTCTGCTCGCAGCTGCAGCCATGAATGGAGGATCCTCCACATGCGGCTGCGACGGTGCGATGGCTTCTCCCACCGATGAGCCCGGGCCGACGCAGCAGGGCAAGCATCCCTGCTGGGTGCCTTCTTGTCACCTCCCAAGACATGGAACCCGGGGTGCACCGCCCCCCCCGCCCCCACCTTGCGACGCCACTGTACACACCTATTTACCCTGCATCCACTGTGCTCCCACTGCTGGTTTGAAAAGAGGTGAGCACATAATTTTAGTCACAGTCCATCTACCATAGACAGCCACACTGCCCCCAGCCACCTTTATGATAAACTAAGCTAAAAAAAATGCACATCCATTGAAATGTAACAAATCCAAAGTCCCTTGAAAACGACACAAAAATCAAAGTCTCTGGATAATCCCTACCAGCATTTTAGTGCACATTTCTCCTAATAATCACATTTTTACTCAAGTGCACCTTTTCTCCCAAGCAATTTTCTCCACTTTACTGTATGTGTTATGTTCAGCAATATCTTCATTTTTATGCACCCTCTCCCCTAACATGCATTTTGTAAATGTCGCTTGAAGAACTGCATCACAAAATTGGACAAGTGCAAATTTTGAAGGATAGTATTTGATTTCCCATATTGTTTTGGAAAGTGGGAATTTGATAGGTTCAGCTTTAATGCATACTAGTTCTGACTCCAGCCCACCAGGTGATTAGTTTCTGCTTCCTGACCCACAATTCAGACAACACTTGGTTTGGTGGGGACACAAGACATAAGCTGAAATGACCACAAAGCAACAAATGCTTCTGATTTCCCACTAATGTTGCCTCTTGACCTTTGCAGGTTTCCATTTGTTTGAGAAACTACCTTCTGTTGTCCCCGAAAGCTGCTTATTGATTTTCGTGGGGCTTATCATGGGAGGGATCATTTATGGCTTAAATGACAAATCCCCTCCGGTCATGGACAGTGACATCTTCTTCCTCTACCTCCTGCCACCCATTGTCCTGGATGCTGGCTATTTCATGCCCAGTCGCCCCTTCTTTGAGAACATTGGGACGATCCTCTTATATGCTGTTGTGGGGACTATATGGAACGTCTTTGGAATTGGATTCTCGCTCTATGGTATATGCCAAGTGGACACCTTCCAGCTACGTGATATATCTTTGCTTCACAACCTCTTGTTCAGTAGCTTGATTGCAGCTGTTGACCCTGTTGCTGTGCTGTCTGTGTTCGAAGAGATACATGTCAATGAGAAGCTTCACATTTTGGTATTTGGAGAATCTCTTCTCAATGATGCTGTGACAGTTGTAAGTACGTCTTCTTGAGATCTTTATGTGCATGGAAGTGCTGTTTCTAGGGTAGGGATGGGAAACCTCTGGGCCACGTTCCAAATGTGGCCCCCCAGGCCCTTTTATCTGGCCTTCAAGTCTCACCCCTCTCCCCAGTCACATCAATTCTCTACAGGCTACATCCCTCACCAGACCTGCATTGTACCCTCATAGAATCATAGAATCATAGAGTTGGAAGAGACCACAAGGGCCATCGAGTCCAACCCCCTGCCAAGCAGGAAACATTTTTGCCTGGCTAGATTGTTTCCTCGAATTCTAATAATGCTTCTTGCTTGCTTGGATGGAATTTTTGTTGGTTGCTAGGAAAAATAGGTATATAAAAGGATAATCCCCTGGATAACAAGATCCAGGTTTGGGGCACATACTCTTTGATGAGAGGACCCCAGCAGAGATTTAAAATCACAAAATATACAACAAAGTAAAGCGTGAAAATTTGGCTGTTAGACCTTTAAAATATGTCCTTATAAGTACCTTCCAAAGTTCCCCTCTTTCCCAACATAGAAAAACACCACACATTTGGTAAGTTAATTTTTTTATATATACTTACAAATTATTCAAGGGTTAGGTTCATGTGCTTTTCCATATGTCAGTCAGAAAACACAGGCAATAACACTTGAGTTACTGGATATAGGAACACAATAAAGGCATATTGAGCCATGCAGTCTTGAGTTTGGAGCAACCAACTCAGACCTCTTTACATGCTGAGCTTCTCAACAACAGGCCTGATTACCTTCCTCCCAAGGTGAGGGAGAGTGACCTAGCTAAGCTTGGCAGGACAGGTTACTCTATGGCATTAACCCCATTCATGTATTAATTAGACATGCTGGAAACCCAGCCAGATGGGCGGGGTAGAAATAAGAAATTATTATTATTATTATTATTATTATTATTATTATTATTATTATTATTATTATTAATGAGGCTGGTTATCCCACAATTATGTGTTGGTAGTTCATGTGATGCACCAACCTTATTGAGGGCTGAGAGTCGGAATGGAGTAGTGGTTGCAGTAGAACTTGGGAGGCAAACGTTTGAACCTTTGCTTAGCGATGGGACTCACTGATTGGCCTTGGATCAGTCATTGTGTCTCATCCTAACTGAGTAGTGTGGTGGCAAATACAGAAGTGCAGGGTCACTTCATGATAGTCACAGCCACACACCCCAGAGGCATGCGCCCTTCTAAAATTATACCGCCCCTAAGACTTATAAAGTCTTATAATTATACAATAATAATAATAAGAGATTGCATTGCTGAAATATACTCAGAGTCGAGAGTGGATTTCATGCTCTTTATTCAGCTCATAGTGGTGAGAAGGAATGAAAGTTTCCCCAAAGTATCTGCTTTATATACATTATTTACACAATGGGCTGCACGTGATTGGCTAATTCTAGAATTCTCCTGTAGGCCAATCAGGTTGTGGATTCACTTCCATCTGGAGCTGGGTTGGGTGGCTCCTGCAGACCAATTATACTGCTGCATTCTTCTAGGACCAATCAGACTGCTGCATTTTGGATCCTATTCAACTCAGTACATAACAATTGCAGTGATCAATGCAGATCTCCATGTGTTGTCTTTCAGCCAGACCTACTATTTTCTCTGTACATAGATTGAAGTGCTCCAATATCTTCTTTCAGAATGACTTGTGTTTTCCTTGAAGTTCCATTGCACAAAGTATTTATTGAAACTGAAGCACCTTGTGTTTTCAGTCATTATAAATCCATAGCTTTGAAGCATAGAGAACAACTCTTTGGTGCTCTTCCCACATGCCTTCTCCAGAGTGACCCTGGGAGCCAATCCTCAATGGCTGACTAACTTCATTTTACTCTGATGGACTCCAAGCAGCCCAAAGAGTGAGAAGACTTCTTCCCAGTGGTTAAAAAGCTCCCCTTTAAGCTGATTGGGCAGCTCTAAGATGCTGGAGACAGGGACCCTGTTGAGACCCTGCTGCAGAAATAGCAATGGGTCTTTGATGACCTTCCTCCCACACTGCACAACCCTAGACCACTACACCTCTGTCCTAGCCTACCTCTTAGAGTTGTTGGGAGGATAAAATGGTATGGGGGAAGAACCATATACATGGCCCCAAGCTGCTTGGAGGAGGAACAGGATTGGATATGTGGAAATCTGGATATGGTCAATGCCTAGATGGGAAACCTCTGGGAAGGTCTGTATGCTCCATGCTGGGTTCTGCCATGCCAGAAATGCAAAAGATAAATGCAACACGCCTATGGTTTCAGTAATCCTGCTTAGATCAAAGGTGAAAGGACCAGAATAATAAGCAAAAATGGAGAAGATTAATTTGCCACATGTTCCACCACATGGGGATCCCACCTCGTAAAGATCTCTCTCTCTCTCTCTCTCTCTCTCTCTCTCTCTCTCTCTCTCTCTCGCCATTAAAACCTTTCTGTTTTGTTCATTTCTGTCTTCTTCTTAGGTCTTGTATAAGATGTTCAGGTCCTTCTGTGAAATGCCGTCAATTAAAACAGCGGATGTGTTCGCAGGAATTGGGAAGTTTTTTGTGGTTGGAATCGGCGGGGTCCTGGTGGGCCTCCTGTTTGGCATGATAGCTGCCTTTACCACACGATTCACCAAAAATATTCGTGTGATTGAGCCCCTTTTTGTCTTCCTCTACAGTTACCTGTCCTATCTCACAGCAGAAATGTTCCACCTGTCCGGTATTGTGGCGTAAGTAGATTGAGGAACTTCAGAGTATTTCAGACTTGCATGGCTCAGTGTTGAACCAAACTGGGCCTAAAGTGCAAGCTTTCAGAAGTATCGGCATTGTGGTTAGGATTATGAGGGTGGTGGCAACGGAAATCAGTGTGGTAAACAGAAAGTTATGGGAAATTAGCCCAGGGACAAAAACCTATTTGTTGTAGCTATATGAATAGGGACAAAAACCTATTTGTTGTAGCTATATGAATAGACAGAGATTGGGATGTGATTTCTTTCAAATGTAGTCTGTTCGGGCTTATCCACACTTACCTTTCCTCTGCGCTTTCCAGCTTGTGCTCTAAAGCTCCATGTCCGAGCACCCCTTTAATTACTCCAGAGCTTACCTTATGAAAACCTGCTCTTTAAAGCTGAACCGAAGAAAATAGCAATCTGTGGAAAACTCAAATAGCTGTTTGCTCTGATTCAGCTTTTCTGGGGAGGCGCCTCTGGCAATGGCTGGATTCCTCTGATCGGGAGGAATCAGCCGCATGGAAATCTGGGTCTGGCCGCCACGGCGAAGGTGGAGACACGTTAAAAATCACAGGCAGGAGAAGCCTGTGAGCATGGGATTCGGTGGGCACCTTTTGCGCCTCCCCCACTCGCGGGGATCCGGAGCGATGCGGGGTGAGTGGCGCGGTGCTTCGAATCATCTGCTTCTTCCACGGAGCGAAGCCGCATAGCTGTTGTCAGAGAGCGCTGACTTTTTCCTGTGGACAATTTGACTCTAAAGTAACTACCCATGAGTAGAGCTTAATCGGGAAAATTGGATTTTTAAAAAACGTCTAATTTGGCATCGAAACGGGGAAGGTTCAATACAGGAAGTCCGCCTTCCCCTTTTGTAAATAGACTGAAGCAATTGAGGCTGCAAGCTGAAGTCTTGGAAAGCCTTTTGTAAAGACTAAATTTCCATAAGTAAAGAATATAATCCCCCCCTTGGAGGCAGGAGAAGGGGGGGGGAGTTGTGGACTGAGTTTGCCTGTGGAAGAGACCAAGAGAGGCAAAATACTGCCGCCCGGACCCTGGGAACGGGCTGCTAGTAGGTCCGACGTTTGGTGGGATGTTTATTGACAGCGTTTGGATCGTTCATTGACAGCTAGCATAAGAGAAGATACATTGTTTCTACTGGCTCCAGCAGTGAAAGTAACTTTGAAATTAGTTTTGGGTCGTTTCAACTGTGCCTATAAGAGGATATTATGTATCAATACAAATAGAAACTGTTTCCCTCTAGTGGAAGTTCTTGAAACTGGCGGCTACATAAGATCTGGGCTGGGAAATTTCCAGCGGTAAGATAACACCCGTGAGACTGTGAGATTGACCTTGAATCTATTGAGTGTTATGGCAGATGTGAAAGACGGAATGTCGCCAGAAGAGGCCTTAGCGGTTGTATTAGTGAAAATAAATGACTCGCTGGAACAACTTCACAAGAAAATGGATGTGATAAATATGAAAGTGGATGTTGCAAATATTAAAACTGACTTAATGGTAGAAAGTTTAAATAACCTGGGACAAAAGGTGAATACTAATATAGAAACCACCCAGAAATTGATACAGGAATCTATCCTGATACGGCAAACTGCGGATGAAGTTAAGGAGAAAACCCTTGCTGCTGAAGTTAAAGTAATTCAATTGGAGAGAGTCCCATCCATTCAAGGACAACTTTATGAATTCAAGCTGACACTGGTTATGACTGAACTTAAAGAGAAACAGATGAAATTGAGGATCAGAGCCCTACCCGAGGAAAATGTGAATTTATTCAAGGGCAATTGTGAAGGACGTTGGCTTGAAGAGAAGGGGGATTTGGAAACAGGGTTAAATTGGAAGTGGTTATTGTTGGGCCGAGTTGTTGTGGTGGGGATGAGGGTTGCTGTGATGTTGGGGATGTTGCTTTTGTTTCAAACATTGCAAGCTTTGGATGGGAGGGATTGTTTCAGGAGGTGGCAGAGGGACGTCTCTAGATTTGTTTGGCAGGGCAGGAGTAAAACTTAAGATATTAACGGATGCTAAAGAAGGAGGTGGACTTGCCCTGACAGACCCCTAAGTTTTGTTGTGAATCATCTGCTTTTTGCTGGCTGAGAGAATTGGCAGAATCCGAGACCAGGGAGAAGAGCTGGTGGAAGAAGACTGGAAGTTTAAAGACTATTTATAGAAATATTGCAAAATTAATGAATGTTAGAACACAGTTGGAATGAAGTTATATGGCTTTAGCAGAAATGTTATAAGGAATTAAGTATAAATAGATCAATAGAGTATTAAAGGGAACAAAATAAGGTTAGAATGTGTTAAGATAATTATAGGATAGAAAACAGGGGAAGATGGAAAGGAATTGCTGAAATAATTAATTGATGTGGAATACAAAAAGGGAGGTGTGAGGAAGTCGTGAAAATAAGCGAACGAAAGATGACATTGAAATTGTTTAATATGTTTTAAATGGTCTTTGTTTTGTTTTATTTGTCTTATGTGTTAGTTTTGTAGTGTTTTTGTATTGTATTGTGTTGTTTTCTGTTTGTTTCCCCCCTCTTTTTTGTTTGTTTGTTTGTTTGTTTGTAGTGTTTAAATTTAAATTTTTGGAAACTCAATAAATATTATTTTTTTAAAAAAAAGAGAGCAAGTTTTTGCGGAAACATGTCTGGAGCAAAAATTAAAGGGGCACTCAGACACAGAGCTTTAAAGTGCAGGCCTTAAAATGCCCGAAAAGAGCTGGATAAGCCCTCAGTCCATGTATTGCATTATGATTTGTGGTTTGGAAAGGGAAAGGAATGGGAAGAGCCATTGTTCTGTGGTAGATCATCTGCCTTGCATGCAGAAGACTCCAGGTTCAATTTCCAGCATTTCTAGGTAGGGCTGGAAACCCTTGTATGAAATCAAACCACACAGGCAAAGGCACAGAGCTTTGCAAGGCTCCGTTGATCAGCTGACTGTTGGCCCTTGCAAAGCCATATGCCTTTGTGAGCGCCAGCAATCATAGCAGAACATGCAAAGGCACAAGACTTTGCAAGTGGCAATTGGCTGATTGTTGGCACTTGTAAAGCCCTCCTGTGTGGTTTGGTGGCTTTCTGTGGGCTGGAGATTCCCCACTGCTGCCTGAAGTGGAAAAGTGTGTGGAACTTTCTTTTATTTTCTCTTTCAGAATTATTGCATGCGCAATGGGCATGAAACGTTATGTGGAGGCCAACATTTCTCTGAAGTCCCACACGACCATTAAATACTTCATGAAGATGTGGAGCAGTGTTAGTGACACCCTCATCTTCATCTTCCTAGGAGTCTCCACCATCGGTGACAATCATGAGTGGAGTTGGTCGTACATTTGCTTCACAGTCATTTTCTGTCTCCTTTGGAGAGCACTAGGTATAGAGCCCTTGAAAGATGGTATAAGTTCATGCATGGGTCTGATCACAATTGCACAGTGTTTATATATGCATCCCTGTATCTACCCATCACCAGTGCTATTTGTTCTGCTAGGAAGAAGAATGCAAGCATAGTGCATATATATGTGTATGTGTTTGTATTTTTAACAGTTAATAGCAGCTTTTGGGGAGATGCTTAGACTGGAGAAGTGGTAGAGGAGGAAAGGATTAAATATCCTCTCCACCAGCCCTGGTGTTCCTTCCCCAGTCAAGCTTTGCAATAAAGAAAAAGAATGTCTAGAGGGAGGTCTCTAAGGCCCCTAGACAGGGCCTAGGGGCAGCAGATGACTTCCTCCAGCAAGCACTCAAGTGCCACTGGGCCCTTTCATAGTCATCTCCTGTGGCTCCACTTCCTTTCTGAGAAATGCAGAGCCTTAAAGTTGCAGTCCAGCATGTTGCTGCCTGTCCGAATATTTTTTCACTGGTTATGTTTTCTGTGTCAGTGAGCAAGGTTGGTGGAGTGTGTGGCTTTTAGGAATGAGACTGTTAACCCCATGATGGGTTTGGAGGTCCAGCTTCAGGGCTTTCATGCCTGGGGATTGTCCATTAGTGTTGGGCCTGTACTCTGTGTTGAGTCTTGTGTGTACTGCCTTCTTGGTCTCCATCACTAGCTTCTTGTCCCCTGTGTCACTGCTGGAGTCATTATAGAGCATTGGGATTGGCCTTTACTAGGGATGTTGGAGAATTCCAATGGAAACAGAAGTAGAAACTGCTTATGTTTTCTTATTTGTCCCATGTCCAGAACATAGCTGTCAACTTTCAGATTTGAAAATAAGGGGTCAACAGTCTCACCTGTCCCGGGGACAGTCTACAGGGTGTCTAACAATCCAGGATAGCAGTGGGAAGCAATGCTGGAATAAGAGAATTTCCCGCAAAAAAAGGGTCCAGAATGGACTGTTGTTGCTTTCAGTCTGCAAACAATATGTACCGTAATTGATTTCCTCCCACCATTTGGATTGTGTTTCCTTTGCATTGAAATTCATGGGATGGAATAATACAATGACAATGCTGTTAATTCCATCAGTTGCATAACTAATGTAATGTAGTTTTCAGCAGAAGACAAACTGCAGTGGAACATAAGCAACTCTACATGTAATGAGTACAGAGTAGATGATGCCTAGACTTCACAATTACCAGCTTAATTTCCTTTCACTCCTGATAACTTGCCAACTTACTTCATCTGTTTTAGGAGTTCTTGTCCTGACTTTCATCATAAACAGATCACATGTCAACACCGTTACACCCAAGGACCAGTTCATTATTGCCTATGGGGGGCTTAGAGGAGCCATCTGTTTCTCCCTGGTTTTCTTGCTCCCTGACTATCCGAGAAAGAAGCTCTTCATTGCAGCAACCACTGTTGTGATCCTCTTCACTGTGTTTGTACAGGTAAAATGAAGGCTGTCACTGTAATTCTCCTCTGAGTAGATTTGTTAACTACTATTGTAGTTTTCTCGTAGACTTGTAAACTACTATTCTGAAGACGTCCTTACATGAAATTTTCACACAGATCTGATTCTGGACACTCTCTCAACATACACGATTATTTATTTAGAGCAATTCAAAAACTGCTTAATGAAAATTAAATCAAATCTCTAAGTGGTGTGCTTAAAATAATGTAAAATAGTAATCAACAAAACAAGCAAAATCAACCAAGTTTAAAACTGAAAACTACCGTATTTTCCACCCTTTAAGACACACCACACCATAAGACGCACCTAGTTTTTGGAGGAGGAAAACAAGAAAAAAAAACATTCTGGATCTCAGAAAGCAGCGATCCCTCTTGTTGTTCTGGCTTCTGGGATAGCTGCGCAGCCTGCATTCGCCCCATAAGATGCACACACATTTCCCCTTACTTTTTAGGAGGGAAAAAGTGGCTTATAGAGCAAAAAATACGGTAAATTATAAGTCATGTTAGGCTTGCTGGAATAAAAAGGGGACAAATGTTGTTAAGGAGTCAACACTGGAGGCACAGGGCATTTTTAGTCAGCACCATGCACTTGTGTGCTTGCATGGGCTGCTGGCATCAGTTGGCATTGCTACTTCATCAGCAGCTGTGCATATTATTGTGTGCTACCCCATTCTCCTGCCAGTGAAAGACTCCAGGGGTTCCTATGCTTAGGCAAGGACTGAGGTGCCCCCTGCCTCCATTGCCACTTTCCAAAAGCCAACAGCAAAGGTGGGCTGCTTTTGCCTCTCATCTCAGCCCATCCACAGGCGAGGAAATTGACTAGCTTGAGAGAATGCCTGAAAACGTGCAAATGTGTACCAGCTGGTGCACATTTGAAACGATTGCACTCTGCTTCCCCATATTTCCAATGGCTTTTCAAGAGATAGTCTAGGCTTGCCGTATTTCAAAAAGGAAGACCCCAATTATTATTTCCCCCCCAAAACACCAATAAAACATCAATTCCACCTTTGAAATGTATTGCAGCCACTCCTACAGCAGAGGATATTGAGAATTTCACCAGAATTAAATTTCTGGTTGCTGTTGACAGACATACTTGTAAACCCCTGAGCAGGATTCAATGATTCTAAGAAACTTTGCTCAACCCGTGTCTTATTGTGGCATCATGTGCCCTTAATGGGGTGGAGGGGGGTGGGTGGAGGGGGGAACAGCATACAGTATACTGTAAAACAGATATAATATCTATATTTGGCTTGCACTGCCATCTTGTGGCTAAACTACATCCTTAATTATAGCACATCTGGGCCCTAAATATATTTTTAAATATCCACCTTGAAACAGGAAAGTTGGAACTGGGTACTGGATAGTCCCCCCCCCCCCCAATATCTTTATTGGGTTTTTTAAAATATATATTTTATTTTATTAAAATACAAAATCAAGTGTAAAGTAAACTAGTAACAGAGAACAGGTATGATATTCTGAAGCAGAAACAAAAAGGGGGCCATAGACATCAGAAATTCATTCCAGGCAATGATGCTGTTGCTGTTATATAGACTTGTTATAAATCTATGCAACAACAGCAACAACACCACCATTAATATGGATATCCCTTATGGGATGAGCTGCATTTCCAGTTAAGCTTAAGTTTGTGAAGCTATGCACATATTCCTATTTTATTGTACTTTTTTCTACTGAGTTTCAATAATGACAGGCAGGTACAGAACAAAGAAATGAAAGGAAAAAAATAGGTTTTTAAAATAAATAAATAAATAAGATTAGTTGTCACAGCTGTCAATAAAGAAATCTAGGATGCAACTATGTAATTTTAAACATAGGAATGTGTGGCGTACAATTACAAAGGGTTCCATGGTCTAAAGCAAAACTATTTTTAAAAAATTCACTTCAAAAAAGAATGCAAAAGCTGTACTAAAACCAGACAGGCACCCAGAGCTGTGGTACCTAATGCTCCTGAGCCAAAGTGTTTGTATAAAATTTAAAATTAAAGCAAATGGTAAAGAAGTGATCTCGAACACTTTGGCCTATGGACACTGAATTTAAGTCAGATTCCTCCCCCCGCCCTCCAAGAAGTGTGATTTGCCAAATCTTGGAATACCAATAGAATGTAGGGTTTCCATTTATTATGTTCACAAGTGAAGAGTCATCACTGTATGGCCCATTTTACAGTGATTTATTACACATGACATGAATGTGAATTCAAATTTAACATGCAGGTTTCAAACAGCATTAGCTTGGGCTGGGGATGGTAGCCATTGGGATTTCAGCAGGCAGGAATCCACCCAGCACTCATGGGAAATTGTTGCATGATAAAAGTCTGTAATTTTATCAGGACAAGTTATTTGTTATTTACCGTTGTAACAATTGTTTTCTCAAAATTTGCTTTCTCAAAATAAATAAAAACAGTAAAAGAAAAATAGTAGCAGCCCATTTTAACTGATGAGGGTGCAAATTAAGGATAGATGTGTTTAATTTTTTTGAGGCTATTTTAGTTCTGGCATATTAAGCACATCAAAGTGCAAGTAGATAAATAGGTACCGCTCCGGCGGGAAGGTAAACGGTGTTCTGTGCGCTGCTCTGGTTCGCCAGAAGCGGCTTAGTCCTGCTGGCCACATGACCCGGAAGCTGTACGCCGGCTCCCTCGGCCAATAAAGTGAGATGAGCGGCGCAACCCCAGAGTCGGCCATGACTGGATCTAATGGTCAGGGGTCCCTTTACCTTTACCTTTAAGAAAGCAGGAAGAAAATATGAAGGCTGGCCTTACCTTCTGACTATGAGTGATCAATTTTGTTTGTTAAATATTCTGCCTCCTTCAGCATCTCAAAAGGGCACCTGCGGTTTGTAAAGAAAAAATGTAATTTTGCTCTAACAAATTAATTTTATTATATTGAGAGGAGAACCCCCAAAAGCTCTCCTTCCCTGCTGTGATCCTAGGGGGGAAAAACCTCATTCTTTAGCTGGTATTTAGTTGGGTGAGAGCATGGTTTTCTTCCAAGTGGAAATATCTCCTCATGACTACAGCAGGAGTGAGAAGTCTTAAACCCCATCTCTGTACCTGCTACATTGCCAATAAAGTTCACCATCCCAGATGGTTCAGTTTACATTACTGAATCCTGCATGTTAAATGTAAAGACACATTCGTGTTGCATCTAGATTTGGCCCACAGTTTCATTCCTTGTTGAACCTCATGACCTCCTTTAGTGGGCAAACCTCCAAAAGATGACTAGAAAGCCATTAAGTGGAACCTGCAACAAAACGTTGTAGTGTTAAATTCTCCTGCTTGGTGTGCCTGCCAACCAGCCATGCCTCCTTACTGAATGCTCCATTCCAAACCCCCAAACCTCGGGTTTTCTGCCCTCCTTCCCCGAAGTCAGCTGCATTCTATAACCAAGCATGGTCAGCCCTCATTTGTAGGGATGATCGCGGAGTGGGGAGTGGGGTCCGGAGGGAGCACACTCCCCACCTGCAGGCAGCCTCAGCGTGACCTTGGGGTGCGGAGCACTCACACCCCTCACAGACAAAGCCACAGCTGTCTGAACATTGTTGCCTCTGTGTAACCTTTTGCGGTCTCAGTCGTCTGTGGTGTCCTGTCTGTAACCTTTGTCTCTGATACCTTTTGTCTCTGTCATACACTGTGCAAGGGGAAAATGACGCAGTGGAAACAGGTGCCAAAATAACTTTGTACCACCCCACGATCTCGGGACCAGAAGATGTGTAAAGGTCACAGCCCAAAATGTATCTGCCTGGTTTGCATATTTGTCTCAATAAAAGGAGGCTCCACAGGGCTGGCCAGCAGCTCGCTTTCAGCTCACCTGTGCGCAGCTCACCTGCATTATCAACTCCTGCCTCATGTCCATCACTTCGCTCATTTGCCTGCTTTTGTGTTTCTTTCACACCTTAGGACTCCATCCCCACCACAAGATCTTCTATATTACTTGTAAACATTGTAGTTTTCAGAGCCCACTGACAGGTTCCTCTTGTGGATGGTGTCAGTTGGCTCCATAAGCAACAGCACACACACCTGAACATCAAACAGAGAGAATGATTTGCCCTGTGATTGATAAAGATTTTGAATGAAATCTGCAAATTCTCTCTCTCTCTCTCTCTCATTCTTGTACTCTACGGCAGGGCATGACCATCCGTCCTCTCGTTGACTTGTTAGACGTCACCAGAGAGCAAGAAAGTGCTCCCACCGTGGGAGAACAAATTCATATTCGGGTAAGTTCTCCTCTCTGGGAAAGCAAGGATGTTTGGAAGAGGGCTAGTGGCTACCAGTCATGATAGCTGAGTACTCTCCTCACTCCTGGAGACAGTATGCCTCTGGATATTAATGAATGGGGTGCATAAGTTGAGAAAGAGTGCTCCAGGTATCAGGTTGTGCTCGTGTTCCAGGTATCAGGCTTCCACTGTGAGAACCAGAACCTGGACTAAATAGGTGTTTAGTCTGCTCCAGCAAGGCTTTATGTATTTATACCACATTGAGCTCCTTGAAAGAAAGTATAATAGTAAATGTAAGTGTAATAGTAATTTTTATTTATGTATTGCATTTTTATCCCACCCTTTCCCCAGAAGGAGCTCAAGGTGGAGTACATGGTTCTCAGCCTCCTAATTTAATCCTCACATCAACCCTGTGAAATAGGTTAGGCTGAGAGGCAGTGACAGGACCTGCCCAATAGTTTTTGGTGCCTGAGGTGAACCCCCAAATGGTGGCCCCCCCTACCTCCAGGGAAGAAGGGCCGAGTTAATATCTACATGAGAAACAAGGGGTGGAACGGGACTAAAAATCAGCATCAGGATATGCTGCCCCTGTGGATCCTGCCACCTGGGGTGGTTGCCTCACCTGGAGATGCCAGGGATTTAACCTGGGACCTTCTGCATGCATAGCAGCTGCTGTTCCACCGGAGCCCATCCCTGGCATTTCCTGAGGGTGGGGTGGGGACCCTGCATACATGGCAGCTGAGTATGTGTCACATTCAAAGTAAACTCAGAATCTTAATTCAAGGTCTTAACTGGTGATTATGGTATGACATTCCAGAACAGGATGTTTACAACACTCTAACTGGTGTAGTGCTTTTTGTTATGTTTGTTTCCCTCTTCCACCACCAGTTTTTTTATATATTTAATAAGTGCACAAAATTGAGCATTTTAAGGAAAGGCAGTTGAGAAGATATCTACCAGTGGAAGATTAAATGGGAAGCCATATAGACAATTTCCCCCTTTTTTTAAATTGCAGTTGTCTCCTTTGCCAAAAATGTGGTGTTGTTTTGTCTGTGGGCTGATGTTTTCTTGCTGTTTCTTAGAGTGCATACTTTATGCAACAGCAACACAGTTTATGTAGCAAAATTCTCTCTCTCTCTCTCATTTAGTTCTTGGATCATTTGTTGGCTGGCATAGAAGATATATCAGGACACTGGGGACAGTATTATTGGAAAGACAAGTAAGGATTTGATAACAATACAAGTCTCTACATGTGTAAGTGTAAGAAATAAAACTCACAAGCCTGATTTCTGTTTTCACAAAGTCCCTACTAGGGGTGGCTCAGCACTGCTTGATGGCTGCACCACAAAATGGGACAGCTTTTCCCTTTTCTTCCTCTTTTTCTTTCAACATGAAACACAAGACTCGATTGTTTGGAAGATAAGTTTCTTTACAAAAGAAAAGAGTTTCCCCATTGCTAGGTGTTGCTCACCCTCTGAGCATTAGAACATTTTTCACAGTGGCACCATCAAAGAGTCAGTAAAGAAGATTCTTCAAAGCCAAGATGGTTATTGCAGATGGGTTGCTGCCACACTTTCAGGATAAAATACCAATTTCGTTCACTGGGTTTAGGAGAACTAATTCCTTTTAAACAAGGGAGGAGGACTGCATGCATGGGGATCAAATATGTCCCTCCAGGTTTCTCTCTGTTTGACCCCATGTGAACCTCCCTTGGCCACACCCTATTTTCAGCCACACCCTCTTTCCTAGACCATGCCCCTCACGAGGCCTACTTAATCACAGAATCACAGTTTTATAGAGTTGGAAGGGACCATGAGGGACATCTAGCCCACCCCCTGCAATGCAGGAATCTTTTGCCTAATGTGAGGCTTGAACCCACAACCCTGAGATTAAGAGCCTGAGCTGTCCTTCAGGTCCACCTCCCTGGGTGTTTTTGCCTGGCTGGGATGTGTCATTGAATTCTGGTAACACTTCTTGCTGGCCTGAATGGAGGGTATAGAGGAATGTATGGACAAAGAAATTAGCCTTCTGCACATAGGTGAAATTCTCATTTTTTGCTCTGTCCACTCTTTGCCTCTGGTCGCACCCAACACTGGCATGTGGCCCTTGGAAGGTTGCCCAAAAAGGAATGCAGCTTGCCAGCCTGTGTTGCTCCTTGCCACTTTGGTTTCTTGAGCCTGCGAGGGAGGGAAGGGCTTGGGTTCAAGTGGAAACCAACTGTTCCTCCAGCACCTTCTGCAGCAGGCATGGCCAAACTTGGCCCTCCAGCTGTTTTGGGACTACAGTTCCCATCATCCCTGACCACTGGTCCTATTAGCTAGGGATGGTGGGAGTTGTAGTCCCAAAACATCTGGAGGGCTAGGTTTTGCCATGCATGTTCTAGAGTAACTAACCTGCCTGCCAAAGACTTCCGGGTCTTGGGCATTCCCAGGTACACCTCCTATCCATAAGCTTTACTTACAGAATTTGTTCCAAAACAGACACAAAACAATCACATCCAAATAGCTGCATAAAATCATGTGCTTATGCCACCATATTCTTGATTTCCAATTACTTAGCTTTCCCAACAGACTTCCGTCTTCCTCAATGTGGGTCTGTCTTATCTTTTTGTTAATCTGCTTCTTTGGTCATTTCCCCATTTCCTCTGTTATCTATATGCTATACTTAGAATCTGTCTTGTAATTTGTGAAATTTAATCAAATGTCCAGATTTTGACTTGGGGACAATGCTTTTTAAAAAATATTCTCTATAAGTTTCCCACTCCTTTTTGAACTTTTGGTTTGGCTGTCTCCTAATTGTCTCTGTCATTTTAACCAATTCTAGGTAAAGGTAAAGGGACCTCTGACCATTAGGTCCAGTCGCAGACGACTCTGGGGTTGCGGTTCTCATCTCAATTTATTGGCTGAGGGAGCTGGTGTACAGCTTCCAGGTCATGTGACCAGCATGACTAAGCCGCTTCTGGTGAACCAGAGCAGCGCACGGAAACACCGTTTACCTTCCTACCTATTTATCTACTTGCACTTTGACGTGCTTTCAAACTGCTAGGTTGGCAGGAGCAGGGACTGAGCAACGGGAGCTCACCCTGTTGTGGGGATTTGAACCACCGACCTTCTGATCGGCAAGTCCTAGGCTCAGTGGTTTAACCTACAGTGCCACCTGCGTCCCTTTCTAGCCAATTCTAGATATTCCAATAATTTATCCTGCCATTCCTCTTTTGTTGGTACCGATTCTCCTTTCCATTTTTGGGCAATCAGTATTCTCACTGCTGTTGTAGCATATAGATTCAGATATTCTCCTTTTTTCATTTGGAATATCTGAATCTAAAATGCCCAAGAGGAAGGCTTCTGGTTTCTTTATAACATTTTGCTTAAACATTTTTTTCAATTCCTCATAAATAATATCCCAGAAATGCTTATTTTTTTGCAGCTCCACCACATATGAAACAATGTCCCTTCTGCCTGTTTACACCTCCAGCAAGTATTAGATCTCATTTTATACATTTTGGCCAGTTTGCTGGGAGTTATATACCACCTACAGAACATCTTCAAGAAATTTTCCTTTAGTGTGTAACAGGCCGTAAATTTCCATTCTTTGTTCCATAATCTTTCCCATGCTGATAATTGGATATTCTTACCATACTCTTTTGCCCACTTCATCATTACTTCTTTCACCTCTTCATCTTTCACCTTCCACTCTAAAAGAAGCTTATACATTCTAGATATTACTCTTTTCTTATTTTGTATTAATTCTTTATCTTATTTTGATTCTTCTGTTGCAAACCTTTTTTTCTATCTGTCTTAAAAACCTCATTTAATTGGTAATATTATACCCAGTCCATTAGGTGATGTCTGATTTTTCCGAATTTTTTCATGTTCAATTGGTTATCTTCTTCTTTTAATAGGTCTTGGTACGTGGCCCAGTTTGTTTCCATTTTTTTTCTTTTCACTGCAATGGCCTCCAAAGGGGATAGCCACCCGGGAGTTTTGGGTTCCAATAAATCTTTATACTTTCCCCATACCTTATATAGTGGCTTCCTTATGATATGATGCAGGAAGCCTCTATGAGTTTTAACTTTTTCATATCCCAGGTAGGCATGCCACCCAAAGCAATTATCAAAACCTTCCAAATCTAGTAAATCTGAGTTCTGCAATGTCATCCATTCTTTTAGCCAACATAAGCAAGCTGATTCATAATAAAGTTTCAGATGTGGGAGTGTAAATCCCTCTCTGTTCTTATTGTTTATTAATAATTTGTGTTTAATTCTAGGATTTTTGCACTGCCAGATAAACCTTGATATGTCTTTCTGCCATGTCTTGAAGCTTCCCATTCCCCCTATCACTGGGTTCATCTGAAACATGAACATCATCTTTGGGAATACATTCATTTTTACTGTGGATACTCTCCACCAAAGCGACAGGTTCACCCTGTTCCATATTTCTAAATCCTTTTTAATTTCCTTCCATATCTTTGTATAATTATCGTTGAATAAATTGCTATTTTTAATTGTAAACCAAATTCTCAAGTATTTGACCTCGTTAACTATTGTCAGACCCGGAATTATTTGCAATTCTTCTTTCACCTGTGCTTGCATATTTTTTGCCAACAGTTTGTCTTTATTTATATTTATTTTAAATCCTGCCACCTTCCCAAATTCATAAATTTGGTAAACTTTCTGCTGGGTTTTTGGTAGTTATTCTAAGCTCATCCGCAAAGGCCTTTATTTTGTAAGATTTACTTCCTACTACTATTCCTTTTATTTCTGCGTCTTTTCTTATTGCAATTGCCAGTGATTCTAACACCATAATAAACAGAAGAGATGACAATGGGCAACCTTCCCTTTCATTATTTTAAAACCTTTTGTTATTTCATTATTTATAATCAATTTCGCTCTGTGATTTTGATATAGTGTCTCTATGCCTCAGACACTTAATTATCGTACATCGTTAGTGCGCATAGAAAGAGTGCAGGAGCAGGGCTTTCAGAAGTATTTTAGCGACCCGAATTCCAGTTCCTTCATGGTAATCTTCGCTGAGATCATTGTATGGACAGAAATAAAGCTTAATTCTCTCTCTCTCTCTCTCTCTCTTTTTTCCTCCCTCCTTCCCTCCCTCCCAAATTCCCTGGACAGATTGGAATACTTCAATAGCAAATATCTCCAGAAATTTTTGCTCCGGGAATATGTGCAGCCCAAATCGAGCATTGTGCTCCTATATGAGAAGCTGGAGAGGAAACATGCCATTGAGCTAGCTGAAGCAGGGCAGCTCATTTGCGGTCCAACCCATAGTTCATTGCTGTAAGTGGATTTTAACAACAACAACAACAACAACAACAACAACAACAACAACAACAACAGTCAGTATAGACAAGATGGACCAATGGTCTGATTCAGTATAAGGCAGCTTCCCATGTTCCAATGTCCTGTTTCTGCATTAAAGGGTGATTGAAAATAACTCTGGAGAGAAATTCATATTTAAATGCCTACTTTTCTCTCAAAACACTGCATTAAAAAATGTACTTTGATATGTGTTTTGAGTTGAGAACTGTGCTGCAGTGTTTGGCAAAGTACAAATGCCAATAGACAGCTATGTTGCAACCCACACATGAGTCCCAGAGGTACAAATCAGATTGGCTTGTGTTGAAATTGAGAAAGATCGAATGCCTCAAGCATCCCTTCTGTGTGAAAAGTTGGGGAGAGAACACAGTTTAGATGTAGATAATATGTCTTGTATGCGGATGAGCCGAGGTTCAATCCTGCAGTTAAAAGGAACAAGCAGCTTATTATTTTGTTAGCAGGTGTCATGAGCCCCATGCCCTCTGGACACTTCAGTAGAAGTAACCTGAGTTTTGAAAAAAATACACAGAGCTGAAGAAGGATTGTGAAGGGGTGTTGCTTTTCCAGCTTCCTCCTTCAGCACTGTGTACTTCTCAAGGGAATAGAAGGCATACCACTTCATGATGCGGGGAAAGGAATTCTAGAGGCTTTGTGGGCACCAGAGGAGAACTTCCAAGCATAGCATCACACCCACAGGAGCTACAGTTGGAGACTCACAGGTGCTCAACAACTCTGACTTGGTATAAAGTACCTTCCTGTGCAATGTTTAAAGAAAACCTGTTTCAGTAGCAAGCCTGCATATACACAGCATGCATTTAAATGCAGGCTAAACCACAGAGCCTAGGGCTTGCTGATCAGAAGTTCGGCGGTTTGAATCCCCGCGACGGGGTGAGCTCCTGTTGCTCGGTCCCTGCTCCTGCCAACCCAGCAGTTCGAAAGCACATCAAAGTGCAAGTAGATAAATAGGTACTGCTCCGGCGGGAAGGTAAACAGCGTTTCTGTGCACTGCTCTGGTTTCGCCAGAAGCAGCTTAGTTATGCTGGCTACACGACCCAGAAGCTGACCCTCGGCCAGTACAGCAAGATGAGCGCTGCAACCCCAGAGTCATCCACGACTGGACCTAATGGTCAGGGGCCCCTTTACTTCCCGCAAAGAACCCTGGGAACTGTACTTTAATAAATGGTGTAGTTCCCGCAGGATTCTGTGGGGGAAAAGAATGCACTTTAAATGTAATTTAAAGGGGTATGTGCAGAAAGACAAGAGTATTATCTCTGTGTCCTCCAAAGCATCATGCAGCAGTAGAACAGAACTCGCTCTCTCCTTCCAGCTTTAATGTCCATTTTGAAGGTCAGTAACTGGTTGCCCTCTTGCCTCATATAAAGCATCTTTATAATATTCTGTTTCTCTCTTCCCCGCCCACTGTAGCAACAATGACAAACACCCCACCACAGTCAATGACTCGGACAGTCTCAATCTAGATGTGGTGGATGATATCCAGAAGATATTGGAAAGGAACCTGTACAAAACAAGGAGAACCGTGAGCTTTTTTTCTTTAGTTGATAACAATAGCTGTGTAAACAAAAATGTGGCTGGGTCTGTCTGAGTCACCAATGCTAATTTCCTATAATTGCCTTAAAGTGGCATTCATTTCCCCCCAATGTTGCATTATTTGAGGGTACTGTGAGAAACTTAATGGTGGTTCAGATAATGCGACCATATGCTAATGACGCCACAGCTGCTGCTGCTGACTTCAGCTCAGTGGTGGTTGGTGCCCATTGGGACTGGTAGGGTAGAATTCAGGGAAGCCAACAGTAGGTGGCACCAGAGCCACTGATAGGCGGAGCCAATGAATTCCAGTTTTCTCCTCATCCTCCTCCCTGCTAAGTTCTCCAAGGTTAACACTGAGACCTAGGAGGAGAAAGGGGTCACAGGCAGTGTTGCCACCCCCTGGAGAGGTTGTAAGTAAGAACACAGACAGGTGGGGACTGGTAGAGGGCAAACTAAGGTTTTGGGGGGAGTGCTCCATTCACACTAATGAACCAGCATCTACTGCTGCCACTATCACAAGCACAGTTGCTGTCCACTGTGGTGCACCAGCATAGAATCATAGATCTGGAAGGGACCACAAGAGTCGTTTAGTCCAACCCCCTGCAACGCAGGAATCTTTTGGAACCTCCCTTGGAAGTGACTTGCAGAAAAGGGTCTCTGAAAATAGCCTAAGGGTCCTGACAGCCATGCCTTGAACTTCTTTGAGAGCTAAAGCAGGGTATAAATATAACATATAATAAATGATCCAATCTACAGTGGACAGATGAGTCGGCTCCGCTGGGTAAAGAAGAAAGAAGCATTAACAATTAACATGTCTTGCTTGCATTGTATATTACCAGGTGCCGGCATACAACAGGCATACTCTGCCTGGAGAAACAGAACCAGTGGAGCAAGCAAAGGAGATCTTGATCCTCAGACACAAGAGCTGGCAGATCCACATGAACAGAAGTGACTCGGACCGCTTGAGCAAAGAGGTACAAGCCAGGGTGGGCACTGGGGGTGGGTGGAGCATTGAAACAGATTCAAATTAAGGGCAAGATAAGTAAGCTTTTACTCCAGTTACAGTTCTCAGCTTCCTGACCTTATGGCAGGGGTGTGGGGGTGGGGTCACATGCCCTGATGGACAACCTTACAGGGGCTGCATGGCAGTGGTGCACAGCGCCAGAGGCAAAAGTAGCTAGAGTAGCAAGTGTTCGTCCTACCTTTGTACATTGCAGCTATGCAAAAGTCAAGAGGTTTCTGCATGTACTCTGTCCTCCACTCAGGCAAGCAAAAGCCATTGTTGCAGTTCAGGGACACATTTGAGCTTAGCAAAGGCACTTATGGAGGGCGTGGAGAAGGGCCATTGAGGGGTGCAGACTGGGGGTAGGTTGTGTAGACTGGGAAGAGTCTTGAGGATCACAGAGAGACACAGGCATAAAGCTCTCCAGCAGAGATTTAAAATAGTAGTAACAAAAACATGCGGCGAAGTAAAGTGACTCCCAAAGCATCCCCTTAAAAGATTTCTTTCCAAAGTTTCCCTCTTTCATCAGCATAGGAAAAGACCTCAGGTAAGTTAAAAAAACAGTTTACTTACAAACTTCTCAAAAGGTCAGACTAATATGCTTCAGAAAATTGCACAGGCAGTAAAACCTGGCTTAGTTACAAAGTGGTGGTAGTTCCTAATTATTGGTATAGGAACCCAAGAGTAGCTTGTGCGAGCCTTGCGGCAAACCAGCACAAACCACCTCACATGCTGATGAGGCATTTGCTTGACACAATTAGTACTGAAAAACATGTTCTCTTAGGCACATAAGGATGAATGCTAGGCTAGAAGCCTTTGCCTTGACACCTTCTTTCGTATGTGCAGGGATATATTACTTTTCATAACATGACTATACCGTTATGTTTTTCCCACCCCCTCCTCACCAGTAGCTTGCAGTCATACAAACCAGACACAGGTTTATTCATTTGGTCTCAGGAGAATGTAGCACAATATTTCGGTGTGGCTAACTCTCCATGATAACTCTTCAGTGACAACCAGGCCCTGTTTCACATGGGGTGCTAGTCTTCTTCTCACCACAAGATGGAGCCATTACAATTATTATGTCTACAAGAAGAAGAAAAACACACAGAAAGAATCTTGGGAAAACCATAGGGAAATAATTGTAAATTGTGAACTATTAAACATAATGGTTAGGAGGGTCATGTGTAGTTTTAAAAAAAAGTTGGAAGAATGAAATGAAATACCTTATTTTGGTTTGTGTTTGTGAATTATTTATCGTGAATTATTGTGAAGTTGTTATCTCGGTCATTTCTGGCTGTACTGTGATTTTAAATTATTGTAAGCTGCCCTGAATGGTGCATGGACACGGAACAGATAAAGAAATGATACTTATTTTATATAAAAAATTTAAAAGGACTGGCCAACCTATAAAAATGTGTGTGTGTGTGTGTGGACTTAAGCTTAAGGGGGTGGACAGACTTGGTGAAACTACTACATTTTATGGGACCCCTTAAACTTGATTGACTATGGAAAGAACCAAGGCTTTGGGAGTAGAAAATCTGCTTTGCATGCTGGGGGTCTGAAATTCAGCCTCCGGCACCTCCAGGTTGGGCTGGGAGAGACCCCCTTTCCGAAATTGTGGGGGGCTACTGCCAGTCAGTGTGGACAGTACTGAGCTAGATGGACCAATGTCCTGACTCGGTACAAGGCAGCTTCCTGTGTTCCTTGTACACCAGAGTCAGGTTCAAAAGACAGATAGACAGACAGAATTAAAGAACAGGGTGCTTCTGTGCACATTTTGAGTCTGGGAATTTGCTGTCGGAGTCTGAAGGGAACTTGCATTCCTTTCTGTCACGTCCACTCCCAGTTACATCAAGTCTTCTAAATTTCACATATCCCCTCCATACATCATTTTTATTGTCCTGTTGCACACCACCCCAGTCTCTGAGTGGTGGGAGATTCCAGGGGTTCCAGGCATTTAACCAGTGTTCGGCTTCCTCGGAATGAGGGACAGCAGAGACCGCCGTGACTTTAAGGATATATGGCCTATTGACACATATATGCAATGAGCATATATGTAACCTGCTGGAGGGGCTCACATCATTAACACTCCAATAAGGAGTGTTCTTCCATAGCCACAGCCTTGAATTAGAACAGGAATCAAGCATCTCTCTCCCTCTCAGGTTTCTGTCTGCCTTCTGCTTCTAGCCCAGCTCTCTCTCACACACTTGAACTCCCACCTTTTTCCTTCTAACTGCCTACCGGTTTCCTGCCAACCTAGCAGTTCAAAAGCACGTCACAGTACAAGTAGATAAATAGGTACCGCTCCAGCGGTAAGGTAAACTGCGTTTCCGTGCGCTGCTCTGGTTCGCCAGAAGCGGCTTAGTCATGCTGTCCACATGACCCGGAAGCTGTATGCCGGCTTCCTCGGCCAATAAAGCGAGATGAGCGCTGCAACCCCAGAGTCGGTCACGACTGGACCTCATGGTCAGGGGTCCCTTTACCTTTACCTTACCTACCAGTTGAGGAAGCCCCCCCCCCATTTGACCCCACAGAGCCAGTTCCTTTCTTACCCTATCAACCCATACTTTAGGTCATTACCAAGAAGCCGGCTGGATATTCCAACAATTTAATCCTTGCTGGATCCAGGAATTAGGAGAGTCTCAGGCATGCAGTCTACCCTCCCCTGCCCCCAAACCCACAAATAGTACATTCATGATTATTTGTGCTCATGATGCACTTGGAGCAGTTATGCTTTCAGTACTGTACTGTTTTCACCTGCAAAAGTTGTGGGGTGGGGTGCATGGACCACTTTGTACCCATTTAGTGTAAGTCTCATGACTTCCTGCTGAAATACTGTTAACTTTTTATACACTGGTACCTTGGGATGCGAACGGGATCTGTTCTGGAGCCCCGTTCGCATCCAGAAGCAAATGTAACTAGCGATGGCACATCTGCGCACGCACGCACGTGTCGCTTTTTGCCACTTCTGCGCATGCGCGCGACATCATTTTGAGCGTCTGCGCATTCGCAAGTGGCGAAACCCGAAAATAACGTGCTCCGTTACTTTCGGGTTGCCACGGAGCGCAACTCGAACGCGCTCAACATGAAGCATATTCAACCCAAGGTATGACTGTACTGCAAATTTTCCATTTATTTATTTTTTGTCCACTTTGGTTGTGCTGTCGTGCAAGAATGCCTTTCCAAACAACAATAATGTTCTCACTTTGGGAAACATTGCAGAACAACCAGTGCTTTTTTTCTAGAAAAATGTTCAGGGGTACTCTCATTTTGACTCAAATGAAAAACCACAATTTTATAGTTCAAATTGGGAAAAATAAATACTGCAAATGGACAAAAGTACAAAGATTCACAAAATGTTTAGGGGTACATGCACCCCTGCATCCCCCCAGAAAAAAACCACAGAGAACAACCAATAAAGGCCTATGGGAAGCCTTATACCAGGACTTAAACCCTTGGTTCATCTAGGTCAGTATTGTCTACACTGACTGGTAGTAGCTCTCCAGGGCTTCAGGCAGGGAACCATTCTCAGCTCTACCTGGAGATGTCAGGGACTGAACCTTCTGCATGCAGAGCAGGTGTTCCACCACTGAACAAAGGCTTCATGTTTCTTTTTTTCCTACTAGGAAAAAATATATATTACGCGCCAAAAAGGTAACTCTATTCCCCCTCCCCAGGAAAGTTTGCAGAAGCTGTGTGGTCTTTAGGTCAGGAAAATGACAGAAAACAATCACTCTCCCAGTGCCACTTCTTTGACCAACACCAGAGTCTCCCTCCTCCTTTAAATTACCGTATATCTATAGAAAACCCTCAACAACAGTAAAGCCCAGGAGATCTAATGACTCACCTTCTGCATTATATCTGCTTTTGGGTCCTAAGTTGAATAATTCATTTTTTTATTGCTAAAACTATTACCACCACACAAAACCAATTCCATCTATACATACAAATTTAATGAAATCATACAAATAACATAGGACAGGTTTATTTGATATCCTATTTCTGATATTCAGAGGCGACTGCTTCTGCTTAGGTTACCAAAGTGGCAGGGTCCATGAACAAAAGGGAGGCATCAGCAGGATTGTGGGAACTCCAGCGTTTGCTGAAGGACATAAAAAGGTATCTAGGAAGAAGAAGCGGGGGTGGTGTGTGGAACCCAAGTACATATCCTCCAAGTGTCCTGATTTTCCAGCGACAGTCCCGGAATTATGAAAGCAATCCCTGCTTCTGATTTGATCCTGGAATGTCCCTGTTTCCTTTGCCACAGAGCTTGAAGATAAGGATGATATAGTGGAGTAATGTGTGCGTTGTTGTTGTTTTTAAAAAGAATCACATAACCAAGCAAATAGTTTGCAGGCCATTAACTATGTCAAACTGCATCAAATGAATCCAAATGCTAGAAATCTCCAACACTGCAAACCAGTTGCTTTTTTTAAAAAAAATCCAACAAATAAAATACATTTCACCATAAACTTCAGGTTTGATTATTTTGCCCTTTGAAAACACAGAGGCATAGGAAGGTCCCCTTACACTAAATCAGACTACCGTATTTTGCGCCCCATAGGACGCTCCGGCCCATAGGACGCACCTAGGTTTTTTTTTGGGGGGGGGGGGAAAATAAAGAAACAAAATTTTGTTTCCCCCCCAGGAAGAACCAGGTCGGGGAACAGTGAGAAGGCACGCTCTGCCTCCCCGCTGTCCCCCGAGCTTGTGGGGCGGGCGATGGGGAGAAATGCGCTGATCCCGGGACTGCAGGCAGCTCTGCACCGCCATCCGGAGCGGGGCGGGACTTAGTGCCCCGCTCGGGATGGCGGCGCAGATCTGCCTGCAGTCCCGGGATGGCAGACAGCTCTGCGCCGCCATCCGGACTTAGCGCCCCGCTCCCGATGGCCGCGCAGAGCTGTGCTGAGCCGGGGACTGCAGGCAGCTCTGTGCAACCCTGCGCACCGACCCCTCTCGCTCTCCAGGCTTCAGTGAAAGCCTGCATTCGCCCCATAGGACGCACCCAGATTTCCCCTTCATTTTTGGAGGGGAAAAAGTGTGTCCTATAGGGCGAAAAATACGGTACTGGTCCATCTAGTATTGTCAACTCTGTAGGGTTTCAGCTCTGCTTGCAGATGCCAGGGATGGAACTTGTGTGCACAGCAATGGTTCTATCACTGAGCTATGGCTGTTTCCCAATAGATCTACACTGGATATATAAAGCTGCTTTTTTGGGTCCCACCAGTGGCCCTCTAGCTTTGTATTGTCTATGCTGACTAGTAGTGACTCTCCAAGGTTTTGGGCAGGGATCTCTCACAGTCCTGCTAGGAGATGCTGGGGATTGAACATAGCACCTTTTGCATGCAAAACATGCACTCTACCACTGAGCCATGGTCCTTCCCCAAACTGGAGCTTAAAGAAAGAAGGGGGAGAATGAGCAATGCTTGAACATCCTTTCTACCCTTGATGACCTTTTCAGCTTGAAGACACACACACACACACACACACACACACACACACACATACACAGAGCGTGCTGCTCAGAAACAATCAAAATAGGATTTGGAAGGCTTATGCCCTGCATGGTGCCTTGCGTGTGTTTTATTTTTTGCAATTGTATCTCCATAAAAGTCCTTGTGGGACCTCATTTGGATGACCTTCTCAGGAGTCATTCAACTTCTGTACAGCCATGAATCCTATTGTAATTACAACTGCAGAGACATTGAAAAACAATGGGCAAAGAGCACAGGGTCCCTTCTTACAAGTGAAAAGAAACAAAAGCAACATGGGGGAAAAAAAATTGAATTGGGAAGTATCCAGACTTATTTGGCAGCCCTTACTCTGGGGCCTAGCTGCCAGATCACACGTCCATCAGAGGCTTACACTCTGCTTTAGAAACATAGCAGGCATATTCAGGCTTTCAATGTGGGAACAATAGTTCTTGAGGAATGCAGATTAGTGCTTTAGCAAAAGGACATGGCACTAATTTGCACGAGTCTCTCGACTAGCAAGCCCTCCACCGGCTTCTCGTCACAGAGCCAAGGAACACCTCTGCAAAGACAGGCCAAGTTTCTGTTCGATTTTGTGTGGATTGGCAAATCTGCTGCTTTCCAGATTAGGTTGGACAACTGTGTCCAAGGTAGATTGGACTTTGTGCATCACCTTAAAAAATGTATGATCTGTAAACATCACTCCTCGTAAACTGTGAGTCTTGTGTATTTTTAGAAGTCCTTTCCTTATCTTGGCGAAAAAGGGAAATAAATGGAGAGTAACATTTAGGCTGTGGGAGAGTAACAGATGGCTGTTTGTATGATCCAACTTAATGGTAATCTTCAGGCAAATGTAGAATACTGGAGTTGGAAGGGGCCTCCAGATGTTTATTGGACTTTGCTCCCATCAGCCCTATGGAGGGACACAGGTTCCCCATCCTTGCCATAGATAATCAAGCTCCCCAACCTACCGGAAGCTGGAACCTAATCCAAAGCCATCCATGTGTACCCTTACTTCCAGCCATGGACGTACTTGGCTACTGTATTTTGCTGTTTACGGGGCTGCCTTTGGAAACACACTGAAACTTCAGTGCATACCTCTGCTAAGATTCTGGATGGGGCAAAGTGTTTGGATGATGTACCCATGTTGTCATGCCTGACACATTGGCAGAGGCATACCTAGGGTCCCTTGCACTCTTGGCAAGAAGCTGTATTGGCATTACCTCCCCGCCCCCCATCACCTTTGTGTCACGTTTGATCTTGCCACAACGGCAGCAGTTCGTTGCCACACATTTTTGCCATACACTGTTAGTCTGATAGCTGATTTTTGTGTGTGTCCCCCTTGGCTTTTGTCTCCAGCAGGGGCTGGTTTTGCTAACCCCTAGGTATGCCTCTGCACATTGGCTTTTGGTCCAATGCAGGTTCAGTGACTGAGGTGATTTTCTAGAGTTCTAAAATGTGTGAGGTGCCAGCCTCCATGGGAATAACAGGCTCACTCCTGAGACAGTCCGTGTGTCTTGCATTGAAATTAATAATGCTAAATTTATTGTTGTGGACACCCATGTGTCTCGAGAGACAACAGAGTATGCCTCTGGGGGTGACGTCAAACTGCTGTGTTAGCAGCACCAAAGTGACTTCCCTGGGGTGCACGCACATTTAATACATCTAGAAGAGTTTTAACATCACCAGGAAAAGCAGTATCAGCAGAATAAAACAATATACACATAAAGCATATAAAACAAGCAATAAAAAAACAATGTTTTAAAGCCTGCAACAGTAAGTCCCCAGCGTACATTTCAATTAAAAGGTGTTTGGATTTTTTAAAAGGGGTTTCTTTATTCAAATACAGACCTTCCAAGGACCCCTATTTTCCAGGGACAGTCCTGGATTTACAGAAACCATCCTGGTTTCTGATTTGATCCCAGAATGTCCTGCTTTTCCTTCAGACATCCCAATTTTCATCAGAGAAATGTGGAGGGTATGGAGTTGTGAGACCCCCCAAGCCAAGGAGATAAGTAATTATACAACCTTTAGAAGACATCTGAAGGCAGCCCTGTATAGGATTTTTTTTTAATGTTTCATGGGTGGTATATGATGATGGTGGTGGTGGTGGTGGTTGAATAGGATGTCCCTATTTTCATTGGAGAAATGTTGATGGGTATGCAAATATGTGTTCTTTCATATTGCTGGCACGTTCCCTTGGAATCTTCTGTGGGGTATGGTTAAGAGGAAGGCATGAAACTGTATAGGTAGATGCACAACAGACCCATTTAAGCATATTACACTGGGGATGTGGAACCTGTGGCCCTTCAGATGTTGCCGAACTACACTCCCACCATCCCTTATTATTGGTCACACCGGTTGGGACTGGTGGGAAATGGAGTCCCCTAACACAGGATGAGCTTATCCACCCCTATATTCAGCCTATTCTCTTAAACTTTGAATGTGTTTTCCAATGTTCAGTTCCAATAATTTTGGGTCTATTATTTCTAAATGGTTAAAGGATCAGACTGTGAATTATGTTCTTTCTTCATTGCAGAAAGATGATTCTTATTCATCAGAAGGGGCTGATGGGACTAACCCCAAACCCAAGTTGTGCAGGTCCCTTACTGGTAAGTTGGAAAATTCTGAGCCTAATTATCCCAACACTAGTCCAGTTTGAGCTCCACATGTTTTCTGAGTGAGAAGATTTCAGATTCATTGATAGGCCTTCATGCTGACCCTGACCCTTCTCCTAACCACCAGATGATTTTTGGTAAGTGACAGGAAAATCGTTCTTGCTGAAAATGAAAAAGGGCAGTTGCTGGAAACTTCAGGTGGGAAGAGTGCTGTTGTTGCTTGGGTCTTACTTGTGGGTTTCCCAAAGGCATCTTGTTGGAGGCTGTGTGAGCTAGATTGCCTTCTTGATCCAGCAGGCCCTTCTCAGGTTCTTATAGTCAGATGCTGGTGTGTGAGTTTGGCAATGCAATGGTGTTTTGATGTTGTTTCACCTCCTTTGCCTAATAACAGTATAATTGCAATAGGTTTTTATACATGTGTAATGGTTTTGTACTACTACTTAGAAGCCTACTTTGGCATTAAGTAGTAGTAGTAGTAGTAGTAGTAGTAGTAGTAGTAATGTTTCTAATCAGGCACATATCTTTCCTTCTTTCCTACAGCCAGGCATTCTAGAAAAGCTCCGAGTGTGAAATCTAACAGATCAAAGTCAGTTGGTTTTATTATACCTCTGCAGCCAAGTACAACCCGCTGGGTTAATGACGAAGAAACTGGGAAAAGGCCAATTTCAGAGGAGAAGTAACACCATGTCTTGGCTTCCCCCCTGCACTCCTTTTGTACCTGTATTCTTTTCCTGACTTTGTAGAAAACAATAGAAAGTGCTTGAAATGCACTCCTGTGTTATCACATTTCCTCTTTCAGTACATTGGAACTGGTTTGTGATTATGTTAAACACTGTATTTATTTAATTAATTTTATTTAGGCAATGTATATACTGCTTAATTACAGTCATCTCTATGCAATGTACAAAGAGTGCACTACATTGGTGGGAGGTGTGGATCAGCTAAAGCTATAAAATCAGTTAAGATGCCTGCTGGAATAAAAAAAAAGTTTTCAGGAGGTCCTGGAAGCTCAACAGAGATGGGGCCTGTCTCAAATGGAAGGGAGCTCCATAAAATAAAAGAAGCATGTTCAAACTTATCCAGTTTCATGAGGAATTCTCAGAAATCTTAAAAAGAATCCATATGAGCATTTATTTTATTTAACAACATTTAAGATTACAGATTAGGGACGCGGGTGGCGCTGTGGGTTAAACCACAGAGCCTAGGACTTGCCGATCAAAAGCTCGGCAGTTTGAATCCCTGCAACAGGGTGAGCTCCCGTTGTTTGGTCCCTGCTCCTGCCAACCTAGCAGTTTGAAAGCATGTCAAAGTGCAAGTAGATAAATAGGTACCGCTCCGGCGGGAAGGTAAACGGTGTTTCCGTGCGCTGCTCTAGTTCGCCAGAAGTGGCTTAGTCATGCTGGCCACATGACCCGGAAGCTGTACACCGGCTCCCTCAGCCAATAAAGTGAGATGAGCGCCGCAACCCCAGAGTCGATCATGACTGGACCTAATGGTCAGGGGTCCCCTTTACCTTTACCTTTAAGATTACAGATTAAGATAGACACCAATTTTACATGTCTGAGTAGCCTTGCAGAAAGATAAAAGATTTTAGCAGGCACCTCCCCAAAAATTACAGCAAAGACTCCTGGCTAATTTCAACGGGCTATTTATTTTTTTGTTTACCAACCTTTACCAGTCATACAACATGAGTGAATTTTACAGTGATTGCTTGAGACAGTACATTCAGGAAAAAGAAACTGTGTGGCACAACCCTTTCAGAACAATACCCTTTCAGAAGCAGGGGGTAGGTGGGTGGGTTTCCTGCCACAAAGAGTTCTGTGTTGCAACCCTATGCACGTCTACTTGGAAGTACCTTCTGTTGAGTTCAGTGGGCCTCATTGTCACAGGTGTATGCATAAGGATTGCACCTGTAATCTAGTGTTTTAGTTGCCTATGCCCAGGGAGCTTTCTATGAGATGGAGCAATAAAACGTTTGATCACACCTCTTGCTTTCTGAAATAGAATGGCCAGAAAATGGCAGAACTGTGTCTGCTTCTTTTCCTGAGCATATAGACTGCCTCTTACAGGCCAGATTCTTTGGAAAAGAGCACTTTAGCAGTGCACTATCTTGACGGCAGCGGCCATTTAATGTAAACTCGCTTTAAATGAAAAATATATATTAAACATTTCTGTACACGGAAAAACCTTTCGTCTAGTGAGTTTTTTGTCTTGCGAGGCATTTGTCTTGCGAGGTACCACTGTATTTTGTCTGTCTATCTAACTAGCTATCATCAGAAATAAAAATGTGGTGTGTGTAAGAGAGAAGGTTTGCATCTATGTGGAGTACAATAGTGTTGTCATAATATTTTTACTGTCACTACAATTACTTTCATGACTATTATTCCTTCTGATTAGGATACGTGTGTGTGTGTGTGTGTGTGTGTGTGTGTCTGATTAGGATACGTGTGTGTGTGTGTGTGTGTGTGTGTGTGTGTGTGTGTATCTATACACCACCCCATTATATTGCTGAGTCCACTGAAGCTGTATATCAGGAATGGGGAACCTATGGTCCTCCAGAGTTCATCAGATTCCAGCTCCCATCAACTCCAGCGAGCACAGGAAATGGCCAGAGATGAGAGGAGCTGTAGTCCACCTATGTAGGGCCACAGGTTCCTTATCTCAGCTGTAGATGATGACCTGTGGGCTGGATGACGCTATGGATAGATTCACAACTTGGTAGAGCAACCATACCCAACATATGCTCATGAAAGGCTCTGTAGAAACCTGGAGAGAGGTCTCAAGTGGAATGGCCCTGTGCAGTTGAACATTTATATAAATAATTTAGATGCTGCTGCAGATGGTTCATCAAATCTGCGGATGGAACAAAAACTGGGCAGAACAGAACACTGGACTGAAACCAACAAGATGAAATTTAGCAGAGATGTAAAGTTCTGCATTTAGGTACTCAAAACAATTGAAAAAAAAAAGGACAGAGGAGATCTGGTTTGGCAGTAGCATACAAGAAAACGATGTAGGTGACTTAGTAGATCACAATGTGCACATGGGCCAGCAGTGTGATGCAGCTGCTTTTTTTAAAAAAAAGCAAATGCCACCTTAGACTGCATAAACAGAATCCCAGTGTCCAGAGCACATGGTTCCATCCTCTTCTATACTGGTCAGGGAACATCTGGAATAACTGGGGTTGCCATATGTTCGGAATTTCCTGGGCATAGCTGGGATTTGGTCGTCAGCGACAGCATCCTGGCGGAAATTGCTTAAATGTCTGGGAAACTGTCAGAAGAGTAGATTTTGGTGAATTTCCTTAGAAATAGCTCAAAAGCTATTTCAAAAAGCGTCCAGATTTTCACTTTTTGAAATATGGCAACCCTAGGAATAACATGCCCAGTTCTGGGTGCCATATAACATGTTATATTACATATGTCCATAAGAGGGTGACTCACTGAGGGAACTGGAAACTGATTCCAATAATGAATGCTTGAAGAACTGGGGTATGTTTAGTCCAGGAAAGAGAAGATTAAGGGGAGACATAATTGCCTTCTATTATTATTATTATTATTATTATTATTATTATTATTATTATTATTATTATTACAGTGGTGCCTCGCAAGACAAAAAGAATCCGTTCTGTGATTCTCTTCGTCTAGCGGTTTTTTCGTCTTGCGAAGCAAGCCCATTGAAGGATTAGCGGATTAGCGCTATTAGCGGCTTTTAGCGGCTTTTAGCGGCTTTTAGCGGCTTATCTGCTGATCGGATCAGCTGATAAGTGGCTTAGCGGCTTAGAAAAAGGGGGGGGGGAGGAAAAAAACCCAGCAGGAACTCGCAAGACATTGTCGTCTTGCGAAGCAAGCCCATAGGAAATTCGTTTTGCGAAGCACCTCCAAAACGGAAAACTCTTTCGTCTAGCGAGTTTTCCGTCTTGCGAGGCATTCGTCTTGCGGGGCACCACTGTATTTTGCTGCAATTTATAGACCACCCTCTATCAAAAGGCAGCAGAGGATGGAGCAGGGGAGAAGAGTGTGAGGGGGCACTGTTCAACATGGCAGTCCTTCAGATATTTGAAGACAATTATGTATTCTTGAACGATGATATTGCCTTCTAGTTGACTGGAAGACGTATTTGTGTGCTGTAAAACCTCTGACTTCTGCATGGCTGGAAAGTAGGCTATTGCACTGAGGTAAGAGTCATAGTCACTGACCCACCCACTTTTGCTACTGGCCACTCCTCTTTACCACCACTGGCACTTGACCCACCCACCTCAAAGCAAAATGTCTTGTGCTGGCCCTGAGTTTTGCCCTGCAACTCTGGGTCCCTCACACTGAAAGCATGACTGATTCCATCTCAGAATGATCTCTTTTGATACCCAGCATTTTGAAATCCCACAGTTAAGTGGAAAATGCTTTAAAAGTTGGGATCTCAATGCATGGCAAATTAATTCGCTGTGGAGTTTCAGGCTTATGAAAAGTGTTTAAATTCACTGTGTCATTGAGTACTGCATGCCTGTGTGGAAATAAATTGTTGCCATTTGATCCACACACATTTCACTCACACAGCTCCAAAATCCTCTCTCTTCTTCTTTCACTGGAATAGCAATGACATCTTTTAGCTGTATACCTTTTGGCTTTTTTTTTTTTTAAGGGTACACCTAAAAATCTGAAGATTGAATGCAGCATATACATGCTTGCAAATACTTGTAAGGCACATGCATTAGTGGGCTGGGATTGGCTCCAGCTCCCTGTTGAGCACAATTTCCCTGGCATACAGTCGTACCTCAGCTCCCAAATGCCTTGGGAGTCAAATGTTCTGGCTCTCGAACGATCGAAAACTGGAAGGGAGTGTTCTGGTTTTTGAATGTTCTTTTGGAAGCCAAACATCCGACAGGGTTTCTGCGGCTTCTGATTGGCTGAAGGAGCCAAGCTTTGGAAGTCGAACGTTTCGGAAGTCGAATGGACTTCCAGAACAGATTCTGTTTGACTTTTGAAGTATGACTGTATGATTCTGTGTAAAGTGGCCCTTCTAGTTGGTTGACTTTTAAAAGCAGAAAATAAATAGGTGTTCACTTGGGAACACTTAATGCAATGGCAGCAAAGTCCTCTTCACCTCTTACTTGTGCAAAGGCCTCTCATGGGTAGAAAGAGAAGCTGTGCTACAAGGACCCCACACCAGCACCATAAAACCAAGGTGGTGGTGGTGGGGGGGACGACAAAAACACCTTTCTTCTTCAGTCAGGGTCAACTCTACTATTAGCAAACTGTTAGTTATTTAATTCCATTGCCAGTGGGGAGTGGCAAGGAGAGGCCTTTATGGAATCTTTTGCTTTAGGGGATCAAATAGATTTATGAATCTTGGGCACCATGTGATTTGTTTGAGGTAGATTTGGTTGAGATGTCAGGTGTAGGGAGACTGTGAAATGAGATTTACTTTTCCTTGGAGCAGGAGATTTTGAGCCGATGCGTTTTTTGCCCACAGGAGCCCCAGACTTAATTTTGTTTCTGAGTAATTTGGTTCGTGGAAGAGCCATTGCTCAGTACTGGAGCATCTGCCTGCCTGGAACCCTGAATAGGAGAATTCCACACAGCAACATCTTGGACTCCCAACATTTTGTTGCAGGTTCCACTTTCTCTATTTTTATGAGAGAATTTGGTTGCAATATGTGCAGGTGACAGCATGCAGCTCTTTTTCGGACAGAATGTCAGTTACCTTGATGCAGATTGAAAGTTCAGAGTATACATACATGGGTGTGCTTTAATGCCTTAGCTGCTTGGTAGGCCCAAGTCATCAGCTTTTCATAGCTCTCTCCTTAGTGCCCTGTGAAATGAACACCAGTCATGAAATGATGCTGATCTGTGTCTTAAAATAGAACCCCTTCTCTTCATTCTCTACTCCCTGCTCCTCTCTCTCTCTCTCTCTCTCTCTCTCTCTCTCTCTCTCTCTCTCTCTCCCTCCCTCCCTTCCTCTCTCTCTCCCTTTCCCTCTCCCCAAAACAAGAACACTCTCTTCTTCCTTTGCTGAGTTTTGAGCTGCCCACCCCCTCCTGCTTTGTCTTTCTATCATGAAGATCAAAATAGCTGCCTTTTTAGCAGGGATCATTGGAGTCCTTGGGGTCCTTCTCTTTCTTGTAGCCTTTGGGACAGATTATTGGCTCCTGGCGACGGAGACGTGTGGAGGATTCATACCTGAGAACGGCACCTATCACACTGAGGAGGTAAACCTGGAGAAATAGTTTGTGAAGAACCTTCTGTAGCTTTAATGCACCATTACCAAGGGAAAAGAGAATGCTCTTGGAAAGGAGAGGGAAATGAAAGAGATTGAGAGTTTTGATCTCAAATAAGAAACTCTCGTGCATGCTCTCTCTTCACCTGGCATATTCAGATTAAATTAATTCTAAACAACCAGACTATCATCAGTGACTGCCATCTGCAAAGAAAATACAATGTTGTCCTTAGAATTATGTGTCCCCCCTCCTTACATGCAGATCTAATGGATGAATTAGTGCAGTAAAACTCATATGACTCGGCTAATGTTTATTTAACCTGGTGTCACCCCTGCTAAAAAACAAGGACATATTGTAGCAAATATTATACTCCAGTTCTGGTAATTGGCTAAGCCTAAGGTCCTATTCACCCTTACCTGGGAGTAATCTGATTGTACATACTGGGCCTTACTTTCAAAGTAAATATGCATAATATTAGAGGGCAAAAACCAGCCAGGCTTGTAAAATTCTGTAAAATGCCAAATAGCAAACCTTGACTGTGTGAATGTAGGAAATGTCCTTGGGGATTCTCTCAACTCCATCCATTGTGCCTCCAGTTTCTTTGGCATGTTACTCACTCTTCCAAGTGGAGGAGGAAGCAGGGGAGAGGTCCAGTTCAAAACATGCTTTTACCCAGTGTATTTGTTCCAACTGCTGGAATGAGATATTATTAACCCCACACCCAGATTCTTTTAAAACATTGGCTGGGAACCAAAGAACCAGGCTGCTTGTTCTGTGCCCACCAAGCAGACTTTTAAGGCTTATGTTTTCCTATGGTTTCCCCCACCTCTCCTTCTGCATGACAATCCACTTTTGAAACTGAAGGACCTTCAGAAACAGTTTGACTTTGTGACAAGTCTTAGGGAAATGGACTGCTGCTTAAAAAAATGAGAAAACAGCACCCACACACCTGCAAAACACACTGTGAATGTTTCCAGTCCTTGGGTGTACATAAAGTAGTCATTTGGGTTTTGGAGAATGATGTCCAAAACTTGCATTTAAGTTAATAAACAACAACACATTGGCTAGCTAGTATGCTCTGTCTTTGTATATATAAGCAGTGATTGGTATATTAGGGATTCAAGCTCAATTTTAACACTATCTGCCTATTAATACCATGTTTAAAAATATAACCTATCTAACAAGAGTTGTTGTGATGATAAAATGAAGTGGGCAGTACCCCATACAGTATCTTACAAGAAAAGTGGGGTACAAATGTAACTGTAAATGAATAAATGCTTCTGTGCTAAATGGAATGCAATAATTTCCATAGAACTCCTGGATTTTCATTTCATTTTTTAAAAATAGGTTGGGACGGGAAATTGGACAAAAGGAATTCTTACATTTCACCATGAAGGTTTCTTTTGGCGGTGCTGGTTCTTTGGTGAAGATTACAAGGAGACCATATGGAACTTCTGGTTTAGTGAGTACAAGTGGAATCGGCAACACAGTGTTGCAGTATTTAGTAGCTACCTAACAAGAGTGCTTCTGTTGAGGTTGTAGCCACCCAGAAGAAGGCATTGATTTTCATCCTGCCCTCTATTAATCACATGTGTCACTGTTTCTATTCCACTGCAGTTCACCTTCCACCAAAAATGACATTATTCAACTCACAGTCCACTGTGGCAAAATTATGTAACGTACATTGTGATTACATTATTCTACTCCATTCATTTCACTGCAAAGGAAGCTTAGTACAAATGGTGGGAGATCTGTAATCAATTATGTGTCATTTGCAGAATAAAAGCAGCAGTCGTATTTGTTGGATTGGTTTGCCATCCAGCCTGCAGCTTTGGTTTAAGCATAGTAACCTTGAGACTGCATTATTGAACTGCACTCTATGTGGGGCTGCCCTTGTGCCTGGCCTGGAAGCTCCAGCTGGTGTAGAATGCAATAATTGGTCTGCTGATGGGGGCAGGTGACTGATAGCATCTGCTAAGACACCTGCACTGGTTGTCCATATGCAACCAGCCAGGTTCAAGGCTCTTGTGTTGATATACAAAGCCCTGAATAACTTGGACAAAGCATACTTTGAGCCCTTGAGCCCTTATATCCAGGTTTAATCACCAAGAAAGCTGTTGTCCCCCATGTAACAGAAGCCTGACTGGCCTCAGCTGCAAGTTGGACATTGAGTGTCAATGGTCACATGCTGTGGACCAGTCTTCCAGCAGGGATTATTAGGCAGTCACCCTCACATCTGTCTTTCAGGTGCCTCTTGAAGTCCTTTTAATTACAGCAGGCCATTGCAGGTGTTTTAATTAGTCAATTGCTTTTATTTGAATTGCTTTTAACTGTGTGTTTTTTATTTTATTATGAATCCCTGACCTGATAGTTTATGGTTTGGGAGTAGATAAATATGTTTAATAAATAAACATGATAGTTATCCAGGAATTTTGTGTATGCGCTTCCACATTCCTGATTCTAGAAACTCACCAGCATTTTATTCTGACTTCTGATCCCAAGCATATTTACTTGGAAGCAGACCTCACTTGGCCCCACAATGCCAAGTATGTGTGCACAGAACTGCCAACTGAGTCTTCTAATAGCCTTCCTTATATTGTACTTCTAGCGTTCATCGATAAAGTATAGATAATTCTGGATTGCCACGTTAATGTAATAATGGAGGCCATCCAAGCCTAATTATTATAATACGTTGTATAACATGATATTACCTTAAGTCAAATGATCAAATTAAACATCACTTGAAGCCCATTCCCATAGCGCAAGATATTCTTGATAACCAGGAGATCTTTTATTACTTTTTGTGTCTGCATTAATGAGACCGAACGCAGCAAATTCATTTTGCCGCTTTTTGCAGATGCAATAATTAATGCAGTTGAAATTTCATTAGTCACTTAGCACGAACGAATGTCCATTTATTATAAAGTGCCCCCCATTTTGTGGGAAGCATTTTTAAGTAAAGTGGATAATCATTAATTAATTTGTTGAACATTCATCCTATTATCGTTCATCATGATAAGCCTTGGTGACATTAATATTGATGGGACACCTCTGCAGTAATGGCCCCTCTACTTCCTCGGAAGTATGCCATCCTTAGGCACTGCAGCACTCAAAAATGGTAACTATTCCTAGGTCAATTCCCAGGCAATGCAGGATGAATTCAATCAATAGGTGAACTGCTACCTGAAAGTGGTGGTGGGGAGATCATAGATTATGATAGCTTCTACCACATCAAGCTTAGAACAAAGTAGGAAATGCAACAAAGGTCACACAAACGCAATACATTGAAAGCATATTTAACATGCATTTAAAGTATATAAAGGACCCCTGACCATTAAGTCCAGTTGTGGCCGACTCTGGGGTTGCGGTGCTCATCTCGCTTTATTGGCCGAGGGAGCCGGAGTACAGCATGTGGCCAGCATGACTAAGCCGCTTCTGGCGAACCAGAGCAGCGCACGGAAATGCCGTTTACCTTCCCGCCAGAGTGGTATCTATTTATCTATTTGCACTTTAACGTGCTTTTGAACTGCTAGGTTGGCAGGAGCAGGGACCAAGCAAGGGGAGCTCACCCCGTCACAGGGATTCGAACCGCCAACCTTCTGATCGGCAAGTCCTAGGCTCTGTGGTTTAACCCACAGCTTCTCCCAAAGAATCCCGAGCACTGTAGTTTGTTAAGGGTGCTGGTAGTTGTAGCTCTGTGAGGGGGAAAACTATATTTCCTAAGATTCTATGAGGGAAGCTATATGCTTTAAATGTGCATTGAATGTGCTTTAAATGCTTGGTGCAGATGTGACCCAAAGGTGTAGTGTGGAATGCATCTGCTTGGGGTTGAGGACCCTCCATTCCATTCCCACTTCCACCTGATTTTCTATCTCCTCCCATCAGTCAGCATTCTAGGGGCACTGAACATGCTCAATCCTCATTAGGTTGCTTGGGAATCTCCCATGCTGTGCCTCCCCTAAAGATTTTTTGTACTTTTGTAAAAACAGAGATTTTCCCAAGCTTGTTGCTACCCTCTACTTGCGTGTGGATGGTGCCATGTTGGCGGCAATGACACAAACAGCCTTGACATTGTAAACAGAGAGAATAATGATTTACTAAAGAAACAGTCATGTAAAAATATATATAGTAACAAGGATTTTCATTGGGATTTCTTCTCACTAAATAGTGCCCTTCACCACTCTAAGAGATACTATTGACAAAAACTCAACCACCCTTGGAGTTACTTTTGTGTTAATGTCAGACAGATAGAATCTGATATTTCCATTGTGCCGTGATGTTAGACTACGTGTTTGCCTAGCTGGTTGTACAATGGACAGTAGAAAAGAATAAGTTCTACAGTGTCTGGCCCCCAAAAATGCAATTTTTGGTTTACTTGTCGAAGATCTAGGACAAACTGCCACCTTCTGGAAATTCCCCCTGGACGTCACTTCCACCTTTGAAATCCTGGTAATGTCTGGGAAATCCCGGATGTACGGCAGCCCTAATTAAAAGCAAGACAGCTCCTGCCTGCAGGCTTACAATCTAAAAAACAAACAAAAAGACTCACAAGGGGGAAAGGGCAGAGTGGGTAGGAAATAAGTAAACTTGGGCACCAATTCTTAAACAGTTGCTCTGATAACATCCAGCTTGCATATTTTAGATGTTCTTGCATTACAGACGCATGATTAGAAACCTTGTAGACCCGATTACCATGACTGTTAAACTACAGATTCAGCAGACAACTGTCCTGTTTTCTATTTTTTTCTTCCAGCGAGTCAAGCACATCCAAAACATTGCATGCATGGCTACCTGTTTCCTATGCCTATTGCACTTGGACCTCATCCTCACCCCTCCTACGATGCAACTGCAGGTATGCACATGTTAAGAGGTAACCAAGTAACACATGTATTAGGCCAGCTGTTGTTGTAGGTGTATGTTGAGCAGTAAAAATGTAGCAAGCAGCAACACCTCTACAACTGTGTTTTAGGGCTGGGGGGGGAATGGTGGGGAAACCCCTGTGCCCAGGCCAAATGAGATGGATGGTGCAGGCAGCAGATGTCTGGGATGGCAGCATCCCTCCTATCATTCCCCCTGAGCTGATCTACAGCCCTCAGGTACTGTAAAGTATGTTGTCTCATTGTGTTGAAGTAAGGTTTACCTGCTAGTCCGGCCAGATTACATGCATCAATCAGAGGGAATGGGGAGGCATCTTTTTATTTATTGTCTCTGCCTCTATCACCATAGAGTGGGTGGACAGCAATTTTTCTTGCAAACTCACTCGCTGGGCCAGCCATTAAAAATTTGACCCCATAGACTGTGTCTACTGTTATCCTACCACCTCGGGTGCAGTGGTTAAGAATGGTGGACTCGTAATCAGGTGAACCGGGTTCGCGTCTCCGCTCCTCCACATGCAGCTGCTGGGTGACCTTGGGCCAGTCACACTTCTCTGAAGTCTCTCAGCCTCACTCACCACACAGAGTGTTTGTTGTGGGGGAGGAAGGGAAAGGAGAATGTTAGCCGCTTTGAGACTCCTTAAGAGGAGTGAAAGGCGGGATATCAAGTTCAAATTCCTCCTCCTCCTCCTCCTCTTCTTCCATTGCATGTATAGACCCAATTTGACTTCTAAGTAAACAGGGAAGGGCTATAGTAGCACAGGGGTAAAGCACATGTTTTGCATGCAAAAGGTTCAAAGCCTCCTTATCTCAAAGGAATGGCTGAGAAAGATTCCTGTGTGAAACCCTGAATTGCTGATCCATTGTTCTGCTGGGAAGAGGGCTTAACCCTTTGCCTTTGCACTGTAATCCTAATGAACAATGGAACACCAGATTATTGGCTCATATCTCAATATTGCCTACACTGACTGGTAGCATCTGTCCAGTGTTGGGACATTTCCAGCCTTACCTGGAGATGGTGGGGACTGATCCAGGGGCTTTCTGCAATCAAAGTAGATGCTTTTACTACTGAGCTACAGCAGAGGTAGCCAACGCAGTGCCTTCCAGATGTTGTTGGACTACAGTTCCCATTATCCCCAGCCAACATAGCAAGTTGTTAAGGATGATGGGAATTGTAGTCCAACATCACCTGTAGGGTGCCATGGACTCTGGCTGTGGCCCTTTCTCTGCATACCATGGTTGCAATTGTAATCACCTCCTCCAACCCCTCCCCCATGAAATATGATCATCCATTTATCATGTTTGTAAACATAGAAGGGACATGGCTATTCAGCACTGGTGTTCTGTGTATAACATGATACCTGCCACATGATGCACCCTGGTTATGCTTGCGAGTTAGGGTGCAGAGATCAGCTGAGTCCATTGCAGCAGCTCCATAAAACTGACAAGAACCTGATTCTGAATTACTGGTGATAATCCTGGGATTTGTTTCATTCTCTCCCCCCCTTCACTCCCGACTTTCCCCAAATTGTTTGCTGGAGAAACTTGAAACTTGGAACAAATTGGTTTGCTACAAGCCTCTCCTGAAAGGAGATCCGATTATGTGAGTTTACTCAGCGTTCCCCTCTACTTTCTTCTTTCCGATTGCTCAGTGTACAGGGGCTTCTGGACAGCGTTCATTGTGCTGGCTGTCACCGCCAGCCTCGTAGGAGGATTTCTCTTGGTGTGTGGTGTGCCTTTTGTCAGTGCACGGTTCTATAAAGTAGGAGGTGGATTCTTCATCACGGCTGGTAAGCTGCCAATTCATGATAATTGGATATATGGGTGCCTGGGATGCTGAGGCTAATTCCCACTTTGTGTAGCCTGTGTATGTGTGTGTGTGTGTGTGTGTGTGTGTGCCTGCATGCACATGCGCATAAAAGAGAAAGAGAGAGAGATTGAGAATGAATTTGAATGTGTGCAATTTTTTTAAAAAATCACATGGTGTTCTCATAATAAATTACACAGTATTTCATAAAGAGAAAGGTGCATGTATTGACCACTAGTTAGTTTCTCTTTCCTTCTTTCCTGCACAGTAGTTGGAGTGTTGGATTTCATAGAATCATAGATTTGTAGAGTTGGAAGGGACCCTGAGGATCATCTAGTCCAGTCCCCTGCAATGTAGCTGTCCCAAGGGGGATCGAACCAGCATCCTTGGCATTATCAGTATGTTCCATCCAACTGAGCTATCCAGGATTTGGATCCTGAGACTCAGATTTGAATCCCAGCAGGCCCACAAAACTCAATGAGTCCGCTAATTCCTCCCTCTTGTTTGTGGGTGTGTGGTGCTACCTTCGCTGTATAAGGACCACCAGCACTCAGAGAATGAAGGTCATTATGACGTTGTTATGAGTTTTGAGGCAGGTGGAGAATAGGTTGTATGCTGAGGCCCTTCTAACCCCTGGATCCAACAAGTGTTAAAATATAAGCCATGCTAGATTCCTGATGAAGTGATTGCCTGGGTAATGAGCCATTAAGGGGAACAAAGGAAATGAGCTGTGTGTGAGACAAACACACAGATAGTTAGAAAGACAAGGCAGAATTGAGAGAAACTGAAATTTACAGATTTGGTTATTCCTACTTCTGAATAATTGAGGTGACATTCACCTATCACTGTTCATTGCTGTTAATAGATGTGGCCTTCATACATCACTGGACTACAGTTTCCATCATTTTTGACCACTGACTATGCAGGCTGGGGTTGATAGGGGTTGTAGTCCAATGGCAGATGCAACTAGAGCCCCTCTCCCACCAGCCCCAGCCTGCATTGTTAATGGTCAGGAATGATGGGAACTGTAGTTCAACAACATTGGGAGGGCCACAGGTTCCACAGTGCTGATTCCTCATTCCTTTTTAAGGCATCTAAGATAGTAGACACCACTACATTTAGTGTTAGGATGTTGCAATAAGTTAATTATACACTGTGTGAAAAGTATTTTATTTTGTCTGTTCCAAACCTCTAGCCAATCCATTTCATCTGGAGACTCTTGAATTTTATACACCTATATTTGATTCTCCACATAATGCATATGTGATTTATACCCTGCTCTTTCAATAAAATTCCCAGGGCAGCTAAACATAACTTCCAATCCAATAAAACAAATGTAGGAGTATACAAAATACAATTGTACAAAGTACAATTAATACATCTAGTAAATACTTTAATCCAAACTGGTTCTTATGATTGTTCCAGTAATATTTAGTCAAAGGTCTTCGTATGAGATAATCTGGACCATCATCTGAATCTCTGAATAGAGTTCTGTAATGTTTATCTACACTGGCTGCTGCTTCTGTTGTTATTGTGTATCCTCTGTTAGTCATACTCAGAGCGGATCGATTGAAATTAATGAATGTGGCTAATCTAGGGGACGTTAATTTCAGTGGCTCAACTCTGAGTGGATTTGTAGCTGGATACACACCCAATAATAATTCAGTGTATGAATTGCTTGACAAATAAGGAGTCTCAAGGTGACTTACAAATTTAAAGACATAAAACATCATAAAAACAGGAAAACAAAAATGAATTACAGCAGAAGTTATAAAATAAACTATAAAATAGACTGAGCGGGGGGTTATTGGGTTGTTTTTGTTTTTACTTTTATTTTGTGTTTGTGCATTGTGACTTTATGCTGTAACTACCCTGAGACCTGCAGGTATAGGGCGGTATACAAATTTAATAAATAATAATAACTAATAAAATAAGCAGCAGCAAAGGCTCTGACAGCAAGATACACAATCAATGAACTGCAAAATCATTTTATACACCATCCACTCTAAGAATAAAATAAGAATCCATTGCCATCTTATAACATTCAATAACATCAACAGTATTTCTTTCACAGCCTTAGGATTTGGAATGACAACAGAAGGGGGAAACTGTCATTATCATCTGATATGGATGGCAGATCATCCTTAATTAACTTACGTGTCCCGGAGATCTTTCCTTCAAGAAAAGTGAAAGTGATTGTAATTTATAGGGAGGGGGAATTTGCCTTGGGATTAAGTTCTGAGATGGGAAATCAGAATTCTGCCTACACCCTAAAGTAGAGACTTTCTCTGCTCCTAAATAATAATCTGATTGATTGATTGAAAATACACCATTCTCCTGTTGCCACCCTATTTGCATTTTTTTGGGGGAATAAGGACAGGAAAATTCATGGTGGTGGTGGGAACAAAATCCACTAGCACTATCAGAAGAACTTTCAAATACACGCTAGCCATCTTTCTTTTTTACATAGAAGACCCTGTCATGACAGTATTTCAGGACTGAGGTCACCAACATACTACCTGTAAGCCCTCAGACAACCACCTTGGGACTTGCCATGGTCCCCTACCCCCTAATTCTGATTTTGCGGGGGTGTTGCCTGAGGTTTTGGTCTGTGTTTTGTTTTGAGGTAGGTATAGGTTGCTTATTACAGATAGGAGTTCTGAGCACTGCCACTATCATGGTGTGCTTGTGACAGTTCCTAAAATTTTCAAGTGTGTCCGCAGGCCACAAATGCTTGGGGACCACTGATGAAGGGTGTTTTTTAGGTTTTCATTTTAAACAAGTAAACTAAGTGTTGTTGCCCCTAGTTGCTCCACTCACTAACCCTGCAATGTAATGTTAGAATGAACTTGTTAAGTGCTATTGAGGCTTTTCATGTCTCCTGTGCCTTCTCTTTTCAGCTTTTGGCCTATTTTATTGTAGTTCACTGTGGTAGCTGAATTACCACCGAACAGCTTCTTTATTATGTAGTGACCGTGTGTGACAATAGACTCTAGAAGGCTATTGGAAGTTTCTTGCAAGTGGTCTCTCTTTTCATGCATTTAACACTGCAATTGTAAATGCACCTGAAAGTTGGAGGCATCCATCTGCCCTAAGAGACAATGGAGTACACCTCTGGAGGTGAAGTCTAATGGCTGCATTAGCAGCACCTAAGTGACCTCCCTGGGATGCAAGCCTGGACAGTGTTCATAAAGGTCCTGGGCTTCCCAGACCACAAGATTCCCCTCTCAGCCTCACGGATGTGGAGCAAAGGAAAGCAGAACAATACATTTGTCACCAGCTGGGCTGCAGAAGTTGCTGGAAGGAGGTGTACAAGGCACCATCCAACCATTTCAGGGACTTCACTCCAGATTTGGGTAGGGTTTACTCTTTAGCCTATTCTTCTCCTGAGGATGTCCTGCAAGCCAGCAGAGGTTTAGGATCAGACCTGAAGTGTATGTCTGCATATGGTGATCAGGAAATGACACTGTCTTACACCTCTAGGGATGGGGAAATCCACCAATGTTAGTTTCTCTCAGTTTCTCATTTTTCCCAATCTTAAATACAGTTCTCCACATCTTCACATCATTTTGTGTGCTTAAAAAAACAACCCACCAGCATTTTAGAGCAATTTTCACTTAATGTACTCAATGAACGCAATCTTGCCTAATATACACATTTTTAAGGTAGCACTTCTCCTTAATATAATGCACTTTATTGTATGTTACTTTTGCATTAGGTAGGTTCACAAATAAATGCAAACTAAATCAAATTTCTTCCCTATCCCTAAATGTCCCCCAGTGACTAAACGTGGGCAAGGTTTAGGGATTTCAAAGCCAGAAGAAGGGGAATGTGTCTAGCAGGATCTCAGGTTCAAAGTGACAGAAGTTGGTAGGACTGCATGCTGTGCCAGCAGAGACCTTTTTCAATTACAAACAGGGCTTCAGTAGGGAAAGATTTGATCATCTCATTGCATTCTTTCTTTCTAAGAATGGCAGGCAATTATTGACCGTGTTTTAGAGCATCTGCCTGGTAACCTGCCAGCTACCTTAACAAAATCTTTCTAGGTGGTTTTTTCCGGAGGCACCCTTTCAAAATGAACCAGCTCATCTACACTTGTAGGCTGAGAAGATTATTCAGCAGATGGACCTGGAAGCTTTTTGATATTTATTGCTATCTTCTCTTGGAGACCTTTATCCCTACCAAGCTACTGGCTGTGTTGCCAACTGCTTTATCAGATAATGAAACACATTTTCTGTGAGAACTGCTTTGCCATGAGGTGTTCTTAACCATGTTTGACACGTGACAGTTAACTTGAGAGAGGCTTTCTTTGCAAATTCATGTAACAGTTTCCAGTGGGGTAGCCTTGCAGCAGCAAAAACCAACCAAGTATACTTTAAAGACTAACAGATTTATTGGATTAGAGCTGGAATTTAGTCCATGAATATGTATGTCATATCACAGGGGTGGGAAAACTCAAATGTGGTCCTTCAAATCTTCCCAGCTGGCCCCCACAACTCTTCCTGGGCCACACCCCTCATTGACCCTGCTTCACACAGAGAATGTTTTTCTCTGGGTGGAATGCATACTTTAACTACAGTATTTCCTCTCTCTTGGAGACTAGAGTGGGGTGTGTGAATGTGTGTTGAAGCTAGCCTACTGTACACAGACAAAAATTATAACAATTGCTCCATCAACCTTCACATCTAGTCCTGCCCAGAACTGGCATGTGGCCCTTGGAAGATTGCTCAGAAGGCAAAGCAGCTCTCAGAGTGAAAAGGACCCCTCTCACCTGCTTAAATCCCCGCTTCTACACAATATTATGGATGGAGCATGAGTCCTGCTCTCTTTTCCACCTGGACGCTCTACATGCACCTGAAAGACCTCCTATCACATGAAAGGATCAAAAATAAAACTGCCAATATCAGAATTCCTTTACGCAAATCTATGGTGCAGCAACACTTGGAATACTCTGAACATTCTCCATTCAGAAAAGATATACTGGAGCTAGCAAGGGTGCAGAAAAAGGCAGCCAAAATAATCAAGAGCCTGGAGACACTCCCCAGGCTGGGTGTGGGTTGGATAAATTCATGGTGGTTAAGGCTATTAAGTCATGATGATGCCTATGTTCCAATGCCACTGTTAGAGGCCACATGCCTCTGAAAACCAATTAACGGGAACCATTAATTAATGGAAATCAGTAACAGCAACGTGAGGAGAGTTGCCGTTGCAGTCATATTCTGCTGGTGGACTTCCCATAGTCATCTGATTGGCTGCCGTAGAACAAGTTGCCTGACCAGATAGGCCTTTGACTTGATCTTGTTGCATCTGATGAGTGTAACAAGTGGCCTGGCTCACAGGGATTCTTCCCAGTCCTTGACGGAGTTCCACCAAACCTTTTAAAGAAAGAAAATAATAGAGAGAAAGGGGGGTGGGGAGAGATAGCCAACACTTTATATTCAAAGTTGTTCTCTCAAAGTTAATAGTTCCATATTGTGGCTGCTATAAGCTCCTCATATATCATATGCATTTGCACTTATGAATTGCCATAAAGATATCAGCATCTCATTATTTTTTCTTAGGTTTTTTTTGGATGTTTTTGCTAGGCAAGGAGGTGAGAAAAAAGGGGAGTTTGAAAGTTCACTTTCCCTGTAATTAGCAAATTATAGACAGGCTTCGGAAGTTCTAAAGAGAGTCTGGAGTTCATCCACTTGTCTCTACAATTAGCCAACAAGGTTTCACGATGCTATGAAGCGAGAAAGGATGGCACAGAGTTTAGTGAACAATTTACTTGAAATTAAGTTGCTACCATCCTTTGACTGAGGAGGAGGAGTTAGGAAGGCTTGCAGTCAGCCCCTAGACAATTGTTGCAAGAATTTAAAGGCGAAAGGTGTCATAGCACGGTTCAACGCCCTTGCAATTAGCCCCTCCCCAGAAGATACCATTGACCTAAATCAACATTGAAATGGAAACTCTCAATTAATCGCAGGCCCTAATGCGTGGAGGCAGAGAGCGTTTAAAGAAAGGAAGGGATCAGTTCTGTCAATATATGCAGCCAGCCAATGCCACAAAGCAAAGCTGAACAAATGCATACAATTGTGCTATGAGTAAAACTAAAGACTAGATCAGTCCCAACACAGGATTCCAGGAGCTGTTATCTGGCCTGGAAACCAGAAGGTGCCTTCAAAAAAGTGTGTGTGTGTGTGTGTGTGTGTGTGTGTGTGTGTGTGTGAGAGAGAGAGAGAGAGAGAGAGAGAGAGAGAGAGATGGGGTGTGTGTGGGTGTGTGCTTCCCATCCTTCATATCTTTCCTACTCCCACTATACCTTACTTCTGCCAATGCAAACATCTCCCACCAGTCCTGCCCCATGGAAATAAGCAATTAGAGCAGGGGCGTCTAATCTTTTATTTTGGCTTAAGGCCCATCAAGAATTGGGAAACCCTTCAAGGGCCACATTATGTTAGTTGTGGGCACGGCCAAAGTGGACAAGGGCCATTTCCTTGCATGTGTTCATGCACACACTCACCACATATGCAGCACACATACAGACCTCTCACATACCAGCATTTTAATGCAAATATCCCCTGGTATGTGAATTGTTGTATGCAAATTTCCATAATATATACATTTTTGCAAGCAACTCCCCCTTAGATGATATGCATTTTTGCATATTATTTCCCTCTCAGATAATGCATTTTATCCCAACAGACACCTTTTGGCACACATTATTTGGTTAGAGAACTGCACTGTAGACAAGTGCAAATTTTGAAGGATAAAAGCATTTTGGTTAGCATATTTTTTCCATGAAATGTGAATTAAAGAGTTAAAGAGTTTTGTATTAAAATGCAAACTGAACTGAATGCATCTCCCATCCCTATGTACCTTCAGTTCCTCAGTACCCATCTCCTATGTGGCAAACCGGCCCTTTTAGGCCACCCTGAACTTTCCACCTTATGAGGAAGAGACAGCACAAAACTATATATATATATATATATATATATATATATCGAGTTTTTATAAACTTTTGCTCTTGTTTGGATTGTATAAAAATATTACCCTCCCTGTGTTCTGATCTGGAGAAGTCCAATAAATAAACAGTCTTTCCCCAAACATTGCAAGAGGGTATGTAACATAATCACTGCAAAGTGTATCTTGGAAATCTGAAACCAATGGCTAAGAAACAAGTTCAGCAACATGCGGAGGGTGATAATGGCACCTCATGCAAATCTAGGAATTTGTGACTTTTGCAGCTCAAGAGAATAGAAACAAGGTAATCTTTTATGCAATTTGGTCACACTTCCTAGAATTATATCAATATCTTTGCATAGCATGCATAAAACATGTGACAAAACATTGCAACAGATCCTCCCTCCTAAAAGCTTGCTGCTGAAATTCTGTAACTTTCCATACCACAGATGTTCCAGGGGTTTGCTTTGTTTCTTTGTCTTGGTTTTGTTGTACTATAGAGCAATATTGCCCCTCCAGACACCAATAATGTGGTAACATCGGGGAAGCATTGTAGAATAAACTAATAGTGCGGATGGTCTAGCATAGGTCCACCACTAATGCATGATTACTGCACCAATGACATGTTGCAGAATACAACCGCAACCCTGCCCTCACAAAACACCTGTCTTCAGGGGCCCTGTTTGTAAGCTACTTTGGGATTCATTCGAGTAGGAAGTGCCACAGAAATACAAATAAACACCAATCAAACCAACCAAGCCTCTCTCTTCTTCTTCTCCCTCAGGTGCTTTATTTGCCCTGCTCATATTCATGTTTGCAATGTGGAAGGAATTTGCTGCCGATCTCCCGAAGTACATACTTCTAGAAAGAAGCGAAAGATGCCTCGGCGATACTCCTGTGAACGTTTATTACGGGTGGTCATTCATGTTTGCAGCGGCGGGAGTCCCCTTAGTGTTTATTTCTGGAATCCTTTTCTACCTTGTTGGTTACAGTATCCCGAAGGAGCTGGAATAAGGAAGGGCTGGGCCTCTGTGGGAGATGTGCAGGAGGGGAATGATCTGATGCTGTCTTGGCATTGGGGAAAGCGTTTGTAGAAATATTTGTGTCATTTAAGTGTTTGATGGCAAAGCACTCTAAAACAATGGTGGTGGATCACTTTAGCACAGAGGTAGGGAACCTCAGGCCCAGCGACCAAATGTCTGGACCTTGGGACACCCTTCACAGCCACAGCTCCTTAACTAGCCCTTCTTAGCACCCTTCTTGTGTGCTTTTGTGCCTGGCTGGAAAGTTTCTATGAATTCTGATTGCTTGTGTTACAGAGGATAAAGGTGTGTGTGTGTGTGTGTGTGTGTGTGTGTGTGTGTGTTTAGAAACTAGATTACTGGACAAAGGTAAAGTTTATATTTGTTGCTTTGCCCACTTTTGCAACTGGCTCCACCCACCACTGGCATGTGGTTCCTAGAAGGTTGTCCATTGTGGTCCTTGGACAGAAATAGGTTCTCCACCTCTGCTTTAGTGGGAAATATGTCATTTGCTACCTCGCAGGGCATGTCATTTTGGGGGGTGAAACTTAATTTTTGAAAATTTCCTCAGCAAGGGGGAAATTTATATATATATTATTTTGGGTGTGAGGAATTCAAACAAGCCATTATTTTTGTGACTGGACAACATTTAGCTTGGTAAATCCAGGTTTGATTAAAAAAACTGTTCTTGGAAAACCAAAGAATTTTAATTTTAATTTCTGAAAATGTGGGCAATGCTATAAAAAAGTTAGTTTCTCTGCACAAAGCATATCCAACTAAGCATACAACATTACCTTGTACACATACAGCAATATTAGAAAGTAATGACATCCGTCCATAAGAAATTTAAACAGCAAGTTTCATCAAGGCTTGCTTGGCTTCATCCTTGGCCATCAGCCGCTTCTTGGCCTCTGATGTAGCCCTGCTGCCTCTGTGATTTGTTGCACACACCTCTCTATAGACTGAGCATAACAGGGCCATTGTGGAACTTTCATGGGCTCAGCAATAAACTTATTCACTTCCACCATAGTAAGATGACATGTCAAAGGAGGTTCATATATCCCATCAGACTAATTGATCAGCTCAAACAGGGACAAAGCACTGGGGTTCATTGAAGGTGTCTTCCTCAGACATACAGAAGGTTCTCTCAGTGCTCCTCAAGTCAACAATCTTTTGGACACCAGTTCTCCTCTTCTCACTGTCATCTGAGTTCAAGGGTGTCTGGATTATTATTTTGCTGAAAGCATACCATGCTGAGCACTGAATTGTTGGCAAAGCCTGTTTGCTGTTGTTAACCATATTGAATGGCTCTCTGGATCAATATCAAGAAGGTCCAGAACCATTTCATGTATTCCTATCATTATGGCCTGTGTGATCCAGTACCCATATACTTGATTGGTAGAAAGATTAGTTACTATATTGTCACTCAGTGAAGTAAGAGGCTTTCCAATTGAGAGTTTGGTGACTGAAGGACTACTGTATTTTTCCGTCTATAAGACACCCCCATGTATAAGACGCTCCCTATTTTTGGGGGCTCAGATTTAAGAAAATGGAGGGAAATGGCCCTGTGTATAACCCCCCTCCTAATTTTTGACATTATTTTTAAGGGAAAAAACCTAGTCTTATACACAGAAAAACATGGTAATTTTGTTATGTAGCAGTGTCTAGCATCTTGCCAATGTCAACTGTCCACTTGCTGTTATACAGGATCTTTCCATCCAGTGCTGTGATCAAGTGTTGCACGGGGGACTCGTTGATGTGGAGGGTATAAACCAACCAGATCAACTGTTATGGACTGGCTGGATCGAGAGAAGTGGTGAGAGGCACCAACTGGGGAACACCCAAAGGAGCCCCCAAGGAAAGAAGGTTCAGAGCCAGGGGATTGGTGGTGGGATGACAATGAGTGGTCAGAAGGTGAAGAGGGAGAAGACTGGGAGAAGGAGGTGTTGGAAGCTGAAGAGGTAGCAGGATTTATTTAGTGAGAAGGAAGTGTCTGGTAGAGAGCAGTCCAGAACCAGAGGCAGCGATGAGTCAGGCTTGTGAGGAAGCCAAGCTGTCTCCCCCTCCCCATGTCTTCCAGAACCAGAAGAGGTATGAAGAGGCTGGGCAAAGGGAGACAAAACATTGGAGTCTCAGATTGCTTGGGAAGGACCTGGCAGAGGAAGAGACTTAGACATCTGTGGGACAGTGGGGGCCTTCAGTCCTCGCAACAGCCTCATTGGGGCAAGATCTACTGGGAAGGGCTCACCAGGCCTGACCTCCTGAGCTGTTTTGTTTCTTTGAATAAAGAGAATTAACTTCACTGACACCATGTGAGTTATTGCGGACGTCCTTCTGAAACCTACCCTGACATCAGCTTACAACCAAGCTTGACCTCTACCCGATTCATGGTACCACCCTCCCAGCCAGTGTTAACTTTTGTAGAATCACCTGCAGTGGCCTGCAGGCTCTGATCAATGCCCTTCTTCTTTAGGAAATCTACAAGATTATTAGTTTGTTTTCCCCTCTTTGAGCTTTTGTCTGGAGTGAAGTGGTAGAAGTATCTTCCGTCAGGCTCACTGCACACTGAATAATGCTTTCCTGCAATGATGTGGAACTGCTTTCAGCATAACTTTAGTTGTATCTTCACAGCCGTCAAAGAAGATGCAGTCAATATCAGCCTTCTGAAAAAGACCATCAAATTCCCAATCCAGAGATTTCATAACCTTTTATTGGGCCCTCTTGACTTTATTGTGATTAACGACAAGTCTCTGGTCTTTTTCAGTGATCAACCCAGCATCCATAAAGGCAGCAGTGGTGTTGGCAGCTGTAGCACACAGGCCAACTCCATATCCGATGCTCTGCATAGCAACATTGTGTACTTCTGATGTTTTGTACTCTTTTTATTAGAAGTGGAAGGTGTACTTGATTTTTGGCAGCCGGGGCAGCAAAATGCAGAGCAGAGGAAAAAAATTACACTTGCAATTGAGGATGTCAAAAAGCTTGTCGAGTTTTGAAGTGAAAGCCTCTTTGACATCTAGTATTTCTCTACCAAGAGATATGTTTTTGGCTTGCTCCAGCTCTCTTGAATCTTCTTTAAGACTGTGACTCGTGAATATACAATGGAGGTGGCAAAAGAACTCTTTGCTTATTCCCACTTTAGGGCGAATGTCTTTTGCAAGACTGGCTGCTGGGTAGTTTCTGACATCCTCATCACTTTGTTCTCTTAGCAGTAGCCCCTATGTCATGACGCCTTGCAGAGTTGGGAGTTCAGAGGGCAACAACTCTCTGCCAGTTCCAATTAGGTTGCTCATATGCACGAACGTCTTCAGTCTTGTTCTCTGTTTAGAAGTCATTGTAGGTCAATTCCCAATGGTTGGGATGATAGTAGTAGCAGTACTGATGGACAAGTAATATAACTGCAAGTACTTAGCAATCATTTTTAATTATTTTCATGCAATTTTCCACACATTCGTTTCACAATATTTTTTTAATAAGGCAACTTTAAAATGATTAGAAATGCAACACACACACACACACACACACACACGTCTGTATTGTTATGCAGTTATTTACTAAACAAAACGAAATCATATTAATTTACCCAAAATAGGCTTTGGATTCCCAAGTCATGTTACAGCTTTTTAGCACCCCTCATTTGGGGAATATGAAAGTTGAAAAATTCAGCATGCCCTAATACCTCAACATTTGCCAACCTGGTGTCCCCCTCCCTCTTGTTTCGGTCCACAGCTTCTACTACCTCTAGCCAGCATTGGGTGGGTGTAAGGAGAGGGAGGAGAACTCTCCAAAATTTTAGGAAGGGGGTTGCCACTTGCCATGTGTATCCATATGACATGGCCAAGGGTTTCTGGTTCTTTCTTCATTTGTTTGTTTGTTTGTTGAAGCCTCCCCAGAATGGCTCCCTGTGCAGCCTCCTCACCAGCTACATTTCCAGGAACCCAATGGGAGCAACACCCTTTTCTATCACATCTCATTGATCCCAAGGCATCCTAGCTTCTTCCACAGAATGATTTGCTCATTTGAGAGTCATGAAATGTAAATAGGCTTGAAACTGGTATGCATTTGTAATGTAGACCTAGTGATGTCTGGACCTGCCAATTATAATTTCTATCATTTTTCAATCTCAAGTTAAGTTCTCCACATTTGTATACCAGTTTGTATCCCCCCATATTAAAAATTACTCCTGAAAATTAACCATAATTTTAATGCTGATTTTTCCTAATATGCACATGTATCTATGTAATTTTGTGCAATACACCCACTTTTGCAAATGGGTTATCCCTGAGGATAATGCGTTTTTGTAAGTTGTATTATTATATGTATATGGACACTGTATGTGAGGGCTGAATACCGGCTGTGTCAGGGAAATTCTGGGCATATGTAACCCTACCTGCCAGATCCTGGTTTTGCACAACAAATCCAGGGACCCCCCCCTCCATCCCAACCCAGTGTCCCCCATGGAAATCCCATACCCAGAACAGCACCCCCAATCATGTAAATCGAGCCACTTAGTCCATGCGTGTATTGCTGGGTGCATGCAGGATGGGTCCTTCCACTGAAATAAATAGGGAACAGCACATTTATCAAGATCCCTCTGCAAGTTTGAATAGTCACCAGCGTCTTCAAATGCTTACCTGGTCTGGAGAACCTGTTATCACAGTGGACTAATGGAAGCACACCACTCCCCATCACTGTGTTAAAATAACATGTGATACACAGTAAATTTATGTGCATGCCTGTATGCACAGATTCAAATCTTAAACCTCAAAACAGCAGAGAAATATTGAGTGACATGGATCTCCAGATTTTGGGAGCCCTTGGTGAAGCTGCCCTCTGAGAGATGCCCCCTAGTGGCTAAATTGTTGCAAATCAAAGTTTGTAATCTTTGTCCCTAAATTTGAGCAATGATGAAGCATGAGTGCATTTGTGTGTGTGTGTGTGTGTGTGTGTGTGTGTGCAATTGTCCTCAATGGGATGCAGTTTGCACTTAAGTGAGCCTGGTGAAATGCTGTCTCTTCAATATTTATATCAACCACAGTTATAAATATTCAGCGTTAAGTCCCAATTGACCTTATTTCTTGTTGAATGCAATCAAATCTGGCTGACATCATGTATACTATTAGCTCTATTTGTAAATGCTAATTAAATATATATGTTTTTAAAAGGAAAAAAAATACTTCAACTGACATAAAAGGGTGACTGTTAACATGTCTTTTAAATATTTTAACGTAACGTTATGCTGAGAAGATGAAACAGGGGAACTATGTTGGTTTTAGAACATGTATTTTGTTTGCATTTATATTTTGGGCAAAATAATTCTTTGATTCTTTGCAACCCTTGATGAAGACATTGAATCCCAAACTTGAGTGGACCCACTGACTTCAGAAGGCTTGGCAGTCACCATACGATTAAATGTACTGTTTGTGTATTAAGTTACCTTTGTATTCTGTTGCACAGAACCTTCAGTTCTGTCAAAGCCTGCTAATCTTAGCACTGTATGCAATCTGGTTTGTACTGCAGTGCTCAGTTCAATATGAACCCTTATATCCCACCCCAGCCATAGCTGGTGAGGCTCGCTTGACGTCAACATGAAAACCAAGCCTTTCATAGGGTTGCCATACCTATTTTTCCAGGACATGCCCTCTTTTTCATGGGTAGAGTCGCCATAGAAGTTGGCCAATGCGTCTTCTTTTTTGCTCTTCAAAATATGGCAACCTTACTTTAGAGTCAGTGGTAGCTACCAGCTTGGATGGCTTTAGAAGAGAATTATACAAATTAATGGAGAGTAAGGCTACCAATAGGGATGTGGGTGGCGCTGTGGGTTAAACCACAGAGCCTAGGATTTGCCGATCAGAAGGTCGGTGGTTTGAATCCCTGCGACGGGGTGAGCTCCCGTTGCTCAGTCCTTGCTCCTGCCAACCTAGCAGTTTGAAAGCACGTCAAAGTGCAAGTAGATAAATAGGTACCGCTCTGGCGGGAAGGTAAACGGCATTTCCGTGCGCTGCTCTGATTCGCCAGAAGCGGCTTAGTCATGCTGGCCACATGACCCAGAAGCTGTATGCCAGTACAGTACCAATGCCTCGGCCAGTAAAGTGAGATGAGCGCTGCAACCCCAGAGTCGGCCACGACTGGACCTAATGATCGGGGGACCCTTTACCTTTATCTTTTTAAGGCTACCAATAACTATTAACCCTGATGGCTATCTTCTGCCTCTTTTGTCAGAGCCAATATGCCTCTGAGTGCCAGTTGCTGCAAACTGGCTATTGTACAGAGTGCTGTTGTACTAAGGTCCCGCTTGCAGGTTTCCCATGGGCACCTGGTTCACCCCTGTGAAAACAGGAAAGTGACTGATGTAGTGGCATTCAAATATTACCTGGGATTTCCAAGGCACCCCCCCATGTTTCTTCATGTTTCTAAAATACTATCCTTCCAGTCTTAAACTGCAACTGATACGTTATGGGAAAAGTAGCAACAGGTAAGGCGGGCTCTGAGAGCTCAAAACTCTGAAGCTTTCCAATATGAAGGATTTTATTTATATTTAAAAAAGAACTAAAACAGAGTTGAGGATTCTATGGAGATACTTTTGGGCTACACCTCCTATCAGCTCTGACCACTGGCTATGCTTTTATTTCACGCTTCCCTGAAGCAAAAGGAAAGTCACATCTCTCTCCTTTCCAGCCCGCAGATAGGTATTTTCATTTCTTAATCTGAAGCATTTTACCATTATGACCTTTAGGATTACGCTGGTTCCCCCTCAGATCCCCGAGTGATAATTTTGCTTTATAAATTCTCTTTTTGGATAATTTTTTTTTGTCATTTTAATAACCCATCTGATGTCAGGACGGACACTTATGGGTCACACAGAATAAAAGATGAGAATCCAGGAGCAGAGGAAGATTTACAGTCATTTGCCTTTCATCGATCCCATAAAACAACCCGAGCATGTACAAATGATGATCTTGTAAGAGTCGCCTGGGCAGGAGCATGAGAATGGAATGGGAAATCCATCAGACTTATGGATACCTGCAAAGCAGAGGATCCCCAAAGTTGTGAATATGGAAGTGAATTTTATATTAGAAAATGAAATATTTATTAACTTTCCCCATCTGTTCTTTTTTTTTTAAGTTTCATGTCATCAAGTCATTTGTGAAATATATTTAATTTAACCACCCATTCATGCCATTGGGAAAACGTTTTCCTTTGAGGCTCCCAGGATCTGTTCAAGAACTTATTTGGAACTGCATTTAAAATAGTCCCCCTTGTTCGGCACATCAGCAAGCTGTGAAAATGGATCCATGGCACACATTAGAAGATGCTCAGAATTTCCTTGTGGCTTTACACAATGTAGGGGATTTTAAATGTGGACAAATTTCAGACAAAGTTTTTTTTAAAAAAAATAAAAAAATGCATGCCTCGCTTCATGAGACAAATGTAAAGTTGCTTATGAATAAAATGATTGATATAGATATAAACCACAATTAAAAACAAACCAACTTCAAGTTACTAAAACCAATTAATAAAAAAGGAGAATCAACCAGTTCAGCATAAATACAAGTGGGCAAAACTTTAGCCCATGTTAAAGTCTCAGCAGAATAAAAAATGTCTCATAAGCTCAAATGAAACTTAAGAGAAAGGCCCTTTGGTTTTTCTCAGTTTCTCATTTATAGTTTTAAATTCAGTTCTCCACATTTCCACATCATATATCCATATATCTAGATACTGACACATTTATATAAAATTCATAAGCATTTCAGTGCAAATTTATTCTAATATACACATTTTTGTATGCAATTTTTCCAAATATAATGCATTTTTAAAATATTGTTTTCATTAACATATGCATCTTTATGCACTTTAGGTCAGTATGTGCATTCTTGATCACATTACTTGGCTGGAGAACTGCAATGCAAAATTCAGAGAAGTATGAATTTCAAAGAACAGTGGACAGTGATCCAAATAATGTTGGTTTTTTTTGGCAGAGGATGAACTGCAGTGGAAGAGAAACAGCACTGCATGCAATGAATACCGAGATGGCAGAGTGGAAAACTGTGCCTTCATACACCCCAACTTTATAGTCTCTTGGACACTTTTCCAGGGCCCATAGGATTGCTCCCTAAGTGACCTAGCTGGAAAAGCAGATTCCTATTATGGATGAATAGTGAGGCATGAAGGAACAGGAAAGTGGCAAGATGGATTACAGTACTACTGGATTCAGAGTTCATTTTCTGTATGCTGGAGTCAACTTTGTCAAAGTCAGTGGCACCTCGCCAGTATCAGAAGCTGGTGCATGGCAGGTCGGAATTGGTTCTAATAAATACACCTTTTCAAAAATGCATAATTAAAACAGTGATTTGATCTCCCTCTAATGAATTTTAGTCAAGGTTCTCTTCAAGGATACTTTTCTCCCATTAGCATTTGACATTAGTAAGCAATGAATAATTCCATTTTTTTCTTGCCAACAGCTGGGACACTTCCTGCTTTATTTGCTATCCACTCAACAGTCTGCAAGAAATGCTAATGAGCCCTGAGTGTAAAAAATAAAAAATTCCATCCACTTGATCACAGGCAGGAACCAAGGTAAAAAAGAGAAAGACTCGAGAGCTTTCAAATTAGGACATTTGGGTAAAGGCAACTTGAAAAGCTTTAAACAAGGGGTGGAAAGCTCAGGCTAGGGGGGCAAATGCAGCCCCCATAACTCTCTATCCAAACTGTGGTCTGCAGTCTTCATGCAGATGGATGTGGATCTGCAGCACATTCAGCATATCAAATATTTCACACATATATTTTTTATTATATTTTATTCCTTCTTTTATTTCTAATACTGAATTCTGGGGAATTCAAATTGTGATACAATGAAGCACAACAAATAAGAAATAAAAAAGCAGGAAAAATGCAATTAATAACTGCACATCACCTATTGTCTACAGTGCATTATAATCACCATAATAGGCAGAGAAATCATTAAGCGGTTCACCAGTGCCAGCAACCATTTTCAGGTAGTTTTGAGAGTGGGTGGATGAGAGAGTTTGCGAACCAGTGCACTAGGCCACGCCCCAACTCCACAGGCCACACCTCCAATCAGCCCTGCCTTGCAACTTCCTTGAGTGTTTCTATCTGGCTAGAGAATTGAGAGAGATTTCTCTGTAGCTGGAAAGTAGCCTACAGTGCAAAAGTAAATAGTCTCATGAGTTTCCCCAGGCACTTTTTGCCTCTCTGCCCACCTACCATTGGAATGAGGCCCTCGGAAGGTTTGAAATGTGGCCCCTGGGCTGGAAAAGGTGTCCTAACTACTGGAAGACATTGGTCCAGTAAAACCATGTCAGTGTCCCTTGTCAGGGGTGGAGGGAGGTGGTTTTATTTCCTTAAAAAACTTTATCCACATTTTGGCACCATTTTGAAGTTCAAGTCATTTCACCTGAATCAATTTGGCCCTTGCCTATTAACAATATTTGGCATTTGTTTGTGCACACGTACAAGAGAGAGAGAAAGGGCTAGAGAGATAGCAGTTCAGATGATATGGATGTGAAAACAAGTGTTCTTGCATGCTGTTAAGTGTCCCAATTTTATCAGTCATTTTTGGAGGTCATACAAATGTCTCCATTTCCAAATGCAGATGGAACAGTTCTTGCAACATGGCCCGAAGCCGGGGAAAATATAGTCATTCAGGAGCAATGCAGTTAAGCCAGAGTGAATGGACATAAGCCAAGGATGTTCTATCGACTTCATCGGAATAAAATCAGATACAATCAAAGCCCTTGGACTTAACTAGGTTTGTAGATCAGATGGGAAATCGGCAATTAGATGCTAATTTGGCTGCCAGTAAATTTCACATCTGATTACAGCTTTTTACGCTGAGGCTTAGTTTGCTTAAGCCCCACCCATCCACAATAGAGAACACTTTCCCTCTGTTATGTGGCCTGATTAAAATGATCTCTCATGGAAAGTGGCCGTGTAAATAAATGGCCCAGAGACTAACAACAATCTTCTGCTCTGATATTCATCTCATTTACAAGGATTCTGTTGGTGCTTTTGCAAGAGAAGGATGGCTTGGTGTACAGGAAGGCTTATGGCAACAAATCTAAATATGCTGACTTGTAAAAAAGTATAATAGAAACCAATTGTGCTTAGACTTCCTGCTAATAAATTGCATGGCAAGGTAAATTTTCCCCCCACAGCTGACAAGCATGTTCCTACCTTACACTCTACCTACAAAAGCCTTTGCTAAAGCTTTCTGACATTTTTTTTTTTTGGTGGGTGGTATACAAGCAATTGGGACATGGGTGGCGTTGTGGGTTAAACCACAGAGCCTAGGACTTGCTGATCAGAAGGTTGGCGGTTCGAATCCCTGCGACGGGGTGAGCTCCCGTTGCTCAGTCCCTGCTCCTGCCAACCTAGCAGTTCAAAAGCACTGCAAAGTGCAAGTAGATAAATAGGTACCAGCTCCTGTGGGAAGGTAAATGGCGTTTCCATGCACTGCTCTGGTTTGCCAGAAGCGGCTTAGTCATGCTGGCCACATGACCCGGAAGCTGTACACCGGCTCCCTCGGCCAATAAAGCGAGATGAGTGCCGCAACCCCAGAGTCGGCCCCGACTAGACCTAATGGTCAGGGGTCCCTTTACCTTTATTATACAAGCAATCAGAATTAATAATGCAGGGGAAAAAACCCTGATGTATTTTTTTGTTCATTTGCATCACTTATACTCAGAGCAAGGAAGTAGGAAACATCAGGATTTTACCACGTTTTACTCAGCATAGACCCATTGAAATTAATGCGCATGACTAAGCTAGGTATAATAACCTCAGTGAGTAAAATTCAGTTGAATTCCACCCATTGAACTATGATGGCATATTAGAAATGATAGCCATCAGAGTTGAACCACTCAGCTATGACCTTTCTCTAAACCATGGCAAATGCTATTAAAACAAATAATTCCACCCTGCAATGTAACATTGAATATATTGATTTATTTAACATCCACATCTTTCCTCTGGGGATGGTATATACACTGTTCTTCCCTTGCATTTCATCCTACAACAACCCTGTGAGGTAAGTTAGGGAAAGAGGCAGGTGATTAGACTTAGGCCAGCCTGTACATTTCATGGTTTAGTGGGGATTTAAACTGGGGTCTCTCCAGTGCTTGCCCAACACTTTAACTACAACTACCACCACACAGGTTATCATCCAAAGAAGACTTTTCAACCTGCTTGAATCCCCTGAGCTGAAATCTCTCCTGCACTGCCTGGCCTAAAATTGCATAGGCCTAAGTATGTTATGGTTTATTTGTACAGTTTTTGACCCAAAGGACTCAAAAGCAGCAAACAGCATATGAACAGGATAAAAGATGCAATAAAAGGAGAATCAATGAATCAAAACAATATAAAACAACAAAATAATGAAATACCAACCAATAACACTGGATATGCATTTGTGAATTGCATGCTCTCACTATACACATGATTCATTTGCATTCCATCTCTCACTTAGAAGCCAAGTTATTTCACATTCACCCCCCCCCAGCTGCTCCAAGGAGCAAGTCAATCAATTGCCCATTGGAAGTACCCTTACCACATACCACACAATTAGTTTTTGGCATGTGCCCCTTTGGCACTACCCCACCTGGGCTGATGCACTGCTAGTGATTCATCATTAATGGTGGTCTCAAAATAAATATGCTTCCCCATGGGAAATCAGCCACAGCTGAGTTCCTGCTCTTCATGAATGGGGCTAACTACTGGCTCCTCCAACAAGCTGCTGTTCTCCAGATGCAGCAGAAAAGGGGGTTAGGTTGTACCTACCGCTTAGCCCAGGGTTTTCCAAACTTGGGTCTCCAGCTGTTTTTGGACGACAGTTCCCACCATCCCTGACCACTGGTCCTGCTGGCTAGGGATGATGGGAGTTGTAGTCCAAAAACAGTTGGAGACCCAAGTTTGGGAAAACCTGCATTAGCCAGTAATAGTCCTGCTTCTGCTATCTCCTTTTGGAGCCAACAGTGGCCTTTGAATAAAAATATTTCCTCTGTGGAAGTAGTGCCCCATAAATTGTCTGAGTTTACACTGAACTAAAAGTAAAGGTAAAGGACCCCTGACAGTTAAGTCCAGTTGCGAACGACTCTGGGGTTGCAGCGCTCATCTCGCTTTAGTGGCCAAGTGAGTCGGCGTTTATCCGCAGACAGCTTCCGGGTCATGTGGCCAGCATGACTAAGCCGCTTCTGGCGAAATCAGAGCAGTGCACGGAAACGCCGTTTACCTTCCTGCCAGAGCAGTACCTATTTATCTACTTGCACTTTGACGTGCTTTCGAACTACTACTTTGTTAAATAACAAGAGCCAGTGTGGTGTGGCTGCAGCCTTCAGACCAACCTCAGAAAGGTACAATGCCACCAAGTGAAATTTCTTACTTTTTCTTTTGAGATTTCTGCCCAGAAATGGTGACAGGGAAGTTTGCAAAAATAAGGTAAGATGACAAAGTAATACACAGCAAATTAATACACTAGGATAATTTTCACAAACTGCATGGTTATTTATTCTTTAGGTATTTTCAAAAGTGCATTTGGAATTCTTACTTAAGAGAAGCGAAAAGAGAGTTTTGAAAAGACCAGCAAAATCCAAGTATGTGCATTTAGGTACATTCTAACTAATTCTCCTCCTAGAGGGTTGCGGGGTTTTTTTTTGTTTTTTTTTTAAGGGGGTGGGAACTGATCCCATGATCCCACCACCTACAAGGCCTCAGAAGCTACAGGGCCTTCTTTGAGGTCTCTGACTGGGAGCACATTTCTTGCAGCAGTGGCTCTTCCTAATCCTGAGGATTTGACCTCAAATATTTAAAAGCCATTGGCTTTGCCATGTAAAACTGCCTCAGCCTAAGCCACAAACACTTCAAAAGACATCAAAGACAAGAATTACCCACAGCTCAGTCTGAAGATGAGGCTGAGAGTGCTGGAGTCAGCTGATGCCGACAGTTTCAGCATCTTAGAGCATGAAGCACTTTTCATTCATTTTAAATTAATTAAAGTGAGAAAACATGGACGAAGAAAAAATAGCTCAAGATTCCTTTTTCTTTTAAAAGTTCTTTCTCTTGAAAATGCCAATTTGAGATTAAAATAACCCCACGCTGTTTAAATAGACTTTTTTTAAAACCACGAAAAATATTTAGAGTTTTTAAAGCGGCGACAAACCCACTGCTTGCAGCCATTTCAACAGGGGAAGTTTGCAATCTTCCTTTCAAGCAGAGGTGTAGAGGGGGGCCCCCTGGAAACTGAGGACCCTATTCCTCATGACCTAGATCAGAGGCAAAAGCTGGTGGGAAACAGATGTGTGTTGCGTGTTGGCCTCTGTTTCAAGAGACAGTGGATTGTGCCTCTGGAGGTGAAGCAGCAGTGAAGTGACTTCCCTGGCGTGTTAGCCTTGGCAGTGCGTATGGAGGTCCTTGGCTGCCCAGATGATAAGACTCCCCTCTCAGCCTTGCTGATGTGGTCCAAAAGACAACAGTGCAATACATTTGGCACCAGCTTGACTGCAGGAGTTGCTGGAAGGAGGTGTACAACAATCTTAGGGACCCCACTCTGTATTTGTGCAGGATTTACTCCTTAGCCTTTTCTTCTCCCAAAGATATCCCACAAGGTAGCAGAGGCTTAGGATCAGAGTTTTCCTTGTCGTAGATGGGGCAGCTTTGCAGGCTGACGAGCCCCCCTTACCCCTCACTACATGCAGAATCACTTAGGAATTGTTGGACCTCCTACTGGTCTTCTCTGCGCCAGGATCTGTTCAACATTGTGGGTGTTGGGTGCATCCTCCTCAAAATCCCAGTTCTCTAAGTTCTACTGCTCAGTGGCGTAGCGTGGGTTGTCAGCACCCGGGGCAAGGCAAGTAATTTGCGCCCCCTCTGCCCTAGGGGCAGAGAGCTGCGAGTGTGAGCGCGCCCCCCCAGATGTTGCGCCTGGTGCGGCCGGCCCCCCTGCACCCCCCCACGCTATGCCACTGCTACTGCTTATGTAGTCAAACACAACTGAGGCTGGGCATGGGATGCTGGCTGGCTGTTGAGGTTGGTAGTGGGAAAAACAGGAAACTACTGGAAAGTGAAAACAGAATGGAGTATTCACAGCTGAACAGCAGAACTACTCCATGCTGCAATATTTTGTTGCATGTCCCACTTGTTAATCTCTTTCTTTACTTTTTTGGGGTGGATAGGTTACTTATTTATTTATATTTATTGAATTTGCATACCACCCTTCATCCAAAGATCACAGGGCAATTCACAACATAAAAGTACAAAATGAGAACATAAAATACATAATAATAACCCCCACAAAAAAACAATAACCCCATTTCTCACAAACACATTTAGTAGGCTACAGAATGTTTAATCAGCCAAAGGCCTGGTTAAACAGAAACGTTTTCACCTGGCGAAGGGGCCAGGCAAGCCTCCCTAGGGAAAGCATTCCAAAAACAGAGAGCCCGTTCTTGTGTTGCTGCCCTCCTGGACTCTCATGGTGGGGGGACACGAAGAAGGGCTTCAACGAAAGAAAAGGGTTCCAGACACACCTTGCAGAGTCCCTTCAGATTTGTCATGTACTCAGAGCAAAAGAGGGGAAAGTACTACAATTCTTCAGGGCTCAGTGGAGTTGCTTTTCATTGTGCAATATGGAATAGATTAGGGTTTCTCAGTACGACGTTCATTCATAGAGTACCTCAAAGCACTTTATCCCCCCTCAAAGAAAAGGAGCAAAAAAACCTGGGTAGTTCAGTAACTCTGCAAGCCAACAGCGCATCCATTATAAACTGAACAATGGACCACACACAAAGTCCAAGTCCTAATACACTGCAAGAGAAATTGTTAAATTGCACTCTGGTTGGCTCCTATGGGTTTCAAACAGAGCCATTTAGTTTCCACTCACACCTTAACCTTACTGTACCTCCTTTCTTGCAACTCAGCTTGCACACCTGTCAATTAAAGAATCTGCATCAAAATAAATCAATGCAGGGCTTCATACTGAAAATCAAAAGCCAGGATCACATTCACAAGCCAAAGAAGGTTAGGAAAAAGATTATTGAAGATTGGGCCAATCTCTCCCACCTCCTAATATCTGCGGTAGTTCAATGATGCTGATTATTAGGAGATACAGGGTATAGAAAGGGATGGGCATTTTCACACAGAGAATGATTAAATTATGAGGAAGGACCATAGCGCAGAGGCAAAGCACATGATTTGCATGCATAAAGCCTTCATATCAATTCCCTGGAATCTTTCGGGGGAAAGATCACATAGAAGGTGATAGAGACCTTTCTGAGATCTTGGAGAGCTGCTACAAGTAAAAATAATCAGAGTAACACAATTTGGGAGAGAGTTGTTGCTTCACTCAGGTCCTGTTTGCAGGTTTCCTGTAGGTGTCTGGTTGGTTGCGATGAAAATAGGATGCTGTGTTGGATGGGTTTTTGGGATGATACAACAGGGATTTTTCTGATATTGACCAAATAATGGGCTATATATAACCTATGCATGGACAATTCATAGAATCACAGAATCATAGAATTGTAGAATTGGAAGGTACCCTGAGGATCATCTAGTCCAGGGGTAGTCAACCTTTTTATACCTACCGCCCACTAATGCATCTTTCTTGATGGTAAAAAAATTCTTTCTACCCACCCGTACTTGGTGGAAGGTGGATTCAGCTTGTGCCATAAAACCCCCTACCACCCACCTAGAATCCTGTAACACCCACTAGTGGGCGGTAGGGACCAGGTTGACCACCCCTGATCTAATCAACCCCCCTGCAATGCAGGAATATGCAGCTGTCCCATATGGGGCTCAATCCTGCAACCTTGGTGTTAACAGCACCATGCTCTAACCAAATGAGCTACTCACCTGCCAAAGTCAATTTTTCTTGGCTTCCAATTTTTTCAACATTAAGTTCAGTTCATGCTATTTCTATATCCGTTTATGGATTTTTTTAAAAAAGAAAAAAAGTCTCCAATAACATTTCTACTTTTTGTGTGTGCATTTCTCCTAAATACACATTTTGACTGGAAATTTGCCTCCCATGTGCATTTTTTTTTGGGGGGGGGGGAATCAGCAATATAGTACATTTTTTAAAAAATATTGTTTTCACTAATATACCCATTTGTTGTGTGCACTTTCCCTAAACATATATGCATTTTAGTATGTGAATTTTTGTACATGAATTTTGAATGGTAGTTGCATATTGATTTGGAGAGGGCAAATGAGACAGGTTCACTTTTAAGAGGCAAGTTGTATTCATTTCTCCCCTTACCCGACTGAACTTGACATGAGACAGCTTTCTGTATTCCTGTGGAACTCACTCTCACCAGATGCAACAATGGTTGTAATGTTCTCTGTTTAATAATAAGCAGAGGAGTTGAAGAAGCAATAGTTTTATTAAAGAACTGTGTATAACAAGGCCTTCTTTCATTTAACTACTTTCTCACTCTGGCTTCTAGCTCTACCTTCTGTTTAGGCCCAGGGGAGCCAAGTATGGGGGGCTGTGGGAGACAAGCCCCCCCACAAAATTCTAAATCAGAGGGCCACCCCAACTTCTGTGGTGGCAGTGGTTGCACACCACTGGGTGTGCACACATGACGTCAGCATCCATGTGCAACATCAGCATGGCCCAGGGCATGCATGCATCGCACGCATGCCATGAGGCCCTGGGCCCCCTCTTTCTTGGGGGCAAGGTAACACATTTCCTTGGGCCTGACATCCTAAACAAGATATGGGTTGGGTTCTTAAAGGTATAATCAAATCTATCCTTACAGTGATCACCAGCCCAGATGGCTTTAGAAAGACAATTAGATAAACTGATGGAGGAGAGTTCTATAAGCAGTTGTTAGCCATTGTGGGATCTCCAGGCTGAATGGCAACATGCCATAGAATACCAGTTGCTGGGGGTGGCGGCGAGGCAACCACAGGGAAAGGCTACTGCTTCCATGCCCTGGGTTTGTGGGCTTCCCAGAGGCATCTGATTGGTTACTTTAGGAAGTAAGTTGTAGGAGTACATTGTCCTTTGATCTGATTCATCAGGACTCCTTCAATATTCTTAAAAAGTGCAAGTGAATGTTCCTCATCCTCTTGGTGACTCAACGATTTGGTGTTTTAGTGTTTTACCATGGCATCCACTCTGCATCCTGGCACAGTTTTCTCCTACCAAAATCAGGGACATGTGCTCAGCAAGGGTGAGTTGTTGTAATAGCCCTCTCCTTGCCTGAAGTCTAGGGTGAGGAGAGAAGGCGCAGAATTTCAGGTCCCATGAAGGTACACAATAGTTGAACAGGTGCCCTGCTCTTTCACACAAACACTTGTTTGTTAATAAGATTTCTTACTTGCATGTCACTATAACGTTCCAGGGTGTTACGGCAATAGAACAGATGAAACCGTTACAATAAAAAAACAAAACCAAGCAAAATTACTGCAGACAGAACAGGACCTTATAAATTCGGCAAAATAGATCAGTCCCACAAAACAAAATGCCTTCACTTTCAAAGGCAACCCCAATATCATTGGATGGAAGAATATTAATTGCTTTTAGATGTTTTCAATTTTAGTTGTTTTTAAAATGTTTATACAAACATGAGTCTGACCAAACTGCGGGAGGCAGTGGAAGACAGGAGTGCCTGGCATGCTCTGGTCCATGGGGTCACGAAGAGGCAGACACAACTAAACGACTAAACAACAACAACAACAAAAATGTTTATAGACTGTTTTAGAATGCTTTTGCTTTGCTTGCATTTTTAAACTGTGCTTTTGTGGAGATATAAATTCAAGAAATGCAAACAAACAAACAAACAAACAAACAAACAAACAAACAAACAAACAAACAAAGGCCAGGGTAAAAAGAGTTCATACCTGTGCTTGGTGTAATGTAATGTGTGAACAAGCCTGGGGCAAAAATACTTTGTTTACCAGACTCACAAATTACCTCAAACAAAACCTATATGCAATTTTCCCAATCTTACAGTATAATCGCCATGTCACCCTGCTCTCCCTTTATTTACAGCTGTCCCTTGCCTCAATTAAACCCATAACGAAAGCCCATCACAAAAGCTGACTCATGCCTTCCCCTTTTCATGCTGCAGCATCATAAGCAAAACATGCCACTAACTGTTGAAGGATGGTGTGATTTCTAATTACAGATAATACAGCTAATCAGGACTAATCAACACTTTATGATCTTGACTTAATATTTTATCATAATCTTAATTATAATTGCATTCGCCACGAATCGTGCGAAATGCTAGGTGTCATTTGCATTCCCAGCATGCTTCAACTCACATGTGTGTGTGTGTGTTTAAGAAATATATATTCCCTATTGGGCGTGATAAACGATAGGTATGGCAAAAGCAAATTGTTTAGAGGCTGTAGCAAATCTCCACAGAAGACTGTTTTTACAGAGACTCTGCTTCTAACACCAGGGGGCGCACCTGGCTCTTAACGTTTCTTATCAGAACAAACCTATCTACACACTGTCCTTAGCGGGTTCATTTTTTTTTTTACAGTGCTGTTTGTTTAACCTAAGAAAGAAGGAAGAGGGAGGCGGAGAAATGTTAGTTTGTGGGCATATTATTAAAATTGAGTTTTATATCATGCACAAGTACCTTGCAGCTACAAGCAAGGGATGGTCGTTTAATTAAAAACATATTTCCCCCCTAACTTAAGATGAATAGGAATGTAGTTCCCTGAATTCTGAAGTATGTTTCATTCTGTTAAGCCTTGTTATTCATATTGCAAAACTTAGTCAAAAAAGAAAAGAAAAGAAAAAGAGCCTATTCAGGAACTTTATGCATTAGAGAACAAACCAGATGGAGCATTCTAACTTGTGGAAGGCCACTTTGTGGCAGGGGTGACAAAAGTAGAGTGTATTCCATAGAATCATAGAATTGGAAGGCGACTTGGGGGTCATTTAGTCCAACCCCCTTCAAAGCAGGACTTTTTCACCCAGCATGGGGCTTGAACCCACAACCCTGAGATTAAGAGTTGTGCTTTACCGACTGAACCATCCAGCCTAGCCTATCTTAACAGGAACAGGGGCCTGGCAGCATTGCTTGTGGCAGGATACGATATATGACACCCCACCACCACCATGAAACAGGAAGCTGACTTAAACTGAGGCAGGTTATAGCTTAGCATTGTCTGCACTGACTGGCAGCAGTAGTTTTCCTAGGTCTTTCCCCAACCCTGCCTAGAGATGCCGGGAAGTGAACCTGGGACCTTTTGTTTTCATTTTGCAGTTGCATTTATTTTCATTATTAAAGACCTCATTCATTTTGTTGCTCATGTCAGCTTTCATTGTATTCTCCCCTCCCCCCCCCTGTTTTTTTGCTGCTGGTTCTGTGGCGGCAGCATAATTCCATGTGGCTTCCTGATGGCTGCCATATTATTTGCCCAGAATTCTGTGGGAGTAGTGCCATTCTGGGGGAGTTCTTGGAGCAGGAGAAAATGGTGGTGTGCTCTCTTTCTCTCTCCCTCCCTCCCTCTCTCTCTCTCTTTCTCTCTCACACACAAATGGTAGTTGCCATTATCCCTCCAAAATGGTTTTAAAAAATTGACACAAACTGGGTTCCCTCTGGAAAGAAGGCAACCACCAAGAGTTAGTGATAGGGGAGAAATTCTGTTCAGTTTGTGTTTAAAGGCAAACTGCTTAATTTACACTTTTTAAAACAATGCAGGAACCAAAACAGCTATTCTTCAAAATTCACACTTCGCTGAATATTGAAATGCAGTTCTTCTGCCAAGTAATGTGTACATGAATGCATCTGCTAGGGCAGAGTGCATTTATAGAGGCATATCTTGATGAAAATAACCTACAGAAAAACAACATATTAGGCCAAACTGCGTGCAAAATTATGTATATTAGGATAAATTTGCACGAAAATGCTGATGGATTTTCAAAAGGGCTTTTTAAACCCACCCCCCCAAAAAGAACAACCGAACAACATCCCCACCACCCACCTGCAAACTGGTGTGGAAATCTGGAGAGCTGAATTTAAGATTGGAAGAGTGACAAACAAAGAGAAAGCAAAATTGGCATATTCACCTGTCCTCAGAGGACCTGTACTACTGCTGCTGAAGAAGGCATGCCATCTAGCTCTGAATGAGTCGTGAACAGGACAACAGACATCAACCCAATTCATTTCCATTCATTCAGGGATAGCTCTAGGTTTGAATGAGGCCTTTGGTGGGCTGCTATCTCTTACCTAGTGTTGGCAGACAGGCGGAAGCCCTTTGAGCAGCCCTGCAAGGAACACTACAATGCCCTTGGAATGACACTACATGAAGGGCATTGTGGGAAATTAATATGGCAGCAATGGGCCTTGCTGGTTACCAGCAGCTGTATGGGCTTTCACAATAAAATACAACCATTGTTGTCTGGGAATTCTATCCGTGCTGTGGAGATACCCTAAAGAGATGCCACGTTACCCAGTAGCAGGGGTGCCAACTTAAATAAAATATTGTGTGTGTGTGTTGGGGGGAGGTAAGCCCCACCCTGCATAATCGATCACATGACGTGACACCCACCCACCATCTGAATGGCAATGCTCATCATCTTTGGGGGTGGGGGCGGGCAGCTCCCTCAAATATTTTATGGGGGGGCAAAGGGACTTTGGCCCCTAGGAGTTGGCTCCTAGGCCCAGTACCCATCCTAAGTGAGGATGTCTGTCATATTTGGTTTTGATATCCTAAGAGGTGTTGGAATGTAAAGAAAATAGAGAGACAGACAGTTTCCTAAAATAGGAGGAGGAGGAGGAGGTTGCGGCAGAGAACTACCAAATGGGGCCCATTTATTCCAGTGTTTCATTTGTTACGAAATCAATGCATGGCCCCACTATCTGTATGAAATACAGCTCTTTGTAACACGGGGAAATGTATGTGTCTGTGTTCTCCTTGTCATGTGGGCAAGCAGTATGAAATTATTGGTTCCCTTCATGGTTATATACACTTGGTGCTGAGTTGCCAGCTTGCTGTCTAAGAGCTAGCTCTCGCCATATGCCTGTTCATCACTGCAGCAAGACGTGGTGTGGGTGTGTGCCTCTGTGTGAACAAAACATCACAGGCCAAATATCCATTTTGATTTCTGACAATGCCCCAGAGCAATGCTACTTTGGGGGCATCTTGGTAAATGAAAATGGCTCTTCATGGAGCTGGGCTCCCAAGACAATCAGAAGTGTTGATGGGCCCTGTCAGAGTGGTAGAATGCTGGCAACTGCCTGAGGGTGCCAGGTGCTGATGCTGAACCAGGCAGGATGACTGTCAATTTAGCAATGACAATTGCAGTTTGCTGTTGCTAGAAGTTCCTTGCCTTTTCTTTTCAAGTGATAGGCTGTACAATGCATCCGCTCTACTTTTGTGACCCTTTCGCTACAGCATTCCTAGATTCGAAACTGTGATTCTACACACAAGTGTGCACTCCCCCCCCCCAAAGGCTTAAAAACAATTGCCAAATGAATTAAATATCAACAAGATGGGGAAGAGGGCCAGGGAAATGCTAAACACGCATCTCCTGCTATCCATCTACTGAGATCACGAGTCAAATTTGTATAAAATCCAGCCTCTGTTAGGAGATGTCACTGACGTTTAGGTAGATAGGAGCATTTAACGTGGAGGGCTGCCAGGTTTGTCAGCAGTAACAACAAATATCGACACATTTTATTTCCTAAGCACTCAAGGACAAAAAATAAAATAAAATGCTTGATGTATCATTGTGCCAAGTTGAAAGAGGTTGGCGTAATTGAAAATTCTCTTTCCCCCCCCTTTCCCCCTCACTGACAGTCTGCTTTACTGCAAGGAAGAGAAGCAATACCAGCATATATTTGACGTCACTGGTGACACTGTAGGATACAAGCAGATTAGAGGACAATTAGATGCTAAACTCACAGAGCCCAGTTTGCACAAGGTGTAAGTTTTATGCTATCTAGCATTTGGTGGATGGGGTCAATGTAAAGACAGCGTGTGTATTTGCGTGTGTGCTTGTTTACAAAGAATGGCTCATAGCAGGTGCAATATTACAACATTTATATTATATGTATTATTTATTATTATTTTAAAATTACAGATCTGGAAATTTCTGGTTGATTGCCAGACATTTCTGATTTCCAGTTCCTTAACTATGGCAATACCCCCCTCTTAATTTGCTGTAGAAATGAAGGAAGTTTGGGGTAACCAAAAGTGATATCAGTTCAGTTCTGGTACTAAAACCAAATTCTGAGGCTCAGAATGCGCTCAGGGGCTCTTCAGTTTAAACTGCATGTCTTTTGCATCAGGCTCTGACTGGTGGATCCTGGGATTGTAATTATATTAATAACAATAACAATAATAACCCAAAGCAGGTCCTGCAAGCTTGGCAGGCCAAAGAGAATGGTCTTGCCATCCAAGTGCAGTTTATGCACAACTCAGCAAGTTCCTGCCCTCAAGCAGCCTTATTGTTTTGTATTGTGATTGGCTGGTCACATTGCTTGTAAGTGAGATCACTCAAAGCTATATGCATCCATCATATTGAATGGTGCTAGATTACCGTACTACCTGATGTTTTATGGTACATCAGGTGTCTGTTTTAGGAAGTTGCAGGAGCTGGTTAGTTTGGAGTTAGGAATGTTCGACAATTCAGAAACAGCAGCAGAAATTGTTGACATTCTGTTATTCATCCCATATCCAGAACGCTAATCAACCCAGCGAATACAATCAGTATCCACTGTTTGTTTGCAAATGATCCATAATTGATTAAGGTCTTTCCCTATTTGCATTGTGCTCCTATTGCCTTACTTGAACTGACTGGACATACTTCTTTCCTGCGGCAACATATTATCTTAGGTTACCTTATAAAAGTAAATATCTAACAACCTAGGCCTGGGCTGTGACCTTCATGATCCAGATACAGAATTGCAAAATTAGAGGGAATCCCGAAAACCTAGCCCCAACTCCATAACATTGTAAATATGGTTGTACCATAGACTTACAGTATATGACGACATTATAAACCTGTTTTTATTTTTCAGCCAAATTGCTAACAATGAATTTGTGACAGCAACAGCATACTGAACTAATGTTGGTCCCCTTCATCCCGTTGTGGGATGTTCTTGGTAATGAAGATAATGTGCAATTATAGGAATGTATAGCTAAAGGATAATGTACTGCAGAACAAATACTCTGCTGGTATAAAATGGTATACAGCCATTGACATGTTGATTTATGCCTGCTGTGTGATCCCAGCTTTACAACCGGCCAGAAAGAGGTAGAAGACCTTGTTTTAATATGGGGTGCTGAATTTTCTTATATGGCCGTTGGTTCTGATTTGAATTTAATGTGGGTTTCTGTTTGTTTTGCTTTTGAAGAGGGGGAGGATTATGACTTTACTTGTGTGTGATTTTGGTAAGCTGCCTAGACTTACTGCAAACAAGGCAGGGTATATAATATTTTGAAGAGAAAGAAAATAAATAACAGAACCTGAGCTTTGAAATATTACTATTGGAATATCAATGTTGTTATTTCAATGACTTTTTTTGAGAAACCCCCAGAGCCACGGGACACCTTTGCACCTGGGTAGATGAAGTGATGAAAGATTTCCTTGATGGTTCCAGCAAAATGTTCAGACCCTTGACCAAAAATGTCCCTGACCAAAGGGGCTGTTTTTCTTCAGTCTATGAAAATGGAGCTTGTGTGTTTTGTTGAGTGTTCTGAGGATATTAGATAGCATTTCAGATTATAGCTGCTAACTTGCCATTCCTGTAATTAACTGCAGGTGGATTACATCGAGCAAAACTCTATAGTCATTAAAAAGTTATTAAAGTGATTTAAGACATTCTTACAAACAATGTATTTTTCCGTATTTTTATGGGTAAGATATTCTTATGCTGCACACGTCCTGCTAGTAGACTTGTCATAGGCAATTGGTCAGTCATTGCAAGAACTGGCTGTTGGGCCAGATGAGCCTTTAGTCTGATGGTTAAATGGATGACATGGACAAGAAGTGATGACACTGAGATCATTCCAGATCCTCCAAGGGTCCCTATTTTCCAGGGACGTCCCTGATTTAGAGAAGCCATCCCAGTTTCTGATTTTATCCCAGAATGTCCCACTTTTCCTTAGAATGTCTCTGTTTTCATTGGAGAAATGTTGGCGAGTATGGCAGGATGTCCCTATTTTTGTTGGAGAAAGGTTGGAGGATATGGAGTTATTTGACCCCTGAGCCATCTGAAGGCAATTCTGTATAGGGAAGTTTTTAAATGTTTAATGTTTTACTATGTTTTTATATATGTTAGAAGCTGCCCAGAGTGGCTGGGGTAACCCAGTAAGATGTGTGGGGTATAAATACTAAAAATATTATTATGGAATCAAATGTCCCTCTCTTCATTGGATTAATGTTGAAGGGTATGCCTTGCAGAGGAAAGTTGTTAGTTGTTCCCTGCATTACAGAGGCCCGGCTGGCCTCAGCTAGAAGACAGGCATGTAATGTTGTCAGTCCCATGCTGTGGAACACATTCCCAGCAGAGATATGGTGCTCTTCTTTTTGGTTTACAGTTCAGTTTAGAAATATTAGTGAAAAGACACACCCTGAAAGTCATAGAATTGTAGACTTGGAAGAGACCCTGAGGGTCTTCTATTCCAACTTCCAGGAGTCTCAGCATACGGTCCCCCATCCAATTTGAAACCATACCAGACCTTGCTTAGCTTTGCACATGTGCTATGAGTTTTATTGCTGCACCACTAAGAGGACACAAAAGGAAATAGGAGTGGGAGGGAGGAAGCAGCAGCAGCACTAATTCTTAAATTCTTAAATGTAGTGAGATTCAGAAATGAAAACTTAGAAGAGCCAAAAGAGGCTGGTCTTTCAACAGAGCTGGTGGAGAGGCCTGGCAGCCCCATATCTCCCCTTCTCCTATTGCCTGGTGGGGTATCTGCTATAATAAATTTTAAAATAAATAAAATAATAAAATGAATCGATTCAGGAAGTCTTGGGGAAGAAAAGAAAGGTTTTCAACAGAAGTCAAAAACACTGGAATTGAGGGGGCGGGGAGCCTTGCTTCACATCTAGGGGAAGAGAGTTTCAGCATACTGGTGCTGCTGCACTAAAAGCACCTGCTAGGTTCATATTTAGAAAGTAACAAGTGAGCTGAACTTTAAATTCTGCACCTGCTTCATGTTTTAGATTTATTTTAAAGAGCTTCTAAACCAATTACTGTTTCAAAAATCTCTAAGTGGTGATGCTATGTATTATGAAAAAACAGTATCCACCAAAACAAAAACAGAACCACTAAACCAATAAAACAACAGCATACAGGCAAATAAAAGCAAATAAAACAATGAAAGCTATACAATGAAGATTATTATTACTATTATTTTCACTACAGCAGCGCATATATAAAATCAATTCAAATCCAAGACAGATACCAGATGGGATAAAAACATCCATTTAGAAAGCTTGCTGAAAGAGGGATATCTTTAGAAGCTGTTGAAAAGACAACAGAGGAGGCACGAGACTGATATATACTGGGAGGGAGTTCCAAAGGGTACGTGCCACCACACTAAAGGCCTGTTTCAAACATTGTGCAGAACCAGACTTCCTGATAGGATGGTATCTGAAGGATGCCCTCTGCTGCTGGATGCAGTGATTAGTTAGTTTTTCATTGTCCCAAGCTGTATAGGGTTAGACACACCTCCATGATGCGGGAGTTCCACAATTTAGTGGGGCTTGCACAGAAAAAAAAATTAGCTCTTTCCTGGATTGTCATTCTCCACACATCTAAAAGTTGGAGGAACTAGCAAGAGAGCCGCCTCTGCAAATCTTAATCCCCAAGTAGATTGATAGGCATGGAAATATATTTGGGGTCTAAGCCACTTAGGGCTTTCAACACCAACGAGAGCACCTTGAACTGGGCCCAGAAATGAACTGACAACCAGTGCCCTGTGTCCTACTTTGCAGAGGTGAGACCTATTTGAAGGTGACTTCTTTGTGAAGAGCTGTCTGGTCTAAGACTACTTTAAAGAGAGCCAGTGTGGTGTAGTGGTTAAGAGCAGTAGTCTTGTAATCTGGGGAACCGGGTTCGTGTCTCCGCTCCTCCACATGCAGCTGCTGGGTGACCTTGGGCCAGTCACATTTCTTTGAAGTCTCTCAGCCCCACTCACCTCACAGAGTGTTTGTTGTGGGGGAGGAAGGGAAAGGAGAATGTTAACCGCTTTGAGACGCCTTAAAGGGAGTGAAAGGCGGGATATCAAATCCAAACTCTTCTTCTCTTCTTTAAAGCCAAAGTTCCCTAAGTAGAGACAGACCGCTACCCCCCAGGACACTTGAGGTTGCCCACAGTTGTGTGCAGCTGGACAACAGACTGAGCAGGCACAGAGTTTACCTGGTCACAGTCTTCCCCTCTATGGGGAGATGCCTTTTACTTGTTTAAAGCAATTCTCTCCACATTTCCATGTTTACCTATGAATTAGCACATGCACCACCGAGAAATAAGGCACTAAAGTTGCATGTGCTAATTTATAGGTAAACATGGAAATGTGAGGAGAATCCTCTTTTTCTTTGGAGATGCATAAGTGGACACCCTATATTAAAGATCTTGGGGCTTTCTGCATGCAAGCTATGTGCTCTATTGGTGCCTCTGAGTTATTTCTATTACTGGGCTTTCCCCCCTGCTATTGCCCCTGTACCATTGAATGCCCTGCTCTTCGCCAAATGTGAAGCAGCAAACCAGTTGCTTCAGACATACAGTAGTAACGTAAACTTCAGGATGCAAAAGCAGCAAACCCAGAAGTATTTGACCAGGTTTCACCATGCGCGCATGCGCAGAAGTGGCCCTCAGGTTGCGGAAACCTCGGGATCCGACCGGACCTCCAAAAGGCATCCCGTCCGCAACCGGAGGTACTGCTGTATTGTAAACAGAGGCACGTTCCCTGTTTACAGGTTTCCCACGGGCATCTGGTTGGCCACTGTGGGAACAGGATGCTGGACAAGATGAGCCACTGGCTTGATCCAGCAGGCACTTTTTCAGGGGCACTGTGCATGCACAACACACACACACATTCTGGAGGGGTGCACATAACAGGCAAAGTCAGGGCTTCCCCCTCCCTGAGCCAGAACTCTCTGGAACTCCGTTCTGGCACCTCTTGAGTGGGCAACATTGCCATCTAAGAGAAGGAAGGAGGTGTTCGTGGTGAGCTCTGGCACCTCTTTTCTAGAAAAATAGCACTGGGCAAAGTATATTTCTAGGTGGGTAATAGATAGAAAAATAATAGTATCACTGTGGGTTAAACCACAGAGCCTAGGACTTGCCAATAAGAAGGTCGGCTGTTCGAATCCCCGCGACGGGGTGAGCTCCCGTTGCTCGGTCCCTGCTCCTGCCAACCTAGCAGTTCGAAAGCACGTCAGGTGCAAGTAGATAAATAGGTACCGCTCTGGCGGGAAGGTAAACAGTGTTTCCATCCGCTGCTCTGGTTCGCCAGAAGCGGCTTAGTCATGCTGGCCACATGACCCGGAAGCTGTATGCCGGCTCCCTCGGCCAATAAAGCGAGATGAGCACCGCAACCCCAGAGTCGGCCATGACTGGACCTAATGGTCAGGGGTCCCTTTACCTTTACCTTTAAGTCTAGAAATGGGGGTGGCAAGTGGAAAGTATCCTTGTTTGGGGGGTGCACTTGCCCCCACCCCAGTGCTGTCCATGTCCTTCTTATGCAAAGATTTATCCAACTAAATTTTACTCAGAGTGAACCCATTGAAATCAGTGCACCTATACAATGTGGCATATATTGGATATTTTGGAATTGAAAATTAATAACAACTATTTAAAAAGAAATAAAATCAGTGCACCATTAATCTCACTGTGTCTGCTTGGAGTAGCACCACCTCTGGATAAAACTCTTACATTCTCCCTCAGTCTTCCCCTGGTTCATGAGATTGGATTCTGTTTTCTATGTTTTCAATCCCTGGTTCATTTGTTTGCATAAGCTTTATGTTACTGCTTTATTGGTTTTATGGTGAGATTTTGTTTTAATTATATTGTTTTTATATACCACTTAGTACACCACTTAGATATTCTCCCCCCCAAAAAAAAATATTAAGCAGTTTCTTCTCTCTAAGCACATGGATCCAAAATTATTTTACTGGGCAAAGATATGCAATAAACATTACATATTAAGAACGAGTGCAGTAGCAGAATCATTCATCTAGCAGTTCCTGATGCACTAACACACACACACACACACACACACACACACGCCAGATTAAAACCATGCATCAGAAGCTTTGCTATCTAGATGGTGTCCCTCATTTCCTAGCTTAGCGTCTGTAACAGACCCTGCTATTTGCAGGAAATTTTAAGATCAGAGCACGAGGCCACTGAAAAATTGTATACAAGCAGCTAAGCACCAGCAATTGCCTGTCTGAAAGCCATCAGGAAATCAACCACCACACAATAATCCAGCTTTGGGAAGTGCAGGTTCATATGGCAAATATGGGTTAGTTTATAATATGGTTGGTCACTTTCTTTTTTTAACCCCAACATGAGTTTTCCTTTTTAAATCATATATATATATATATATATATATATATATATATATATATATATGGCGCATAGCTATAGAAGAAGTGGAGGAGACCCCTATCTTAAAGCTAAGTTTCTTTTGCCACATGTCCTTAGCACATGGTTATGAAGCTAATGTGCAGCGCATGTGATAAGACGCTCCTGAAGCTGTGTGCCATCATTTCTACCTAAAAAGCAAATGAAACTGGCATAAATAATTGTGCTGTAGAAAGCCTTTCTGTTGCACCTTGCCTATCACTGACAATTTACATATCTTAGGAAAACCTTTGTCAGCTTCTGTCATTTCAGCACTATTATGTGCCTTTCTGGATAATTACCAGTTAATGTGAAAAAGCAGATGGGGGGGAGAAGAAAACCTTGAAATTTCCGATAGAGAATCCTCAAACCTCTCCTCTTATCTGTGTGCAGCAGCTTCCTGATTTCAAAAGAAGTTTGAAAACCTTTGTTAGAAATGTCCCTGATTCCCAGTTTGAATGAACTGAATGACATTCAGCGAAAATTATTCAGCTTTTTCCCCACAATTAAATTCCATTATCGTGAACTGTCAACGTAAAATGGAAGGTCTCTTAACTAATGTGTCACTTGTTTGGTTGCGTCCCCCACCCCCTCCCTTCCTCTGTGGTGCACATTGTATAAAGCTGTGTGAAGTAGGAGGAGGAGGAGGAAGAATAACGGTAATTTTGCATCAATGAGTGGGGCATTTCTCATCCCTTCATTTACAGGAATGTGGCATTTTCCTTTCCATCACCTTCCTCACCTTCCTCCTCCTGAGAATCACGCAGCATTTGGGCAGAAATGAGACGTGGAAAGGATGGTATCAAATGGTACTATTTGACCCTTAATGATCTGCTGAGTCAGGGTCTTGGTTTGCTCAACATGATTCAGCAGTTCCTTGCAGGATATGAGAGCTCCAGTACTGAAACCAACAAGGATTTCCATATTCAGGGGGGAGGAGAAAACAACACAGGCAGCAATGTATGCAGAGACTAGCCCTACTGCTGAAGTGTCTAGGGTAGCCCACTTGGATAACTACTCATACATCACAAAAAAAGAAAGAAAAAAGGACACAGATTTGCATATGATGCATATGATCAACTGCAAATATAGAAATAATTACTATAATTTAAATACATGGGGGAAATCGACCTGCTCAGCCTACTGTCAAGGTGCTAACTATTGATGGGCAGCTTCAGCGTTCCCGCCTTCCTTTGGAATGAGGGACCATGGAGACTGTGGTATCGTTATGGTATATGGTTTATTTACACATATATACAACTTGAGCCTTCGATGGAGGGGCTCACCAGCATTTAACACTCCCAATATGGTCTTGCTTCTCCCATAGTCACAACCTTGGATTCCAGCAGAAATCAGGCATGATTCTGACTTTCAGGTGCCCAGCTTGCTTCCAGCTCACTCACCTGAGTTCTGGCTTTTCTTTCTAACTGACAGTTGAAGGAAGGAGGTCCACCCATTTGTTCTCTGGCATAGAGACACTTCCTTTGTAACCTTAGCAACTCATACTTTGGGGGCCACTATGGCCCTTGCCTGGCTAATTCAGCAATTGAATGCCTCCTGGATCCACAAATTAGAAGGGACTCAGGCATACAGCCTACCCCCCCAAACCCTCACAACAAATATTTTTTGTGGCTACAATGTACCCTCCTCTACAATGGTACTAAGTCGTTCCATTGCCTACTTTTTTCTGATGCTGCCCACCACCAATATGTAAACTCGGGAAGCTTGTCCACGAGGGAATGAAGCCCTCAAGCAGAAATAGGTTCCTTACTCCAGATCCACACTGACTGCCAGTAGCTTTCCAGGGTTTCAGATAGGAGGCTTTGTCACACCTACCTGGTAATGTTCTGGATTGAACCTGAGATCCTCTGCATTCAAAGCATATTCCCTCCTACTGAGCTATGGCTTATTCCTTTAAGTTCCTGAATTTCAGCCCAGTTCTTTCCAGCCCAATAGCACTCTAACCACTACATTACACAGGCTCTCATGTAACTCTGAAGTGCGTTTTACTCTAATATGAGGTGTTAAGCTGGTGAGCATGAGCAGTAGAGGCATTTTCTTCAGGGAAGCCTGCTGTTGAGCAGAATTGGTGGCCTTCAGGTTCAGCTCACACTCTTCAATGTCTGTGCCTCACTCAACTGCTGTCAGTCATAAGCCTTGCTGCTGTCAGGAAATTGCAGGTGCAGTAGGATTGTGGATCCACAATTTGCACTCTACTTGACAATTTTCTCTCTGCCCTGCAATTTTCTGACTTAGGCAGGGCCATTGTTTCAATGTGCCGTTGAGTAGGTGCCAGACTGATGCTTGTGGAACTCTGCCTAATTCCCCAAATTCCCCAGGCCATTTCAAAAGAGGGTCAATCATACAACACCAGGCAAATACAGAAGGAAACAGGACAGGATGTCAGGTGAGTAGGAAAATAAGGGTGGAAAAATAGCAGCAGGGATGAAAGAAGGAAGTCAAATGAAAGCATTAAGTGTCTGGGCGTGACTGAGGGGGAGCAAGGAGTAAGAATGCTAGAGGCACACCAGGGATCAGAGCCAAGACCATGCTAAGAGTCAGAAAGAGAAAGAGAGAGAGAGAGAGAGAGAGAGAGAGAGAGGCAGGAGAGACTTTTGCTGACCATATGAAATCCCAGCCTGAACAGGAAGACTTTATAGCTTTTCCTGGTAAAGAGAATCATAGCTCACCAGGGGAAAAGCACCACAGCTCTGAGAGAACAAAACCCATAGTTTCACTACACACTCTGCTAAATCTTCCAACATTCAGCTTCACTGGACGGCCTTAGTATTATAGAAAGGGATGCAGGTGGCACTGTGGTCTGAACCACTGAGCTTTTTGGGCTTGCTAATCATTAGGTCGGCAGTTCGAATCAGCTCCTGTTGCTTTGTCCCAGCTCCTGCCAACCAGCAGTATGAAACCATACCAGCGCAAGTAGAAAAATAGGTACTGCTGTGGTGGGAAGGTAAATGGCATTTCTGTGTGCTCTGGCTTCCATCATGGTGTCCCATTGCACCAGAAGCAGTTTAGTCATGCTGGCCACATGATCCAGAAAACTGGCTGTGGACAAACGCTGGCTACCTTGGCCTGAAAGCGAGATGAGCACTGCACCCCCATACAGTGGTACCTCCGGTTACTAACGGGATCTGTTCCAGAGGCCTGGCCATATCCCAAAATCATCGTAACCAGAGGTGCCCTTCTGCGCATGTGTGTGGTGTGCAGAGCACTCCTGTGCATGGGCGCGTGGCGAAACCCAAAGGTAATGTAACCCAAGGGTCCACTGTAGTTGAATTTGACTGGACTTAACTGTCTAGGGGTCCTTTTTCTTTTACCTTACCCTAGTATTATAAGATTTATTTTTTATGCAATCTACTTTTATCTTTTATCTATTGTCTTTTATCTGTTTTCCCCAGCATGCAAAATTTTACAGCCCTCTTTGGGTTATGTGTCTTCTCAACATCTCCCCCCCCCCAAAAAAAAGGGATGCAACTTAAAGTGGTTAGCTTGTTGGGTAAGTTTATCACACTTCAACTAATGCTATCTACCATCCCAAAAATCAGATGCTGAAAAACAATCCCTGTTAGCAATTCATAGGAAAGGGGAGAAATTTGAGTCATTTAAAAGGGGGACCTTCCCAAATCACACTTGTTGAAATAAAACACAGTTATCCTTTGAACTCTGCACTTCTGTGAATCTTGCAATTCTGTCCTCCAGCCAAGCAATGCGGACAAAAATGGATATACTATAGTAATGCGTGTGCATGAAATACATATGTTAGTGAAAATAATGCATGGTTTAGGGGGAAATTGCTTTGCAAAAATGTGTATATTACGAGAAGTGCTGATGAATTTTCACGAGGACTTAATTGCTGTAGAAATGAATTTAAGATTGGGAAATGAGAAATCGAGAGAAACTGAAATGAGCAAATGTGCCCATCCCTTGTCATTTGTTCACCCCACACTTTTCAGTGCAGTTCCTTGTCACTAACCAATGTACTAAAAGTTAGATTCTTTTTAAAAATGGATTTGTTGCACGTGGGTATCAGAACACTTTACTCTAACTGTGTGAACTTAAAGCAGTGGTTCTCAAAGTGTGCGGCAGTGGATTTGTAACTGGCTGACTGACCGAACCCAAAGGGTGCTCATCAATGGTTCCTCTTCATCCTGGAGAAGAGTGACTAGTGGGGTGCCACAGGGTTCTGTCTTGGGCCCGGTCTTATTCAACATCTTTATCAATGACTTGGATGATGGACTCAAGGACACCCTGATCAAATTTGCAGATGACACCAAACTGGGAGGGGTGGCTAACACCCCAGAGGACAGGATCACACTTCAAAACGACCTTGACAGATTAGAAAACTGGGCCAAAACAAACAAGATGAATTTTAACAGGGAGAAATGTAAAGTATTGCACTTGGGCAAAAAAAATGAGAGGCACAAATACAAGATGGGTGACACCTGGCTTGAGAGCAGTACATGTGAAAAGGATCTAGGAGTCTTGGTTGACCACAAACTTGACATGAGCCAACAGTGTGACGCAGCAGCTAAAAAAGCCAATGCAATTCTGGGCCTCATCAATAGGAGTATAGCATCTAGATCAAGGGAAGTAATAGTGCCACTGTATTCTGCTCTGGTCAGACCTCACCTGGAGTACTGTGTCCAGTTCTGGGCACCACAGTTCAAGAAGGACACTGACAAACTGGAACGTGTCCAGAGGAGGGCAACCAAAATGGTCAAAGGCCTGGAAATGATGCCTTATGAGGAACGGCTAAGGGAGCTGGGCATGTTTAGCCTGGAGAAGAGGAGGTTAAGGGGTGATATGATAGCCATGTTCAAATATATAAAAGGATGTCACATAGAGGAGGGAGAAAGGTTGTTTTCTGCTGCTCCAGAGAAGCGGACACGGAGCAATGGAGCCAAACTACAAGAAAGAAGATTCCACCTAAACATTAGGAAGAACTTCCTGACAGTAAGAGCTGTTCGACAGTGGAATTTGCTGCCAAGGAGTGTGGTGGAGTCTCCTACTTTGGAGGTCTTTAAGCAGAGGCTTGACAACCATATGTCAGGAGTGCTCTGATGGTGTTTCCTGCTTGGTAGGGGGTTGGACTCGATGGCCCTTGTGGTCTCTTCCAACTCTATGATTCTATGATTCTATGATTCTATTATCACACTGGTGTGGTGCGAGAGGATGGTAAGTCTTTTCCAATGTATTTCTTAGCAATAGAAAGTTCAGTGTGCCACAAACAATTCTTTATTCTGAAAGTGTGGCTGAAGAAAAAGGTTTGAGAATCACTGACTTAAAATTCCAGTATGTGCTTGAGTCCCTCCCACAAGATAGTGACAGCCTGGAGACATCCATTAGTTGCTTCCTCTTTCACCCTGTAGAGCAGGAGTAGCCAACATGGTGCCCTTCAGTTGTAGCTAAACTACAACTCCCAACATCCCTGACCATTGCCCACACTGGCAGGGGCTGATGGGTGTTGTAGTCCAACAACATCTGGAAGGCACCATGTTGTGTATGCCTGCCACTGAAGATCATTAGTTGAGCCTGATAAAGTTGGATGAACAAATGGTATGACATAATAGGAAATAACATGTCAGGAGCAAAATTGTAAGGCACGAAGAAGGTTAATGTTGTGGCGTTACAGAAGATAGGCACATAATCTTTGTCTTATATACACATGATGATCACGATTATTTAAACAGGTGTTGTGGTTCCCTTCTAACTGGCCTTTAAAGATCTTATTGCTCATAGGATGGCATTTCAGCTTCTGATTGAAATCAACAGTTTTATTGTAGAAGAAAAGTTTTGTTTTTCAAAGATAAAGCTGTTGCTCAAGCAAAAAGTGATATAGCACAAATGAATCAAAATGCAAAGTAGAGGTTTTAATACAGCCCCCCTCCATTGGTCATTTCATACAATTCACACTTACTGCTTCTTTGTAAGCCTTTCAAGCTTTGGCTTTTGATATTATCAAGTTAAATCAAATCTTTCTCTCCCTTGATTCTTTATTAACCTTTATTGCAATGGAGGCCGGTCCATTTGGCTGAATGGTGGGATGCCTCAACCCACCTTTAGCCAGCCGCCACCTGCATGCCTTCTAATTTACAAACAGTCTTGAACCCTCTGGTCAAATAGTGACAGTCTGTAGACACCCTAAACAGTCCTCTAATTATTTGACATATTTGCATTTGTATTATTTCTTGCAGCGTTTATGAAAGGTACCCACGTTAATAATTAGCACTGTTGGTCATAACAGTTGTAATATTGAAGAATGCATTGGACATATCTAATTTGCATTCCTGCCATATACTTTTTTAAAAAAAAACAGATCACACAACATGCACGTCTATATCCCACTGTTTCACTGAACATCTGTTGGGTGCAAATCAAGCTTACTCAAACAGGCTGGGGGGAAGCACCTTGACTTGAAAATAAATTAAAGCAATGTATCTGCCTCTGGCCAAAGAGATCAATTGATGGCTGTCATCAGTGTAAATATGCAGAAATCTATCTAATGAGATGATGTGTGCTGTTGAAATGATAAGAATAATATTGCTTCAACATATGGATTCTTCAGTTCTACCTCATTTCCTTTGTAGTTGAAGGATCATTATGCTATTTACAGGAATTAAAGATAATTAAAAAGTTTAAACTGGGGAAGCTAAGCATGTATACTGAAAATTCAGATTAGGGTCTGCCTGCACCAGAACTTCTGTTATCCCTAGATTGACATTAAATTCATTCAACTTTGTATACCGCTTTTCTTCTGTTTCAGTAAAAATAAGGAGCATTACAAACGAAACTTACTGTAGCAGTAGTAGTAGCAGTAGCTCATTTCCTTGGGAATTTCCCCCCCTTCAAATTCTTGCAGAAATGAGTTCTGAATTTGAGATTGGAAAGTGAGAAACAGAGAAAAACTGAAAATGATAGATTCATCCACTCTCCACACCTGAGCAGTAGTTTTAGACCTCCACCAACTTGCTGCACATACTCTCACTGACTGTTAATGTTAACCTAAGAAATGACCTTAAGTCATTTAGCACATTCTTGCAATTTCTATTTCACCTTGAGCACAATTCCACTGGGCCCATTGCTGTTTCCAGTTGCTCTTCAATCGACATGACACTGGAATCCCATTTCATCCCTGTAGTCTAACAGCCTATCAAATATTCTTTGGAGCGCTGATAGCCTTGGTTGTAATCACTTGCATGAAAGAGAGCGCACCTCTTTTGGGGCAGGCACTTAACAATCTATTATATTGTAATTAAGCTTGGCCATGTTTACACTGCCTGATGATGATACATAAAGATTAATTTACCTTTCTGTCACTGTTGTGAGAATATACCACAGTACCATCCCATTAAAACACAGTGGTAGCAGCAGCAATAAAGTCCTCCAATTATTTTATATTGCCCTAAAGTCTATCTTAATCCATCATTTTATACATGGTTATCTTCACTTATTGCTTTGCTATCTATTTATGTAAGGGCAATTATTGCAAATTATTTTGTGTATGTTTTAAACAAGACTGTAATACTTTTCCCATCAAGAAAAACAATCTTCAAATTGCATTCTATTTGCAGTTTCCCCCTATTGGAGACCCTGATAGACAAAGCCTTGTTTATTTGTCTGCAGAGCCTGACAGCGTAGGTAATCCTCACCAAGGAATGTTGCTACATTGGTTTTGACTTCAAGGGATTGCACCATGATGCAATTTAAATTGGATCTTCAGAATGTCTGTCCAATTGAAAATTAAAGGAAAGGGATGCCAACAGTCCCCTCTTCCCTCTCATGCATGTAGAAAGAGCGGGAAAGTCTGTCACAGCAAAACAGAAGCCAATCTGTTGCAGCAACTGGGTTTTCATTTCCCCAGAGGGATTGAGAGATTTGCACGTTCAGCAGAAATGGAAATAATTCCCCTCTCCTTTTACAAGGTCAGAGTTTGCATTTCTGCATATAAATGGCACTTCCATTTGACTTTGTGTTAGGGCATAGCCCCCCCCCCCATAGACATGGCCATAATGTCACAGGACCTCCCCATGGCCAATAGTTTGTAAAATATTCCCATCCGATCGCTAATCCCAGTGTGGCTGGCAGATTGCCAGGTGGGTAGGAATTCTATGATTAGCTACACCCGTAATTCTTCTCAGTTCTTCCAAATGTTAATGTGGCACTGCGTCACGCTCCAGGGAGTGCCCTCTGTAAGCCAACGTCAAGCACAGATCAGTCTAGGTACAGAATGTGATCTGGAAGCAAGGTCAGAAATCTGTCCATGGTCAACAACACAGGGAATTCAACAAGGTAGAGGAACTAGGTGTACAGTAGGAGCCAGAGACCTGTGCTAGAAGGCCAAAGTAGAGGCTTCATATATTCTGATCTCCTAAACTGAACCTATTGTTAACTTCTGACAGTGATAAGGGATTGGTGACTAACAACTAGACCCCTTACTCATGAGTAGACCGACTGTTCTGTGTCTAGAGATACATACTGTGCCATCACTCTTTGGCTTAGATGTGAAGCTTTTTGTGTTGGCCTCCTCTGATAGTTCTGGTTGGTCTTCATCAGGTATCAGCCTAGAGACTCCCCCAAGAGGATCCCAAATACTAGGTTCAGGGACCCCTGCCTACTTCCGTGGGTCCCCAACCCTGTGAAGGGTCTGGAATCAGGTATGGGCTAGGCATGACATAGTATGGGACCAACCCACACAGAAATGCCACCCACAGTCCCATGAACTAGATGATCCTCAGGGTCCTTTCCAGCCCTACCATTCCATGATTCTTACTTCTCCAACCAAACAGTAAGTACAAAAAATTTGCAAGTATTAGTGGAAAAATAACATACACAAATATATTACTGCTCATAAACTCCAGTAATTAAGCAGTATATAAGTAGCTTATGTAAATGAATAATTATGTTAGGTAAAATTGCTTGCAAAAATGTGTATATTAATGAAAATTACATACAAATGTGTTTGACAGAAGAAATTTGTGCTAAAAATCTGATTTGTTTTCAAAAAGTTTTACTTACTTATTTTTTAATTTTAAAAATGCAAATTGCTGTGGAAATGTGGAGAACTAAATTTAAGGTTGGAAAGATGAGAAAAGGTGAAAAACCAAAATTGACTGATTTGTTCATTTTTACTGAGGAACAGCCTTCCATTCCTACCACACATCAACACCAACCAGCAAGCAGGTGAGGGGCAGGCAGTGAGTAGTGGAATGTTGATGGAGCCAGCAGGATTCTGCTGAAGCCGAATCTGCCTTCCCCCCATCCTTTTGTAAAGAGAGGTTCAGATTGCTCTGTTCATTATAGAGAAAGAGAGATCAGTTTTCTTTCCACTGTTCTTCAAAAATCAGATGGTGCTATTTCTTGTGAATTGGGAAATTGGTTTGAACGCATACATATTTAAAGGCACATTCTTACATAAAATGACTTGATTCACACCTCTAGTGTGTGGATTTTCCAAATTTCATTCTTCTCTGAATATTGCAAAACAATTACCAGAAGTTTAAACATAGCAAAGCACACATTAAAATGAATATTTGAGATAAAATGAATATTATCATACATATCAAAATATTTAAGTATGTTCATTTTTGAGAGGATTAAAACATTGCAGATGAATGAAAAACAGAACAGAATAACGAATTAGATCTGTCCATCCTTAACGCACAAACATGTATTTTTGCTTGTTTTTATCCTTAACACATTTTCATTATCACCCATGAAGAAAGCACTTAATAGTTATTTCTCCTTTGCCTTCCATGTATTCTCTTTGATTTTTTTTCCAATTTAAGGAACTCATTTGAAAATGTTCAGGAGCCCTCAAGTAGCTCTTCCATAATCCTGTCATTTGTTCTCTGCTCTTTTCCCTTATAAATGTATTTCTGAGTGAAATGGCCTTTAAGCTTTGAAGTGTCCTTTAGGGGGTTAAAAATAAAATCCAGATGAACAATTGCCTTGAGTGGCATAATGGTGATTGGCGAAGAGGCAAAGGCACACAATAGTGGCTGATTGTGAAGCTGCATTTATCCTCACAGTCCAAACTTCATTAGCCAGCCATTAGTAAGTTTATGGGGAAAGGGTTTGTATTTCTCCAGAGCATGGGGAAACAATGATTGATTGGACTGGATTCAGTGCCAGACAGTAGTAGACATTGTCACACCTCAAGCAAAAGTCACCATTACAACTTCTTCTGTTTTGGACTTAATAATAATAATAATAATAATAATAATAATAATAATAATACTGCACTGGAATGGTTGTTGGAAACAAGAACTCATCATCCTGGAATCAGTTGATCTAAGGAATTCCTTAGTCATTCCTTCATGGTACTTCTGGCCCCCTTGTAGTAGTCAAATAGTGTCATTTGTGGAAGAAAGTGAGTAAACACTTTCTGGAATTTTCTTCCAGCCTTTTCAAGTTTTAACACGTCCTAGTAAATAGAGGGCAAATTTTACTATGGGCAAACCTATATTATATATGAGGTTACAGGCCTAACACTAATTAGCTATAGTACATAAGGCTGAGAATTTGTTGTATTGAATGTTTGTCTTATATTATAGTTTTATGGGTAATGATAAGCTCCTAACATGGTTGTTCTCTCTCATCTCATTCCCTCTATATAATTTTTCTATATATATTAAAGTGTTATTGACTGCTGTAATATTGAAACTTCCTTCTTCCCACTGCCTTCTTCTTCTTCTTCTTCTTCCTCTTCCTCTTCTTCCTCCTCTCCCCCACATTATTATAAGGGCTGAAACAACAATTAGATCAATTGCTTCAAAAAATTCACTCATGTCCAAATTTAATTGATAGGTTAACTTACTAGAATGCATATGAACAAATAATTAAATGTTTTTAATTTGATTGTATCCTTAATTATTATTATCACTACCACCATTTTTTTATGCATGTAGAGCTTTTACGGTGTGTACAGAGCTTCAACATAAATTCTTTGAATGGTCCTTACAACACCACTATAAGGTAGACCAGCATTTTTCTCTTCAGATTGCAGAGGGGTGGGGTGGGCAAGTCAAGGCTTACAAGCCATCTCTTTCCTAAGAATGCATAGAGAGTTTTTGCCTGACATGAAATTTGAATTGTGATTTTTATCATTCCTAGTATAGCACTCCAACCTAAACTATTTATTATTGCTTAGTTATATCATATGCTTAAAGGTAAAGGTAAAGGACCTCTGACAGTTAAGTCCAGTCACGAAGAACTCTGGGGTTGCGGCGCTCATCTTGCTCTAGTGGCCGGGGGAGCCGACGTTTGTCCGCAGACAGTTTTTCCAGGCCATATGGCCAGCATGACTAAGCTGCTTCTGGCGAACCAGAACAGTGCACGGAAATGCCATTTACCTTCCCGCCGGAGCGGTACCTATTTATCTATTTGCACTTTGACGTGCTTTCGAATTGCTAGGTTGGCAGGAGCTGGGACTGAACAACGGGAGCTCACCCCGTTGTGGGGATTCGAACCGCCAACCTTCTGATCGGTAAGCCCTAGGCTCAGTGGTTTAGTTCACAGCACCACCCACATCCCTGTATTATATATGCTTATATACTGCTTAATACCAAGCACATGGGTTACCAAAAATAACAAATATGATATATAACAAAACAATAAAACTGAAAAGCTATGATACCAAATAAAATAATAAAACAAAAATATAGTGTCCAAATCAAGGGAAGTAATAGAACCCCTCTATTATTCTGCCTTGATCAGACCACACCTGGAATACTGTGTCCAGTTCTGGGTGCATCTTGACAAGCTGGAATGGGTACAGAAGAGGGTGACTGAGATGATCAAAGGTCTCAAAACCAAGCTTTTTGAAAAATGGTTGATTTTGGTATGTTCAGCCTGAGTAGGTAGAGACTGAGAGGAGATATGGTAGCCATCTTCAAATATCTAAAGGACATGGAAGATGGCACAAGTTTTTCTCCAGCTCCAGAGGATAGGATTCAAGTTACAGGAAAGGAGGTACAAGAAAGAAGAAAGGAAGAGCTTTCTGGCAGCAAGAGCTGTTTGACATTGGAATGGACTCCCTCAGAAGATGGCGGACCCTCCCTCCTTGGAGGTTTTTAAGCAGAGGTTGGATGGCCATCTGTCATGTATGATTTAATTGAGATTCCTGTGCTACAGGGGGTTGGACTAGATGACCCATGGAACCATACATGATTCCATGAACAAAAACAGTGTATAACTTGAGGACAAATGAGCTGATACGTCTTGTCTTTCTTAGTACTTGTACATAGCAGGAAGGCATATAAATAAACATACAGAGGAAAAACTCCTCAGGATTATGCAGTCAATCAAGGAACATGTTACCTTGGCAAACATCATGCCCCTCTGTATGGGTGCAAAGCAATCCTTCCACCACTCCTCTTGGTTGGCTGATTTACTGATAACAGAACTAACCATTATGTTACAAACTGTATGAACTTGCTATTTGCATTTCCAGCCCCACCTATGCCTCATTCCCAACTCATTTTGCAACACATGTAGACTGGGTCTTAAACTGCTATTGGGGCCTTGTTCCTAGTGTTCTGTCACAGAGCTATTGTGCTGTGGATAATTTTTTATGGCTCTGGCTAGAGATACAGGAGGTCATTAACTGAGGAGCAGGTTTATGGAAAAAAGACAAAATAGTCACCCTCTCAACACATACAGTGGTGTGAGAAAGTTGCACTAACTCTCTAGGAATTAGAAGAAATCCAGTTTGATAATATAGCTGAAATGCTTTCAGTGTGCAAAGTTGCCTCCCCTGCTCTTAGCTCTAATTTTATAGTGTTCTGCAGCTGAAGTAGTTCATAACAGGGCACATGTTTGAAAATGCTATCATAAATTCAACTCTTGTTTAGTTTGGATCCACTGGCACTTGGTGCCTTTCCTGTTGGCTGGTATTTTATGCCTCAGTACTCCAGGAAGAGGAAAATGCTTTGTTTGCACTAGTGCTAATATGAAAAAACCTCTCCCTGACATTTAAACTTTTAGTACCAGTTTGCCTACAGTGTTAATATCACTGAAATGGCTTACACAGATTAAAACAGCCTACAGTATATAATGCAAAATATGAACGTAACAGTATTTGCTGATTCAAACACTTGAAGGAATTATTACCATTGAGATATTTAAGGTCACCTTTACAAATCCAATAAATCAGAAGCATGTCAAACAAAGGGACTTGGAGGCAGCAGAAACCAGGAAGTGAAATTCTGGCCATCACAAGTATAGAGCATATGAAGAAGATACAGAAGGGAGCTACTAGAATGATTGGGGAACTGGAAGGGTTTAAAGCAGTTAAAAGCCTGTTCATTTGAAAACAAGTTAACAGAAAGGTGGTGTGAGCTGATCACGTGGCACTGATCTTAACGTAGCAGCGCCAGCTGTTTGTACAATTCTTTTTTCATAAGATTTTATTAAAGCTTTTCCATAATACAATAAGATAAAAGAAACCAACCCAAACAAAAACAAAAACAGAGAATGAAACTGAAAAGGAAATGCAGAGTCCTCTCTCAAAGGTAGCTTTTAACCCTTGCCATGCACAAAAAGCAGTGGACCCTCCCAGTTCTCACCTGGAAGCTTTCCCTTCTCCCAGTCTCTCACCTTGGGAGATCTTCACTTCCCTGCCTCTCTCTTGGCGTCCTTCCACTTCTGAGCCAAATTCTAAATACTGGCTTTCAACTACAAAGCCCTGTATGGCTCACGACTCAGCTTCTCTCCCAGACCCTTCAATCTTCAACTGAGGTCCTCCTCCAGCTGCCCTCTCTGAGGGAGGTTTGGAGGCTGGTGACAAGAGAATGGGCCTTTTGAGTTGTGGCTCCCTGCTTTTGGAAGTGATCTCCCTGACGAGGCCGGCCTGCTGCCATCGCTAACACCCTTTCAGCACCAGGCAAAAGCCTTTGTCTTCTCCCAGGCATTTGGCAGGTTATAGATAATTAACTAATGAAGTTTCTATACCAACCTTCACCTGAGAATCACAGAGCAGTTTGTAATATAAAAACTAAAAAATACATACTATAGTAACACACAAAAACAATAACCCCCAAGCACAGTTTAAAATGCCACAAATTGTTTAATTTGCCAGAGGCCTGGGAGAAGATGGATGTTTTTGCCTGGTGCCTAAGGGTGTGTAATGAAGGTGCTAGGTGAGCTTCCTCGAGGAAAGCATTCCACAAGCAGGGAGCCACCACAGAAAGGCATATTCTCATGTTGTTCCCCTCCGGACCTCTGATGGAGGAGGCACATGAAGAAGGACCTCAAATGATGATTGCAGGGTCTAGGTTGGATCATATGGGAAGAAGCAGTCCATGAGGCATACCAGTCTTGAACTATTTTGCTGTTTATTGTTGGTATGTTTTCTGCTGCTGAAGGTTTGCTACTGTTTATTGAGTCAGCTTTATAGGTTATTGTATGGTTACTATTGCAATACATTGCTATTTTTTTTGACCTTGTTCTATGCCTTTAAAATTTTGTAAGTCACATGGAGACTCCGAGGTCTGATAAATGACTAATAAGCTGAACCATAAGTGGGATAATGAAACATTAGCTGTAGTATAATACCTCAAGATCATCAGGAAAAGTCACTAGGCAGTCAGTTTAAGAAAAGAAAGAGGTACTGCTTTATGCAGCATGACTGAACTACAAAACTCATTAGCCATAGGATATTATGCTGTCTACAAACATATATATTGTTAAGCTCACCCCATTTCTCTGAGCAGTGAGGTGCATAGGTGGAGGTTTAAATGCTCCAACGGGCAGTCCAAGCCCTCATACCAGATCTCTAGGGAGACAGACAAAATGCCTGAAGAGCCTAAACTCATCTCTCTGTGCCTTTCTCTGCCTCAGACTGCACTCTGTTCTGTTTACACTCTGAAACTGCACTCTGACACCTAATTGCGACATCCCCAGCCAAGAGCTGGAAGAGCAGTGAAAGGTAGAAAGCAGCATGACCTTTTACCAAATTGACTCTCATCTTCCAGAGAAGTGTGCAGATATTTTCTACCTGTAATTTCCTGGGAAAAAAGAGGAGATACTTGTCCATATTGCCAAGGCCTTTTAAGGCAGTCCCCAGCAGCTCTGTTGTCTCATTAACCCTATCCAACTCCAACTGTCTGTCTTGGGAGGTAACTCAGCCAGATTTAGAACTTAGGGGGGTTTACTGCAACATGTGCCATGCAGAAACCTGGTTTTGAATGGAGAAGTAGTGGTAGGAAAGGGGTGCTTGTGAGAGCAAACACACATGGAGTTGGGGGATGCGTAGGTGGCAGGTATGGAAATGGCTAATCACCCCTCTGCCTGACACATATCTCCAAATTCCATCCTGTTGAAGATATTTTTCTTAAGCAAAGCAGAATCTGAAATTTATTTATGCACATCTATGTGTGGAGCCTCAGAACTGCATCAACTTCCTGATGTCTCTGGGAGCTGTCCAAGGTCCTAGATCACACTACCCTTACCAGCTGCTTATGGTGCATTACCTTTCTCCATGCTTCCTCCTTGTATCCACTGATTTTACTAGGCAGGTTAGGGATTTCAATAGACAGGTTGTGAAGAAGAGTCTGGGGGAAACCATCTGGGATTTGGAAGTATTATTTTTGAGTGCTTATGCAACACTGGGATGTTGGCCTTTAATTATAGAAGGCAGGGACACTGCATCCAGCCAGATGTATTCAAGATACAAGAAATTACTATGAAAATAATTCTTTGAGCTGCACATACTCCATGAGGTTTTTCTGTTTGAAGGGTGTCTGAGTGTCTTCTTCATCTCACAGTTGCTGCCATGCAGATCAGGCCTAGCAGGAAAATTCATAAACTATATGAAGCCTTTCTGTGTTCATTGAGTGGACACATTCTGTTAAGCGTTTGTGTGTATGTTTTCCATTGTCTTGTCTTGCAGGTTTATTGTCCTTGATGGTCCAAGGGTCGTAGAACAGGGTGGATCTCCCTCTTCAATGGTCAAACTCAAAAAGGAAAATACCACATAGTCTCCTCCCCAGCACCGTTGGAAACCTCTGTGACCCTAGCCTCACTGATGTCAGAGCTCCAACTTCAACAGAGGTGAAAAGCTGGCAGAGCAGAGTGGATCAGGGACACACCTGAAAAACCAGGGAAGAAAGTACACCAATGGTGGAGCTGGTATACTGAATTTTCCTCCCACCAGGATATATACCCATCCCAAGGCATTTTACTGCCTGAGATGAAGGACAAGACATTGCATATCCCATTCAGCTTGCAGGAAGCAACTGAACTGGCAACTGACTCTTCCTTCAGCACTAGTGGCATGGCAGCATCCTCCACTGCACCCAAGACTCCAGGCTACTACAATATGGCACCTCTGTTGACGCACCCACACCGCGTGGATCCTACCAACACTGTGCCTCATCTTCATTCAGGTAAGCAGCAGCTACATTGGTGTTGGGAAGGCAGCTCTACCACCACAGGGGCCATTACCGATGCCCATAATGTTCCTAGATCCTGAGGAAAGTTAGAGATGACACTTACAAAGACCCCAGTGAGCACTTGCAAAGGATGCTTACAAAAGCCCAGTGGTTTTTGAGGCAAACAAATGTGTTTTCACCCATGCTCCAAGGAGCTCAAGAACATAATGTTTTCCCTCTCCCCATTTTATCTCCACAGCAACCCTGTGAAGATAGCAATTTGATTGAGGATTTGAACCTGGGTCTCCCAAATCCTGGTCCACTACACTGTACACGCCTGATTTTTTACAACTGATTTCGCAATAACTAATTTGACAGAGAAATAAAACAGCAAATTTAGCTTTCAGAGTCATCTGGGTTGTTTTTTTAATGCCCTCATTCTTAATTTCAGTATTCTTAATTAAATATTACCCTAATTATACTCTGCAGAATTATTTTATGCCCTCCTTGGCTTTTCCAGTCTTCAAATATTTGTCCACTAATATCATTATCCCCCGGCAAGCATCACAGATTCACTCATTCAGCCTTCTCTCTTAACGTTATTCTCACCAGGGTTCCTAATTATGTTTGCTTCCATGCCATGGACATCCTCCAGGTTGCTGTTATCTCTCAGGCATCTGGGGATGCCACCAAGGGTTGCCAGCTGCAGTTTCTGTCTTTACCTTTCACAGTGCTGTGGAATCAAGACAGAGGGAACTGTGGCTTCCACTCCTTTTGCTCCCCACCTGTTGTATTAAATAGTGCTGCAGATGCATAATGCAGTAGGCCAGGGAGAGGAGCAGGTGAGAAGGCCTGGGTCAGGGGAAATGGACAGGAGAAGCCATGGCTGCCTCAGCTCCCATTTTTTAGCAGAAGCTTAAGATTTAAAGGTTATATATATAGGTTATATATAAAAGCAAATCAATCAATCAATCCTAGCTGCTACTGCAAACCTACAAGCACCCTCAAACCAGGACATGGATGGAATCTTTACCCATGACGTGTACTGGAACTGGATCATGCTGTTGACCATCTTCCAGGTTTTGCACAGTTCAGTATCCCCTTATATCCCCAGTCAATGGGGATATAATGTTCTGCAAGAGAGCCTCTCCTTGGAGTTCTTGAAATATCAGTAGCCTGCTCCACAGCAACTCAGTGCAGGGCTTTCACTGTGACGGCCCCTGTTTTGTGGATCAGCATCCCTGTTGAGATATGATAGGGGCTTGCTATCTGTACTTTCCAGAAACAACTAAATATATATATTTGTTTCAACAAACTTTCCCAATAGGATGAAAAGGCCTCTGCCTTTGATGTTTATCTTGTGTTGTTTTTAGTTTATTTGCTATTTTCTATTGTTTTAAGCCTATTTTAAATTGTTTTTATTGTATGCTTGCAAATTGTCTTGAAATCTATATGAAAGGTACCCCAACTAAAGAATCATGGCAAGAAAATTGATGGACTATGCAGAACTGGCAAAACTGACATATACGGTAAGCTACGGGACAAGGATAACTGTGACTTTAAAGATGAATGGGAACCCTTTACAAAGTATCTGAAGATGCAACAAAGTGAACTGGACTCCTTGGCTGGCTTTGAATAAACATTCACAAACTCTTTATTGATAATAATCAGCTAAATAGTTTGAGGATCTATACAACTTTGTAACGTGCAGAAATCAGCATTCTCAGAAAAATCAAAGACTGGAACTGAGGGAAGCTGGGGGGTGGGGGTGGGTGGGTTTTGTGCGGGAGGGTGGGGGGAGGGAGGAAAAAAGAGGGGGGCAAAATAAGGATGATATGTTTCTGGATAATATGTTTTGTTTTAATTTTGAATATTTTTTTTTTAAAAAAGAAAAGAAATCTATATGAAAGGTGAACCATAAACTAACATAATGTAACAACAACACCAACACTGCAGCACATAACATAAGCCCTGAATATCCACATTATAGAATTAAAGAGTTGGAGGGGTCCCTGTGAGTCATCTATCCCAACCCCTGCCCAATTCACAACTACAGATAGCTGCCCAAATTCTGCTTGAAGCTCTCCAATGAGAAAGTATCCACCACCCCACTATCAAAGAATCACAGAATGGAAGAGTTAGACGGGACCACGTAGATCATCTTGTCCCGTCCCCTGCAATGCAGGCATCTTTTTGCCCAACATGGGGCTCATGGAACCAATCATATAATTGGCTCCATTGTCAAACTGCTCTTACTATCAGTATATTTCTCCTACTGTTGAACAAAAATCAATGCATGCCCATTAAATCTGATCCTGCCCTCTGATCTTTGCCCTAGTACTTCCAAACATTTTGGACTACAACTCCCATCAACCCTAGCCAGCACACCTGTCCAAAAACATCTGGAGAACACAAGGTTTGGGAAGGCTGTTCCAAGTACACAAAATGTCCCATGAATAGCCATGGAACTGATGGCTGTCCAAAAACATCTGGAAGGCACAAGCTGGTGAAGGCTGGTCTACAGATAGAGGTCATAGAGTTAGGTCAATAGTTTTTAAAATATGCCTTAAGCTCTTTACCAAAAGTTGCTAGGCGGCTTATGACAATAATATATGCAATTAGAAAATCAATTAAAACAAGATACAGTCATAAAGCACAAAAAAGAAAAGAAAAAAGGTGTGTGGTTTTAAATAAAAAAAACTATTTAAAACAATTCCAAACATAAAAAACATAAAAACAATACTAACATTTAACAACAATTCTATACATAAAAAGCAGTTAAAATTGATTCCAATACAGATGCAGACTGGGATAATGGTTGAAGTCTAGGGATTCTTCCATGCATAAACTGATAGTTGGATTGTTTCCTTAAAAATGTAGAGTTTTTAAAGGGGCAAACAGGCGTACCCCTACATTTACCAATAGCTGTGTTTAATGAGATGTCTCCCACCTATTCCAGTCTGTCGTCAATAATTATTCTGATTTGTAATGAATAGACATTTTTCAAGCATGACACTGACATTGCAATTTCAGAACAGCCCCATTCCAGTTTGATGAGCTCTTCTCCCAAGACACACAATCACAGCAATGATAGTGTCACAAGTGCCCTCGCCTGGCGCAAGGATATTTTGTTTTCGGGGGCACCCTTGTAATGAGAAACAAAATCATAGATTCCTAAGACAGATCCCTTTTACTGTCACCAAGTGAGCACCTGCCTTTTTTAAACTTGTTGTATGTTATACAATAGTTTCTATCATCAAACCAAGCTTTCACAAGGAGTATGCACCTATTGCCCAAACTTTCTCATTTAGGCTGAGCCTCTATACCAATTTACTTGGGAGTAAATGTCATTTTTTTAATTTAAAAAAAAATATTAGGAATTTAAACAAAACATATTATCTTAAAACATATCATCCTTAACCACCCCCCATTTTTCTCCCCCCCTCCCTCCCATAAAACAACCCCCCTTCCCACCCACCCCGACTTCCCTCAGTTCCAATCTTCTTCCCACCCACCCCGACTTCCCTCAGTTCCAATCTCCGGTTTCTCTATAAATGCTGTTCTCTGCATGTTACAAAATTGTATAAATCCTTGATTTGTCTAACCATGGTAGTTATTATCAATAAAACGTTTGTGAATGTTTGTTCAAAACCTGCCAAGGAGTCCAACTCACTTTGTTGCGTCTTTAAATACTTTGTACAAGGTTCCCATTCATCTTTAAAGTCACAGTTATCCTTGTCCCATAGCTTATGTGTCAATTTTGCCAATTCTGCGTAGTCCATCCAACATATGGTAAAATGTCCCCTCCTTTTCTTTACACTTCCAACACATATTTGAGCTTGTTTTATACATTTTTCCTAACTGCACTGGTGTCATATACCATCTATACATCATCTTCATATAATTTTCTTTCAACAAAGAACAATCTGTAAATTTTAAATCAGTTTTCCATAACCTTTCCCAATCTTCCATCATAATATTATGACCTATATCTTGTGCCCATTTGATCATGACTGATTTTACCTCTTCATCTTTTGTCTCCCATTCTAGCAGTATACTGTATGCGGCCTTCAGTAGTTTCACGGGAGTAAATGCCATTGAACTCAGTGGGGCTTCCCCCTGAGTAGACATGCAGGATTGCACTGTTAGAACCGATGGTTAATTTTTAGAGTAGGTTTGTGGATATCTACTGTGTGTTATGTTCTTAATTGGGTTATATCCAATGCCACGCAAGCAGACTTCTGCTCATGCCATGGGACTTGCCCTTCCTCTCCTCCTCCCACAGAATCCCACAAATTAGCTCTTGAGGACCCCACAACCCTCTGTAGCAGATTTGGAGGTGCAGGGCTGTAGGGAGAAATGGAAATAATGTTAATTTTAAATGGAGTTAGCTGCCTTGAATCCCAGCTTGGGAGAAAAGTGGGATATAAATTCAATAAATAATAATAAATGTGCATTCATGAGCTGCGTTCATGTTCTCATCCCCAAATGCAGCTCCCTAGCATTCCACCTCTCATTTGGAAGGCAGGTTAACCTTCACCACCCAACCTGAGCCTTGCTGCTCCCATCTCTCTCACCTAGGAGCAAGCTAACTCCATTTAAAATTAACATTATAAAATGCAAAGTAATAAAAAATAAACTAGTCATAGAGATCCTTTAGCTGTGATTCCTGCATCGCAGGGAGCTGAACTAGATGACCCTTGGGGTCCCTTCCAACTCTTCTGGTTCTATGATTCTATGACAAACAGCAATTGAAATACATCAGAACACATTTAGAATAAGAAATTACAGTTTGCCCTGTCAGCAGCCCAGCGGTAAGCATTGTCTGCACCTTTGTTTTCAAAGGCCTGCCTGAGCAATAAGCAGTTCACCTGTAAGCTGCCTTAAGTCCCTGTCAGGGAAAAAGGCAAGATATAAATGAATGAATGCATCAGCTGCCTGTTCCTAGGGTTGGTTGTAAGCTGAGCTGCAGAAGGACACTGGAACTAAGGGGTGGCACCATATAATTAATGGAAAAGATTTGCTTCACAGAATCATAGAATTGTATAGATGGAAGGGACCATAAGGGTCATTTTGTCCAACCCCCTGCAATGCAGGAATCTTTTGCCCAATGTAGGGCTCAAACTCATGACCCCAGGATTAGGAGTCTTGTGCTCTACCAACTGAACTATGCATGTGTTATTGGTTATATCCTGGGCACAGAAGCCCTGGGAGGCAAACTCCAAAATGCTTAAAGAAATACAGTTAAAAATGAAGTGGTTGAATGATTAGCATGGGTAGCATCAGAGAGGGAGCAGGGGGCCAAGCACCCCCATGAGGAGTGTGGCCTGGATACATTTTTGAGGGCCATATAGATATACAAATCAAAGTCTTAAATGTGCTGGAAATGGAAAGAAAAAGAGGGTACTTTTATCATATGTGGTGGTCATGTAAGATGATAAAAGACTTCTGGGAAATGACATAATGAACTGAAAGAAATGTTGAAAATAACTTTTCCTAAGAAACCAGAAGCTTTTCTTTCAGGCATTATAGAACCAGAGATTCCAAAGGACCAGACAAAACTATTTATGTATGCAACCACAGCTGCACGGACTCTGTTAGCCCAGAAATGGAAATAAGTGTGGCAGACAAGTGTGTTTGCAGAGATGGCAAAGCTTATAGGAAGAATTAGAAATCAGGAAGAGGAGGTCTTTAATAAAGAATGGGGAATGTTTATAATTTATTTGAAAAGCCATTGTAAACAATTACATACATTGGTAGGATTGACAGAAAACTTGTAAAATTTCGAACTATGGATTGACAAAGGATTTATAAAAATAGAGTTATGAAAGAGATGTGGAGGGGGAAATCATTACATTAAGATTCACAATGGGGGTGGAAGTCAAAAGGGATTACGGTATATGTTTATGTATTTAATTCATTTGTTAAAGAGGCCCTTTGCTCCTGAGTACAAGGTTCCCTGTTGTATTTGTCTGCAAATTCTCTCACACCTGACAAAAGAAACTATAGGAGTACAACATACCTTAACACCAGCTGATCAGTAAGTAGCATTGAATTGGCTTCCAGGGTTTAGTTGATTCTTATTACTAGGAGGATTGCTCCTTGTTGTGTTCACACCCCATCTTGAACCAACTGCATGCCTCCCCTTTGCACAGGGGCCTTTGGTGGTACAAACATTAGAGAATCTGGTTCTAAGCTGGGTAGCACAGTGCCTTTATTGGGATGTCACAAATTAACATCCATATGAATTCCAGTCAATTTATTCATGGACTCATCTCATAGGCAATACCTATCTCAGTGTCTTGGTTCTTTCAGCTATTCCCATTTGGGCAGAAATTTCCAGCTCTCGCTGCATCTGCTTTTCTTTGCTTGTAGAGACAGGTGTCTCGCGCTCTATGCTGTTCTGATTTAGCATCTTAATGCCCTTTTAACTTATGCATAGGCACCCCTGAAAAATCAACAACACATTAAACACTTGATACTTCTTTTTCTTCCCCCCTCCCTGACAAATCCTTCTGTAGAAATGGGATGTGGCATAATACAGATAGCCAATGAAACCCTTTAAAGATTTTGGGATATCCCCCAGGTCCCTTAAAATGTTAGTGGGGGCCGAAACTGACAAGAGTTATTAAGAGGAAGATGAAAGTGGGATAGGAGAGACAACATTGCCTATGGCATATACACTCATTTTCAATGCCTGTAGACAAAGAGGTTTGCAGGACTGGCCCTGGATGGCCCACCAAAAATGCCACCTTTCCCTCCCCTCCTCCACCTCCTTCTTGACTGTGCACCTGTTGTTATGCACCCATCTCCTGTAGCAGGTGCATTTGCACACCACCACCTCCTCCTCCGTGCAACAGCTCCATGCCCACTGCACACCCGCTGATGTGTGTCTGCCCACTGCCTTCCAGTGGTGGCAGTGGGTGTGCAGACTGTGGGTGTGCAGTGGAGGAGGACCAGGCAGTCTTTCCAAGCTATCCAGAGCCTGCCATCCTGAGGCAATTGCCTCACCTTGCCTCATGGGTGGACTGGCCCTGGAGGTGTGGCAGGTTTAGAAAGTGCTATGAAAACCTGCAACACCTGTATAATACAATGACAGTGGAATGAGTTAGCACACCACAGCAGACCATATGCCTTTATCGTATCACCTTGTTGATTTGTATGTTTCATTGTTTTATAAAATGTATAGTCCAACATTCAATATAAATATTTCAAGGATGGCTTACACTATGGAAGGAAACAGAGAGAATAACATCTGAAAACAGAGATAAACAATGGAGTTGTTGGCGTCTGTCCGCCTTGGGAGACAATGAAAGAGCAGACCCTCAGTGGTTAAGTCAAACCAATGGTTAAGTCAATGGTTAAGTCAAACCACTGGAAAGCTGCAGCACCTGCTGCAGCTGTAGTGACTGAAACAGGGAAAGACATGTTTTCTTGTAGGATGTGCGTCATGAGGGAGGAATTGAAGTTGGCTTTTAGCACTTCTGTTAGGATTCCTTCCTGTCCTGGGGCTTTACCACATGCCTGAGACTTGATGGCGTTCTTCAGCTTATCAAGACAGGAAGGGACATCCAGCTCTCCCAAGACCCACAGTCTGGACACTGTTGACTGCTGTGTCAGCGGCCATGTATTCCCACGAGTATAGTACTTGATAGTGCTCTGCCCATCGCTTCATCTGCTTGCTGCAGTCTGTGGTTGTCTCTCAGAGCAGTTCTCAGCAGTGCAGTTTTCCTGACTATTGGCCCAAAGGCTTTTCTTCATGCCTTTGTACATTTTGCAAGTGTTGCCACTGTCAGCAGTAAGTTGAATGCTTTGACACAGCTTTAGCCAGTAGTCACTGGCACATTGGCTGACGATCTGCTGGGCATCGCTCCTTGCCTGTCTCAGTGAAGCAAGCATCTTCTTGCAGGGCACAAACTTGTACCCTTGCACTTTGCAGCAGTAACTGGCTCAATGCCTGTCATCACATCAGGGGTGCCAACTATGGGAGGCTATGGGTGCCTGAGCACCCACAAAATTTTTGTTGTGGGGGCTCATCACCCACACTGCAGGGCCCCCATGCAACTTCCAAGGCCTTCTGAGACCTCAGAATCTGACTTCTGGTGCCACCGGAAGTCAGGTTCCAAGGCTGGGGGGCGTCATACTTGACATCATGACATCACATTGTAACATGACACCATGATGTCATGCACGCTAGGCACCCATAACCAAGGGCCCAGGTTGGCTCCCGTGCTTCACATGTACTGGATAGACAAGTTCTCTAACTTACCAAGAGATTGAGAGCTATTGGCTACCCCCACCTGGTTTAGCCAGCCAATTGAAGCCATTCCTGGGGTGTGGCCACTATTGCCTTCTGATAGCTTCTAGAAGCCACAGGTGAGATTTGAGTGCAGGGTGGGAACAAAAGGTGGATGAAGGACCCCAGACTAAAGCAGAGGAAACAACAGAATAAATCAGCATGAATTTGTGATATTAAAACCATCTTGTCCAAGGGTGAAATACCTGTTGTTGTTGTGTTTTTAAAAAATGTTTGTTACCTGGTGCAGAAAATAAAACATCAAACTGAGCCTCTAGGGAGAGAGCATTGCACAAGTGAGCTGCCACAGCCAGGAAGCCATTTTTCCAATTGCTAAATGCTCATCCCTAACCTTGAAAGTGCCTGGAGGCGAGCCTATGAAGATTAGCTTAGCATGTGGGCAGGCTGATGTTTGAGAAGGCCAGGGGTGGAGAACTGAACTGAGTCAGTAGATTGGGGTTTGATCTCCCTGAGCCACTGTGAGTGAGTAATTTTCCTTTGTTTACACATTTTGAAATCAAACCATATGGGCAAAAGTGACCAGAGATATCAGCAAACCCTACAGTGGTACCCCGCAAGACGAACACCTCGCAAGACGGAAAACCCGCTAGACGAAAGGGTTTTCCGTTTTGGAGGCGCTTCGCAAAACGAATTTCCCTATGGGCTTGCCTCGCAAGACGACAGCCCATAGGGAAATCTCCGGGACAGCGGGGAAGCGCAGCGCGTCTTCCCCACTGTCCTCGGACCTCCTCCCGCCGCGCGGCATCGGAACGAAGCTCCGATGCCGGGCGGGGGGGGAACGCCTCCTCCCCCCCCGCGCGGCATCGGAACGAAGCTCCGATGCCGGGCGGGGGGGGAAACGCCTCCCCCCCCCCGCGCAGCATCGGAACGAAGCTCCGATGCCGGGCGGGGGGGAAATGCCTCCTCCCCCCCCGCGCGCGGCATCGGAACGAAGCTCCGATGCCGGGAGGGGGGAGAACGCCTCCTCCCCCCTGCACGGCATCGGAACGAAGCTCCGATGCCGGGAGGGGGGGAACGCCTCCTTCCCCCCGGCGCGGCATCGGAACGAAGCTCCGATGCCGGGCGGGGGGAGGGAACGCCTCCTCCCGGCGCGCGGCATCGGAACGAAGCTCCGATGCCGGGCGGGGGGGGAACGCCTCCTCCCACCGCGTGGCATCGGATGGCTTTCCTGAAGACTTGGGGTGGGAGGAGGGTTTTCCTTCCCACCGCCAACATTCAGAATGCTGTTCTGAATGTTGGCGGCGGGGAGGAAAAACCCTCCTCCCACGCAAGCCTCGGGAACAGAGGGAAAGCGCTGCGCGCCTTCCCCTCTGTTCCCGTACCTGTCCTGAAGGCTTGCGGTGCAGAGAAAAGCCCTTCTCCGCACCGCCAGCCTGGCAAGCGGTTTCCCTAGGAACGCATTAATTGATTTTCAATGCATTCCTATGGGAAACCGTGCGTCGCAAGACGAAAAAACCGCAAGACGAAGAGACTTGCAGAACGAATTAATTTCGTCTTGCGAGGCACCACTGTACTTTGGGCAGGTAGCAATGTCTTTACCTGCCCCACACATGACATCATATATAATGTGAGGTGTGAAGATCAGGTGGGTATGGCTTGAAACAAACAGCCTTGCAGGTCAAATTCAAATTAGGATCCCTGGTAGTCATGCATTTGTATGCCTCTACAGCTGTTTAAATAAAATAAAAAACCCACTTAGAAATGCAAACTTCAAAGGCAATGTCTTCCAACATGGCCCATGGGCTGGAAAGGTCACTCAGTCCTAGAGTAGACAGATAATAAGGGGGGAATGTTATGCAACTCTTATTCTCCCTTGAATCTTCCACTAAAATTTGCTGCCTCTAATGCTGTTTCTTTTATTTAAAAAAATCAGAGCAAATGCACAGACAACTGTAGGTCACATGTAGTTTTGAGCTATAATAAAGGCATTGTTTCCATGACAAACGTTAATTTCCTTTGTCCCTCAGTTGCCTTCCCTGAGGCAGATTTTTTGTAAATTTACAGAGCCCTATGAAAACCGCAAAACTGCTTCCTGGATATGATAGCACGATGAGCGTCTACTTCAGGCAATGATAACTTTTTCATTCTACCTTCAACTCATTGGGGGGAGGGGAGAGTCTCATGAACTCAAACCTAATAGTAATAATAGTAAGTATAATAACAATAATTTATTATTTATAGCCCGCCCATCTGGCAGGGTTTCCCCAGCCACTCTGGGCAGCTCCCAACAAAATATTAAACAGAATAAAACTTCAGACATTAAAAACTTCCCTAAACAGGGATGCCTTCAGATGTCTTCTAAAAGTCAAGACGCAAGACCCAGTTAGCATGGCCACTTATGTATACATCACCATAAAAGAGAATACAACTTTGCATATTCAAGTACAACTGCAAATTTTGGCAAGCCTACCCAGATGTTCAGAAAGTTTGTAGGAGTTTTAATTTGTTTTAGTCTATTTTATTGCAGTTTTAACCTTCTGTATGCTTTAAATTGTGGTTGTAAATTTTTTTTAGTGTTAATTTTATTGTTTTATCTTGCTTTGAGGTTTTTCTGCAAACAAACAACATTGTAAATTTCATGAAATAAAAAATTAAATTAAATTTGCAGATACAGATTTGTGTGCCTCAAGGCATATGATAGCTCAGTTGGTACAGCATGAAAAACTTAATCTCAGGGTCTTGGGTCCAAGCCCCATGTTGGGCAAAAGATTCCAGCTTTGCTGGGCGATGGACTTGATGACCCTTCGGGTACCTTCCAACTCTACAATTCTTTGATTCTATGAGGTATAATTTAAACAGAAATACAATCCATAGCAGGGAAGACTTACTGGATCACCCAAGTACCTACTCAGTCTGCTCTTTTTTCTCCAAGTTCTTCATCTTTAAATCAGACTTGGACAGCCCTGCAAACAGAGGACTGTCTTCTGTAAAGTAGGACACACGGCCACCCTAAACCCATATCAGCTCATTTAAGCAAGATTTCCAGCTTTCCTTCCCCCACTCCACTCCCCTGTCAGACTTGTGTCTGTTTAACAGCACAAAACTAGGGTTGTAATTAGCTTCATCAGAAATTAAGACAATATCCCTGCATCCATTTCCCATCCAGTGGGCAAAATGCCTCAGTGTAATCTGCCATTGTTTTAGAGAGGCTCAGAGCACAAATGACATATTTTCCTGATTAGGCAAGAATGAAAATCTCATTGGGTTCCCAGCAAAAGAGAATTCCTTTCCCACCAAACTGAGATAAAGATCTTGAAGCTTCAACTTCAGAAGATGCATAGTCTTTTTCAATCCCTCCTTCCTAGTCTCTAAGTGAAACAAGCCTACGATTTGCTCACCACGCTTTCTTAAAAGCATTAGCTAGTTATCTTTTGATTGATGAGATGGGCCACAATCCAGAGGGCTATGCAAGTAGTTCTGTCTTGCCCAAGGGGTTTTGGAATTATATTTCTCAGACAGCAGCCTGCCCTCCCCACTCCAATTCTTCATCATACAAACCACGTAGCAAGCAACATCTAAAATAATGGAAAATTTCAAAAGTCACTTGCAATTAGAGTTGCCAGGTCAGGAGCATCCCAGGACCTGAGATTTTGGGGCCTAAACCTGAGGCCAAGAGGAGGCCCATAGTGATGTGATAGGGTGATCCCCAGTGAACATCACAGGGTGGGTCTTGGAGATGGAGGTTAATTGGAAGCAGACCTCGCCCTGCCAGTGTCTATGCTATTATTTGCAGCCAGCTCCTGCCAGGCTGTAGCTCACAAGAGCCTTTCCTCCTAAAGAACTCCAGCTGGTTTATGTTTTATTTCCACCTCTCCCATTTTACCCTCACACTGCAACCCAGTGAGGTAGGTTAGGCTGAGACTGGCCGAAGCTCACGCTATGAGTTTCACAGCTGAGTAGATATTTGAAGCTGGGTCTCCCTAATTCTAGGCAAACACTCACTTAACCACACTGGCTCTCAATTATGCATCACTTACAGTAGTCATTTCAGTAAGTGAATTAATGCTCAAGGTATTCATTCTTAAAATGAAGCTAAATGGTATAGGATGTTCTTTCTTTATTATCCCTACAAAGGCAGTTGGGAACATAAATTGTTTCTTGTTAAATTTCCCTGAGTAATTTGCATTTAAGGATTAGCAGATAAGATCTCTCATTTTGACACCCCTTTAACGAGCGGATATTCAACTTTTTACTCCCAGCATTTTCTTTCCTTTCTTCTTTTTTATTATTATTAAAGATTTTCTTGCAGATGGTGTCATCTTACAGTAAAATAGCCTGATTTTACACACACACACACACACACACACACACACACACACACACACACACCTTTCAAGCTGCTCCTGGGTGCATTTTTTTGGGTGGGTTCTGTGGATTAGAATGGCTGTTATGAATTTGACAATGGTTCCTGAAATTCCCCCGTGGAGAGGGTTCACTGTCGAGGATATGATGGTCAAATGTTTCACATATTGCAATCAACCCATTTGTATTTTGTTTGAGAGAAATTCCAAAAGAAATCTGTCAGCTAAGAAAAGAAGTTGAAGTAGCCTGGAGCTTGTGGCACATGTTGAGCCAATTATAATGATCCACTCATATCCTTCAGTCTCTTCCCCTGCCCCCCCACCCCACCATCCCCCCCCAAAATCAATTTTCATTTTAGCTCAGGGAACTTCCCTCCCTCCCTCCACCCACCCACTCCCTCTTTTGGGTAATGTAGAGGAACATCTGTAAGTGTATTTCATATGCTTTGTCTCAGGAAATTTATTTGCCTTTTGCTTTATTCCCCCTCCCCCAAGAATATTGAACTCTGTACAGATATTATTATTATTATTATTATTATTATTATTATTATTATTATTATTATTAATTATTATTATTATTATCATCATCATCATCATCTGTGGTGTATGCAGCTCAGTGGTCCATAGTTAACAGAATCTAAGGCTGCATCCCAGCGTCTGCCAACCTAGCAGTTCGAAAGCACCCTTGGGTGCAAGTAGATAAATAGGGACCGCTTACCAGCGGGAAGGTAAACGGTGTTCCGTGTGCTGCGCTGGCTCGCCAGATGCAGCTTGTCACGCTGGCCACGTGACCCAGAAATGTCTGCGGACAGCACTGGCTCCCGGCCTCTAGAGTGAGATGAGTGCACAACCCTAGAGTCTGGCAAGACTTGCCCGTACAGGCAGGGGTACCTTTACCTTTTACCTTTAAGGCTGCATCAAGACAGCACTTTATTCTGCTTTCCTAACATTTTGCTACCTGATTTTTTGTTTTATTTTATGAGATCTTTCACATGATGTAGAAGCCTCTTCTGGAAATCTAGAGGAATCAAGCAGAAGTTTAGCACTCATTTCTGTGTTGGTTTCTTCTGGGGGCAAAATCTGTTTGCAACCCATTTCATCAAGACAATCATGGGATGAAATTGGGGGTAATATGCTGGCATACAGTTTTCCCTCCCTGTTTTTATGGATGGATAATGGAGGGGGGGCAAGAAGTGCATAAGCACATGGGGGAGGGACCTGTCCAAGGATGTCTGCTGTGTCACACTGCCACGAATGAAATATACCCTGAAATGGCAGTATATCGATCAAAAAGCCACAGTTCCATAACATAACAGGTAATGTAGTCTAAAAGGAATGTTAGAAACTGGGACTGAAGCACTAGCTTTACAACCAGGAAAATGAAGACAATAATTCAGTACCTAACTATACTCTAAATCAGGGATGGCCAACTCCCAAGAGACTGCGATCTACTCAGGGAGTTAAAAACTGGCAGTGATCTACCTCCTTTTTGGGTGTTCAGATGAAAGTTGTTGAGTTTTTTCAGGGAGGAGGGAAAATGTTTAGCTTTTTTAAGGGGAGCCTCAGTTGTTCAGCTTCTTTGGGAGGAGCCAATGATCTATCAGTGATCTACTGCAGACGTCCAGTGATCTACTGTAGATCACGATCTACCTGTTGGACATTCCTGCTCTAAATCATCATGCTAACATAACACAAGAACATGAGAAGACTCCTCTTGATCTGGTGAATGGCCCGTTTAGTCCAGCAATCTTTTCCCAAAGTGGCCAACCAGACTCCTGTGGGTAACCAGTGAGCAGGACATGAGCACGAGAGCATGCTCCCCTCCCATGCTTTCCAGCAACTGGTATTTGGAAGCATTGCTGCCTCTGACTGTGGAGGTAAGAGTATAACCATTATGGCTGTTTGCATGCATGTCCAGCTGAACTTCTGCAGCCTGAAAAGGAAAGGGATATTCCACTGAGCTGACGGAAGAGGCTGACAGTAGTGACAGCTACCAACTTGTATGGCTTTAAAAGAGGATTAGGCAAGTGAATGTAGGGTAAGATTAGCATAGGCTACAAACCACAATGGCTATGTTGTAGCTCCACAGTCAGAGCAGTTTGCAGTTGCAGGAAATTGTAAGTGTGTCGAATGCTGTTGTATTCTAGTCCTGCTTGTGGGCTTCCCATAGGCAGCTGGCTGGGCACCGGGAGAACAGGATGCTGGACTAGATGGGCCATTGGCATGATCCACCAGCCTCCTATGCTCTTAAGTGTCTAGAAGCAAAGTCTGCTACATAGAAAATGCCACCGCTGACTGTTATGGTTTGGGTTGTGAATGAAACTTGCATGCACAATCCAAACCTCCCAAACCTCCTAGTGGTAGCCCAGCTGGAACTCAGAACAAGGATGGTTGTAGGTTAGAGATGAGCAAGCTGTGTTCAAATGTTCTTGGACTCCACAGCTAACATGTGTGACAGCTAGCATGAAAAATGGCCAAGGGTAGGGAGCTACCCTTTGATGGTAGAAATTGAGGAGGAATTAAATAAACTCTTAATGAGGGTGAAAGAGGAGAGCATAAAATATGGTCTGAAGCTCAGCATCAAAAAAACTAAAATCATGGCCACTGGTCCCATCACCTCCTGGCAAACAGAAGGGGAAGAAATGGAGGCAGTGAGAGATTTTACTTTCTTGGGCTCCATGATCACTGCAGATGGTGACAGCAGTCACAAAATTAAAAGACGCCTGCTTCTTGGGAGAAAAGCAATGACAAACCTAGACAGCATCTTAAAAAGCAGAGACATCACCTTGCTGACAAAGGTCCGTATAGTTAAAGCTATGGTTTTCCCAGTAGTGATGTATGGAAGTGAGAGCTGGACCATAAAGAAGGCTGATCGCTGAAGAATTGATGCTTTTGAATTATGGTGCTGGAAGAGGCTCTTGAGAGTCCTATGGACTGCAAGAAGATCAAATCTATCCATTCTTAAGGAAATCAGCCCTGAGTGCTCATTGGAAGGACAGATCGTGAAGCTGAGGCTGATACTTTGGCCACCTCACGAGAAAACTCCCTGGAAAAGACCCTGATGTCAGGAAAGATTGAGGGCACCAGGAGAAGGTGGCAACAGAGGACGAGATGGTTGGACGGTGTTCTCGAAGCTACTTACATGAGTTTGACCAAACTGTGGAAGGCAGTGGAAGACAGGAGTGCCTGGCATGCTTTGGTCCATGGGGTCATGAAGGGCTGGACACAACAAAACAAAACAACAAAACAACAACAAGAAGGGAGCTATAGTACAACAATGTATGGAGGACCACAGGTTTTTTATCCTTATCCATGGGTATTAACTGAAAGCATAGTTGGAGAAACACCTGGTAGGACACAACCCCCCAAACCAGAAGTTCAGTGTGTTGTAATATACAGTTACTGACTTACACTTGTGTATAAAGTTAACATTTACATCAATTGCCCCACCCACTGTCACGTGTCTCTCAGGAGTTTGCCCAGAAAAAAGGGCTGAAAAAGATTTCCCACCCCTGTATTAAGTAAATTATACCACGAAATATCACAGAGATTGACAGCTAGGAGATAAGCTTGCCCACATTCAGCAGGGATCATGGGAAAGTTCCATCCACATGTTCAAAATGAGCATTCTGAGGCACAACCCTATATATGCCTACTCAGAAATAAGTCCCATTGAGTTCAATCAGACCTATACGTCCAGGTGACTAACTATAAGATTGCAGTCTCAAAGTTTCAGGGACATCACACATGGGCTCTAATCCCATCAATTTTATTTGACTCCAGGTTTCTCTTCAGTGATTGTGATGTAAATTATGAGATGCTGAAGGTGAAAGTTGTAAATTATCAAGCACTGTCAACTTCAATATCCTCCACCTCATGCATACGTGATTTGACACCAATCTGCTTGTCAGTCATCCTTGCAGAGTGTTAATATCCTATATTATCCAAATGTGGCCAGCCACTCTTAAACCTGATTTCTGAAATGCAGAAGGGCAATGGATTAAGTAGATTTATCAGACCGTCCATCTTAGTATTGGAACCAAAGGATTGGATACAGACAGAAATTAGTTAAGCTTTATTCCTATTGAAATTAAAGTGGCAACTTAGTCATAATTAGCTTATGTCCCATTTCAATGGGAATAAAGGAGTGAGGAACCTGCAGCCCTCCAGGTGTTGTTGAAGTACAGCTCCCACCACCCCTCATCACTGCTTGTTGGAATTGATGGGAGTTATTATCTGGAGAGCTGCAGGTCCCCCATTGCTGTATTCAAGCACAACTATTAATCCAACCCATGGAATTTTAGAGTTGGAGGGGATTTGGGAGTTCATTTAGTCCGCATGACCCCTGCTCAGTGCCAGAATCTTGAAATTACAGTATCCCTGACAGGTGGTCATTTAACCTTCAAAGGAGGGCCCATCTTGCAGTCTTACGGTTAGGAAGTGGATTCTAATATTTAGTTAAATATGTGTTGGTTTAACAAGTTTCCATTACCAGCTAAAATTATTATTGTACTTATTCACTATAATTTGTACTGTGAAGATTCTGCAAAAACAAATAAAGACCGAGAACAGGGGTAGGCACCATGGGGTCCTCTAGGTTATGTTGAACCTTCCATCAACCCCAGCTAGATATGACCAATTGTCAAATATAATGGAATGTGTAATCCAACAACCTCTAGAGGGCATCATGTTAACTATTTGTGTTGTAGAAGGTTTGCAGTACATAATAAGAGCCCTCCTGGATCAAACCATTGGCCCATCTACTCTAGCTTTGTTGTAGATTACTCCCTCTTCACAATAAGATCCCAAGGTAGTGATGGAGAAAAATACTGTTTTTCAACGTGATGTCCCAACTGTGGCTGAATTCACACTGCGCTTTATTTAATTTTTCTGATGTTTCCCTAACTGTTATTTTCTGCATCATATATTAGCTTTCATATGACATAGAAGCCATTTCTGGAAAACTTTGAGTTTATCTCTTATTTTTTACTTCTGTATTATTTGATCCCAGAAAAAAAAAATCTGCGGCCCTCTCAACCACAAAAATGGCAGGAGCAATTTCCCTACCTTTTTCACAAGTTCATGCCACAGCTACTCATGTAGCAAGTCTGAGGAAGCATACCAGCATGTACTGTGCTTCCTGCCCATTTCAAAGCTTGTGCCTTTTGGCGGGGGGGGGGGGGAGTGATGAGAAAGTGTGCCAGTGTTTCAGCTTTGTATACCTGAAGGAGCATCGCCACCTCCATCATTCATCTTGGACACTTAGATCCAGCTCCAAGGGCCTTCTGAGGATTCCCTTATTGCGAGAAGTGAGGTTACAGAGAACCAGGCCCAGGCAGTGGCGTAGCATGGGTTGTCAGCACCCGGGGCAAGGCAAGTAATTTGCGCCCCCTAACCCGTGGATTTGCGCCCCCTAACCCTAACCCCCAGATGTTGCGCCCCGTGCGGCCGGCCCCCCCTGCACCCCCCACGCTACGCCACTGGGCCCAGGGCCTTCTTGCTAGATGCACCTGCCCTGTGGAACACCCTCCCAGCAGATGTCAAGGCAATAAACTGACTTTTAGAAAGCATCTGAAGCCAACCCTGTTTAGAGAAGTTTGATATTTCACTGTGGTTTTATAATTTGTTGGATGCTGCCCAGAGTGGCTAGGGCAACAGTCAAATGAACATATAAAAAATAAATTGTTGTTGTTGTTAGTAGTAGTAGTAGTAGTTGTCGTAATGCCAAAAATGTAAAGCCTAGAAGAATGGCAGAATGCAGAGGGAGAGAGACAACAAGCAAGAATGACATGTGTGAATGGGTTTTTATCCTACCACAGGTGTTAATTTTCTTATCAGGATGTGTGAGTTATCATCAACACCGTGAATGGGCACTGTAATTATTTCACTACTTGTGGTGGCCTATCGCTACAAGCAATAAATATTTATCATCTTGTTAAGTATTTTGCATATATTTAAGCTTTAAAGAAGGGTTAGGGAACTTGAGTCCCTAGCCCTAATTTCTTCAGGGGGGTTCATCTTAATTTAATGGGTGGGGAAACCAATATAATGCAAGCAGGATAAGAATGAAGAGCAGCACAAGCCAATCAATCAATACGAAGAGCCTTTTAGTTCAGAGAAGAGACAAGTAAGGGTAGATATTATTTTGTTGTTGTTGTTGTTGCTTAGTCGTTTAGTCGTGTCCGACTCTTCATGACCCCATGGACCAGAGCACGCCAGGCACTCCTGTCTTCCACTGCCTCCCACAGTTTGGTCAAACTCATGCTGGTAGCTTTGAGAACACTGTCCAACCATCTCGTCCTTTGTCGTCTCCTCCTTGTGCCCTCCATCTTTCCCAACATCAGGGTCTTTTCCAGGGAGTCTTCTCTTCTCATGTGGTGGCCAAAGTATTGGAGCCTCAGCTTCAGGATCTGTCAATCCAGTGAGCACTCAGGGATGATTTCCTTAAGAATGAATAGGTTTGATCTTCTTGCAGTCCATGGGACTAGACATTATAAAGGTGTGTAAAAAAGGTGTGGAGAAAGTGAAAAGAGAAAACTTTTCGTCTCTTTGCCATAATTGGATACTCAGGAGTATGTGATGAAGCTGAATGTTAGAAGGTTCAGGGCAGACAAGATATAATAATAATAATAATAATAATAATAATAATAATAATAATAATAATAATAATAATTTATTTATACCCCGTCCATCTGGCTGAGTTTTCCCAGCCACTCTGGGCGGCTCCCAATCAGTGTTAAAAACAGTGCAGCGTTACATATTAAAAACTTCCCTGAACAGGGCTGCCTTAAGATGTCTTCTGAATGTCAGGTAATTATTTATCTTTTTGACATCTGATGGGAAGGCGTTCCACAGGGCGTGCGCCACTACCGAGAAGGCCCTCTGTCTGGTTCCCTGTAGCCTCACTTCTTGCAATGAGGGAACCGCCAGAAGGCCCTCGGCGCTGGATCTCAGTGTCCGGGCTGAATGATGGGGGGTGGAGACGCTCCTTCAGGTATACAGGACCGAGGCCGTTTAGGGCTTTAAAGGTCAGCACCAACACTTTGAATCGTGCTCAGAAACGTACTGGGAGCCAATGCAGATCTCTCAGAACTGGTGTTATGTGGTCCCGGCGGCCACTCCTAGTCACAAGTCTAGCTGCCGCATTCTGGATTAATTGCAGTTTCCAGGTCACCTTCAAAGGTAGCCCCACGTAGAGTGCGTTGCAGTAGTCCAAGCGGGAGATAACCAGAGCATGCACCACTCTGGCGAGACAGTTCGCGGGCAGGTAGGGTCTTAGCCTGCGTACCAGGGGGAGCTGGTAGACAGCTGCCCTGGACACAGAGTTAACCTGCGCCTCCATGGACAGCTGTGAGTCCAAAATGACTCCCAGGCTGCGCACCTGGTCCTTCAGGGGCACAGTTACCCCATTCAAGACCAGGGAATCCCCCACACCAACCCGCTCCCTGTCCCCCAAAAACAGTACTTCTGTCTTGTCAGGATTCAACCTCAATCTGTTAGCCGCCATCCATCCTCCAACCGCCTCCAGGCACTCACACAGGACCTTCACCGCCTTCACTGGTTCTGATTTAAAGGAGAGGTAGAGCTGGGTGTCATCTGCATACTGATGAACACCCAGTCCAAACCCCCTGATGATCTCTCCCAGCGGCTTCATATAGATATTAAAAAGCATGGGGGAGAGGACAGAACCCTGAGGCACCCCACAAGTGAGAGCCCAGGGGTCTGAACACTCATCCCCCACCACCACTTTCTAGACACGGCCCAGGAGGAAGGAGCGGAACCACTGTATGACAGTGCCCCCAGCTCCCAGCCCCTCTCGACGGTCCAGAAGGATGTTATGGTCGATGGTGTCAAAGGCCGCTGAGAGATCCAGCAGAACTAGGAAACAGCTCTCACCTTTGTCCCTAGCCCGCCAGAGATCATCAACCAGCACGACCAAGGCAGTTTCAGTCCCATGGTGAGGCCTGAATCCCGATTGGAAGGGATCCAAATGGTCCATTTCCTCCAGGCGTGCTTGGAGTTGTTCAGCAACCACCCGCTCAATCACCTTGCCCAAGAATGGCAGATTTGAGACTGGGCGATAGTTGGCCAAATTGGCCAGGTCTAAAGATGTTTTTTTAAGAAGCGGTTTAATGACCGCCTCTTTCAGCGGGTCTGGGAAGGCTCCCTCACAGAGGGAAGCATTCACCACCCTGCAGAGCCCATCGCCCAGCCCTTCCCAGCTCGCTTTTATCAGCCAGGATGGGCAAGGATCAAGGAGACAGGTGGTCGGTTTCACTTGTCCAAGCAGCCTGTCCATATCCTTGGAGGTAACAGATTGGAATTGATCCCATGTAACAGGACCAGACAGAACTCTAGCACTCTCCTGCCCTGGCCCTGCTCCCACGGTGGAGTCTACCTCCTTCTGAATCTGAGCAATTTTATCTGCAAAAAACTTTGCAAAAGCATTGCAGGAGATCTTGGGGTCCCTACCAGGCCCCGGTGGTACAGGTGGTTCCGATAGATTGCGAACCACCTCAAAAAGTCTCCTGCTGCTGTTTTCTGCAGATGCAATGGAGGCGGCGAAGAAGGCCCTATTCGCCGTCGCCATTGCCACTTGGTAGGCTCGACGTTGAGCTCCAGCCCGTGTCCGGTCTGATTCAGAATGAGTTTTCCGCCACCGGCGCTCTAGCCGTCTCAACGATTGTTTCATCACCCTCAGCTCCAGGGAAAACCACGGGGCTGTCCGGGCTCCATGCAATCGGAGAGGGCGCTTCAGAGCCAGACAGTCAATAGCCCTGGTTAACTCCGCATTCCAGTGTGCCACCAGGGAATCAGCTGAAAGGCCATCAACTTGGGATAAAGCATCCCCTACCACTCTCTGGAAGCTAATTGGATCCATTAAGTGGCGGGGGCGGACCATCCGAATCGGTCCCACCTCCCTGCAGAGGGGAAGGGTTGTGGAGAAGTCAAGTTGCACCAGGAAGTGGTCTGACCATGGCACTTCTTTTGTTTCACTTTTAGTTAGTGTCAGATCACCAACATCCATAGAGGTGAACACCAAGTCTAAGGCATGTCCACGGCTATGAGTTGGGCCAAACTTATTCAGGGACAGCACCATGGAGGCCATGCTTTCCACGAAGTCCCGAGCGGCCCCTTGTAAGGTCGTGTTAGCATGGATGTTAAAATCCCCCAGGACAACCAAGCTAGGTGTCTCCAGGAGTATATCCGCCACGACCTGAAGCAGCTCGGGCAGGGAATCCTTGGTGCAGCGGGGAGGTCGGTACACCAGTAGGAATCCTGTACTGCCCCTATTGCCCAACTTCCAGAACATGCACTCAGAAAACTGGGTCTTCCCAATAGGACGACTGGTGCAGACTAATGACTTCCTAAAAATCACTGCAACCCCCCCTCCCCGCCCACATGACCTGGGTTGCTGTGCGTAAGAGAAACCTGGTGGGCAAGCAGCGGCAAGGACAGGCCCATCTGCTTCATCCAACCAGGTCTCTGTCACACATGCCAGGTCAAATCCTCCATCCACAATCAGGTCGTGGATGGCAGTGGTTTTATTCATCATTGACCTGGCATTGCACAGCAACACTTTCAGGTCATGTGGGTTTGAACTTCTTCATGCAGTGTGTAATTAAACCATCAAATTTACTCGCACAAGATGTTGTGATGGCCACCAACTTGGACGGCTTTAAAAGAGGATTAGACAAATTCAGGAAGAATGAGGCTATCAATGGCTACCAGACCTGATGGCTATGTGCTACTTCCACCGTCAGAGAAAATATGACTGAGTACCAGTTTGCTGGGAATCATAAATGAGGGCAAGTGCTGCTGAACTCATATCTTGCTTCTGGGCTTCCCATGTGCATCTGGATGGTGATTGTGAGAATAGAATGGACTCGATGGGCTTTTGGCCTGATCCAGCAGGGCTCATCTTACTTTCTTACATAAATCAGAGAAGCGGACACAGAGCAATGGATCCAAACTACAAGAAAGAAGATTCCACCTAAACATTAGGAAGAACTTCCTGACAGTAAGAGCTGTTCGACAGTGGAATTTGCTGCCAAGGAGTGTGGTAGAGTCTCCTACTTTGGAGGTCTTTAAGCAGAGGCTTGACAACCATATGTCAGGAGTGCTCTGATGGTGTTTCCTGCTTGGCAGGGGGTTGGACTCGATGGCCCTTGTGGTCTCTTCCAACTCTATGATTCTATGATTCTATCCCTTTACTATGATTCTATCCCTTTACTGGCAATTCCTTGCGGAAAAAGAATGAAAAAAATATAGAAATCACAATTTTGTGCTCATATTATTGTTTATTGCTCTGATATTGGCATGATACAAAAAAAATATATATTATTCAAAACAACGACAGGGGATTGTCCTCTTCAAGACAAATTAATATCCTACAGCTAATAGACTTGGAGAATCATAGAATCATAAAACTGGAGAGTTGGAAGGGACCCAGAGGGTCACCCAGTCCAACCTCCTGAAATGCAGAAATCTCAGCTAAAATAACCATGGCAGATGGCCATCCAACCTCTGCTTGAAAACCTCCAAGGCCCACAGCTTCTCGAGGGAGACAGTTCCACTGTCAAAATGTTATTCCTTATGTTTATTAATAGGCAGCAACAGCAAGAAGGAGGAAAAGCATCAGAGGCAAGGGGCTTGGGAGGTCACTAGGAGCCCCCTTCTTTGATATAGGAGCCTTTGCAGGTGCCTGATAATGCCAGCCATTGATGCGAGCCCTCAGAAAAAGGTTCCCTTGCACAGCAAGTGATGCATGAGTGTTCCTGTACTCTCAGGACTTTGTTGACTTTTGTTCTTGTTAAATCTTGAAAGAGGGAACTGCATAGTGAAAACACAACGAGTATGGTATTTCTGGTCCTGAAAAATAATTATAATAATCATAACCCCAATGATGATAATCAAAGTTAAAATTCCGCAGTTTGAGACTTTATATTCAATCTGCTACATAATGACCATGTTATAGGTGGTTATCTACAGAGGGGGGTGGGGGTGGGAAGTGATTTGAAAAAAATAAAAAAAGCTTTGTATATTTTGTTTGGGAAAATGTTGCTGTAGCAACAAAACAATTTCTGAGATGATCCGCAACAATGTGAAAGATACAGGTAAGGAAGAGTTACCTCAGACTTTAATAACATGGATCCGTTCTTTGCAGTACCGAACAAAATGCATGATTTTTATTTTTTTTCCATTTTATGATCCCCCCCCCCAATGTTTCCTTAAATCAGCTTTGTCAACAATGCTTGGTAGTTTTCCAATCTCTGGGGGAAAAAATTGTTCTCATTTCAAGAGAAACAGAAGACATACAGTGTAATTAACAAACACACAGCCACAAGTGAAAATACACACTCCCCTTTGATTGATGGCTGGAGGTAGACTAAATTTGGGTGTTGACAATTCACAAATGACTCTGTTAAGACCTGTGCACAAAAAAATGTGAGTGATTGTAGTAAATGAACAGCCATTAATCACAAGCTACTGCCTGGCCTCCTATAGCAGCGTACGGCAGCTTTTAATGTATGTTTCCCTAATTGGAAGTTACGGTGGTGGTGCCGAATCCCTGATGAATAACAACTTCTGTTGTGCCAAGCTGCACAGTGGAAGCTTTCTTGCATTTTACTTTGGAAGATCAGCTGAAAAGTTGGAAAAATTTATGATCCCCACCATTTATCCTCCTAAGCTATAAAAATATGCCAGCAGAGAGCCCCGGAAAGGTTTAACGCATTGACAAAGCACTAATTTCATTCTTCATTATCCCCCCAAATCTACATTTAAAGCTGGGCCCTCTGAACTACGGAGGGCTGTTGTTTAATGCATATCTGTATGTAGATCCTTGACAGAATCCATTTTTCTTGCCTCTCTGGTGGCTCATATAGAAAGATTTATGCCCATTATGCATAAATTCTTTGTCTCATAATATTGCTCCAGCATAATCAGCAGAAAATCTGAGAAAAGGCACCCACTACAGCCACAAAATAATACCCAAGAAGCCTGGATCTAGGCCACCTTTGGTAGCTTTCTAGGCATATATATATATATATATATATATATATATATATATATATATAATCTCCAAATCTCCATATTTCAGACCTTAGTATCTGCAATGTCACCATCAGAGAACAACACATAATGAAAACATAATGCTACTGTCTATTAACACCATATTTTTATCACATTAAATTAGGATTTATGTATAATTTACAGAAGCTATAGGTTTTAAATTTTAAACTCTTAATGATACACTATTATTTTCCTAATGTAGCTCTCTTCCTCTCCCTTGAGACATTTTAGAACCACCTTCCACAACTTGGTTCCATATAGTGCCCTTCACTCTGACCACTGGTCATGCTGACTGGGGCTGATTGGAGGTGGACTCCAATTAGGATGAGGAATCTGTTTTAGAATTAACCCAAGATTCAAGATGTACAAATTCTAAATGGGCATGGAACATGTTTATTTTTTAAAAAAATATATCACCCATCTGTTTCAATCCATTTTGAACTAGACCAATCCAAAATGGATCCAAATTGGCCTCTGGCCCCTGTAGTTGTATTTCTCGGGAGCCATTTTCACTAAATCTCACTTTGTACAGCTTTGCTGGAGGAAAGGATGATGGACAATGAGAGACGCTATGGGGACTAAAACTCTGGACACAGTTTAAGATCCTCACTGTAGCATACCAGGATACTGGTAAGAACAGTTTGACAACAAAACCAATTGTCTAGAAGGCTAGACAAGCTCTCTGCCACTTGAGGTCTCAAGTTTTATAGTTATCCTTTGGGAATGTTCTCAGTCTCTATTTCTTCCATCACAGACAGCTGTGGGCAGCCTGCAGGATCCCTGTTATTTTGACTTCAACATTCAACTTCCTCTCTCTGGGGGACAAGGCAGGGGACCTGGAGGAAAGCGTCAGAGGGTGAATGTGAATTGCTTTCAGAGTCAATCTTGGAAGTCTCCACTGCTCCAGAAGCTCTGCCAGCCTGAGGTTGCACTGCCACCCTCCAACTTCAGTGCGGAAGCTGCAGTGGAACCTGTAGCTTCTCTGGTTGAAAAAGCCAAAGCTGGTGAAATAGGCAAGGCCCTTTGAAGCAAGAGGATTTCCCTTTTAACATGTGATGGGAAAAGTTGAGCCCTCCAGATATTGTAGGACGACAACTCTTCATCAATTCCACCCTACACGGTCAATTGCCAGTACAACAACACCTGGAGGACAACAGCTTCCCCATAACTGTTTTAGCACAAGAGGCTTTGAGAGATGAAGCTAACCATTCAGACTGAGCTGCTGCTCAGATTAAGCTCAGCCTGGGATTACCAGTTGCTAAAGCTATTTCTGAAACTTGCTACAGGTCCATGTGGAGTTGTGGAGTTTGAACTTTTGCTTTTGTTTGCTTTAACTTGGATCTGCTCTAATTGGCTGCGCTCTGCATGACCCTGCTTTGCATCACTTCAATAGACTTGCTATTACCCCCCCACCCCAGATTTGGAACATAACCGTTTGCTGGGATCATCACTTGGAGCAGAACAGCTCCCTTCCATGGAACGTGTAGAATTTATACTTCTGGTCCTGAATCAGAGACACTTGCAATTCATTAATAAACGGAAGCTACAATACCATGTTAGTTTTTACAGTTGTTGCTTAACTGGACTCCACCCTGACCTCCCAATTAGCCAGAAGTCTTGCATAATTATTATTTTTTGACTGGGAAAATTAAGGCTGTAGAGAAAGGGTAGGTAATCAGATTTCTCAAATCCCTCATGTCACAAATTTAACAGGTGGGTGGGACTGCCCACCTGTCAGTCACTTGATGCCCCATTCATCATTTTTCAGAGGAGCTCCCAATCCTCCAGAGAGAGTTTTGTTTTGTTTTGTTTGGTGGAAGGGGGAGCTGTAGGTGGCTGCAAGGATAATATGGAAAATATTTCTTCCATGAATTTCTTCAAGCTAATTTACCTTAGGAACTAAGAGTTAAGCTGCAATCCCACATACACTTACCTGGAACAACCAATTCAACTGAGTAGTCTTACTTCTGAGTAGACATGCATAGGACTGAACTTTTAGTTTGTAAAATGCCACAATATTATTATTATTATTTTGTGTTGTTTTTTTTAAATGGGGGCTGTTAATTTTTTTTAAGAACAATCCTGTCTATTATCTTGTTCAATATTAAGACAAACTGTAATAAAAAAACCCTATGGTACTCAAAGAACCATGCTAGTGAACAGGCTTAGTTTTGTGCTTGTGGAAAAGGGTCTTCTTCTTCTTCTTCCTCTTCTTCTTCCTCTTCTTTTTCTTCTTCTTCTTCTTCTTCTTCTTCTTCTTCTTCTTCTTCTTCTTCTTTCTTTATAAAAAGGTCAGAAATTCTATAAGAAAAATTACATGGAAGATTAGCCTGCACTGTCACTTTCTTCAGATGCTTCTCATTTCTTGGTTATGGCTATATTTTGCAAATTTCCCTTCCAGAAATCACATTTCTTTCCAATCAGATTGGCTGCCCTGGGGTTATTGACCTTTTACTTTGCCCATCTGGGAAACAAATGAAGCAGGAAGGCTAGCAAAATGAGATACTAATCAGAGGTGCTGTTTGTTTTGGGGGGGGGTGCTCGACTTCCAACTTATATTTCTCCCTAGAGGCACAGTCAGCAATACAGTGGATAGTTCAACAATAAGGGAAACCAGCAGTTTGGCTAAATTCTCCCTCCCTCCCTCTTTTTCTCTCAATTCCTCTGTTTTGGTGTCATCTTGTTGGCAGGAAAAGCTGGTGCAGAAATCATAAAAGTGTAGAGTTGGAGGGCCACTTAGTCCAACCCCCTGCAATGCAAGCATTTCAACTAAAGCATTCATGGCAGATGGCCATCCAACCTCTACTTAAAAACTCCTGATGAAGGAGAGTCCACAACCTCCTGAGGGTGACAGCTCTTACTGTCAGAAGGTTCTTCCAGATGGTAAAATCTTCCTTCTTGTAACCTGAAGCCATTGGTTCAGGCCTCACCCTGTGCAGCAGGGTAAAAACAAGCTTGCTCCCTCTTCCATTTGACAGCCCTTGGGATATTTGAAGATGGCTACCATAACTCCTCTCAGTCTCCTCTAATACAGGCTAAACATTATAGACCCTTACATGTCCTTCCACACAGTCCCCCCCTCCGTTGGATGTCCCACTCCTGGACATCCATTCACTTTTTCAGACCCCCCTTGCCTTGCTCACCTATCTTTGAGGAATGCAGGGCTCTTCTGAGGGTGACCTCAGAAGAGGGTGGCCAGGATGATGGTTAGTCAGAAGACCAAGTCCTATGAGTACTGGTTGTTGCTCTACTAGGGCAAACAAGACACTGTCCCACCAACCTCATTCTGCCCCCACCTGCTAGTCTTCTTACTTACAACCGGTCTTGTGTGAGGATCTGCCTGCCATTGGCTCAGGCGACATGTGCTGTTGGCCTCACTGTCTTCCACACCACCATTCTCAATGGGAACCAGGCACTACTAACTAGGAGGAATGGTTGAAAGAGCTGGCTTTGTTTAGTATGGACTGGGACAGACTTTAGGAATATGGTGCCCTGTGTAAGGACAAAAATTATTGCCCTAAATATTTATTTGACACCCTCCTGCCTCTCGCCTTCCATTTTGCGCATGCTTTCAAGTGCACTATGTCATAGTTGCGGCAACTAAATTCTGACTCACTCACTCACTTCATTAACATGTGCAATAGAGAACATCATGATTTGACTCACATGGGTATCTTTCTACTTTCACCTGAAAAGCTTTGAACATTCCAAAGCAAGGTATTAAAAACTCCTTTGAAGGATGGGATGATGATAATAATAATAATAATAATAAGCCTTAATAGCACATACCATTAAAAACAGAAGATTGTAGCCAGTGAAGTAATAAGAGCCAGGGGAGGGGAAAATCAGACCAAAGTCATCCATATATCAAAGACACTTTAACCTGTCCTTAACTCACTGAGCTAGATACAGTGGTGCCCCGCAAGACGAATGCCTCGGAAGACGAAAAACTCGCAAGACGAAAGGGTTTTGCGTTTTTTGAGTTGCTTCGTAAGACGAATTTCCCTATGGGCTTGCTTCGCAAGACGAAACGTCTTGCGAGTTTGTTTCCTTTTGAAGCGGGAACTGGGCTGGCAGGGAGCAAGCGAGGGAGCGACCTACCTTTTCCAGAGGGATCCTCTTCTGGAGAGGGCACAGAGGAGGCAGGTGGGCTGGGATCCAGCGGATCTGGCTGGGTCTCTGCGCCGCCTCTGCCTCTCTCTCCCCCTCCCCACGTGGCTGCTCCATTTTGCCCTAACTGCGCGAAGGCAGGAGGAGGGGGACCAAGGAGGAGGAGGAGGAGGCATCCACTGCGCTTGGGCCGCCGCGAAGGCGCCTTTGCGGGGGTGGGAAGAAGCCGGGAGCAGCTGCTGAGACTGTGGGGAGCCCGGTGGCGTGGCGCAAGGTAACGGGGGGAGCAAGGGAGAGTCCGCGCCGGGCGCTTCGTGCGTCCGCCCTCGGTTCCTGGGCTTGAACTTCCTTTGGCACCTCGTGGAGAGAGAGGGAGAGGAGCGGGCTGGGGCTTTGATGTGGGAAGCGGTTTGGCGGAGCGAAGATGCGGCAAGGCTTGGCAACAGAGGAAGGGGGGCTGTTTTCGTGGGGAGGTGGGAGGGGGTGTCTTTGCCTCTTCCCGGCAACAGATCCTCCAGGCTGGGGAAACTCCTCCTGTTGGGGAGCGACCTGCTTTGTGCTTTGCCCGCTATCCCATTATAATACAGTACCAGGGTGCATCCGTGCTTCGCAAGACGAAAATATCCGCAAGACGAAGAAACTCGCAGAACGGATTAATTTCGTCTTGCAAGGCACCACTGTAGTCCAGTTGTAGGAGGGGGGGGAGGGGTTTTCTGATTTTTGTTGTATTACAATTGTAAAGTTCCAGGACTTTGTGTGTATACATTACAGTTAATGCTTGTACGAGTAAGAGGCCGCTGCTTGAAGTTTTATTCTGTTTTCAATGTTCTGTTGAAAGCCGCCCAGAGTGGCTGGGGAAACCCAGCCAGATGGGAGGGGTAGAAATAATAAATTATTATTATTATTATTATTACTGCAAGAATGTAGAAATTGGCAAGAAGATACCTATGTGGTGCTGTTTTTTTTTTTAAGGTCTGAAGGCTGATTCAATAAATTGATGATGATTACAAAAATATATTTGAGCACACAGGAAGCATGATGTTAATTACTTGAACTTAAAAAACAAAACAAAACTTGCTCGGTATTCCAATGTCTTCACTTGGTTAGCTTGGATAAATAGTTGGAGAATCAGTGGGACAAATGGATGAGATTGGCAATCAAATAATGCTTCAACACTGGTGATGAAAAAGCATCTTAATGCCATACCTGAGGGCAGCAGACAAACTTAAGTAGCACAGACTATGGTTACAAGTTACCCCCAGAGGTGGATTTAGGGGAGAGCAACTAGTTTGGTTGCACTGGGTGCTGAGCCTCAGGGGCACCACAGGGAGTGCCACAACTATGATGTACAGTTGATAAATACCTCGGGATAAATACGCTTCAGGTTGAGTGCTTTCGGGCTGTACTCCGCGGCGACCCAGAAGTAACGGAGCGCGTTACTTCCGGGTTTCACCACCCGCGCATGTGCAGACAGTCAAAATGACATCGCACACATGCACAAAAGTGGTGAAACATGACCCGTGCATGCGCAGACGCGCTGTCACGTCTTACGTTCTGTTCGGGATGCGAACGGGGCTCCGGAACAGATCCTGTTCGCATCCCGAAGTACCACTGTAGAATAGATGGCGAGAGGCTGGGGGGGGGAGTAAAATTTTGGCATCACACAGGGTACTACTGAAATTATAGACCCTGGCACTGTTACCACCACCACCCAACATACACATAGTAACTGTCACCTGCAGTGTACCTTCATTACATATCTTTAGTCGCCATGCAAAAACATTTATCTTCTTCCAGGCCTTTGGGTAATTAAGCAATCTATGGTCCTTAAAACTGTGGTGTGTGTGTGTGTGTGTGTGTGTTACTGGTTTGTTTGCTATTATATTATGTAGTGTTGTGAGTTGGGGGGGTGGGGGTGGTTAGGCGGCATGCCTGAGTCCCTTCTTTATAAATGACTTGGATGAAGGAATTGAGGGGATGCTCATCAAATTTGCAGATGAAACCAAACTGGGAGGGGTAGTTAATGCTTCAGAAGACAGAAATGGGATTCAAAATGACCTTAACAGATTGAACTGGGCCCAAACTTACAAAATGAATTTCCATAGGGACAAATGTCAGGTTCTTTTAAAAAATCTAGGCAGAGGTGCAATCTCCTGGGTCTGATTTAGTGGTTACACACACACACACACACACAGAGAGAGAGAGAGAGAGAGAGAGAGAGAGAGAGAGAGAGAGAGAGTATAACAAAACAAAACATTGCGGAGAATGGAATTACAGGTTCTGTGTAGTTTTGCCATTGGCTACTCCATTCCTAGGTTTTCCGGCAGGGAGGAAGTGCTGCAAAACCATTCAAAGGACATCTGCCAGCCAGACCTGCTTATTGCTGGCCTGCATTCTCCAAGGGCAGAGTGGAACTGAAGCCCAGATGTGCTGTGGGCTGGGAAAACAATCTGTACCCCTCCTTCACCTGAAGGAAAGGGTTAGATTCCTCTTTGCTTTATTTGAAAATGAGGATGATAGAGACAGACAACATGCCAGAGGAAAATATGGAAATAAGAAGCTGCTTTAAACTGACTCAGATCTATTGATGCATCTAGTTCAATACTGACTATACTATACCAACTGGCAGAAGCTCTCTAGGGTTTTCAGGGAGGAATGTTTCCCATCCTTACCTGGAGATGTTTGAGACTGAGCCTGGAACCACTTTTCATGCAAAACATGTGATCCACCACTGAGCTGTGGCTCTTCCTCCAAATACATGAAGCTGACTTACACTGAGCTAGAACTTTGGTTCATTTAGCATGGCATTGTCTACACCAGCAGCCTTCAACCAGTCTCAACCTGAGATGCACCTTAGACTCCCAACCAGGAACACGTGGCCCACTTCTACATTTCCACTATTGTTTTATACTTAATACTGCTGGCATCTCACTGCATCAACTGGTTCCAAGGTAGATCTAGAAGAGGGCAATGGAAAAACAGACCTTCTTTGTAGTAACTTATAGTCTATGGAATGCTGTCTACAGGGAGGCCCATCAGCATTGGCAAATAATTTCAGGACCAGGCAAAGACTTATTTGTTTTTCTGGACACTTGGGCAGCACCAATGCCTGGAAGTTTTCATTTTATGCTTTTAATATGTTTATATTTTTGCATTAGTCTATTTTATTCTAGTGATTGTAGATTGCTTTGGGAGGTTTTTTTTTTGTGGGAAGCAATTCATACATACCATAAAATTAACCAAATCAAACCTAGTATGCTGTAAGCAGGGAACAATAGGAGTACTAGCTGAAACGAGATCACTTGCCATTCATTTCACCAACCTGCTTTTTGTTTTGCTTTGTTTTATTCTTGCACAGGGGTTGGGTGGAACTGCTGGCAGGAAAAATCTAATCCACAATATGGCAGAGAAGTAGCTCCCTAAAGCCATCCTTAGCGCAAGAGATTTGAACTCATTGGAACCCTATTATATGCCTGAGCAACTCCTGGAACAATAGGAAGCGATGTTGGATGCAGTATGACGGCAACCACAAATATGCAAGGCAGATGTTGGCCTTATTGCTGCACAGTAAAATCTCATAACTGACCTAACTACCAATTTCTGAGTGATTATGTGCTGGAAAGGGATGCAGGGGGAATGTAAACAATGCCTCTAAAAGCAGTCCAGATTTGCTGACTCAGATTGCCTGCTTGGTAAACCTACTGAAAGCAAAAACAAAAGAGGGGGCATCCTGTGAAGGTAATGGGAAAGCAGAGCTGCAGGGCTTTTATGAATTAAATGATGGACTTGCAATCCTATGATGCATACCTACTATAAATTGTCTCCCTCAGCTTCCAACTCTGTACCTTGGTGGCTGCATCAGCACTGGCAAGTGACCACGTTCAAGAAACTACATTGTGACATATGAGGTGGGAGAGGGAAAGCAAAGTAACAGATGCATATGAAAATATAGAAGGAACATAGAATGTGAAGGCATTTAAATTATGTATAGTTTCAGGATTTTTTTTAATGGTTCAGCTGTGCATTGTGCTCTATTAGCATTTGTACACAGAGGCCAGAACAGATGGCAATGTTCTTAGAGGAGTAACAACCATTAAAATTAACCTGTGATATTCAGAGGTAGTTGGTGCCAAAAAAGAAAGGTGGAGCGGGTTTTTGAGGGGGTGGGGGAGGGTGTCACAACAGAAAACTCTGTAAGTTAGTGTGACTGTTCTTAACCCTCCAGATGTTGTTAGACTCCAACTTCTATCAGGCCCAGCCATGATAGACAATAGCCAGGGTTGATGGGAGTTGAAGTCTATATAATAATAATAATAATAATAATTTATTATTTATACCCCGCCCATCTGGCTGGGCCTCCCCAGCCACTCTGGGCGGCTTCCATAAAAAACAGAAATACAGTAAAATGTCACACGTTAAAAACTTCCCTGAACAGGGCTGCCTTAAGATGTCTCCTGAATGTCAGATAGTTGTTTATCGCTTTGACATCTGCTGGAAGGGCGTTCCACAGGGCGGGCGCCACTACCGAGAAGGCCCTCTGCCTGGTTCCCTGTAGCTTTGCTTCTCGCAGTGAGGGAACCGCCAGAAGGCCCTCGGCGCTGGACCTCAGCGTCCGGGCAGACTGATGGAGGTGGAGACGCTCCTTCAGGTATACTGGACCGAGGCCGTTTAGGGCTTTAAAGGTCAGCACCAACACTTTGAATTGTGCTCGGAAACGTACTGGGAGCCAATGCAGGTCTTTCAGGACCGGTGTTATATGGTCTCGGCGGCCGCTCCCAGTCACCAGTCTAGCTGCCGCATTCTGGATTAGTTGTAGTTTCCGCGTCACCTTCAAAGGTAGCCCCACGTAGAGCGCATTGCAGTAGTCCAAGCGGGAGATAACCAGAGCATGCACCACTCTGGCGAGACAGTCCGCAGGCAGATAGGGTCTCAGCCTACGTACCAGATGGAGCTGGTAAACAGCTGCCCTGGACACAGATTTGACCTGTGCCTCCATGGACAGCTGTGAGTCCAAAATGACTCCCAGGCTGCGCACCTGGTCCTTCAGGGGCACAGTTACCCCATTCAGGACCAGGGAATCCTCCACACCTGCCCGCCTCCTGTCCCCCAAAAACAGTACTTCTGTCTTGTCAGGATTCAACCTCAATCTGTTAGCCGCCATCCATCCTCCAACCGCCTCCAGACACTCACACAGGACCTTCACCGCCTTCACTGGTTCTGATTTAAAAGAGAGGTAGAGCTGGGTGTCATCCGCATACTGATGAACACCCAGCCCAAACCTCCTGATGATCTCTCCCAGCGGCTTCATATAGATGTTAAAAAGCATGGGGGAGAGGACAGAACCCTGAGGCACCCCACAAGTGAGGGCCCAAGGGTCTGAACACTCATCCCCCACCACCACTTTCTGAACACGGCCCAGGAGGAAGGAGCGGAACCACTGTATAACAGTGCCCCCAGCTCCCAGCCCCTCAAGACGGTCCAGAAGGATGCTATGGTCGATGGTATCAAACGCCGCTGAGAGATCCAGCAGAACTAGGAAACAGCTCTCACCTTTGTCCCTAGCCCGCCGGAGATCATCAACCAGTGCGACCAAGGCAGTTTCAGTCCCATGATGAGGCCTGAATCCCGACTGGAAGGGATCCAAATGGTCCGCTTCTTCCAGGCGTGCCTGGAGTTGTTCAGCAACCACTCGCTCAATCACCTTGCCCAGGAATGGAAGATTTGAGACTGGGCGATAGTTGGCCATCGTGGCCGCATCTAAAGATGGTTTTTTAAGAAGCGGTTTAATAACCGCCTCTTTCAGCGGGTCTGGGAAGGCTCCCTCACGGAGGGAAGCATTCACCACCCCACGAAGCCCATCGCCCAGTCCTTCCCGGCTAGCTTTTATAAGCCAGGATGGGCAAGGATCCAGGAGACAGGTGGTTGGTTTCATTCGTCCAAGCAGCCTGTCCACATCCTCGGAGGTAACAGGTTGAAATTGATCCCACTCAACTTGACTAGACAGAACTCTAGCACTCTCCCGCCCCGGCCCTGCTCCCACGGTGGAGTCTACTTCTTCCCGAATCTGGGCGATTTTATCTGCAAAAAACTTTGCAAAATCATTGCAGGAGAACATGTGGCCCGTACTGGGCCCCGATGTTGCAGGTGGTTCCGCTAAATTGTGAACCACCTGAAAAAGTCTCCTGCTGCTGTTTTCTGCAGATGCAATAGAGGCGGTGAAGAAATTCTTCTTCGCCGTCGCTATCGCCACTTGGTAGGCTCGACGTTGAGCTCTAACCTGTGTCCGGTCAGATTCGGAATGAGTTATCCGCCACCGGCGCTCTAGCCGTCTCAACGATTGTTTCATTGCCCTCAGATCCGTGGAAAACCACGGGGCTGTCCGGGCTCCATGCAATCGGAGAGGGCGCTTCGGAGCCAAACAGTCAATAGCCCTGGTTAACTCCACATTCCAGCGGGCCACCAGGGAATCGGCTGAAAGGCCATCAACATGGGATAAAGCATCCCCTACCACTCTCTGGAAACCATTTGGATCCATTAAGTGGCGGGGGCGGACCATCCGAATTGGTCCCACCTCCCTGCAGAGGGGATGGGTCGCAGAGAAGTCCAGTTGCACCAGGAAGTGATCTGACCATGGCACTTCTTTCATTTCGCTTTTACTTAGTGTCAGATCACCAACATCCATAGAGGTAAACACCAGGTCCAAGGCATGTCCACGGCTATGGGTTGGGCCAGACTTATTCAGGGACAGCCCCATGGAGGCCATGCTTTCCACGAAGTCCCGAGCGGCCCCTTGTAAGGTCGTGTCGGCATGGATGTTAAAATCCCCTAGGACGACCAGGCTAGGTGTCTCCAGGAGAACATCCGCCACGACCTGAAGCAGCTCGGGCAGGGAATCCTTGGTGCAGCGGGGAGGTCGGTACACCAAAAGGAATCCTGTACTGCCCCTATTGCCCAACTTCCAGAACATGCACTCAGAAAACTGGGTCTTCCCAATAGGACGCCTGGTGCAAACTAATGACTTCCTAAAAATCACTGCAACCCCCCCTCCCCGCCCACGTGACCTGGGTTGCTGTGCGTAAGAGAAACCTGGTGGACAAGCAGCGGCAAGAACAGGCCCATCTGCTTCATCCAACCAAGTCTCTGTTACACATGCCAGGTCAAATCCTCCATCCATGATCAAGTCATGGATGGCAGTGGTCTTACGAATCATTGACCTGGCATTGCACAGCAGCACCTTCAGGTCACGTGGGTATCCCTTGCTGATTCTAGTATCCATCCGGACAGGACCAGACCCGGAGTCTAGCAACATCTGGGGGCCCTCAGTGTAGGGAAATCTGCCTAATTCACTCTTTCTGAAACAATATGTGAGTCAAAACACAGCCATTCTCCAAAATTTGCAGTTCTCCAAATTTTGCAGTGTAGTTCACAAGCAAAGTAATAACGTGATAAAATGCATATGCTAAGGTAAACTGTACATTAAATGTTTATATGAATGAAAATAATGTACCCAATGCATTATATTAAGGGAAATATCTTTTTGAAAAAGCGTATATTAGGCATGGTTGCATACAAAAATGTGCATATTAAGAGAAAATGTTGCTGAAAAGTTTTGAGGCTCCCCCCCTTTTTTTTTTTGCAAAATGTTGTGGAAGTGTGGAGAAGAGAACTTCATACTGGAAAAATTGAAAAATTGAGAGAAACTGAAATAGTGTTTTATAGAAGGTGGTTGTCTTACTGATTATTTGAAATTGTTTTACTTAGGATTTGTTAATTATTCTATATGAATTATGTTGTAATTGTGATGTTCTATTATGTTGTCATTTATTGTTCGTAAGCCGCTTTGTAACTTGTGAGAAGGAAAGGCATCATAGAAATATAATAAATGATAATAAAGGAAAACGAAAGCGAAATAAAATTGATGCATTGGCCCATCCCTATTCATAAGTGGGGAGAGTGCTATTGTGTTTAGTTCCTGCTTGTGGGTTTCCCTTAGGCATCTGCTTTGAGACCAGGATGTGGGACTAGACGAGTCTTTAATGTGAACCTGAAGCCCCCTGCTGTCTTTTCTGTATCTTTATACCAAACCTGGCCAGAACATCCCTTTAAATGCCAAATGTTCCTTTGACAGCCCTTCAAACTGAAGTCTGTAAAGTTGGACACACGGTCACACTTTTAGGCAAAATGAGGCAACCACCTCAGGCAGCTGAATTTGAGTGTCATAAAATGGCAGCATATTCTCAGTTATTCATTTTATCATTGGGTGGCGCTGTGGGTTAAACCACAGAGCCTAGGACTTGCCAATCAGAAGGTCGGCGGTTTGAATCCCCGTGGCGGGGTGAGCTCCCATTGCTCGGTCCCTGCTCCTGCCAACCTAGCAGTTCGAAAGCACGTCAAAGTGCAAGTAGATAAAAAGGTACCGCTCCAGTGGGAAGGTAAACGGTGTTTCCATGTGCTGCTCTGGTTCGCCAGAAGCGGCTTAGTCATACTGGCCACATGACCTGGAAGCTGTACGCTGGCTCCCTCGGCCAATAAAGCGAGATGAGCGCCGCAACCCCAGAGTTGGTCACAATTGGACCTAATGGTCAGGGGTCCCTTTTCCTTTACCTTATTTTTACTGCCAGGAAAGAAGAGAGACACTTGTGGGGTTTTCTGCCTCAGGTGTCAAAATAACATGCCCGCACTGTGATACTACACACTTGATTTGGGCAGCAAAACTGTGGCTCCCTGTTTGCATGATCTCTCCCCACTGTGGTCCACTGGGCATCTTCATTAGCATGCTTTCAGCACTGGCAAAAACCTGTCTCTCCTTCCAGACATTTATGGGTATTTGCTGGATGATTTCTTTTCCTGCCAAAGTCTCGCCTTTATGGTTTGTTGTAACATATGGCCCTCCCCACTTTGATTTTATGTTAACCCTTGTGTTTTTAAAGCTTTGGAAGTTGTTTAGATACTTTTTACATAGCAAGCGTCTAAATATGCAAATTATTTATTCATTTATTGCATTCATATCCTATCTTTCCCCCAAGGAGTCCAGATGTCATACATAGTTATTTTATGACATAAATAATATGAAATAAATAAATAAATAAATAAATAAATAAATGAATAAATAAATAGTTATGCTCTTCATCACTTTATCCCCATAACAACCCTATGAGGTAGGTTAAGCTCAGAGTCACCCACAGAGTTTTGTGGCTGAGTGGAAGTTTGACCCCCGATCTCCTGGGATCCTTGACTAACACACTAACCGTTATACCACACTGACTCTCAGTAAGGGCCAGCCCATATAGACCTCAAATTGAAATTGAATTGAATTGAAATACTTTATTTACACTTGTACAGCTTGTATACAGTGAGATTACATGAGCACCCCCCACTCAGCTCTCTTAGTTTTAATTCCCCTCGTTTACTGATGCACACCCACCAAACCCGAAAGTCAGTTGAATAATGAATAATCTAAGGAAAAGCTCATGGAATAAAGCCCTTAATATGCTTTGGAATCTTCCAGAACATGAAGGGTTTTTTTTTCCCCAACAGAAAAGATGATGTGAGAAAATTTCCCTAAGGGAAAATTTCTCTAAGGCGTTTATTCAAGAAAATGGGAATCCATAAACTCTGTCTTAGGTCCAAAGGTCAGTTGTCATTGATAGTTAAATTGGATCAAAGTCAGGGTAATGCACTGTGGCTCTAAAACATAAATCCCCTCCCCCCCCCAATGTACTGTGAGTGTGGACAGTGTCAAATGAAACACACAATTAGTCTTGCTGCTAAATGTGAGCAGTTCAGACTGTAGCATCATGCCAAGCGTGATTAAGAGTGATACAGCACATAGTCATTGTCAACACCATTCAGCCAATGTAAACCTTAGTTAGAAATGTACTTGTCAGAGAAAAATGCTCCTTTGATTTCTATTACACTTTCCCAGTAATTGCTGTCATCAGTGGCAGGTTATTATTACAGTTGAATAGAGTTTCAGTAATTACTTTTGCAGAGATTCTAACAGCTTTTAGATTGAATGATATTCTGACAGTTTGAATACTCTTGACAACAATTACCTTTTTCCTGGTTAACACTGATTCAGGAAAATTAAAAATTAAATCCGTTCAGAGGAAATACTTACATATGACATGGGTAAGTGTGCTGATACAAAAATGTGTAAATTGCAGAATGTCTTGAAATAAAAAAAGTTCACTTGATCTTCCTTTTGCATATATTTGAAAATGATACTCAGGGGTGGGCCGAGTCATGGTGATACTGTAGAGCAGAACAAATATTATGATTCATAGAATCATAGAATTGTGGAGTTGCAAGGGACATCAGAGGTCATCTAGTCCAACCCCCTGCAATGCTGGAATCTCAGCTAAAGTATCCATGACAGATGGCCATCCAATCTCTGCTCAGAAACCTCCAGGGAAGGAAAGCCCACCACCTTCCAAGGGAACTCATTCCATTATCAAACACTTCTTCCTTACTTTTTATGCTGTAGAGAGCATTTTGAATTTCTTAATGTGCTGCCAGCTAATTAGTTAATTAGTTAGTTGATTAATGAGCATCAAAGAATCAAAGTTGAAATCTTATTTAAACCAAAAGGTATCAGTTTATAGTTTTGGGTAAGATTATTTTTGCCAAAGATAAAAAAACAAAGTTATTATCATAATTATTATGTCTTGTATGTTAAAGCTGGGTGGAATTTGCTTATTTAGCATTCAGGCTAAAAAGCTGAGCTGTGAATCAGAATGTTCTCTGTTTGAATGCCACTGCTTCTGTTAATTCACTATTTGGTCTTTGTCAAGTCACTGTTTCCCACTGTCACTTGCAATGGTTGAATATTATTGTGGTTACAATTAATTTATTAATTGCTTATATGTGTTTCTGGGAGGGTGGGAGGAGGGGCTTGTTTGTTTGTTTGTTTTTCTTGTTTTGTTATGTATTTTGTGTTTTTCTCTTGTATTTTTATACCATGATTCTCCTTGAGATCTACACACACACTAGGTTTTCCTACTCATGTCAATGGAGAAGCAGATCTGCTCATGCCCTCAAGGAGCTACTCACCCCATTGACATGAATGGGGTGTCACCTGCACCCGAAAGAGAATGGGGTGATTAATGGTGGATGCAGAACTGGGAGGTTGAGTTTCCCCTACTCTTGCACCCATTTCTTATATAAGGGCTGATTCTAGCCTGCAAAAATATCTAGACTGCCTAACTATTTGGAAGGATTTCTAAGCCCAGTTGACAAGGAACCCACCCTATAAGCTCAGCTGTAGAAATATTAAGTGATAAGGAGCTTTGGATTTAGTTTCCCAAAGCCCAGATGACACTGTTCTTAACAAAACCTTCTGCCAGATCCACAGTACACAAAGAGGTAACTTAACAGTCATGCAGTCTAGCATGTGGGGAAGATTGAGTGTGTAATTTAAGATAATTGCCTTTTAAAAACCAATGAAGCCAAATTTCAAAGTATAAAAATATGTTATTTGGGGGGAAAGGGTTGAATAGGAAGAAAAATGAAAAGCAACAATTACATATAGATTTGGAAATAAAATTTAGTAAAGACAATGCAGCACTGTTAGCTGAATATTACCTGCTTCAGCTGAGTGTTGTGTTCCAGAGAATGTGCAGAGTTTCATGCCAAAAAGAAGTTCTTTGGATTCCTGATTTAGACAGTCCCAAGGAGATGAAGACTGAGGATGAAGCCTCACATACATATAGGAATCTGAGACCACTCAAAAGTCACCTATTTACAGAGAAGGATTGACATCTGATGGATGATAGATTCCTTGTCTCTGATGTAGGTGGTCAATCAGAAATTGCTGGTTCTGCATCCTTAATGTTTCCAAACTTGCAGGATCATTTCGTTAAATTTCACCAGGAAGAAGAAAAAAAAATGTCTTGTCATTTTTTGGTGGGGTTCATCATTAGCACAAGTAACACAGTTTCTTTCTCTTTTTCCTAAGCAGCGACCTACCTCTTTTTCCTAAGCCTACCTACCATTTTGCATCCCTTCCACAATTCTCAAGATCTAGCATCATTTTGTGAATAGGGGATAACATCCACCCACCACCACCCAAACCATCATAATTGTGGAGAATATCTTGAGGAAATTTTGCAGATGGGAGCTTTATCCAGGCCAGGGTAAGGAAATAAAAGGAAAATAACTGAGAAATTTTGGTTCAGCTCCAGTTTCAGCTAATGTGGACATTCATTTATATCTGAGCTTGTGGATTTGATTGCCTATTTATTGCTTTTTTAATGCCGATGGCTGTGCTTCCATTCTACTCTGGGATTGCTAGTTGTTGCACATGGCCAAGTTGCACAGGAGCATCTCTAGGTTTGGGGAACAGAAAGTAGTTTACAATGTCACTCTGTTCTGAAATAAGGTTGGCTTATGCTGATAGACAAATGCATTTAGATTCCAGCAAGAGAAAGAGTATGTGTGATAATTTACACATACAAAAATGATCTCTAAATGAATGCTTATCGGGAAAGACCTAGCAGACTATAGGGTCAAATGCAGTAATAGCCTCTTCAAAGCTGTAATTTTGACTCATACGAAGTCATTTTCTAATGAGGAGGCTTGTCACTCTCTGGTTTTCAACAGTGGTGACCTCATTGTTCCCAATTCCTTGTTCTGTTTGTGTGTGTGTGTGTGTGGGAAATCTATTTGTAAATATGGAAGACTGCCGGGTGACATTATTTATGAACTCTGACTTCTCCCATTATTTGGTGTGGTGTCATTGCCTTGAGTTGGGATTAATTAGCATTAGAGATGAAACAAATATGGTGGGAGGATGGGGAAGCTGGAAATACCTGCGTGAATAATGGACACATTTCTGCTTTCCCTGGTCACAAAAATGATTTAAACAATGATCAGAAATAACACTGGAAGGAGGTGAGCACCTAGCTTTCTTGTTATCAGCAGCTTAATCTACAACAAGCTGAAGGTAGTTTGTATGCTTATTCCCCATGATCATCTTCAAGGTGGCTTCTGACAATAAATAAAACAATCTGCAATATCTACTAGGCATGATGGTGATGTTCTATCTCCACTGTCAGAGGTGTCACCCCTATGAATACTAGTTGCTGGGAATCACAAGTTGGGAGAGTGCTGTTGTGTTCAGGTCCTTCAATGCATGGAGTTAAGACAATAGAGTAAGCTGCCAAATTTAACTCGGTCACTCCTCCTCACCTTGAGAGGAAGGCCTAACAAACTCTTTGTTCTCTTACATTCATAATATGAACCATACTAGTAAGGAGGTCTAAGCTGGATCATCCAAGCTTAGACTGTGTAGTTTAAGTAAGACATCTTTTTTGTTTCCATACAAATAATTTAGAAACATTTACCACTTTGGGACTAACCTAAGCTTTGTTGCCTATCTTTTCTTGCTGCTGTATAGAAAAGCATATGAATCTGACCTTTGAAGTGTCTGTAAGTAAAACATTTTTAAACTTACCAAATGTGTGGTCTCTTTCTTGGCTAAAGGAAGTGGGGCACTTTGGAAGCAAATTAGAAGGGGATAATTTAAAGATCTAACAGCCTATATTTCCAGGCATTACTTCGCTGAATGATTTGTCATTTTAAATCTCTGCTGGGGCTCTCTTATGAAACAGTACTTGCCAGGGGAGCCAACTTGAATAAAATATGGTGGGGGCTAGGTAAGCCTCACCCCACATAATCAATTACAAGATGTGGCACACACACATCATTTGAATGGCAATGTTCATCAACCTGGGGGTGCCCCTGCAAATATTTTATTGGGGTGCTGAAGGGACCTCAGCACCCATAATCTGGCTCAGACCTGGATCTAGGCATCCAGGAAATTCTCATTTTTATTATAGCTTACCTAATCTATTTTTCCATTTAACCCAAATACAGAAACCAACATTTTCTCCTTGTAGAGTTTTGTTTGTACACCTGCAAACCTTGGTGCTCACCCAAGTCTGCTAACCACTCCCCTGTTGTGTGTGAGTGTGTGGTGCTATTTTGGATCCATAAACAACAACACTCATGGCCTATAGATCTTGGAACAGAGGGAGCTATGTATCAATACATAAACTTTGGGGCATCGGCCCCTCAATGAAATGGTTGTTTTCTTTTGAGGTGGGGTGGTGCTTTCATTTATCATATGGATTTTATTTATCATATTTCATATTTATCATATTTCATTTATCATATCAATTTATCAATTTATCATATTTCATTTATCATATGGATTTTAAAGAATACTGTGAAATAGGATACAAGCCACTTCTATGCAATACATCCTATGGACTGATTCTGCAGAATCCCAAGAAAGCTGTGCTCAAGACGACTGCAGCCCTAGGTACACCTACATGAGTTAGTTCAATTAAACACAGCATGACTTGATTCTTTATAAACATGCAGAGGAATGAACTGTAGGTCCCACTGAAAAAGTAAGTACAATTTAAGCATGCCGTGGAATACTTTCAAGTCTCCTTGATATTGAAGAACAAGAAACTGGCACTTCAACCTAAGCCAACAGGTACATTTTTAAACATAATAGTAAATAATGTCACCTCTGCCCAGAAAGCTTTTCTTCTCATATAATACTAAGACTGAATTCTAGGGCTGATGGGAGTTGGAGTCCAACAACTTTTGAAGGGCAACAGGTTTCTCATCCTTGCTCTGTCCTATTCCATATAGGGTCTCAAAACTCATTGACTGTTATTTGCTTGCTTGTTGCACAATGTTTAATTTTGCCCCAGGATGGGAAGGCACACTCCAAATAAAGCCTCCCCCCCCATAAATTCTGGCTTTACATAATTGTTGCACCTCATACTTTGTTTTATTTCAAGGTTTTAGTCTCTCCTTCAGACAAACCTAATTTTGACAATTAGAAAAGTCTGCTATCCTTAACTTACTTGCAACTCATTTCATTTTGGGCTAGATCCAAATCCCAAAGAAGCCAATAAAATGACATGGAGATTCCATAACGGAGGGCTATTCGTCTTTGATCCCATTAATCACTCATATTATTCACAATAAAACATGGAGACTAAGACTGGAAAGTGATTTTAATCTTATTTTCTTTATGGTTTGCAATATTTTGAAGTCTGTGCTTGTATATCTGCCTAGATCCATTACATCAGCAGACAGAAGGGTCTTTGAAGGAGAGGTGGTTCAAATCTGTTACTGCCATGTTATGCAAGTTTGAGGGCTTGCGGGATAAATTTGATACAGTTTGCATTTAAAGGTGAACATACCTAATCTGTAACTTCCAATACAATGCACAAATGGAAAAACAGTGATTCTTTGACATTCACACTTTTCCAAATTTTGCAGTGCAATTCTCCAGCCAAGTAATATGCACAAAATCACATGTGCTAGAGCAAAGTGTGCATCAAATGTGCATATTACTGAAAATAGCACAGGAAAGTGTATTATTAAGGAAAATTGGTTTGCAAAAGTGTATGCATTAGGCAAAATCACACACAAACACATGCATTTTAGGAGAAATTTGTAGTAAAATGCTGATGAATTTTCACAAGGGCTTCTTCTTTTTTAAAACAACTTTGCAAACAGATGTGGAAATGTTGAGAGTGGAAAAAGGAGATACAGTTCATTGTATTTTAGTGTTTAGTTGGAAGCCGCCCAGAGTGGCTGGGGAAACCCAGCCAGATGGGCAGGGTATAAATTTTTAAAAAAACAACCCCCCCCCCATTGACTCATCTATACAGGCATATAGCCATGTATGGAACCTGATTTTCTTCAGATGAAATTAATGCCATGACAGTGGTGCAGATAGAGCTGGTTTAGTGTAGTGGCTTTGTTCTCCTAGAATGATGCAAATATTATTATTATCATTGTTGTTGTTCACATGAGTTACAAGGCAATTTACAAACAAAGACTAATGACAACTAAAACAGTTTCTTAAAACATTACCCCAAATATAGGTTTAAAAACCATGCAAAATAAGCCAGTGTGGTGTAGTGGTGTAGTGGTTAAGAGAAGTAGACTTGTAATCTGGGGAATCGGGTTCGCATCTCCATTCCTCCACATGCAGCTGCGGGGTGACCTTGGGCTAGTCACACCTCTCTGACATCTCTCAGCCCCACTCACCTCACAGAGTGTTTGTTGTGGGGGAGGAAGGGAAAGGAGATTGTTAGCCGCTTTGAGACTCCTTAAGGGGAGTGAAAGGCGGGATATCAAATCCAAACTCTTTTTCTTCTTCATCATCATCTATGATGGAGACCTTTTCTTGCAGCTGGAAAGGCTCATTGAAATGAAAATATATTTGGGTGTTTCCAGAAACATAACTCATCAGGGATGGTGTTCCAGAAAACAGGAGCCCTGCTCTGAAACACAGTGGAGTGGACATCTACTTAAACCACTTCTGTTTAGCCAAGCTTATCTGGACCTGTAGAAGTTAAGTGTGTTTTTAGCCACAGTTCATTTTAATTCCTCTTTTGAATGTTATTAAATACTGCACCTCTATTTAACTGGTTTTTAAACTTTAAGCATTTAACCATTCACCTCTCTTTTAAATCAGAACCAGTGAAGGCAGTGATGGTCCTGGAGGCAGTTGGAGGATGGATGGCGGCTAACAGATTGAGGTTGAATCCTGACAAGACAGAAGTCCTGTTTTGGGGAAACGGGGTGTGGGGGGGACTCCCTGGTCCTGAATGGGGCAACTTTGCCCCTAAAGGAGCAGGTGTGCAGCCTGGGAGTCATTTTGGATCCACAGCTGTCCATGGAGGCACAGGTCAATTCTGTGTCCAGGGGAGCTGTCTACCAGCTCCATCTGGTACGCAGGAAGAGACCCTACCTGGACTGTCACACCAGAGTGGTGCCTGCTCTAGTTCTCTCCCGCTTGGACAACTGCAATGCGCTCTATGTGGGGCTACCTTTGAAGGTGACCTGGAAACTACAACTAATCCAGAATGCAGCAGCTAGACTCATGACTGGGAGCAGCTGCCGAGACCACATAACACCATCTTGAAAGACCTACATTGGCTCCCAGTACATTTCTGAACACAATTGTTGGTGCAACTGTTGGTGCACCAAAGTGTTGGTGCTGACCTTTAAAGCCCTAAACGACCTCGGCCCAGTATACCTGAAGGAGTGTCTCTACCCATTCTGAATCAGACCGGACACGGGCTAGAGCTCAACGTCGAGCCTACCAAGTGGCAATGGCGACGGTGAATAGGGCCTTCTTCGCCGCCTCCATTGCATCTGCAGAAAACAGCAGCAGGAGACTTTTTCAGGTGGTTCGCAATCTATCGGAACCACCTGTACCACCGGGGCCTGGTAGGGACCCCAAGATCTCCTGCAATGCTTTTGCAAAGTTTTTTGCAGATAAAATTGCTCAGATTCAGAAGGAGGTAGACTCCACCGTGGGAGCAGGGCCAGGGCAGGAGAGTGCTAGAGTTCTGTCTGGTCCTGTTACATGGGATCAATTCCAATCTGTTACCTCCGAGGATATGGACAGGCTGCTTGGACAAGTGAAACCGACCACCTGTCTCCTTGATCCTTGCCCATCCTGGCTGATAAAAGCGAGCTTGGAAGGGCTGGGCGATGGGTTCTGCAGGGTGGTGAATGCTTCCCTCTGTGAGGGAGCCTTCCCAGACCCGCTGAAAGAGGCGGTCATTAAACCGCTTCTTAAAAAAAACATCTTTAGACCTGGCCAATTTGGCCAACTATCGCCCAGTCTCAAATCTGCCATTCTTGGGCAAGGTGATTGAGCGGGTGGTTGCTGAACAACTCCAAGCACGCCTGGAGGAAACGGACCATTTGGATCCCTTCCAATCGGGATTCAGGCCTCACCATGGGACTGAAACTGCCTTGGTCACGCTGGTTGATGATCTCCGGCAGGCTAGGGACAAAGGTGAGAGCTGTTTCCTAGTTCTGCTGGATCTCTCAGCGGCCTTTGACACCATCGACCATAACATCCTTCTGGACCGTCTTGAGGGGCTGGGAGCTGGGGGCACTGTCATACAGTGGTTCCGCTCCTTCCCCCTGGGCCGTGTCCAGAAAGTGGTGGTGTGGGATGAGTGTTCAGACCCCTGGGCTCTCATTTGTGGGGTGCCTCAGGGTTCTGTCCTCTCCCCCATGCTTTTTAATATCTATATGAAGCCGCTGGGAGAGATCATCAGGGGGTTTGGACTGGGTGTTCATCAGTATGCAGATGACACCCAGCTCTACCTCTCCTTTAAATCAGAACCAGTGAAGGCGGTGAAGGTCCTGTGTGAGTGCCTGGAGGCGGTTGGAGGATGGATGGTGGCTAACAGATTGAGGTTGAATCCTGACAAGACAGAAGTACTGTTTTTGGGGGACAGGGAGCGGGTTGGTGTGGGGGATTCCCTGGTCTTGAAAGGGGTAACTGTGCCCCTGAAGGACCAGGTGCGCAGCCTGGGTGTCATTTTGGACTCACAGCTGTCCATGGAGGCGCAGGTTAATGCTGTGTCCAGGGCAGCTGTCTACCAGCTCCCCCTGGTACGCACGCTAAGACCCTACCTGCCCGCGAACTGTCTCGCCAGAGTGGTGCATGCTCTGGTTATCTCCCGCTTGGACTACTGCAACGCACTCTACGTGGGGCTACCTTTGAAGGTGACCCGGAAACTGCAATTAATCCAGAATTCGGCAGCTAGACTGGTGACTGGGAGTGGCCGCCAGGACCACATAACACCAGTTCTGAGAGATCTGCATTGGCTCCCAGTACGTTTCCGAGCACGATTCAAAGTGTTGGTGCTGACCTTTAAAGCCCTAAACAGCCTCGGTCCTGTATACCTGAAGGAGCGTCTCCACCCCCATCGTTCAGCCCGGACACTGAGATCCAGCGCCGAGGGCCTTCTGGCGGTTCCCTCATTGTGAGAAGTGAGGCTACAGGGAACCAGACAGAGGGCCTTCTCGGTAGTGGCGCCCGCCCTGTGGAACGCCCTCCCATCAGATGTCAAAAAGATAAATAATTACCTGACATTCAGAAGACATCTTAAGGCAGCCCTGTTCAGGGAAGTTTTTAATATGTAACGCTGTACTGTTTTTAACACTGATTGGGAGCCGCCCAGAGTGGCTGGGGAAACTCAGCCAGATGGGCGGGGTATAAATAATAAATTATTATTATTATTATTATTATTATTATTATTATTATTATTATTATTATTATCATTATTATTATTATTATTATAATATTATATTATTATTATTATTATATTATTATTATTATTATTATTATTATTATTATTATATTATTATTATTATTATATTATTATTATTATTATTATTATTATTATTATTATTATTATTATTATTATTCCCCCATTGTGCTTCCTGGACACTGAGGTCCAGCTCCGAGGGCCTTCTGGTGATTCCCTCACTGTGAGGTTACGGGGAACCAAGCAGAGGGCCTTCTCGGTAGTGGCGCCCACCCTGTGGAATGCAAACCACGCAGAGATTAGTGGTATATAAATTCTGTTAAATAAATAAATATTTCAAGAACTTCAAAGTAAAACTTTCCTGCAGAACACAATGTCCTACTGGGTATATGAAGAGAATAAGCAGTTTTCCAAGTAAGCTGATCCTTACATGATGCTTAGAAGGAATTTTCTTGGAGAATAATGGTGTGGAATGGAAGAACTTGGAGGCAGACTATAACAGGTGGAAGTTCAACTCAGAAACATGGACATTTAAAAGAAAAAGAAAGGAATGCAGCCGACCCCTGCTTCAAGCAATGTCTCCGTATCAACATGTCTCATGTCTCACCACATCACCACCGGACCTTAGAACCTGAATCAATGGAGACAGAACCCTCACCAAACCCCACCAAAGTAGTATATACAATTCTTGCTCTTTGGTATAATATACTGGTGTATATGGATGGATGAGGGGCTCATCCTGTCCCTATACACTGCAACATACATGTACATTTCTGGTAAGCATTTCAATAATTATTGAAAGGCATTTGGCCCATATTGCAAGCTGTTACTTTAGATTACAATGAAGAAAAGGGCGAAAGATTTATACGATCTGAAGAGAAACCAGAGTATAGTTGTTTTAACTGTGTGTCTTTCAGTCCTTATGCTCTTACAGTTATTTTAACTGCGTGTTTTTTTATTTGTTTTTTTCCTTAGCTCTTATCTGTTTAAATTTTCAGTCTTTATTCATCCATTATCAGTGTTTTATCTCATATTTTATTCACATGTTTTATCCTATGCTTGTTTCTTTGTCCTTATTTCCTCTAACAATTATCTGTTTAAATCCTAACCGCTATTTCATCATATATTTTTCTTATGCTGGTCTGTGACTGTAATAAAGTTCATTCAATGAAGAAAAAGAGAGAGGGTGAAAAGTTCTTTAGGATCACGTATGTCTAAGTAATCTATATTTTACTACATGTGAACACATTAAAAAAAAACTTTTTTGCTTTTTTAACCATCAAAATGGCTCCCCTTTTTGGTCCATGCAAACAGCCTTTCACCCTGGAGGTTCTCTTTTAACACAGGGAGGGGGGGGGAATAGCAGATGAACGTTGCCTTGCATAAGCAAAGCACATGCATTTAAATCACTTATATTTTACTTTTTTATGATGCGATTGTGAATTATGTTGTTTTGCATTTGTAATTAGGGGTTGAAGCAGATGGTAAAGGCTCAGCTTAGTGATGTACTGGAGTCAGCTATGCATTCCATCAGGCCTTTTGGCTTTAGAAAAATGCTGAGGAAGGCAGCAAATTTGGGAAGTGGCCTGATATAAAGGTATTTATGGCATATTATAGGTTGTGGAGGGGTGTGTGTGGAGAAATGCCTGACTTCCATGAAGGCTCTTGCAGGTGTGAAATTTTGGAGGGTGGTTTAGGAGGCACCAGTGTAACTAGATTTCTTGGGTTTACATTGCCACTTAGTTATTGGCCTTGCTATTGTGCCCTTGAGAGCAGCATGACACAAAGGCTTTGTTCAGATTATAATCCCAAATCGTTCTTGAAGCCAGTATTGGGAAACCTATGGTGCTGCGGATGGTCCAGGTGTTATTTGTGTCTCCAGGAGGGAGCCCAAATGATAGGTAGAGCAAGAATGAGTTACAGGTGCAGCCAACTGATTCTACTTTCAGACCCTCTGAGTGTCTCTATTTTCCAGGGATAGTCCCAGATTTACAGAAGCCATCCTGGTTTCTGAACTGATCCCAGAATGTCCCGCTTTTCCTTAAGATGTCATTTTCTTCAGAGAAATGTTGGAGAGTACAGAGTTATGTGACACCCCAAGCCAAAGTGATAAGTAACTATACAACCTTTAGAAGACATCTGAAGGCAACCCTGTACAGTCATACCTCGGGTTAAAGTTGCTTCAGGTTGAGCATTTTTGGGTTTCGCCACTCGCGCAGACGCTCAAAATAACATCACGCGCATGCACAGAAGCGGCGATTCGCGGCCAGTGCAGACGCAGGTTGCATTCTCTTCAGGATGTGAACAGGGCTCCGGAATGGATCCCGTTCACATCCAGAGGTACCACTGTATAGGGAAGTTTTTAAATGTTTCATTGTGTTTTTATATGTGTAGGAAGAGTGGCTAGGGCAACCCAGTCAGATGGCCCCTGCATCATCATCATCATCACCATCATCATCTTCATCGTAGAATAAATAGAATAGGTGCATCCTTTTCCCTTCAGAGTTCTTGAAGGTTCACAATTAGACTGAGGAGGAGGAAGCGGAGGAAGCTGACATGAAGTGCCGCAACCAGTCTAGGAAATAAGGAGGCAGGCAAGCAGGTGGGCACTGGCTGAGGTTGGTGAGGTGGTCCCCCACTTGCCCTAACAGGCCAGCTTCCACTGAAGGATAAAGAAGCACAGCAGAGCTCAGAAAGGCCTTCTAGCTCAAGCAAGGCACAACTGGAACAAGAAGCTCTTTATACTCCAGGGTGCACACTGTCAGACCAGGGCATGAGGGCTCTCCATTGAGAAACCGCAACTCGCACTTCAGTGGTGTGCCATACAGGGGAATGACCGTATTTTTCGCTCCATAAGACACACTTTTTTCCTCCTAAAAAGTAAGGGGAAATGTCTGTGCGTCTTATGGAGCGAATGCGTGGTCCCTGGAGCCGAATTGCCATGGGGCAAAAAGCAGATCGTTCTTTTTTTTATATATATAAAGAGGAAAGGGGGTGTTAAAACAAAGCCACTGAGCAGCTGATCGGCAAGCGATTGGTGGGAGAGGGAATCTAGCAACAAAGGAGGCTGTCTGGGAGGGGGGAGGTAAAGACAGCGAACTTGCAAGGAGAAGAGACAGGAATACTAAAACAAGCAATGAGGAGAGAAATTAGAAGAAAAGGAGGAGCAAAAAACTGGCCCAGCTAGGGAAAAGACACTAAGGCAAACAAGAGGGAAGGGGGTGTTGAAACAAAGCCACTGAGCAGCTGATTGGCATGCGAGGGGGGAGGTAAAAGCCCATGGATCCTCAGGATTTTTACATTGGGTCACCCCAAATTCACCATCACATAGCATGTCCATGGCTACAGCCGGCACAAAAAAACGCACGCATCCACTGTTTCATTCAGAATATTTTTTTCCTTGTTTTCCTCCTCTAAAAACTAGGTGCGTCTTATGGTCAGGTGCATCTTATGGAGCAAAAAATATGGTAGATCCAGAATGCAGGAGCATCTCCTGACATCAGTAGATTAGGCCCTTCCTCTTTTTATTATTATTTTGCTATTATTTTATAATTATTGTTTTATTGTTTGTTTTTATTTTATATTTTGTTTATTTTATACAGTGGTACCTCAGGTTACATACACTTCAGGTTACAGACTCCGCTAACCCAGAAATAGTACCTCGAGTTAAGAACTTTGCTTCAGGATGAGAACAGAAATTGTGCTCCGGCGGCGCAGCCACAGCGGGAGGCCCCATTAGCTAAAGTGGTGCTTCAGGTTAAGAACAGTTTCAGGTTAAAGACGGACCTCCAGAACAAATTAAGTACTTAACCCGAGGTACCACTGTATTATATTTAATATTTAATATTTTGATTTTGATTTTTCAATTTTTCAATTTTTCAATTTTTCGATTTTTTTGATTTTGATTTTTTGATTTTTTGTTTTTTGATTTTTTGATTTTTTGATTTTTGATTTTTTGATTTTTTGGCCTCCAGCCAAGAGAGGACAAAGGGACTGTCTCTTTATGGGATATTTTCCAGGTGTATGTTACTTTTCTAAGCTAAGTCTGCCTTCTGGGATCTGATTGTGAACAGAATGTGAGTAAACTCTTTTCATACTTTTATAGAAGACTGTGTTGTGTCTTATCTTTTATGAGGGAATAAAGGGAAAATACCAGAACAGTTATTATAGAGGCTTTAGCGAGCCTCAGCAAACGCATCTGCTGTGAGTTTAAAAAGGGGAATGTTACTCTGCTAAATTGTGAACTTGTTAACACAAGTTGGAAAGGCTATAATCAAACAATATATCCGCTCCTGTATCCCTGAACATTCCCACAAAATTAAATATCAAAAATTAATTTTTAACCCCCCCCCACAAAAAACTAAAACTAAACTAAAAAACTAGGCCCTTCCTCTTTAATAGACTCCACTTACATTGTGAAAGCTTAAAGCAGTATTGTAGCAATATATATGGTGCATGCACCCAATCCAGCTGTCAGTGGAGTACAGCACAGCTGCCTTTGTTTGTGTTTGTTGACTAACTCAACATTAACCAGGCTTTAGGAAGGCGTGTGAAGGGGAGGGACAGGCTGGTACTGCATACTATTATTTAAACAGAGAGATTCTTGTTGATATAGGTACTGTCAGATACTACAATTTGCATACCTGTGGCACCGTGCATTCAAAGGACTCATAATGCTTTGCAAACAGAATGCTTCTGTGCCATTTAAGCGGAATGCTTTGGGAGGAGGAACAGGAGAAAAGACCTCACTGTGTTCTCCCTGTAATGGTAAAGCAATATCTGGACTACAGCACTGTAGGTAGATGGCTCACGTGACTGGATGCACGTGCGCGCGCGCACACACACACACACACACACACAAAAGATCAGGGGTGGGGAACCTCAGTCCTGGAGAGCCAAATGTGGTCTTCCAAGTCTCTTTATCTCTTTAAGGACTTTCCAGGGTTTTAGGCAGGAATCTCTCCCAATGCAATCAAAAGTGACATCTATAAACTTAAATGGCTTTAAAAGGTTAGACAAATTTATGGTTGTATCAGTTATTACTAGCCATGTTCTACCTCCACAGCTTCTGAATATCAGTTGATGGAAACCGCAAGAGCAAAGAATACTGTTGCACTTAGGTCCTGGTTGTGGGCTTCCCACAGGCCCTTGGATGGCCCCTGTGAAAACAGGGTGCTGGACCAGGTGGGCCTTTGACCTGGTCTAGCAGGCTCTTCTTGTGTTCTTATGAGATGCTGGTCATCGGATCTCGGGTCATTTGCAAGGGATGCATGTGCTCTCCCACTGAGCTACCATCCTTCCATGATTCCTTCCCTTCAAACATTCCTCTTCTTCCCTTCCCATTCCTCCTCCCCGCTTAAAAAAATTGTTGTGCTTTCCCTTTGCTACCTGACACAGAAACCTCCTGATTATACCAGACATGTTGCAATGCAGAGAACCATCATTGTATCCCTTTGACATTGATACTGATTGCAGCCTTTCATGTAACTGTCACAATATCAACTGCCTGTTTTCTTCAGCATGCCATCAGAGCTGACAAAACTTTGTCACTTTTAGCTATTTAAATGTTGCTAATTTTTGATGAAGTGCTATTAATAAACGGGTTGATGCAAAGCCACAAAGCTGCTGTGCCAGGGACCAGGCTAGCATTTATTTCAAAGAACCCCCTAGAAGCCCAGACAGGCCAACCACTCAGGCTCTTGGCCTAAAAAGCACAAATGCTTATTTACTTGGGCAAATTCCTCCCTTTACATTTCCCTGTTATATGCATAGAATAATATAAACCTTTAGCCTATGGTAAGCTTTTTGGGGTGGCATATGGAATGCTCTCTTTTACTTGTAGTTCTGTCTTAAATTAATTATAAGGCTGAAAGTCAAGTGTTGTGTGTGTTTAAAAATGCCATGGAGAAATGTGTACTTTGAGCCTAAGGGAGCCATTATTCCCATCCTATTATCAGAATCAGAATAATCTTTATTTGCACCAGCCACTAGCCATAGCAATAAAATGAAATAAAATGCACTGAAGATAGAGGTAAAAACTTAACTATTCTAAATACATTCTGGAGGTTTACATCAATAACCAAATAATAGATCTTATTCTAATTGCCCCTGCTAATTTATTTATTTTTGCAGTTTTTGTTGCCACCTAATTACCCATCCTATCATTATTGTTACAATGGGCAGTCCCCCCCCCCAATAATTAAATTATTTAGAATCTGTTCTTTATTATTCACAAAACCCCAGAGCAAGGAACAACATATGTGCATGTTGTGCCACAATCTACTGTAAAGGATCATTCAGTCAAAAGTCAGGATATAAATTTTCCAAATGAATGAATGAAAATGCAACAAAACAATATTTCATTTGACTGCTGCTAACGTTAAAGCTAAAAATTAACAATGGAACTGCATCTGCCAATTCCATGAAAAGAAGGCCAAAATGCTTAGGAGGGAAGAACAGACGGCCATGGGACAAGCACAAGCTTTCACTGCCTAAAGTGGTAGGTGACCAAACATGCTCACAATTTCAGTTGTGTTCATTCACACTTAGTAGTTTTCGTAAGCTTTTGTCACCCATTTGATGGGGGCCACTGCAAACTACAGATCAAGCAAACAGTGGTGCAGCCATGAACTGGGACAAGCTTTTGATCTGTATTCCAGAAAAGCTAGATCTTAAATCCCAAGGCAGTGGCAGTGAGGTCCAGAGTTGGGGTGGGGAGTGGGGAGAGAAATCACAACAACGTGAACCCAAAGCTGGCTGCATATTTGCAAATACATGATATTCAGGAGAAATGGATTTATGCTGACAGCATTGTTTGATCTAAATTTCAAAGGGAAAATTGAAACCATACTTGAGGTGCAAGGAGGTTCTGTAAACAAAATAATCCACACCATGTCATCTTCTTCCCAATTCCTCTTCCCTACCTCCCTCACTGTATAAAATTAGGCTGTGGCACAATGAAGGAGATAAGCCTGCAAACAAATTCTTATAATTTTGTATGTTCATTGCAGGAGAGAAATTTAGAATCTCTACTCTCATGATCCTCCAAACCAGCCTGATCCTCAGTATAAAATAAATTATATCATACAGCAGAAGCAACTGGCGGCATCACGTCTTTAATTTTTGTTAAGAATCGTGTTGTTTTTGATCTTCTTTTGAGGCAGCGGAAATCAAAGCAGACAGGAGTTTAAGAATGGCTATTCATCATGACAGTTAAGAACTGAACCTCCTTATTAAGGAGCTGCATACTGCTGATGACCAGATGCCATGGAAGGGAGATAGCTACCTCTGTGGCTCCTCTGTGGTTATGTAAGTAGTTTACATGAAAATGTTCCAATGCCTGAAGCAACACGTGGCATTCCCCGCCCACCGAATTTTTCACCTACCATGTCACCTTCAAATATGTTTTTGGTTAACAGGTACTGTATTGAGAATATAAGAATAGTCTTCTAGATGAGGTCAGTGGTCCATCTAGCCCAGGATCCTCTTCTCATAGTGGCCAACCAGTTGCCTGAGGGATGCCCACAAGCAGGACCTGAGCTCTACACCAGCAGCTGTTATTCAGAGGCAAATGTCCTCCAACGGTGTGTGGGATAATCAGCCTCATACAACCAACATGCTTGTCCAATTAATGCATGAAGGGGTTAATACCATAGAATAAGCTGCCCTGCCTGGTTTAGCTATGCCCACTTCCTTTACCTTGGGAGGAAATGGGTCATCAAGCCATCTCCAGACTACTTGAGAAGCTCAACATGTGAAGAGGTTTGAGCTGGTAGTTCCAGCTCAACTGTATGGCTCTCATCAGCCATTCTTTAGTTCCTGTACCAATTATTTAGGAACATTTGCCACTTCATAAGTAAGCCAAGTTTTACTGCTTGTTCTGCTTTCTGAAGCACATGAATTTGACCTTTGGAGCATTTGTAAGTACAGTCATGTTGTTGTTTAGTCATTTAGTCGTGTCCGACTCTTCGTGACCCCATGGACCAGAGCACGCCAGGCACTCCTGTCTTCCACTGCCTCCTGCAGTTTGGTCAAACTCATGCTGGTAGCTTCGAGCACACTGTCCAACCATCTCGTCCTCTGTCTTCCCCTTCTCCTTGTGCCCTCCATCTTTCCCAACATCAGGGTCTTTTCCAGGGAGTCTTCTCTTCTCATGAGGTGGCCAAAGTATTGGAGCCTCAGCTTCAGGATCTGTCCTTCCAGTGAGCACTCAGGGCTGATTTCCTTAAGAATTGATAGGTTTTATCTTCTTGCAGTCCATGGGACTCTCAAGAGTCTCCTCCAGGACCATAATTCACAGTCACACCTTGGGTTAAAGACGCTTCAGGTTGAGCATTTTCAGATTGTGTTCTGTGGTGACCTGGAAGTAGCGGAGCGGGTTACTTCCAGGTTTCACCACTCGCGCACGCTCATTTGCTCAAAATGACATCATGCGCATGTGCAGAAGCGGCAAATCGCAACCCATGCACACGCAGATGCGGGTTGCGTTCTGCTCAGGATGTGTACGGGGCTCCAGAACGGATCTCGTTCACATCCAGAGGTACCACTGTAAAGCATTTTTAACTTACCAAAAGTGTGGTTTTTTCCTATGCTGGGGAAAGAGGGAAACCTTGGAAATAAACTTTTTAAGAAGACATTTTGGAACTCATTTGGAGGGGCATATTGTAAAGGCCTAAGAGCCTATATTTACATGTTTAGCTGCATGTTTTGTGATTTTAAATCTTTGCTGGGGTTCTCTCACCAAATAAAACTTGCCCCAAATTTGAATCTTGACAAGAAATTTTCCTTTTTCTCATTATTATTTTTTTTTTTGGGGGTAACAACTCAGTGGAGGTAGAACACACCCACTTATGCTCCATGAATTTATTTAATCTCCTTTTACAGCCATCAAGGCTGATGGCCATTACACCACCACCACATAGCAGGGCCTCTAGAAGTGATCATTACAAATAAGCAGGCTCAGTGGATGGTGTAAGAATAAAAGAGCAGTCCTGCTAGATCACACCAAAGGCCCATCTAATGCAACAACATCTTCTCACAGTGGCCACTAGGAGGACCGGTTTAAAGCAGCACTCATCCACTTGGCCGATTCCAGTACTGTATTCCGGTATGTTGGAGACTGTACAGTATTCAGAAGCACACAGTCTCCAACAGCAGAGGGAGAACATAGCCATCAGAATCAGTAGCCATTGAACACCAAGCTGTTGAGGTGCCTTTTTAAAAGGAATGTTGGAATTTATATATTTACTTAGATGATTTACACACTATCCTTTGTACAGGCCACAGGCATGCTTGCAATAAAAACGAGTCAATAAGAATCCATAAAAGCCACAAAAATCACACAGTCCATTAAAAATGCACAAGAAAAAAAAAAGGATGAATGGAAATGACAGATAGCAGCAATCAGGTCTTTGGTCCTCCTCCAAATGCCTTCTGAAAAATAGGTATCTTGCCAACCACCCAAAAGAGGGTTAGGGAACCTTTGGCTTATTGGCCCAGCTTGCCTCAAAAGAAGATCACAGCCAGAGGTTCAAATTTGGCCCATCAGGCCATCCCCCCCAAACCATGCTCATCTGCCCCACACATGATGTCATATGGTGAAGACACAATTGTTAATGCACAATCAGGAACAATAAAGCACGCTCCTTTCTGTAAACTGGCAAGGGAAAGCAGACTGCAGCTGACACATAGAATAGAAGCCTGTTGAATTGGGTGCATACTCAATGCCTGCAGAAGGGAGGCTCATGCTCTACTGTCTGGAACCTGCTGGTTGGACACAAGGCAGAGTCCTGATATCATCCCTTGTAGGAGCCACGAGGAGGGCCTCATCTGCTGACTTTAAAGCATTGGGAGGGTGAATATGGGAGAGCTGCAAACCATAAGACGCTGAAGCAGCAGCAGTGGATAATATCACTGCAAGACAGCTTCAGATCCAACTGCAACCCAGCTCAGATTATATTTGTTTTTGGTCACTTCTCCATACATAGAGGGGAGCAAAAATAGTTCATTCCCCTCCTCTCTCTCCAGCTGTGCCCACTGCATCTAATAGGGGAACATTGGCAAAATGTTTAGATAGACATGCCTAAACTAGGGTGGACACTGGAGCATCATCGAAAAAACAAAACAAAAAAGGACACAGATGCTAATTTACATGCACCAATACAAATTTAGAAATGCTTCCTATAATTTAAAAAAGCATTACTATAATTTTTCAAAAAGAATAGTTTAAAAAGCATAAGCCATAGTGGGGAAGACTGTGAGCAGATGGTCTGAGTGCCTGTCAAGGTGCTAACTGCTGAGTTCCAACTTCAAGGCCCTTTCTTACGTTTTTTAATCTTTAAAAATGGACTTTGACCAACCAGCTCTTCAAATACAGGACAACTTCAAAGACAGCAAGAATGGGGAATCCTGCTGTCAGTGGACCACAGCTTGCATAATCTCTGCCACAGTTTCCCCAACCCTGAAATAGAGGACTGCCCTTGGGAATGTAGAGGCCTGAACTGCATGGCTGATATCTGAGGTACAAAATTTGGGAATTAACAATGTGAATCCAAAGTCACAGTTCCACATGATTTGAGAATCCAAGCTGAGTGGTCAAGGTGTACAACAGCTGGCTTCTGTGCACATTTACTAGGCCTCATGGAGAATCCGCACATAATCTGTCCATGAAAAGGGAATTGTGCACATTTCCCAGTCAATATACATAATCTCCACCCAATATTGGGGAATGTACACATACTCACCACAGTTTTTCACATTCTCTGACAGTTATTCATAACCCCCCACCACAAGCCTTGTGGGATGTGCATGTTGTTGTTTAGTCGTTTAGTCGTGTCCGACTCTTTGTGACCCCATGGACCAGAGCACGCCAGGCACTCCTGTCTTCCACTGCCTCCAGCAGTTTGGTCAAACTCATGTTGGTAGCTTCGAGAACACTGTCCAACCATCTCCTCCTCTGTTGTCCCCTTCTCCTTGTGCCCTCCATCTTTCCCATCATCAGGGTCTTTTCCAGGCAGTCTTCTCTTCTCATGTGGGATGTGCATATCTCAATTAAATTTTACACATTCTCCTTACACAGTCTGCTGCCCTTTTTGCAGTGCTTGTTCTCTGCACAAGTTTAACAAGTTGTCACAAATACAACAGTTGAATATTGATATGCCAGCAGTACTTGGCTTATCATGCTGCCAGAAAAACTGACTTCTATCGTGGAAACTCAAAATTCTCCAGTTTTGTTATGTGGAATTATTTTCCCATCAACCCCAGCAACAGAAGTAATGACATTGGACTCCTGTCTCATTATTGCAGAATTTGGAATGCTTGGAATTATATTTGGACTTTGGTCCCTGCTCACCTAATTTAGTGATTATACGCTCCTTTCTATCTCTTTAATAGCTATGTGCTACTCACTCTGCCCCCCTCCCCCGTTCAGGCATTATGGAAAACTTAGTTTTCTAGTTGTCTGTTCAGGCGAGACAGAGATATTTACAAGGTTTTGTACCTGCAAAACAAAGGGAACTAGATAAATGAAAATAATTAGAAAGAGGGAAAAAAGGAAAGTGGTTTTTTAACATGAGATCTGCTGTATTCTAAATCATAAAAAGAAAGCACAACTGATGTTTCATCAGTGAAGGGGCCGATCTTTGCTTAAAATTGGAATTCTGAAATTCTCTTTCTGGTTGTATAAAGTCTCTCTCCCTCTCTCTCTCTCTCTCTCTCTCTCTCTCTCTCTCTCTGTGTGTGTGTGTGTGTGTCTGGAATTGCGTTATTCAACTAGCTGCAACAGCAATTAACTGGGATACTTGAGAGCAGAGAACCTGTCAATCTGATGAGTTATTCTTTTGAACCAGGGCAACAGCTCATGCATAAATGCTCTTGTAAACAATTATTATAGGGAAGCACAGTGACACAATTAATCTTTCCTTAGGTGTTATCTAGAGGTATTTCCCCCACCAATTATATGCCACTTGCCAGATAAATCAGTTTTTAAGATAAAGACATCAGCTGTTAGTATCATTAACAATGCCATTCAGCTGAACATGGCTGGGGAAAATCTAAAATTAGATTACATTTAAAACAAGAAACAAAAAAACCCACCCAATCCAACACAAATTATTCTAGGGAGAAGGTGAGACAACATGAACTGTGCTATGTTCAAGCATATTACAATACATAAGTTGGTACCTTGAAAAGAAGTGAATCACTTGAGTTACAATTAGAGATGGAGGGAAATGTTGATTCAATTTGCATTTAAAAGAAACCTACCTAATTTGCACAATCTGAAACTATATGCAAACTGAAATATAGGTATCTTCAAAGGTTCACACTCTGAATTTTGCTAGCAGGTCTCCAGTCAAGTAATGTATACGAAAATGTACAAACTAGGTAAAGTGGACATAAGAATGCCTATATTAGTGAACACTACATTATATTAGGGCAAATTGCTTTGCAAGAATGTGTATATTAGGCAAATGTGCATACAAAAATGTGTATATTATGTGATATTAACACTAAACTTTGATGAATTTTCATGAATATATATGTTCACAAATGTGGCTCACTAAATAAAACAATATATCCAAGCTTATATAGCAATACAACTACATGATTTGATAATAAAGAAGTCAGAGGAAGTTAACAAGAAGCAAACATTTATCTTAAAAGCAGTCTGCAAAATCTTTTCTGAATGGACCATTTTACTTCACAGGTCAAAAGCTATTTTTTTTCCTCTACCAGGTTGCAAAGTACATGAATTTATAGTTCAGTTTCATGCATTTGAAATAGGAATTATTTCCCTTAAAAAAAAAAGAAGTAATAACCTAGGGATGGTTTGATTGCTGTTCCTGTGCTTCAACTGAATCTCACGGCAATGGAGAAAACTCTTGATTGATGGGGAATAACTAGACCAGCCTTCCTGGTGTCCTGCAGCTATTCTGGACTACATTTCCCATCAGTCAGTTATGCTGGCTGGGGCTGATGGGAGTTGAAGTCCAAAATAATTGGAGAGCACCAAGTTAGAGAAGGCCATATTTTATGCTGAATTTCAGGATGCAGAAATTTCTTGCTAGAATTATACTATACCTCAAAACATTAGAGAATATACTGTGTCAATATGGAATTTTCTTCAATATACAGTGGTACCTCGGGTTGCAGACAATTCAGGTTACAGACGCTTCATGTTACAGACTCCGCTAACCCAGAAATAGTACCTCAGGTTAAGAACTTTGCTTCAGGATGAGAACAGAAATTGCGTGGCGGCGGTGCAGGAGCAGCAGCGGGAGGCCCCATTAGCTAAAGTGGTGCTTCAGGTTAAGAACAGTTTCAGGTTAAGAACGGACCTCCGGAATGAATTAAGTTCTTAATCCAAGGTTCCACTGTAATAGTGTCCCATGCCTTGACCTGCTATCTCAATTCACCTTAGCTAATCCACAGAGGATTCTTGACTTATTCTTAATACTTGCTGAACTTTGACTGCACGTATTCTAGTAAACTTGCTACAGGGAAAGAGATAGCACTAGTATTGGTGTCAAAGATGTTTACAAAGGTGCTTAGGTATAACTTAAACTTCCTGGGTGAATTGTTTATGACAAGATTATATTGTTATCGTCCAGTAGATCACTTACAGCAAATGTACCAAACATCTCATTATTTCTACATTATTGGCTTATTTCCAATACAAAGTGATGGATTGCCCCAAATTAAGATAACCAATGAGGTTTGTATCCCCCACAGCTGTGCTATAACTCACAAACCATACCTAGTAGCAATTACCGTAAGAGATGCCACCTTTAATGATTCTTGCTCCCCCTCCCGTTTCGTATCTATTAATGTTGTATTATGTTGTAGGCTGTTTTTAGGAAAAACACAGTCACACATTTCATAAATAAACAGAGACACCTAGTTCCACCTAAAGGGAAATATGAGTGAAATCATTTTTAAATTTCAAATTGCCTTGGAACAAGACTATGCCATCATTCCAAGGGGTGATTTGGAAGGGAGGAAAATGGGTGACCATCAGTGGCGTCACCCCTCACTCCCACATGGCACTATGTCATGATGTAGTATCAATCCAGAATATTACTGAGAATTCAAAGAACAGAAATGAGGACTACAGCAAGGTGGAATAAATTTTTCACCCTGCCTTCTTAAGTGACTCGCCCCAGCCCTGGTCTGGAACCCATTTTTTACTATCTGACACCAAAAGAGGGTTGAAATGCTGCCAATCTTTGAAATATCATTTCCCCCTTTAAGCAAGTTTTGCCTGTTTCCTCTTGATAATAAATTATTTTTGGTTTTAAATAAGAGTTCTGACTATAGATGAGGGTCACTATGCAGTCACTTTTTCTTCTTTGTTTACAAAAGACTCTGCCTATACTCCTTCACACAAAAGCTTGATGTGAGAGGAACTTAAACCCTTAGGTTGGTGCCTGGTTGACCTAGCTTAGTCCCCTTAAAGTCGCTCTTCCCCTTAGTCTTGTGGTTATCTTGGAGAGTTCCTGCTTTGCCCTAACAAAAAATTGTGTTGGTAAGTTAGTAAGTAAGAAAAATACTCCCTATTAGCAGACTGAAAAGTTGTACAGGGTTGGAGTGAATGCTTTATTCCTAGGCAAACTTATGCAGGAGTTTAAAAGCAGAGTGTAAGGTAACCCTTGGAGGGAGAAAATAAATATATAAATGGATATACCTTATATTTCTTTCTTGCTCCCTGATTTCTCTAAAAGGGGGAAAACTCTAGGCTAGATCTTACTGAGGATGGAGGGAAAATTCAGATTAATATGCAATCTTACATAATTCGTACTTCCCGAAATAGGAGAACCGAAATGCAGCTATTTGAAATCTGCAGTTCTTTGAATGTTTGTTGTGCTTCTTCAGCCAAATAGTGCATATATTTTAGGGGGAGTGTGGCTAAGACTGCTTTGATAAGTGAAAACAGCATCTGAAAAGGAATTATATTATGGGAAATTGTTTGGAAAATTTAATACTAGGAAAAACTACATAGCAAAATGTGTATATTGGGAGAAATGTGCATCACCGCATGATGAATGCTGATGAATTTACACGAATAATTGTTTTTAAAATAAATGCTGCATCCTAATGGATTTTTGTGAGGGTTTTTTCAATTTAAGATTGGAACAATGAAAAATGGAGAGAAACAAGAATTGATGGGCTCTTCCTATTCTAGAATAGGATTGAACAACTATTCTCTTGGAGTTCCTCTAATCTTAAATTAAGGAGATCCTTATTCCGGCTTGTGTATTGGTTCGAAAACCGTGAATTAGGTCATTTCTCATTAAAATGCAGAACAAGATCAAATTTCTATCCTAGAGATAACTGGGATTGAAATGTGCTCTTCCCTGAGCCACAGTCTAATTTCAGATTCACTTTCCTGAAAAGTAACTATATGTGGATATTAATACCAGGCTATTTTCCAGAGGTGATGTTAAGGATCATTGATACAATACTAAATATTAGTCATAGAGAAACTCAGTAAGCTGTATTTGAACATATCTCCAGAGTGTTAGGCTTCATAATAAGCTTCAGAACTGGCCTGTGCTGCTCCCTGGACCCGCAGAAATCATATTTAGATGATGCATTTCATAGTCACAAATTAATGTTCAATAATACCAGCAGTAAAATGTGGGGAGAGCCTGGTGGCTTTTAGCAATCCCATAACTAAAAAGTTTGACAATTTCTTGGTTTCTGGATCATAGCCACAGTGCCTTGCCAGGTAAGTGCAGTATCACTGCCATTTAGTTAAGGCACAGCTCCAAGCAATAATGGTGGGAATGTACATATGTTCTTAGATGAGATCATCCCTGAAAAAAACATTCACCTGAGTATAACATGAACAATTACTCCTGTATATTGTCTCATGCAACATCTCCATCTACTAGAGATGGCCCCATTTTATTGCTGTTCTTTTCAGCTTTTGCAATATTTCTATCTAAAGCAGCTGGGTGTCCTCCCCCTCATCTGAATAACAATCACAGTAAGAATTTGATCAGACTCAATCTATGTTCAGAGTTATGTGCAACTCTTCCCATGGGATGTGTAATTAAAGAAAACAACTGAAGATAACAAAAGTGAATTTCAAACGATGATTGCTTTTCAATTGGCATATTGCTTCAGAAAGCATGAATTGGGACCCATCTGCACTACACCTTTAAAGCAATACCATGCCACTTTGAACAGTCACGACTTCCACAAAAGAATCTTGGGAACTGTATTTTGTTAAGCGCGCAGAGAGTTGTTATGAGACTCCTTGCTGTGTCATCGCTTGGTGTCATCACTTGGTGCTAGGACTGGGAATGGCTCCATATGCAGACCCAACAGTTGCAAGGGATTTTTCATCATGAATCAACTCAGAAGGTTCTTCAAGGGAATATTCAGCATTGGATTCAGGGGACTCTGTCTTTAACCTGCAGGGTGTCTGGTTCAGGAGAAATAGAGAACAACTTTTGTTCTAGCTTGGTCTACAATCTGAATTAGAGAAACACTTTCAAGGGACTGGCATCCAGTTCAGAAAAAGGATGTATATTGTGAGCAAGCCAAACCTTTGTGCCAAACCATATATTTTTGAACTTTGAAAACCTCAGCCACGCCCATGGATATATTTCATTTTTAAAAAAATCTAACTTGTCGCACAACTCCTTCACAGACTGAGCTGATTTCTGTCATTGCAGGAGCATATTTTCCAGCTTCTTCACTGAAATTGCTTCTGCAAGGCCACAGCTGTTTCTGAGAAGGGGTTGGATCACAGGGTAGATCCTGTCTGAGAATTAATCCTTGGGGGGTGAGCAGGGATGTGACTTTGCATTAATACATTTTGTCATTGCCACGTCGTTGCACTGTTACCAAAGGTGTTGCTGGCCATGATTCATGGCATTGCACACACTGCAGGATGCTTTGCACTTTCTCCCATCCAGCTTTTGCCAGGCGTGGCAGATTGCCAGAACAAGCTGTAAGAATCTAGTTTCTTGTAGGTTTCAGCTCTGCTCATTAAAATTATAAGTTTGGTCTAGGTAAGCAATGAGATGTACAACCCTCTCATTAAAATACACACAAACAAACTGTAGCTCTGAAGAGATCCTCCTTTACATTGCAAAAGCTTTTCAGTATCCAGTCTGTGTAACTATATCCCACTCCTCTGTTACACCTGCAGAATAATAAGCAGCTGGATGGCAAGCTATCAAGGGCAGCATCTCCTAAATGGGACCACATTTACCATGCACAATCTGCATCCTATCAGGGAACATGAAAGTCTCTAGACAGGAAATTCAGCATGAAGTTTTCGAGACAGGCTCCCTGTACAGTGTTCATGTTTGAGCAGTGTCACAGTGCTTACTGCAGGAGCAAACAAAGTGACCAGCATACCCAGATAGGTAGATCTGAGGGAGGAAAGGGAGCTGAGAGATGCAAATGAATTTGGGAGGGGAAATCATTTTCAAGAACAGTCTTGCAATTTGGATTTCCTTGCTGAGGATAACTTATAGATTTGAAACATTTATAAGCACATATAACCGGTGTGATTGGTGGCATTTTGTGATTTTTGATTGACTATATTTTGTGGTAGGCATTCTGTGATTTTGCTGTTTTACACTGTTTTGACCAATGTATTGTATATTTACCATATTTTTCGCTCTATAAGACGCATCAGACCATAAGACGCACCTAGTTTTTGGAAGAGGAAAACAAGAAAAAAAATATTCTGAATTTCAGATGCCAGAACAACAAGAGGGATCGCTGCACAGTGAAAGCAGCGATCCCTCTTGCTGTTCTGGCTTCTGGGATAGCTGCGCAGCCTGCATTCGCTCCATAAGACGCACACACATTTCCCCTTACTTTTTAGGAGGGAAAAAGTGAGTCTTATAGAGCAAAAAATACGGTAATTTGTATGAATATTCTATTCACTGCTATGGGCAACATGGGACCCAAAAGTGGTTTGCCATGCCATGCTATACTGTTCAGTTGAAGTTCTCAGGGCAGCCTGCAAAACCAACAATAAAAATAAGATAATGCAGCTTCCAACATAATAAAAAAACACAACTAAACATCAGGCATTTAAAGCCTCCTGATACAGGGCTGCCTTCCAAAGTCTTTAGAAAATTATGTAATTTATTTCAAGCACAGTGCCTAGCAACCCTTTCAGGAGATGCCCTTTTCCAAAAAATGGGGTGCCACAACTGACAAGGCCTTGTTATCAGTTACCACTCAACTTGTTCAATACCAGGACAGGTGCAGGATGGAAAAGGGAGTCATTCAAGTTCAATGATGGAAAACTGTTTGGTGCTTTCTAAGTCAAAATCACTGTATGTGTATATCACAGGTTCCCAATTGTATGCCTCACCAGTAGAGGGTGACAACTGGTAAAATGACCAAGAGTTGCTATAATACTCATTTTGATGGAGTCCCACCACCCCAAAGAAGAAGTGTGGTATCACTAAAATGATAACACAAGAGGACAGATTTGCTTCATTTGCATATGCAAATGTTTTTTTGTAAGTGCAAATTTATGCATTATTTATTTATAACATTTCCAGCAGAAGGGCTACAAAAGAGGTCTACATGGTGCTGCTACAATGAGGAGGTAGACTCGCTGAATGAGGGAGGGGTATGGAGAGTGGTTTGCTGAAGGGTTGGATTGCTCAGTATTGGTTTGGCCCTGCACTGTGTAGAGTTATCTCTTCCCACTGCCATTTATGCCACAACATTAACAAGAATGAGGTCAAGCTAAGGACCCTAATATACCAGCAGCTTAGTATATAGATGCTTGCTGGGCTCAAATCTTGTTTCAAAGGCTCCCCATACTATTCCACCTCACTGTCTTCTGATGGAAAATAGCTACATCCAAATGAAAAAGTGCATGTAGGTGAAATGGATCTGTAGAACATGGGGAATGACATCCACTGAGTTACATTTTTAGCAACACAGAAGAGGAAATGATTGACAGAACAAAGCATATGGAAACGGAGAAGAATCTAACCCACATTTAGATCTAAGAAAAAAAATATTTGCCTGAAGGGAAAATATTAATTAGTTTGTCTACATGCAAGATAAAAGTCTGGAAGACATATCCATCAAAAGGCAACTGAATAAACAGCAAAATGGAAATTATTTGTAAATTGACAGTAAACTTGGCAAACATTGAGGGGGTAAACAACTTATTTGGCATGCAAAGCACTCAGAAATCATAGCCTCTGTCAGGAGGCATCTGTGCATATATTCACTTATTTGACAGAAATTAACATTTTGTGGGAATCTTTGTTGCATGCAAAAGATTTCCTCACCCTCCTTAAATATTTTAATTGCTGCTTTGCAATGCTCTATATAAACATGAAAAGGCATTTGAATCAACAAAGTCCAGGTCCAGATTATCAATGACGTAGTCTAACTCTGTACAGGAAATGAACACAAAACACATACTGAAAGGTACAATATTTACATGTAACAATGATATTGACTGTCTTAAGAAGCCCATGAGCTATTAGTTTTCATGCAGATATTATGTAATAAATTCATTTCAGAGGGTATGATTCCTCCACTGCCATGTGTGGGGAGACGCTCCGCATAGGTCTGCATGCCTGGAGCCCACAGAGGAGACCAGTGGGTAGCGGCACCCTCCCTCTCTGTGATTCTCAGCAACTGGTATTCAGAGGCATATTGCCTCTGACAGTGTAGTGAGAACATAGCCATTGGGGGGTGGGGGGAATCTTTGACAGTGTGGTCTCAAGCACAATTACTCCGAAGCAAGTCCCACTGGAATGGGGTGTACACCCTAGGCCCCATCTGCACTATACATTTAAATTGGTATCAGACCACCTTTAAAGGTCATGGCTTCCACCAAAGAATCATGGGAACGGTAGCTTGTTAAGGGTTCTGAGAGCTGCTAAGAGACCCTAGCTCCCCTCACATAGCTGCAATTCCCAAAATGGCTTAACAGTCATTCCCTCTTCCCAGTTCCAAGGATTATTACTATCTATTTATTTATACTTCACATTTCTCCCTGACAGGGTGGCTTGCACATAAAAATAAGAACAGCTAAAAACATAGAGGGGGAAATCATTAGAAACATTGAAACTTTAATAGATTTAAATCTCTCTCTCTCCTGTCAAACACAGGCAGATAATTACAATAAAAACAGTATGGCACCAGCCCTTTCAATAAAAGCAACCAATTCACAGGAGCCTGTTGGAATAAGAAGGTCTTATAAGAAGGATCACAAAGAGGGAGCCAGTCTATCTTCTCTAGGGAGGGAGTTCCCAAGTCCAGAAGCAGCCACTGAGAAAGCCCTCTCCCACAACCCCACCAAGGATGCTCATGAGGTTGGTGGGATCCTCCTGAAGATCTCAGAACCTGGGCAGATTTGTATGAGGTATTATGATAGTTTAGATAGCTTGGACCTAAGCCATATACTTTGAATTGTGACTGGAACTATACCGGTAGCAAGTGGAACTGTTTTAACAAGGAACTGTTTTAACAAGGAACTGGTCATTGTGGCCAAATCAGACACCCCTGTTTAAAGTGGTATGGATTTAAATGTATAGTGCAGATGGGACTAGTCAGTCGCATTGCATGATAGGATGTCCGAGGACCCAAAGAGCTTTCCCATCAAACACAGCACAGATCAAAACCTGCATAGTTTTAATAGTGGAGCCAGCAAGACATCAACACCTATGATTATATGAAGATCCAATTCATTGCACGTTTCCCCTATATCCCACCTCCTTTACTTTTGTCACGGAATCTGAACATCTTGGGGCCTTTGTTAACAGTTTAAGCAAAGCAGAGCAGCTAAGTCTCCATGCTTTCCCGTTGTTGCAATTAGTATTACTAATTTTCATATTTGGAAATGCCAACCAGCACTGATGAAAACATCGATGGCAGGAGGAGTTGATTCAAACATAATCCAAGAGCTCATGTGAACACAGATTAAAACTCAGTGCAAATAAAAGACCTGAACTTGGCCAGGTTGGTAAGGATTGTGTTCCTTTTAATTAAAAACAAACATCTTCACTCCCAATCCCTCCCCATTTTCATTGTCTGGATACTTCTCCAAAGGCTTAGCTTTTTCATATTTAGAAGGTTTCCACCTTGATTTTTTTAAAAACAATGTTATTTGAAATCGATTATCCAGAGCATTGGACTTCAGCTCGTGGATTGGGATCCACTACTGGGTCATGACCTGATCTAAATTGGTTTGTACCAGCAGGCAGTATAGAAAGAAAGAAAGAAAGAAAGAAAGAAAGAAAGAAAGAAAGAAAGAAAGAAAGAAAGAAAGAAAGAAAGAAATGGATCTCCAAATGCATGCTGGTTTGGGTTCTCAATAGCCTGAAGAGTGCTGATCTAGAATACAAATGAATTTACTACCATACAAATATGACTGAGATACACTCTGATCAGTACTGGCCTCTCATTCTATTTCTTTGAAGGTAGGTTGCAAAATATGTGAACTGAAACATAGCCATCCTTATCAGTTTGCACTTCTCTCAATTTTGCAGTGCAGTTCTTCAGCCTCGTCATGTTTATAAAATTGCACATACTTGGATAAAATGTGGATAAAAATGCATATTATGTCAGTTCAAATAACATACAAAAATGCAATACATTTGGAGAAACTGCTTTGCAAAATCACGCATATAAAGGAAAATTCCTTTCAAAGATGCTTATATTAGAAGAAATCCAGTCTAAAATGCTGATGAGGATTTTAAAAACAATCAAACCTACAAACAAACTTCACAAACTGATGAGGAAATGTGTCAAACTGAACTTGATTAGAAAAATGAGAATCCAATATTGGCAAATTCACTCATCCTGAAGTACTGTACTGATAGCTATTTCCCTGTACCTCATATGACAAAAGACCCATGCTAGGGTTTTCTGAAACTGACCATCAAACCACCTTAAACCTGCTGATACAGCCTAATTAAGTAGAAAAAGACACACTTAAAAATCATATATGAGCACAATGGGTGCCAGTGAAGTTCTTCAAGCTCAGACTCAGAAGCAAAATTTGGCAGCTCATAGAAACTTATCTCAAAAATGTTACAAGTTTCCCTTCTGCTTGCTCACCCTTATGAGTCCTCATTGTCCCACAAAGCACCCCACCACCACCATTCCCCAAATACATTCTCTGTTCCCCTTGACTTATTTTATAAGCAGGGGTACGAGAAGGGATATCAGAGGCTTCAAGTGAAAAGGGAAATGGGAGCAGAAATTGCCAACGTTCAAGTATTACGATCTTGATCCTTGTAATGTCTTTATAAGTTAAAACCAGCAACTTGAATTGGCAAACCTCTCCTTTGGGGGAGCGTGCCCCAGTTAAGAGCAGACTGGACTCCAGTCACTGAGGAATGGAAACTTTAGGAGGTAACTGGGAGAAGCACCTTTGGCAAATGTGAGGTCCAGTGAGGTACACCTGGCTCCATTATTTACATCCTGTTGGCACCAGGTAAAACGTACCTCCCTTCTCCCAGAGGTTTGATGGCTTATGATTATTTTGCTATTGATTTCAGCTGCAGAAGTTTCTGTTGCTATTTTATTGGATCTGTTTTATAGGATATTGTATGGCTTTTTATAGTTAACACATTGTTTTTTTTCTGTGTTTATGTTATGCTTAATGCTTTTAATGTTTTGCAAGCTGCTGGGAGGTGCCTTATGTGGCAAGCAACTAATGTATGTATGTATGTATGTATGTATGTATGTATGGATAATGTTTGGGATTCCTTTCCTCTTTCTTGTCCACTATCTCAAAAGAATCTATTTTTCTCTAGTATGCATCTATATCTGGCTGTAAATTAGTTATGGGCCGTGCTTTTTTTCTTAAAAAATGATTAGGGGTACTCTCATTTTCACTCAAGAAAATCAGTAATTGAACAAAAGAAAATACAGTAATTGAACAAAAGTACAAAGATTCACAAAATGTTTAGGGGTATGCATACCCCTGCGTCCCCCCAGAAAAAAAGCACTGGTTATGGGGCTAAGTTCAAAGTGCTGGCTTTGCTGCATACTTGTACAACTTGGGACCAGGATTCATGAACAGTATGAACAGCAGAGATTTAAAATCACCTAATATGCAGCAAAGTAAAGCATAGTAGTTTAGGCTGTTAGACCATTAAAATATGCGCCTTAAAGTAGGTTCCAAAATGTCCCCTTAAAAAGTTTATTTCCAAAGTTTCCCTCAACATAGTAGGAGACCGCACGTTTACTAAGTTTGAAAATTGTTTACTTACAAAGTCTCCAAAGGTCAGATTCATGTGCTTCAGAATAGTTGCCCTGGCAATAAAACTGAGCTTAGTTACAAAGTGATTAAAAGTCCTAAATTACTGCTATAGGAACTCAAGAGTGGCAGTTGAGAGTCATGCAGTTGTGCTAGAGCAACCAGTTCAACTCTCTTCACATGCTGCGCTTCTCAAAGGAAGGGAAGTGACATAGATAAGCCTGGCAGGACAGCTTACTCTATGGTATTAACACTTTCATGCATTACACGCCAGCCATGCCATGCCCTGCTTGCTCTCCACCCCCCGGTGCCGGAGCATGCAGCTTCACCACTGCTCCTGCTGATATCTTATCAGGATTCAATTCTGCACAATATATTGTGTCATGGGACCTACCCCTTGAATTCCCACACATTAAATGTTAGACAGGTGTAGGGTTGCCATATTTCAGAAAGTGAAAATCTGGGCACAAAAGTTGAGGTTTCAGAGCTATTTTTTCCAGAAATTGCCAAACTTGCCACTTCCAATATGGGACATTCCAGCTATTTCCACCTGGACGCTGTTCCCCATGGCTGTATTCCAAGTAAGTCTGGGAAATTCTGGATGTATAGCAACCCTAGACAGGTGCCATCTTCATTCTCTTTTCAGGTCCTCCTGGAGACCTTCCTCTTTCAACAAACCTTTTAAGTAGAGATCTTTATCCTAGTATGCATCTAGAATTGTTTTTAAGACTACTTTTCTATTGCTTTCTGCTTGCTGGCCTGTGCTCATTTGGGAGGAAGCATAGAATATAAATATATAAAAAATCTATGTGTGTGTGTACACACACACACACACACACACACACACACACACACACACACACACATCTATGAAGTTTCATCTGTATTTGTTTGGAGGGGGAGAAATGTGAGTCAGACACCCACCTACTGTAATTTTCAAAGAGCAAACAACAGGGAAAGGGCAGTCCATTCTTATGCAAAACCAGCCAGCTGTTACACTGAGTCTGCCCCTGCCTTCTGATGCGAGGATCTGCATATAAGCCAGAGCAGTGAAATGATAAAAAAAAGGTTGACAATAACATGCAGATCAAAATCACTGACTGGAAAACTGTGGACTCATTGTCATCAAAAGAATTAGGTGGCAGAGCAAAACAAAGGAGACCTTACTGATAAAAGTTAGTGATGGTGTGATGGCTTTAAAAAAATAATAATAATGGAGCATATAAAGGAAGCTGAAATTAACCACCTCTCTAGAATGTTTGCTTTTAATCTTTCCCCCTTTTTGAAGCTCTTATTTTCCTAGTATTCTTTGCTAACTCTTTATCAAAGGTCATTTGTAATCATATTTAGGAGATAAATCTTTTTTTTATATAAATTGAGTTTATTGTGTACATTTTAATCATCAAGGGCAGAGTGAACGGGATCAGAAAAGAAGCTTTTGAGAATTAGGCAACGTAGGCCAGCTATTATTGAAAAATAATTATGCAAAAGATCACATTTTCTTCTTTTGTTATCAGCTTTCAAACCACAAGATGTTAGGGTGATCAGAGCAACACCGTTTGATGCATTCTGCCTGTGGGGACAGGCTCATTCTATATATACTGAAGCTGGGGAAATGGCAAGTGCTGCCTTGCCCTGCCCTGCTGTCACCACTGGCACCATACTTGCTGCTGCCACTTCTCTGCTTGTCCTGCTGCCTCCACCACTGGTGGAGAAGCAGCATCAGTGCAAGTTTTGGTCTAGATCTTGCAGCGTTCAGTGCTGATACCAGCATCACTTCTGTGCTGGTAGTGGGGCTGCCTTGGAGGCTTCTGCTGCCTGAGGCAGCAGCGTCTGTCTGGTGAATGGCTGAACTGGCTCTGCTGAAGCCCACCACATGGAGTGGTCCTGCAGCTGCAGATGAAGTGGAACCTATGTATGAGCTGAGGGGACTCAACCAACCCTGAGGATGTTTCAGGATGCAGAGGGGGAAGCCCATCATGCTTCAGTCAGTGGGCTGCTCCCTGATGGGCAATGACAGTGGGAGTCACCTCAAGGGGTAGACCCCAGTGGTGTCTCTTGCTCTGGGCCCCCAGTGGGGGCCAAGGGCTTCACCCACATGAAAATTGCAGATAGTTGGTGGAAGGAGCCTGAGTGAGAGGCAGGGAAGTGAAGATCTCCCAAGGTGAGAGACTGGGAGAGGAGAGGAAAGCTCTCAGGTGGGACCTCAGTCTGCCCTCATTCCATCCTCACCTGTCTGCCTTCTTACTTACAACCAGATCCACGGGTATTGGTATAACCTGCCATCTTCCTATTCCTTAGTCTCAGTGTTTAGCACTAGTAAGGAGGATGAGGACAAATCTAGGATGAAGTGGCTCTGCCTTGAGAAAATTTGAATGTGTGATTATGCAGAAGAGGTTTCGTTTACACTCAATGTGCCGTCAGAGCGTGAAAACACTTCTCATTCACTGAGGGTTATGGCGAGTCTTTTCTTCCTACAAGAGAAGGTCCAGGACTCATCTCAGGGCAACTACACTTATCAAGCATATTGTTTACCTGTCCCTCTTTAGATACAGAACCCCTCACAATTGTGTCCTCTATTCATTTCAGTCAAGTTTGGTTCATGGATCTGGTATATGGCAATGCCTTAATGTCTGTCACTTTTAAGGTCAATTGCTCTGAGTCATATGTTGAGCCTCAGTATACCTCCACCAGCTGCATCCTCCCTCTCAACTGGTTATTGACTGAAATAAACAAATATGCTCTCATACATCCATCCCCTATATGTCAGCTGGGGAGGTCCCAACATTTGGGTACTTCTGGCAATGACATTTAGACATAGGCGCCGACTCCATAGGGCCTGAGGGGGCTCGAGCCCCCTCAAAAATTTTTTTGGGGGGGCTCAGCCCCCCCCAATAATCTCGGGCGCCCTTCCAGCAGAGCGCCGCCGCCGTCCCCCGCCTCCTCCCCACCTGCTCCCTCGCCAGCCAGCCAGCCAGATTCATGTGCTTCAGAATAGTTGCCCTGGCAATAAAACTGAGCTTAGTTACAAAGTGATTAAAGGTCCTAAATTACTGCCAAATTACCGCTATAACAATAAAATACTATAAGATGGAAAGGCATGCTACGCCTTAATTAGCTTGTAGCGCTCCTTGGCGTCGCTTTTGGGAGAGGACAGCGACCAGGAACCTAGCCACTTTCAGGGTCGTGTGGGAATCCTTATCCTGCAAGATTTGGGCAAGATGGAATTTTGGTGGGGTACCCTCTAGTTTCTGTATGATTGATCCCAACAAATTTGCCCGTGGCACATTGAACAAGGGGCAAGTGAACATAATGTGCTGGAGCGACTCCGGCGTCACCTTATCACATTCGCACGTGGCGGGGTCTTGGCCCTTTGAGAATCTATGTCTCAGGACATTGGAGGGGAAAACGTTGAACCTCGCTTTGGTGAAGGCCAGTCTATGGGCAACAGTCGAAAGGGAGGAGAGGTATGATGGAACGCAATAAGTTAAAGTGATACCAATGTTCTGGGGCGAACAAACACCTCCCCCCAGCATATAATTTTGCTGTAAGTCGATGTCATCCAGTCTTTGACTGATTAGTCTTTGAGCAGTGATTTGGTCTAGTTTTAGGGAATCTGAGGGAGAGATTCCATAGCTCAGGAGTTTGGCATGGATTTTACTAGTCCAAAGGCTGGAGAATTCATCTCGCCATAAGCATTGGACAAGGTAATGGTTTGGTAATCTATGCCACAATGATAACCAGTAATTGAAGACTTGCTTCCACAGGCAAGTTTCTAAGGATGCGATCTTCAATTCTAGTCGCATGGCTGCGTTGCTTACGCACAGGGGGAGCATTAGGAGCCGACGTAGGAATTGGCTTTGCAGAGTCTCAAGGGGAGCAAGGTCTGTCATCACGGCCCAGAGCGGGGCAGCATAAGCAAGCACTGCAACCACTTTTGCCTTGAACACCTTTAGGGCCGAGGGGACATGCAAAGCTCCGTCCGAAAAGAAAAATCGGAGGAGCGCATATGACAGGGTTTTGGCCTTGTTAAGTAGGTGTTGAATTTGAGCTTTCCATCCCAAGTTGTATTGAAAAATAACTCCTAGATATTGAAATTTTAGGACTTGCTCTATTTTTGCTCCACCAAGCTTCCATTTGTATAATCTCCGGCTTCTGGAGAAAATCAGAATCTTGGACTTAGCATGGTTGATGGTTAGTTGGTTGAGTTGGCAATACGTGGCAAAGATCTTCAGAGCTCTGGTTAGTCCAACACGTGTATAAGATAGAATTACCGCGTCGTCCGCATATAAAAGGAGTGGGCAGCGGTAATCCGCTAGTCTAGGCGCGTGTGTACTTGGAGATGAGTTAACTAGGGGTGCTCGCATGTCGCTGATGAAAAGGTTGAATAGGCAGGGAGCCAATATACATCCTTGGCGCACTCCCTTGTTTATTGGTATCGAATTTGTGAGGTCGCCCGCAGGAGTAAGTCTCACTCTGGCAAGGGTACCTTCGTGGAGCTGACTTATGAGCCATAAGAGTCTTCTGTCAATGCCCTGTTTCGCAAGTTTCTCCCAAAGAATATTTCTAGGAACGCTGTCAAAGGCTGCCTTTAGATCTAAGAAGGCAGCACAGAGGTAGCCCCGGGGAGGGGAGGAGTACTTCCGTGCCAGATGATAAAGAATTATCGCATGATCTGTTGTAGAGCGTTTAGTTCTGAAGCCTGCTTGTTCGTGGCCAATCTGGTTAGTCTCATCTACCCATCGCAATAATTTAGTCAGCAAAAAGCTGGCATAAATTTTCCCTATGATCGAAAGGAGGCTGATGTTACGGTAGTTTTCCGGCTCCGTTGGGGAACCTTTTTTATGAATTGGTACTATAATGGCCTCCTTCCATATTTTGGGGATGAGACCGGAAGCGTTGATTGCATCGAAGGTTTTGGCCAAGATGCCGGCCCACCATTTTGGGTGTAGTTTGATGGCTTCAGCAGGGATCAGGTCGGGCCCAGGGGCTTTGCCCGGTTTCAGCTGAGCTATTAGCTTGGCTATTTCGTCAGGATCGGTGGGAGGCCAGATAGGTAGGTGGGTAAACAGATGCATCAGATGGTCGGAGGGAGCATCTGCCTGTGAGAAGCATTTCTTCAGGAACAATTCCCATGTCGGTGCAGAGATGACTGCCCTTGGGTATTTCCTCACCCTTCTGTTAATCAAAGACCAGAATTCCCTGGATCTATGTGGTTTTGACGCAGTAATCAAAGCCTGCCAACGATTATGTTGCCACTCACGCTTGGCGGTTTTCTGCGTGCGTTTGTAGACTTGCTTGGCTTGGGCATAACTAGCTGGCAGAGTAGATGCATCGGAGATCTTATATACATTATATATAGCACGGAGGCGCTGTCTTGCTTGTTTGCACTGCGAATTATACCAGGGGGCACCGTAAGTATACTCGTTTCGATTTAAATTTTTGGGTGGAAAACCTAAAGAAGGACGAAAGATCGGACGTATGATGGTGGAAGCGCTTCAGCACTATGCTATGCTCGTCTGAGGCAGAGCCTATGTTGGAATGGGGCCCGAGGATTTCTTTTTGAAAGAATTCCTGGTACCTTTGAGCCTGGGTCTCGGACCATTTGATTCCTCTTACTTGGAGAGATTCGTTGGTTACCATCTGGGTCGCATGTCTATGAGCCTCCGGCTGCCAGTTCAGGGAAAGCTTAGCCACAAGGGGAAGATGATCGCTAAATTGTACATTCTCGATCTTAAAAGTGGAAATACACTTAAGTAGATCCCTAGAGACCAACAGGTAATCGAGGACGCTGTTTGATTTAACGCTCAGGTGAGTGAAATCCCCTGGAATATCAGGGAGGCATGTGCCATTTAAGGGGACCAAATTCAAACGGATGGCCATTTGATAGAGGAGTACCCCAGCCTCATTTGCTCTGTGGTCTTTAGAAGTTCTCCTCATGATATGTTCCAGGTCGTAATTATCAAGGTTTGGGGTAACCCACCATTTGGCTTTGGTCAGCGAGTCCCAGTTTGCTGCTGTGCGGGCATTAAAATCGCCACCTATTATGGCCGGGGTGTTAGGGAACTTAACATAGCATGAGAGCAAATGCTCTTCTAGCGAGTCCCATTTAGAGCCCAGTTCGAGGGAAGAACCCCCAGGTGGCAAGTAAACATTTGTAACTAGGAGCGAGATCTTTCCCCCCGCAATCAGCCCGGTAAGGGCGTAGGGAGGCAGGGCCTGTACTAGCGTAAATTTAGAATGTAGGTTGAGGGAGATGCCAATTATTAGGCCCCCTTTAGGGCGGCCTCCTTTCAGGGAGGGGCAGGCAGGGAGTTCTAGCAGCTCAAAGCCATTTAGGACAATTTTCTCTACTTCCCACGATTCTTGGAACAAGATGATATGAAACAGGTTAATAAACTCCAAGAATTCCAAGATAAACTCCAAGAATTCTGGCTCATGTTTTTTTCCCCTCCAGCCCGCGATGTTCCAGCTGAGGACTTATGTGCATTTAATTCATGTGCGACCACGTATATGTGGGAAACAAACAAACAAACAAACAAACAGAATCATACGAGGAAATGGCAGGAGAGAGCTGGGGAGTCCTCGTGGACCTTCCCCAGACCTTGACGATGATGTCAGTGAGGGCAGAGAAAGTCCCAAACAGAACTGAAGTGCAATGAGGCTTAGTTTAGGCTGCTCAGCCTCCCCACCTAACAGCTGACATGTGGGGTAGTGCAGCAACAACAGTCACTTTCCCACACATCCTCCAGCCTCATAATTATTTCTCTGGCCTCTGCACACTTCTCCTCTTCCAGCTGCTTTTCAACTGTAATAGATTCTCTGACTTCCTTTGCGCAAGTCTATCACAAACAATGGTCAACTTACTACCTCATTCACTTCCCAAAGCAGGAAGGGTCTGACAATTCTCCTGGCCCTGATGTGATTGCACCTGCTGTGGAAAAGATCCCAAGGCTGTGCTTGCAAGCACGTTCCTCATTCATTACATTGGAGACTGATTTTTTAAAAAAGGGGGGGGACTACTATCTAGAACAGCCTTTGCAAACCTGCTGCTCTCCAGATGCTGTTGGACTACAAATCCCATCAGCCCCAGTCTGCATGGTCAACGTCAGGAATGATGGAAGTTGTGGTTCAAATCATCTGCATGCTGATGGGAATTTCAATACAACAACATCTGGGGGGCATCAGCTTGATATAGGTTAGTCTAGAGCATTGAAATCTTTATCAACGACTTGGATAATGGACTCAAGGGCATCCTGATCAAATTTGCAGATGACACCAAACTGGGAGGGGTGGCTAACACCCCAGAGGACAGGATCACACTTCAAAACGACCTTGACAGATTAGAGAACTGGGCAAAAACAAACAAGATGAACTTTAACAGGGAGAAATGTAAAGTATTGAACTTGGGCAAAAAAAATGAGAGGCACAAATACAAGATGGGTGACACCTGGCTTGAGAGCAGTACATGTGAAAAGGATCTAGGAGTCTTGGTTGACCACAAACTTGACATGAGCCAACAGTGTGACGCGGCAGCTAAAAAAGCCAATGCAATTCTGGGCTGCATCAATAGGAGTATAGCATCTAGATCAAGGGAAGTAATAGTGCCACTGTATTCTGCTCTGGTCAGACCTCACCTGGAGTACTGTGTCCAGTTCTGGGCACCACAGTTCAAGAAGGACACTGACAAACTGGAACGTGTCCAGAGGAGGGCAACCAAAATGGTCAAAGGCCTGGAAACGATGCCTTATGAGGAACGGCTAAGGGAGCTGGGCATGTTTAGCCTAGAGAAGAGGAGGTTAAGGGGTGATATGATAGCCATGTTCAAATATATAAAAGGATGTCACATAGAGGAGGGAGAAAGGTTGCTTTCTGCTGCTCCAGAGAAGCGGACATGGAGCAATGGATCCAAACTACAAGAAAGAAGATTCCACCTAAACATTAGGAAGAACTTCCTGACAGTAAGAGCTGTTCGACAGTGGAATTTGCTGCCAAGGAGTGTGGTGGAGTCTCCTACTTTGGAGGTCTTTAAGCAGAGGCTTGACAACCATATGTCAGGAGTGCTCTGATGGTGTTTCCTGCTTGGCAGGGGGTTGGACTCGATGGCCCTTGTGGTCTATTCCAACTCTATGATTCTATGATTCTATGAAGTGCAAAGACCATCAGGTGAGCAAAATCTTACAGAGGTTCTTAGTTGTAAACCAAGGGACCAAACACGTGGAAGTCAATCTTTGCTTGTTTCAAGGGCTTGTATTTCCCCTGACATTGTATTTGCAATCACACAAAGCGCTTCATTTACCTCTTTGAAGCTCATCTTTGAGCATGGTAACACAAATTTTATGTTTCTCCTTATCCCATAGGCATATTTGTGATAGCTCCAGCCACAAATATTATGATTATGGCCATTTTTGAACAGGAAAATAAATAAACAAATAATCTCAGACCCCAAGTCCAGGCCTTATTTTGGCCTCCTCCATCCATTGAAATAAGAAGAGCTTGGTTTTTTATTGTTTCTTTACGCAATGTGTCTCACCCTCTGGTTGCATAAAGAAAGTCTTAAAGCCTTATTACATTAGAGAACAGACCACTTTAAAACTAGGGATACCTATTAAGGCCTCTGTATGGGGATAAAAAGGTGGAAAGGCAAGCTATTTTCTTCTTCTTTTCATAAAGCCAGCCCAAAGAAAAAAAAAATCTGCATGTTAATACTTCAGGAAAATAAACTTGTGTAAAAGATTTGCCTTCCCCCAAGTACAGTATAATTTAAATTTAAATCCCTTCCAAACCCAAAGCTTTGTGTTTATAATATGCGAACAGCGGGCAGTCGTGCCCTTGACTGGAGGGCATGTCATCCAGTTCCCCCCGTTCTTTGCAAAACCATCAGGCTGGCAGTAGTGACAGATGATCAGCTTAACATTAATTTCTTGCCTTTCATGCCTACAATCCAAATGGTGCATATTCTCCACAGGGAAGCATCAAGGTCTTTGCCTTTATTTCTCCTGCATACTTGCACTGACTTATAAATCAAGTGCAGATAAGAAGAGAGGGCAAATATCAATCTTTTCCCTCCCTCTCTATCCAGCCCACTACCTCCTTTGGGGCCAGCACCCACCTGAGGTCTGAGGGAAAGGCGTCTTGAAATCCTGATGCAGTTTACACGCAAAGGAATAGTCTGTGGAGGCAGAATAAGGAGACAAAATTGGAGAGCTATCCCATCTTTTTAATAGATCAGAGTCTTTTGTTTAGCAAATGATTACACTGTGAGCTAATATAAATGTTTTCAATCTGCTTAAATGTGTATTTCTTTATTAATAGTTGCACATCACAGGACAGGGGATGAGACAGTGGTATTTTGCATATGGCTGCTAAAGCCAGTACCCCTTCTATTCCATGTATCACCCTCATTATTCCAGCCATTGCTGTTTTTACATTTTATGCAGTGAAATGAATCCAGGCTTTCAAAACAGATCAACATTGATCAGGCTGTACAAATTGCATGTTATTTTTGTCAACTGATAGAAATTTAAACATTGAGAGCTCTGTGTACTTTTGCATATATACTTACACACAGAGACACAAAGTCAACATTTTGCACCAGTGCAAACTCTTCTAGGCCAAGAAAGCTGGATTCTGTGATGGGCATCCATCCTGCAAACTAAGCACATTTCCATATATATCCTGCATACTTTGCTGTGGCTTGCATAAAAATACACAACTATCTCCCCACCTCTCAGTCAGCGCCATTGCCACTGCCGCCACCCATTCTTTTGAGATACCACAAGGCACTGAGTGCATATTTTCTAGCCTTTCTTCACAGCCTTAAGGGCTATAAAGCTTTTTTTTATGCTTAGAATCCTGAATTTTGCACCCAGAAACCAGATTTGAAACTTGTATAACATCAGTATAGGATTGTAGCACAACACTACTCCTTTTCTCCCCCAGAATAAATGTGGCTTCTCAAACAAGCTTTGGCTTTGATTCCTAAGGGTCAGTTGTATATCCTGCCTAACAATTATAGTGTTGGTGTTTTTCTTTTTCTTTTTGGCTAAAATTATTTCAGCCTTTTAAAGGTGCTTTCCTAAAGAGCCTTTCTCAGCTGCTGTACATTGATTTGGCACTTACGCCACACATAAAACCTATGGTTTGGATGCCCAAACATTATTATGTGACAAGAAGAAGTGGAGGGGAAAATCTATATTATGATAGTTGTTGACAAATGGCTGTATTCTTTCCTGTGGAGAGTGGGGTTGCTAATGCTACTAAATGGCTAGAAAGATGAGTGTCTGGGGTAGCCTGGTGGCCATTTGTAGGTGACATGACTTGGGAGTTGGGGGGCTACTTCATTTTCTAGGGGGCCCCCATCCATAAATTACAGCTGACGACAAAAGTGGAAGCTAACAGTGGAAAATTAGGCCCAGAGGCAAAATAATTACATATACAGCCTTTAGCAGTGAGGGAGAAAGCCATCAATCAGCCCCCAATTATTCACTAGTTAATCAGCTCTGCCCTTCCTTTATTGAAGGGTTACAGTGTAATTAAGTTGGCAGCATCCTTTTAATTCATCAAACATACAACACATGGCAGTATTTGCCACAGTCAGGGGATAGCACCTTTGTGTTTCTGACCCCTAGCGATGCTGCAGGAAACGTGGAGAACTTCAGAGGTAAAAGGAGGATATTTATGCAGAGGCATGCTGCAGAATGAAGACTCTTTGGAGGCAGTCTGGAGTTGGGAAACTAGAAACAAATAGAGGGCATGGGATGGTGGAAATGGAACATGGAGAGTTTGATATGAAGAAGACTGCACTCTACGGAAATGCAGAAAAGACGTAGCTCATTGACAGAACATCTGCTTTTCATGTAGAAGATCCCACATTAAATCCCTGGCATCTCCAGCTGGAGGTGAGAGAAATCTCTGCCTGAAAATCTTGAAGAGCTGCTGAGTCAGTGCAGACAATATTGAGATTAGTTGGATCAGTAGTTTCCCATGTTCTTGTGTATGCACATTCGCCTAATAGTCGCAATTCTGCAAAGCATCTTATCTAATGTAAAGCATTTCTGCATGTTACATATTACAGTATATAAGGCAGCTTCACATGACCCCTTAGAAAGGACTGTGGCTCAGTGGTAGGACATATGGCTCCCATGCAGAAGATCTTAGGCTCAACCTTCAGCATCTCCAGGAAAGATTGGGATAGAACCCTGCCTGAAGGACAGCTGCTGCCAGTCAGTGTAGAGCCAAAAGGGCTAACAGCCTGACTCAGTATAAGGCAGCTTCTTATGTTTTGATAAAACTGATTCAAGGATGTGTGCATACTTAATACAGAAATATTCTTTCCAAAGATAATTTTAGTACCTGTGATGGAGAGTCTTGCTTGTCTAGCTCACAACAAACCCACCAAAGAGCTACTGGAACAGGTAAGTAGAAGAGTGCAGTCATTCTTATTATTATTGGCATGCTCACTAGTAGTAGGCCTTGGAGGGCTAACTAAGCTGGTGTGGGGATGGGACACCAGGAACTGGCTGTTTTTTTGTTTGAGTTTATAACTTTAGTCTAACAAGGCTCCTTCCCTGGGCCTCAGACAAACTCTGCATTAGCCTGGGTGACCCCATCACTTCTGCCATTCTCCAGATCTGGATTAGTGGTATTATGAGGGGCCTAAGGCTAATTTCAGAAATTAATGATACAAATTATCTAAAATTCACAACTGTATTCAAAGCAAAAAGAAAATCGAGAAAACATGAATCATGCACCATGCAGATTCCTTTAAAAACACTTATTTTTCCTGGTTATGCCTGTAGCAATGTCATTCCTCCAAGGGTTCAAGGTGGCACAGATAGATGGATCCGCTCCACAACAAAAACTGCCCTGCAAGGTAAATAAGGCTAAGCAAGAGTGATGCCTAAAGTCACCCAGTGAGTTTATTGGCTCAACTGGGAAACTGGGAGCATGAAAAATAGAGGGCTAAGGCAGCCTTCACAATCCTTGTTCCCTCTAGGTGTTGTTGGACTACAGCTCACATCAGCCTCCAGCCAGCATACCTCAGTAGTCTAATAGTTAGTCTAGCCATGGCCTCCAACAAAACTATGTATCCAATACTATTTCCATCAAGGAATCTCTTAGCTAAGCGGACCAGAGTACCAGTTTCCTGCCATTTTCCCAAGGCCCCAATCTCTACTTCATTCTGCCACCACCCTGTAGCTATTAAAACCATAATGGTCCCTGCCTCCAATACTACACATCTCTTGCAGGACTTCCTGGTCTCTTCTATATTGGTCCAAGTGGCTCATTGGGACCTGCCAGTGAAACTTCTGGACCAAATGCAGATGGGTTGAGACAAGTTTGCTTTCCATCCACCATCTATGACATTGAGCCCATTTGTAAGATATATTCACCTATGTGTTACTTGGCAAGTGGAGACAGAATTGTGTCAATTGTATTTTGCTAAAAACAAGTATTTTTATTTAAAACACCAACAAAACTATAAATATATACAAACCATATCAACAGACAGAAGAAGTAACCCCCTCCCAACCCCCCTAAATATCACATTTACATAAAATTATGTTTCTGAACCTATGCACATCAAGAATAAAGTTTGATTTTGGCCTACTTCAAAGGGCTTTTGGGGAGTCCTCTATATTCTCCTGTTGAATTATGGTGGTATTTGGACATAGCACAGCAACACCAAAGAAATGCCTTATCAATTCTAACCTCCTTAATTTCCAAGAATCAAAGGAGAATGGCCTCTTGATTTACAACCCATGTTGATGTTTAGAAGGAGGAGGCAGAAGTGTGTTTCAGTGACTTATCTGTCCAGAAATGACACTGATTTGCAAATTTTTTAAATCCTAATTTATATGCAGAAATGCAAAGTTAGGGGGGAAATGACTATAATTTAAATCAGGGATGACATATCCCATTTTGCCACATAAGGCGAAACAGGAATGGTGCTACCAAAGCCCCCACCCCCGAAGCTTCCTTTACCTTGGTGTGATGTGCATGAGATGTCATGAGATTGTAGCAAGATCTTGTGGAGTGCATGGGATCTTGCAAGATCTCACTGAAAGCTGTTGCAGCAGCTGCCTCTCCACCAGCGGTGAAGGAAGTGGGGCGGCCACAGGGCTGTCCCCTCTGGGGCTTCTGCCACTGCCCCAGGAAGTTTCCTGAGCTTGCCTCGTCGGTGGGACCTCTTGATTTAAATAGAATACAGTAATCTCAGCATGTAGCCAGGTGACCTGATTTGCCAGCTCAGCTTGCTGTTTAGATTTGATAGGCAGCTTTGAGGGTCCTGCTCTCTCTTTTTATAGTTCTTTAATCAGAACTTGGACCAGGAATTGCTTCAGATATAGGACTGAGTTGTGTAGAGCAGAACATATGGCCACCAACTATGGGACCAGTTCCCCATATCTTCATCAGATCCCCTCACTGGAGGTGATTTACATGATGCCACAAACTTTTACTAGCAAATGTCAGTTTCTTAACAGATTAGCATATACTCAGCATCTCAGTTCTGACTGAGTAAACATTTGGCAAATGGATTGATTTATATAGATTGCTTATCTTTCTCTCCCCACTCCCAACTATTCAGTGCATATATTTTTCAGGAAATACTTTATTTATCAGTCTATATCAGTAATTTTATGCATTATGTTTGATTGCACAAGTTTAATTTCAGTTTTTTGGCTCAGGAAGTATGAGTCTCTCTGAAAGAAGAAAAAAGCTACCCCAAATTGTCTGCAGCTTGTCATAACTCAAGACAACACAATCATGGCATGATATGATTGTACACGATGAGATTTCCTTGATAACTATCAAGGGCCATTGGATTCCATCTGCTCGTGTTATGTTCTTGCATAGTCTTATCCAACACTTGGCGTTGATTATCTCAAGGCATGCATTAAAAAATTACTCGTGCATGGTATATATGTTGGCAAACATGATAAAGCAGGCAGCACTGAAACACTGATTCTTATTGTGATCCAGAGGGCCATGTGGCTTTGAAATTAATTGCTTCTTCTTTACCTACAGTAGCTGGTATAGCCTAGTGGTGGTATCAGTGGCAATGAGGGCCTTTTTCAGCTCTGGGTGGTTTGCCAACTACAACTCCTCTTGGACAGAAATGACTTGGCCACTGTACTTCATGGGGTTTTCTCACTGAAATGGGCTTAGAATTGCAGCCTGGAAATCTGAGAATCCAAGGAGTTTCGACTGTGCAAAATTCTCCCATTCAGTCAATGTGTTTAGTATTCAGACTTTCTTGTACGCAGATCGTTTTTCATTTCTTACTCTGAGCCTGAAACAAGCAAGGAAGCAGCTGTTGGTTATTTTGTATGTTTATTTTCTCATTAGTTTTTTTTTAATGGGTAAGGGCTTTAAAAATCAGAAGTGATCTGGGCCTGTTCAGATCTCCGAGAAGCCATGGATATCTGGGGCATAGTGTGGATCTAGGGTCTACATTGTAGAAATGTGCTGCATTCAGTGCTGTGCTGCACCCTTATCAGATAAATTCCTGCTCTGCTGCAAATGGAATGGAACACAACCAACAGAATAGCAAAAGAAAACCTGGACAGAAGAGAATGAATGAGGTCTTCTTTCTCCTTCAGCATTGCTTATACATAATGAGAAGTATAATATAGACTGACTTTCATACAGCAAGTTTAAGCAACCCCAGTAACTTTTAACATACCCAAATGAACACCTACATAGTACATTTAATGCACAACATCAAAGGAAACAAGAACAAGCAGTAATGGGAACCTGAAAGCAAGGTGTTGATAATCAGTCAATTTATTGATAGCAAGTTAATTGAAAGCACTGACTTCAAAACATTTTAGAATGCTAGAAAATCTTCTCATTCCCCCCCCCCCCGAAACCAACACATTTCCTTTACAATTTTAATTATTCCAGAATGTTTCAACACACATATTAGAGTGTCATTTAACCAAACATTATTGATGGAGATGAATGGGGAGTGGGGGAGTACTACAACAATTTCTGCTGCGACAAACTAAACATGGCACTTTCCTCTTTCCTTTTCCCCTTTGGATTTCTTACGCCTAGAGAACTCCCAGCCTCAAGTCCTTGATTTGCAGGATGGAACAGAAATTCAATTCACTTCAAGCTGAAAAGCAAACCTACCTAATTTGCACTTTCCAAAACATTACACAAACTGAAACACAGGCATCTTTCAAAATTCACACTTTTCTGCCGCACAATTCTCCAGCCAAGTAAGCTGTGCAAAAAAATGTGTACTGGGCTAAAGTGTGCATAAAATGCATATATAAGTGGAAATAGCATACCAAAAAGTAATATGGGAAATTGCATTAAAAATGTATATATTAGGAAAAATTCACACTAGCATGCTAATGGATTTTCAAACTTTGTTTAAAAGAATTGCAAAATGAGTTGGAAATGTGGAGAACTGACCTCAAGATGGGGAAAATGAGGAAGTGAGAGAACTGAAATTTGCCGATTCTCCTATCCTGACTTGCAACCAACTATTTGAGTACATTTTCATATATGTACATATCTCAAAATTCCAGTAAAAGTGTCTTATGAGGATTGAGAAAATAAGAGGACTCAGTTTTTTAGTGTGGCAGCACCTATGCCCTCAAACTTCCTTTTTCTTAATATCTAGCAGGCACCTTCATGTTTTGTTTTTAAAATTTGTTTGGTATATTAACCTAGGCATGTAATTATACTTTTAAAAAAAGATTATGCCATTTTTATCTATATTTGATAGTATTATTATATTTACTGTTAAATGTTGTTGGATTCCAGGTGCAGTCACAAATTCCCCATCCCTGTTTTAAGGAGTCCCAAGGACAAAAGAAAAAAGAGGGTTTATTGTCAGCTGTACGAGGTGGACTTTGCCATTCCATTGATTATTCTATCTTTCAGAGAACCAAATCCTCCCCCTGCCCACCTCCAATATATGAAAGACAACTTTTCCTATCATTGAATAAACCAGAAAATTGCATAGCTCATCTTTTTCCAACCTGGTGTCCTCTTGGTATTTTGGACTACAACTCCCAATAGCCCCAGCCAATAGTCAGGGATGGTGGGAGTTGTAGTCCCAAACATCTGGATAGTGCTTGATTGGGGAATACTGGCATAGCTGAATTGCTCATGAGATCCTTCCAAACATCCTAGTGTCGTTGGATTCCCACCACCAGATGGCAATAATATCCAGCTCTTATTGGAAATAAACTGGTTGATCAAACCCACCCAAGGTTGTGTGTGTGTGTGTGTGTGTGTGTGTGTGTGTGCATTTGCTAAACTTTTGCACCTCCTCTTCTTCAGCTCAGCTGCGATCTCAATCTGACTTGTGTTAAAAATGATGAAGCAAACATGAAACAGTATATTTATGAGATAAATAAAATAATAATAGAACAAGAATGCAGCAGCTAAAGACATAGCTACCCTTCTAAGCTTTGTAAAAAGGTCTTTGTCCTATGTTGGAATGACAGCATCAAAATAGGTGCTATAATGGACATGCACATGATTTCTCCCCATTGGGGAAGTAAATTTTCCAAACATACATACAAACATAACCAGCATTAGAGAACTGGTCTGTTTTTATCATCAGGTAAATTAAAAGACGCCTGCTTCTTGGGAGAAAAGTGATGGCAAACCTAGACAGCATCTTAAAAAGCAGAGACATCACCTTGCCATCAAAGGTCTGTATAGTTAAAGCTATGGTTTTCCCAGTAGTGATGTATGGAAGTGAGAGCTGGACCATAAAGAAGGCTGATCGCTGAAGAATTGATGCTTTTGAATTATGGTGCTGGAGGAGACTCTTGAGAGTCCCATGGACTGCAAGAAGATCAAACCTCTCTATTCTTAAGGAAATCAGCCCCGAGTGCTCACTGTAAGGACAGATCCTGAAGCTGAGGCTCCAATACTTCGGGCACCTCATGAGAAGAGAAGACTTCCTGGAAAAGACCCTGATGTTGGGAAAGATGGAGGGCACAAGGAGAAGGGGACAACAGAGGATGAGATGGCTGGACAGTGTTCTTGAAGCTACCAGCATGAGTTTGACCAAACTGCGGGAGGCAGTGGAAGACAGGAGTGCCTGGTGTGCTCTGGTCCATGGGGTCATGAAGAGTCGGACACAACTAAACGACTAAACAGCAACAACAACAATGCCTGGTGGTCATCTATAAATGTACCTGGCATCTAGACAATGTCTTCCTGTGTACAGCTGAAACCCTCAGTTCTTTTCCCAAGCTTCCATCACCTCTTCCAGCCTGCTACCATAATCAACTTGACGAATACCCTCTTGCTTTCCCCTAACAAATAAATGAAGAAACAAAAAACCCAGGATTTGTGCCTCCTTTGGAATAAGGGACAGTGCAGGCTGTGGTGTCTTTATGATATATTGTTTATCTACACATATATGCAGCTTGAGCCTATGACAGAGGGACTCACAGCATTAACGTCTCAATGGGGGCTTGCTTCTCCCATAGCCGCAGCCTTGGATTCCAGTAGAAATCAGGCATGGCTCTGTTTCCCAACTGCCCAGCTTGCAGCCTTGCTTCTAGGTTCTACCTCACATCTCAGCTCTGGCCTTCATCTTTCTAACTACCAGTGAGTTGAGGGAGGGCACCCCACCCGTGTGCCCTCTAGTGCCAAGCTACTTCCTTTGTTACCTTAACTACCCATACTTAGGCCATTACCTAACCAGCAAGCTAGCCTGCCTATTTCAAGAACTGATTTCCAGCTAGATCCAGGAATTAGAAGGGGGGTCAGACATACGTCCAACCCCCCTCCCCAACTCATGCTGCATATTAAAAAAAGAATTCAAAACAACAAAACAAACAACCCTGCTCCAAAATCCATACAACACAATGCATATGTATCCACAAGTCAAATGATATACAATGGTACCTCGGTTCTCGAATCTAATCCATTCCGGAAGACTGTTTGACATCTGAAATGTTCAAAAACTGAAGCATTTACTTCAGGAAGCATTTACTTCCGGAAAACTTAAAATGGAAGCCACATTTCCTGTTCAACTTCCGAGGTGCATTCAAAAACCAAGCAGTTAATTCCAGGTTTTCAGCGTTTGAAAACCAAAATGTTTGACTTCCAAGATATTCGAAAACCGAGGTACCACTGTATGGGGAGAAACTATCCACAATTATTCACTCAGGAGAAGAGGTGCAACTTTGTCAGTGACCACCTAAAGCTCTAAAGAGATTTGACACCTTTTGTCCAGAGTTGTTACTAAGTGTGATATCCAACTATGTTTTACTCAGAGTAGAGTCAGTGAAATTAAAGGAACTAAGTTAGCCATGCTCATTAAGTTCAGTACCCTGAGCAGGGCTGACATTGGATGCAACCCTTGTTGATTAATGACTTGGAGCACAGACACTCTGCTTTGTAGTGCACTAAGCCATCCTGTAAGCAAACGGAGGAAGGGAATTAAACTCAGCATAAAAAACAAGTCCCCTGTACCATCCTCCCCAATGACAGTTGTTTTGTTGCTTCATTAAATGAGCGTTTTTTAAAAGGTAACCCCTTAACTTTTGTAGTTTAGTTTATTTGGTCTACAGAACATAAAAATACAGTGCAGAGAGGAAAAACAACATGACATGCATGTACACAGACCCTCCAAGTGTCCCTATTTTCCAGGGACACCCCTGATTTAGAGAAGCCGTCCCAGTTTCTGATTTGATCCTGGAATGTCCTACTTTCCCTTGGGATGTCTCTATTTTCATTGGAGAAATGTTTGAGGGGATGGAGTTATCTGACCCCCTAGCAGTCTAAATGCAATCCGGTATAGGGAAGTGGTTTTTTTAATAAAAAAAAAACATGTTTAATTTTTAAAATGTTTTTATATATCTTGCTAGCCGCCCAGAGTGGCTGGGCGCAACCCATTAAGATGTGTGGGGTATAAATAGTAAAATTATCATTATGGAATTGGACAAGCCTATTTTCATCGGAGAAATGTTGGAAGGTATGCATACGGAGATTGCAGCTTTTAAAATAAGAGTACAACGAAATCCACAGTTAAATAATAGTTTTTAAATGCAGGCAATTTTGGCTCTTACTTTCTCTCTCCCCCCCCCCCCACTTTTCACAGTATTCAGGGAAAAGAGGAAAGAAACACCTTTCAATGTTAATTTTAACTGTTGTTCAGTGCACCAGACCATCTCAGTTGCACAGGATTGACAGAGAGAGAGAGAGAGAGAGAGAGTGCGCGCAAGAGCAAGAGAGAGAGATGAGTGATACAGGCAAATGGTTTCCCATTGCATGAGATATGTACAAGAATATAATCATACCCAAGGTCAAACATTGAGGGTGGGGGAGGTTGGGCATTTGGGGCACGAAAAGCAAGGCTGTCAGATATTGAAATCTCAGCAGGAGATTCAGCTCTATTAAATCTGAATACAGAATTACTTTCAGCCAGCGACTTTGTGTGCATGTATAACTAGCTGGTTCATTTGGGTGCCCCCTGTGTTATCCAGGAAAGGTAAGGCTGGAGCATTCTCAAATAGGGAAGCTGTACTGGGTTCATCATTTGCCTTTTGTGTATCTGGGGCAATTGATATTGAAATATGCATGCAAGTAGAGGAATTCCAATAATTAATTTTATTTCCCCCCCTTTTCCTCCCCCTTTCCCTTTTCTTTTCAGAAGGTGTGGTGGAAGAATGAGAAAAGAATAATAGAATTGTAGAGCTGGAAGGGACCACAAGGGTCATCTAGCCCAACCCCCTGCAATGAATTTCTCAAATTCTCTTTTAAAGCCATCCAAATTAGTGGCTATCACTACATCTTGCAAGAGCAAATTCCATAGTTTAACTATGTCCTGGGTGAAGAAGTACTGTCTTCTCTTTGAATCTTCCAACATTTTCATAGTTCTAGGCCTATCAGAGAGGGAGGAAGGAAATGTTAAAATTAGTTGAAAAATTCTGACAGAAGCCTTTGCAAACTATGCATACAGGCCATTTCTAAAAATGTCTCTTGTCTTGCTTATTAGCCTTGGCCTCACAGCAGAGGTGTCCATGAAACACATCCTTACTGAACATGTGAAGGGACACCCCTCTGTGTGCTGGTGTGCATGCTGGCCATGTCCTTTAGTAACTGCACATGTAGCATTAATAAGAACTCACACTATATTGTGGGTGCCTTGCAGGATCGCATGCAGTGCTACAGTTCCCAGGGAACTTGCTAGTAGAAGGGAGCTGGTCTGCTTCTCAGTGTATTATTCAGAGGTTCACACCCAGCCTCAGCTTTAAGTTTCGTTTCCTGGGAAGTGGGACCAGACCCATTATAAATAGGGAGAGGAGCCAGTATTAGCCAGGCAGACGGCTCTGGAGATTCACCCTCCCTACCCTCCCTTTGTTAATGTTTCTTGTTTACAGGTTAACTTTTTCTTCCTGTTTAGCAGGCGCTACTACGGTCTTTGACTGTTTGTTGTTGAAGGACCGGGAATAAATTTTCCTGCATTGGCTGGCTTTGTCTTCCCCATAGTAATTTGTCACAACTTTGGCGGTTATGGCCTTGGGTGGAATCCTTTAGTCTTTTCTTCCCTATAATTGTGTGTGTGTGTGTGTGTGTGTGTGTGTGTGAGAGAGAGAGAGAGAGAGAGAGAGAGAGAGAGAGAAGTGGTGTCTCACCTCCCTGCGGCGGCGATTCCAGGGTCCCCTCTTAAAGGGCTTGCATAAATATGTCACTGGCCATACACTGAAAGGTTGTCAGTGAACTACCCTGCGTGCGGGGATTTGGGGTGGGCTGCCTGCCTACACTTACCCTGATATGCCCCAGTTCCCCATCTGGGAGGGATACATGCCCAAGGCCCAAGCCAAGGTCTTCCTACATCCAGAAGTTTAATAAAGTTGTGGCCTAATTTTAACTCCATCAGAGTCCGTCAGAGTCTTTATTTCCTTTCCCACATTCCCTGGGGGCTGGGGCTGTCACGCCTGGTCACGCAATGTCGAGGACTATATATACTCATGTAGCGTATATTTGCTCCTCTGCACCAGTGAGAACTCTTGAGTAGCCAGAGTTTCTGCTTCCATGGAGAAGCCCCTATGTGCATCCATATGTTTGTATGTAGAGCTCCTTCACACTAAAACTGAAAGTGGGACTAGTGGCTGGTGGGTGGGAGGGACATGTGCATGTACATATGGAGGCATACAGGGGATGTAGCTTGCAGGAGTCATTGTTCTACTTCCCCTTACATATTCATTGAGGCATTATTATGTGAATTAGGGATAGATAAATCTGGCAATGTTGGCTTTTCTCAGTTTCTCATTTTTATAATCTTGGATACAGTTATCCTGTATCTTCTGCAAACTTTTTTTTTTAAAGTCTTCATATAAATGTGTCAGCATTTTAGTGGGCATTTCTCCTGATGCACACTTCTCCTTCCTTTTTGCTATCTTGCCTAATGCACACATTTTTGCATGCAATTTCCCATCATATGATGCATTTTTCCATGTTAAATTTGCTAACATGCATTTCTTAATGCACATTTGCCCTTATTATGTGCATTTTGTATCTGGCTAGAGAACTGTGATGCAAAATTCAGAGAAGTGCGAATTTAAATAGATAACTGTGTTCTGGCTTGCACATTGTTCTGGGAAGTGAAAATTAGGTAGGCTTACATTAGAATGCAAAGGAAACCAAATTTCTTCCCCTTCCCTGGTCAACACACCTATTGTTGACATCAGATATAGGCTAGAGGGGAAGCATAATGCCTGGATGGGATCAGGACAGAAAGTGCCTAAAAGTAATATATGGAGGGGGTTCCAGTGTTTTTTTGGTATAAGTCTTTTTTCATCTCTCTGTCCTCTTACACACATATGTACCTGCTTAAGTATCCATGCCATGCATCTGATAAAGATGACGTTGGCATTTATGCCACAACAAAGCTGTTAATCAGGTGCCACAAGACTCTTTAGCATTTTCATTTCTTTACAGTTTATTTTGGGTTCAGAAAATACCTCTTTGCTGATTCTCAAGAGTTAATGAAGGCATTTGTGATTCTTGCCAAACTGTCTATGCCGCCAAATGCTGGCTCTTCATGAAACAGTGTTTCTAAATGTTCAGAGCTTAGAACAGGGAGAAGTAAAGGGCTGTTTGGCAATCGGTATAAAAATTCCCTGGCCCTAACTGTGTTTTGTAGCTACAGGGTTTCCACTGATGCCCGTATGCATTTCTCGCAGGCAAGAATCCAAACAACCTAATTCAAAAATAAAGTTGGGTGTTTATTTCCTCCTTTTCAGTTTCTGGAGACTCATTCCTATGTAGTTCCATAATATGGAGAGTGGCTGAGGCTCATATGAGGCTTTAAGCAGTAGGTGGCCTAATTCGTATGCCAGAATAGATAGGTTTGCCAGATCTTTTTGCTAAATTAAAATGAATATTTAAAAGGTTGTTGTTGTTTAAAAAACTATGCTTGTGAACAAATTCCTATGTTGCAGTGGTGAAAGACAATACAGGGAACAAGATCCATGCAAGTCATGAGCGATAACAGCCTGTGCAGTAGGGCAGAACTGGTAGCTGCAGGAGGAAAGGTGTGCAGAAGCCAGAGAAAGAAAACTGTGAATGGAGGGGTGTCCTGTTTTCCATCCTTAATACACCCTGGGAAATTCATCAAACCAAATCTGTTGTTGTCTGGAACTGGGTGTATGTGGCAAAGCTTCACGGCCTAGGACCCTCGTACCTACGGGACCGCCTCTCTTGGTATGCCCCACGGAGGACCTTAAGGTCCATAAATAGCAACACCCTAGAGGTCCCTGGCCCTAAGGAAGTTAGATTAGCCTCAACCAGAGCCAGGGTCTTTTCAACACTGGCTCTGACCTGGTGGAACGCTCTGCCTCATGAGACCAGGGCCCTGCAGGATCTGATTTCTTTCTGCAGGGCCTGTAAGACAGAGTTGTTCTGCCTGGCCTTTGGCTTGGAGTCAATTTGATTCCCTCCCCCTCTTTCTTTTTTCCTTTCTCCTCCTGTGATGAGGCTGCATTTTAATGTTTTAATGTTGTATTTTAATCTTGTTTTTAAGTTGTATTCAATCAACTTGTTTTTATTATTGGTTGTTAGCCGCCCTGAGCCCGGCCTTGGCTAGGGAGGGCGGGGTATAAATACAATTTATTATTATTAATAATAATATTATTATTATTATAGCTGACTGAGGGCTCAGTTGGAGCAGCCTAAGGAAGTTCCATCCCCACGTAAGCTCTGGAGTGAGAGATGGGTAATGCTAGCATGTTCCAGGAACCCTCTTCCTTATGATACTTTGTGTGTGAGCTGTGCGTTTGTATGGGTCCTGGATGAGAGTCAGGGTGGATGAGTGAAGTCCATGATGAGAGCCAGCAGGCTGTAAGGTGCTGAGTGAAGATTTGTGTCAGAAGAAGAAGGAATTTATGCCAGTATGCATTTGTTAGGAATTTGTTTTCATTGGCTTGTTGGTGTATTTCTGTCACATTTGTTGTTGTTGTTTTAAGTTTGCTGTACTTCGCATAAGGATAGTCTTATATATTAAGTGGTATAGAAATGGTAGAAAGAAAGAAAGAAAGAAAGAAAGAAAGAAAGAAAGAAAGAAAGAAAGAAAGACACGATAGGCTAGGTTTCAGCAAGTTTGAGGCCATATATGGGTGCACCAGTGGAGTCAATGCAGCACTTCCACCAGTACATCTGCGTAGCCCCAACCATTCTGCTGCAACCATTAATAGAATCAAAGAATTGTAGAGCTGGGACCACGATGGCCATCTAGTCCAACCCCCTGGAATGCAGGAATCTTTTGTTCAACATGAGGCTTCAACCTACAACCCTTAGATTAACAGTCTCATGCTCTACTGACTGAGCTATCCCTTCGACTATGATATGGTAACAGACCCACAAAAGCAGCAAACAAAGAATAAAAAGACGAGCATTACAACATGCACTTTTTTCAAATACAGCACAACACAAAAGATACAACATAGACATATTTAGAATACTGTTGTTGTTGTTGTTGTTATTATTATTCTGCCCTATACCCTGAGGTCTCAGGGCAGTTCACAGAACAAAAAAAATACCAAAACCCCCCAAAACATAAAGATGCAAATTGCAATTAAAATGAGGGTATCATCTTACGAGACGTTCAATTGGAGAAGAGGAATTTAGCCACTAAGTCTGTTATTAATTTATTCATAATCCCTTGCAGACGATTGAAGTGCCTGGAGACAGACAGTCAGGTTTTGTATCCGCAGCAGTGACCAGAGGAGGAATGACTGCGGGGAGGAGCAGAGAGAAGAAACGCAATGGTGCACCCATAGCTGCAAAACTGGATGCCATCATCTGCACCACCTGCAATAAAACATTTCTCTCCCATATCGGTCTCTACAGCTACTTTAGGAGCTGTAACTTTCCAATGGTTTCACTTTATCCCTCAAGGTGCACTCCTCCATTGTCTCCTGAAACAATGTCCATTGTCTTTATAGGGTTTTCCTCATAAGGGAACTAAGTACAGTGGTACCTCGGGTTACATACATTTCAGGTTACATACGCTTCAGGTTACAGACTCCGCTGACCCAGAAATAGTACCTCAGGTTAAGAGCTTTGCTTCAGGATGAGAACAGAAATTGTGCAGCAGCGGCACAGCGGCAGCAGCGGGAGGCCCCATTAGCTAAAGTGGTGCTTCAGGTTAAAAACAGTTTCAGGTTAAAAATGGACCTCCGGAACGAATTAAGTATGTAAGCAGAGGTACCACTGTAGTCTATTAGGTTCCTCTCAATGAAGATTACATTCTAAGAAGACACAACCCAAAGTTTTGACTACTTCATCTCCACAGGAACCCAGACCATTTGCATGTGGGACACCTTGGTAACTTTAATCTCACTGCTGCCCTTTCCTACCTACATCATCCAGGTAAGATGCACTGACACCAAGGCCAGGAGGATAGCCATACAGCTCAGCCCCACAACACAGTCCACTATTGGTCTTGGGCATTTTGAGTAGAGCTATGATGAAATGTTGAAGGGCTAATCCTAAGTATGGGCAGAAAAATAGGTGAGTTGGACAGGACCCAACAGAGGTGTCTTGAATGACATACGGTGTGGAAAATGTGGACAGAGAGGTGTGTTTTTCCTCCATGTCATAATCCAATGAAGCTGAAAGTTGGAAGGTTCAGGACAGACAAAAAGAAAGAACTTATTCACACAGTGAATTGTGTGGAATTTGCCCCACAAGGTGCTGTGATGGCCACCAAACTGAATGGCATTAAAATGGGATTAGACAAATTATTGGAGTAAATGGCTACCAATGCTGCTAAATCATGATGGTTATGTATTAACTCCAAGATCAGAGCCAGCATGCCTCTGACCACAGTCACTGTGGAACAAAAAAGAAAGAGGGCTATTGTCCTTTTAGGAATTTCATCTGGGTGGCCACAGTTTGCAAAACAAGATAGGTCTTTAATCCAGCAGGCTACTTATTTTTTCTTACGGATCATAGCTTCTTATTACAATACACAGTCAAATATATTTAAGGGTGCATTTGATCTATCTTCTCTAATAGCAGTTGCTTGCATCCTCTAAAATATTGATATATCTGGATGCAAGGAAGGAAACAGTACCTATTGTGAAATCACCTTGACTGTGCTGTGGTATCAAGAATTTGGGTGGGTGAATCTTACTGATTTCCAGAGTTCTGTCTTCCAAAGAACCTCCACCAGCCTTCACTGTGCCCTACAGAGGTTTTGGACTACAACTCCTATCAGCCCTAGTCACAATAGCTGTGTTGGCTGGGCTGATGGGAGCTGTGGCCCAACAAATTTGGAGGGCATCATGTTGATGAAGTTGGTCATAATGGGATGTGTTTTATATATGAGCATTACTATATTGCTCCTTTTAAATTATAGTATGGTTTCATCTGCTCCACTCCAGAACACCAGCTATGGAAAACAAGTATATTAGATCTGGATGAGGGACAGCAATCACACTTTTTCTTACAACAAGCAATCAATAGAATTGACCCAAACTTCTATTGCTGTTGTCTAGTGTTACATTCATTTGGTTAAAGCTTTGTTTTGTAATGGTCTCATGAGTATAAACAAATTTTAAAAATCTGAATCTACACAAATACAGAAGACATTGATATAAGAACAGGGTCAGATTATTTTCAGCAATCTTTGGGAGTTTCATCCAAAATCAATGCTTAACAGAATCTCCTTTAACATTACAACCCAGAGAAGAACTTCTGGGGAAAATTGTGCTTGATTTGCAGTACTGCTGTGCATTACAATCTGGTTGGATCCAGTCTTTGCTTCGTTATTAGATGTTTTCTCTTCACTGTAGTGGCAGTGAAAACAGCCTAGAAGAAACACATAGGGTTGTATCCAACAAAGATTTATTCGGAGTAATCCAGTTTAAAATATATGGACTTAAGTTAGATATGCTCATTGATTTCAGTAGGTCTACTCTGAATAGGACTAGCATTGGGTACAATCCATAATGCACTACCAACATGATTGTTAGAATAAACTACTGTATTGCTGTTTGGGAGCATAGCTGTGACTTAGAGAATGCTCACATGCCTTACAAAGAGTATCCATGGATTTTAGCTAATGATGAAGGATCATTATGATGAGCCCCCGAAGACTGGATTGAGTCACTGAAGCACTAGTTATCCCTAGGTCAGTATTTTCTTTTTTAGCTAAGTAGGAAAGTTTGGTGAGATTTCTGCTCCCCTTTTGATTTTGATTGATGTCTTTCTTATTTGCAAACAGTACTTGATCTGGCCCTTCAAAGCAATAGATAAAGGAATAGGTAGAGTAACCACCTATGCAATGCCGCCAAAGAAAAAAATGAGGACACAGATTTGCATAAACATTGCAATTGCTAATTTATTTGGACATTTAAAAATTATAAATATTATTTACTCAATTTATATACCACCCTTTATCAGAAGATCCCAGAGTGGTGTACAATATTAAAAGCGTAATTTACAAAGCAAAACAATAAAATAAAATAAATCACAGAAAAAAGGCCAGAAATTGTTTAATGGCCAAAGGCCTGGGTAAAGGAAATGTTTTTTCCTAGTGCCTAAAGATATGTAATGATGGTGCCAGACAAGCCTCTCTGGCATGAACACTCCACAAAGAGGGAGCCACCACAGAAAAGGAGCTAGCATTTGAGACTGCCAAGAATCCAACGTGCCAATCCCTGACATATTCGTGATGGCTGACCAGTTAGGCAAACATTAAAAGGAAAGGTGTTTGGCCAGGCCTTCTACAAAAGGAAAGGCATCCTCTGATACTTCAGTCGCAGATTCGACAAGCAGAGGAGCAGGGCTAATAACAGAAGAAATATTTTCCATGACTCGCTGTCCTTGATTAACAGCTGCCTTCGCCAGCCTCATTCCAGATACTGACTCATAGCAATCTGTTATGTATTTCTGCTTCAGCTTTGTAGTCACAGAAGGTTTTCGGGAGGCACCATGTAAGTGAGCTCAGGTAAGAACCATTTTTTAAAAAAATCTTAATCCAGATTCCAGTCTTGCAGACCAATTAAGTAAAGGTAAAGGGACCCCTGACCATTAGGTCCAGTCGTGGCCGACTCTGGGGTTGCGGCACTCATCTCGCTTTATTGGCTGAGGGAGCCGGCATACAGCTTCCGGGTCATGTGGCCAGCATGACTAAGCCGCTTCTGGCAAACCAGAGCAGTGCACAGAAACGCCGTTTACCTTCCCGCCAGAGTGGTACCTATTTATCTACTTGCACTTTGACGTGCTTTCGAATTGCTAGGTTGGCAGGATCTGGGACGGGAGCTCACCCCATCGTGGGTATTTAAACTGCCGATCAGAAGTCCTAGGCTCTGTGGTTTAACCCACAGCGCCACCCGCGTCCCTTTTGCAGACCAATTAATCACAACTAAAATAGTTTAAAATATAAGTTCAGAGATGGTATGCAGGCCTCACCCACTAAATTACTGTGATTTAAATAGCGAGAATGGGAAGATTGTGACCAGGGGATCTGTGTGCTTGCTCAGTCTGGGCTAACAGTTGATGGAGAATGTCAAGACCCCTTTCTTGGGGATCTTTAGAATTAAACTAGACTTGCCCTTGACAGGCTATCGAATTGAGGATTCCTTCAAATAGAGTGATACCCTCTGTACAGTAGCAAACCTAACCACCTTAAAAAAGAGCCAAATGCACCTATTCTAAACTTTCTACACTGTTCCTTCCAGTGCTATATCCTCCAAGGTCGTACTGGGCCAACATCTTTTACAAACAGTTGGCATTTGTGGTTTTCACTTTATGTTTCTTCAGCTCTACAGGACCCTCACTTCTTATTACTTAAAACAAACAAACAAACAAACAAGCAAGCAAGCAAACAAACAAACAAACACTCTAGACTCTACATTAGGGTCTAGATCTCAATGTTGAGATTATTCACACACATTTGCTCGTGGCATTAAAAACAGACATAAGAGAGTGATCAAGAGGCAGTCAAATTTGGCCAAAGCTAGATCGGGTTGGAACCACCAACTTTTAAACATAAATCCATTTTTTAAATTAATTCTTCCTCCATCCCTTTTCTTCATATCTGGAAGTGTGGGGTTTGTGCTGCCAGAAATGAATTGTTGTTTTTGGAGGGTGGCAGAATGTCACCCTGTTTGGCCAAATGCCTGAGTGCCTGTCAACTCTTCAGCCCCTTAACTTATTGCTGCTTTTCAGAGATCTGCAGTGAGGATGTAAAAAGACATCATTTTGCCCATAGTGTTTGGATTAGCCATAAATCTGCTAATCCAACACAATATCCAAGGGGCTAATGCTGAATCTATGGGGCCATAAATTCATGCCACTCTTTCATTATTCTGGACCCCAGATGGGCATGAGCGTAATGAGATCTTGGAAGATGTTATATTCTTCTGTTCAGTTCAATCTCTCCTATCAAGTCCTGTTTTCGGTGACTGAAGTGTTAATGCTTTATATTAATATACTATCTGGGCCATTAGGGGTGATTTCTTGTTCCTTTTCTCTCTCCAGACGTATTCTATTATTATTGATAGCAGAAGTATATGGCAACCAAACACTTTTGTTGATACAAGGACTTATTGCTGGGCCATGCCTTTCTTGAAAAATAAAATTCCTCAATCCTTTTCTGTTTAGCTTTGTTTTCACAGCCAAGAGAAGTGAGGGAGGGAAAGAGAAGAATCAAGATGTTATTTCAGTAATAGGAAGACAAAGTATGAGCTTTATCAGTGAGCTTAATAAATTCATCTTGGAACTAAGAAGGCTGGGTTCCCCCCCCTTCTACTTTTTTTTTTAAACACAAATGGTTCTTTTGAACCTGGCAGTTTTAAGGAAGTGAAAGAGAACAAGCTTTTTTTATTTTAAAGTGTGCTTGTCTGAGATTCTTTACCATCTCTGGCTGAGCATACAGGTGGCCAGGCACAGAGGAACAGAGTTCCTGCCAATTTCTAAAGTTACACTTTTATCCACTAAACAAGCATCCTGATCCGGGTTACCTAACAGGGCGCTCAATGGGAGCCTCAGAGCGCACATATTAAATATCACTTATTCCACAGCCTGGACTCTCCAGTTTGCTGATGCTTGATCTAATACTGTTTCACCCTTTTCCTGTGCTCCTCAGCTTTTGGAGTAATGGTCCTTCCCAGGAGATTTTGCTTAGAAAGAATCTTCTTGTCGAAGAGGTCGTCACACATGCTTCGTTCCCCCCCTCCCTCTGGCCAAAGGCACATGTTCAGCACATTTTGCTTTTGTGAAACGGAATATGGTTTAAGTTTTGCTTCAATCAGGGGAAGGAAAAAAGCAAGAAAGGAAAGGTTTTGCTGAAAGAACTTTATGTCAAAGTGCAAAAGGTTTTATACACAATGAATAGATTCCCCCACGTCCTTTCAGGGGAAACCTAATGGGCCTAGTCATTTCGCTACAATAGCAAAGGCCTGTTAGACACACTGAAGACTTTCTGTGATAGCGTTTGAAGTCCCTCTCATTTTATTTATTTTGGATGATAATGATCAATTGTAAGAGTCACACCAAGAAGGCCATACTTTGCCTCTAATGAGAAGTTGACTATATATTTATAATATTAAGTGGACAGTGTCCAAAAGGATGGTTTTGCAATGGTAAACACAAGCATGAGGGCTACTTACAATTTCCACAAAATCAGGGGCAATCCTAGAATTATGAAAGCCACCCCAGCTTCTGATTTGGTCCTGGAATGTCCCTATTTCTACCACCAGCACCACCATTGCCAAAATTGCTAAACATGGGGAGGAGGATGAGCCGGCACTTGTCCTGAGTGACTGCAGAGGTGGCAATCCTATTGCCTCTCCATGGCCACTGCTGACACCCTTCTCCCTTGAGCAGCTTGTAGCAGCTGTTGGAGAGTGGGCAGGAAGGAAGAGGCACCACCACCACCGAGGCCCAAGCTCATGTGACACACCGGCTCTGATGTTCAGGCAGAAGGCAGGACCACCCTGGGCGGGAAGAAAGGAGGAGCAGAGCAGAGCACAAGGAGTTAATAATAAATAAATAAATAAATAAATAAATAATGCTTTGTGCATCCACATCTAATTTTGCCCCTTTCTAAAATTTATTTATTTGTGTGTGTGTGTGTTTTTTGTAAATCTACCAAAGAATAAAATAAAATCAGGTTTAAGGGGTTTTCTCAGGATGGTGAAGGGCGTGTGCGCTGTGTCCCATTGGGGTGTTGGTGGTGGCACTTGCCCTTCTTCTGACTGGAAATGTTCTGCGGTGTAGAGACAAAAGTGTGTGTGTGGGGTTAAGGAGGGTCAGTTCCATCAGTTCTCATCAGTTCCAGGGAACTATTTTTGAGGAAACAAGGAAAGGGAGGAGAAGTCTCCTGCCTACCCACGGGACACTTTCAGTCTTCCCTCTTCTACTCTGCCTTGTAGGAGTTTGGGAACACCCAGATGTGATCATGTGTCATATCTGGTAGTACCCCAATGCCCCCAAACTATCCCTTATCTAGACACAGGTCAGAAAAATAATAGATCAAGTCAACCCTGCAAATAACAGCTCCCAAATTAGTCTCTTGAACATAATAAACTATACTATTGAGTTATGTATTGTACTGCTATGAGAGCTGATTTCAGATATGTGTTCTTAAAATAAATTGCATTCTGACATGAATACAGCCTGATTCCTTTTCAGGGCCCTCCTTCACCTTGGCTCCTTGCTTTTCCATAAGTCCTAAACACTGTAATAAGGAAAGCAATGTTTCTAGGTCCGATAACTGGCATCATGAATGAGGTAAATTGAATAAAACTTCAGGCATTTCCGCTACCAGGAGGCCAAAGCCTGATGTAAGGTCTGTGCTTGATGGCGGGGCCTCTACCATTGCTGACCAGAGCCAGAAAGCTGTACCAAGGAGTAGATTGTAGATCATTTGAACCTGCAGCAGTTGCTGATCATCCTGCTAGAGGAAATGCAGAACTGGGTTCAAGAACATCACTCAAAGACCTGTGTTCAGGCAGTGACCTTGGACAGCATTTCCTACAGAAGCAGGAAGAAGGAGAGAGGTGGGGTCATCAGGTCTTTGCTTGGTGGGCCTTTTGTCCTTGAGGAAGCTGTAGGTTTCCCAGAAACTGAGGAAATGCTACTGGACACCAGGCAGATGCAGGGAGAAGTTAATGAGAATGTCACCTCATTGGCAGGTGAGGAGATCCAGACCAAAAATGAGGGAGAGTTTCTAATACAGGGAAGTAGAAAGAGGCAAAGAAGCCAGCTTCTCCCCCCCCCCCTCCACCTTGCAGCCAGCCCAATTTGCCTGCCAGAAAGTTTTGGGTTGCAGTTCAGCACAGAGCAGAGCATGCCACAGAGAGAAGAATCCTTCAGCTGACTGGAACATACAGGAAGAAAATGTAGCTGACTTGAATGTAGAGTAGAAAATTTTAGGAATATCGCTCCTTGTGGTCCAGGTGGGCCATGGGCAGAGCAGAAGTGGGGCAAAATGCTGCTTCCTTTCCTGACTGTGGGCATTCCCAGCACTTGGGGAGAGGATGATAAAAGGGGCAGCTTGCTCCTTCATCCTCCTCCTCCTCCCTTTGAAGTTGGTTGAGGTGGAGGGAAAGAGTAGACCCTCACTGTGGTGAGGAGATTATAACCCACTACCACCACTTTTTGATTTGTGGTTTGGTGGGGGAAGTTGGGAGGGCGCAGAGGGAGCTTGTAAGGCCAAGAGTGGCTGTTTACAGGTCCTGGTAGGCATGGAGGGGCAGGATAGGCCATCAGGTCTGGAGGGGTGGGAGAAGGCCTGGATGGGTTGTTTAAGGGGTTGCCAAGGCAGGATATGGCCCCAGAGTGGACGTCTGAAGCTCTGGGTGTGTGTGCAAACACTGCTACCTGCAGGCAGATGTCTCTCAGGTCAAACTAAGAGTTGCAGTGAAAACACACACATATGTGCTGGTTGGGAGAGCAGACCAGGCAAGAGCCAAGATCTCACAGCCAGGCTCTCCCACTTCTTGGTAGATCTGACACTAGGCAACATTGCATACAGAAATGTGTATATTGGGGAAAACACACACTAAAATGCTGGTTTTTATGAGGACTTCTTTAAAAATGCCTTTTCTCCAGTGGTTCTCCCCTCTCACTTACAGAATGCTCTCCTCAGGGAGGCATGACTGGTGCTCTTTATCTACTGTAAGATACCAGGCAAGGAATTCTATCTTTACCTGGCCTTTTGGCCCATAATTTGATGGGTGGCATTGCAACCTCTTTTATCTTTATAGCTGTGTTTTTAGATTATTTTTTTTAATTGCATGTTCTTAATTAGTTTTAATGTTAACTTACTTTGGGTCACTTTGTGATAAAAGTGACTAACAAATATAATAAACAAACAGGGGGGCCACCAGGTGGCGCGTTGGAAGATGGCCGACAATAACATCTCTCTGACCCATACGAGGTACTAAGGGGCTGCTATGGGAAGTATGCAGCCTTCCTAAACTCCCCCAGGATGTGGGGGAGTGCTGTCCTGCCAGCGGTGCTCACAATGCGCCCCCTGAAACGAATGATGGGGGGTGCTGAACACTTGGCAAAGGCCCTCAGTGAAGTCAGATCTTCCTGACGCCGATTCCAATCAGCGCGTGCTGGTTGCTGCAGCTTGGAATTATAATTGGAAACATACGATTGGAAACGAAGCTGAAAGCACATATATCAAGTAAAGCTTGACTGATAAGGCTGCTGATTAATGGATCTCTGCGACCAGGGGTGACAGATGGATAAGTAAATCTTCTGATGAATTACCATAAGGAGACTGTATGTTTGGAACGAAGAGGGGGGGGTGGAGGAAAAAACTCTTTTTTTCTGCATGATGTGACATTAATAACCCTTCACCCCAGATAGAAACAAGATCGTCGCGTTTCTATGAATCACAGGCAGGATTTTAAGAACTATGTGGGACGGAGTATAACAGGAAAGAAGACTGGAGAATGGTGAGAAAAGAGGAAAATTTTTATGACGCAGTTAAAAAATGGCGTCTCGCCATGACAGGTCTGCCGGAGGAAGAAGGACTGGGGGAGGAGAATCAGGATTGTTTGATGAGAAGGAATGCTGGAATGTAAGTTTGACCTGACAGAACCCCCAGACTCATTTGATTTATTCGGTAAGCCTGAGAAAAATAAAGGACAGATCGGAGATTAATTTTGTTTATGGAAGCGTTGTACGGAGGCTGTCCCAGATCAATATGATTTTTGGAAAAGTACAAAACCCACACAGAATGCCAGCTTTCAACCTGCTTGTGAAAATCATCAGAGATCGCAAAGAAAGGAATTTATGATAACAACAAGAAGAGAAAGGAAGTAATAAAGGTCTATCCGGATCAAACTGGACAGATTGATTGATTGATATTTATTATGGCCATTGGCCCGTCACATGACATTTTCCCACCAACATATATATACTTAAACCTCCAAATTTAAAACAGCTAAAAACTTACAAAAACCGACAAGAACCAAAGCAAAATAAGCAAAAGACCAACAACATACAATACAATAAATTTGCAACTTAAACATCGCCCTCTGCTCATAAATTAATAAAAGACATCGCTGGTGATAACACCTAGTTACATCCTAAAACATATATCATGGTTTAAAAGGGTTATCCGAGTCGCACAGGAGTCCGCTTTTCTTCTTTAGGGATAGGACGCTGATCAAGAATCTAGCAACCATGAGTGATCTTAGGGGGTCTTCATCATTTATTAGGGGGTCTTCATCATTTAACTGGACAGAACTGTCTAATTAATGCAGTACGATAAGTGATGTTGTTTTGGACTTGAGCCAAGCTTGATGTATGGGCACCCCCAACAAAATTTAAAATTTGGCTGTATAATTTGGAATCAATGTGATACGGATAATGTGATGTGATTGGCCTGTTAATAAAAATTATTTTTTAAAAACCCCAAATATAATAAACAAACAAACTAATGAATGAATGAATGAAATAGCAAACTGATGTTGAAATGTGGAGAACTGAAGATAGAAAAAAATGAAAAACAGAGAGAAATAGAAATTGACATATTCCCTCTTCCCTCTGTAGAGACTTAAGTACAAAGATGTCCACCTTTTCCACCTTGATTTTTTAATATACACATAACCATTGTGACCTCCATTCACCAGACAGTTTTTACAGTTCCTTTACCCTTTCCTTTTCTTTCTTGGATTAGTGCTTCCCAGCCAAAGATGGAAATCAGAACCACTTATCTATTGAAAGAAAAAATGCAATAATAGGAGAGAGAAAATACAATTCTATTAAAGTTCAAATGATGGTCTTTAGAGACTTTAGATCAATAGCAAAGACAGGCTACTGAGCTTAAGGACCTCATAATTCCATTAGTGTAGGGCACTTGCTTCTGATGCCTGCAGAAAAATTTGACTCAGGAATAATGTGCATAGCCATTTTGAGCAGAGAGAGAGAGAGAGTGTGTGAGAGAGAAACAGGAGTCCATAAGATGGTTGGATGGCTTATTGTACACCTCCTTCTGGCAACTGCTGCAGCCAAACTGGTGCCTCCCCAGTCACATACGGACACACTGTTAAGACCATATTTATGTAAGAAAATCTTACTCAGCTACAAGTGATCGCCAAAGAAGACTACATGAGCCAGTTGCCTGATCCAGCAGGCGTTTCCTGTTCTTATGTACCTGTAAATTGTGGCTATATAACACGCCCCCCTTCCAATTCTCCTATATTATCCTTATACAGTACATGAGACTTGCTATTGCAGTGCTCAGTAGGATCCAACAGGCATTTTGGCATGCTAAGTATATCCAAAGTTTACTTGGCCGAATCTTGTTCCATAAGCCTGAAACCTGCTGCATCTTTGTTGTGACCGTTCATCTATTCCTGACTTCTCCCCTAAACAAAGCAAAAACATTACTATATATGTGAAGTTCCCTGTACGTGACACTAAGGCTGATTTGACTTGAAATTTTGACAATCATTCTTTGAAAAGAGCTTGCTGTTCTATTTATGAACCAAATGACCATAGAGAATCATCTACCACTAACAAGATTTGGGGAAAGAAAGGAGAGGTCATCTTAATTGGGAGTACTGTTTCCTGGAAATGAAAAGTAAAATATTGAAGCTAAGATGACATTGACAAATTGCTACTATTTATTTAAATGGTGTAATGCAATCTACTAGTAGTTCTGCAGTCTGTGTGTTTGAAGCAGTTGACCCATCCAGCTAATATAAACAAATTAGCCTCCTGGGTATTAAGCTACATCCTATCTGCAATTAAAAGTAATAACCTACTGTTATTTAATACTAGCAAAATGCCTCTTGTTATGTGTGTGTGTGTATGTGTGTGTGTGTGTATTTGGGTGTAAGGCTTGCACAATGCAAAGATCTCTGGGGTCCTCTGTGCAGATACACATTGCAACTCATAATCTCTTAAGGTGGAGTGAAACTTCATCACATCTTTTGTCTCCAAGTTTAGTTTCCCTCATAAGCTGTTGGAGATAATAATAATAATAATAATAATAATAATAATAATAATAATAATAATAAATTTTATTTATATCCCGCCCTCCCCAGCTAAGCCGGGCTCAGGGCGGCTAACAACAATCAAATAAACAATCAAATAATAACACATTCTAAAAATATTTCATTATAAAAATTAGTTAAAATCAAATTGATGGCAACCGATTAAACAAAATTCTGCGCAGGTTGCCAGAGGAGGGAGTCAAGCTGCGCCCTGACCAAAAGCCTGGCGGAACAACTGGCGGAGCAGGGAGCCAGAGTGAGGCACTGTACTTACGGTTAGGGCTGTGCACTGAATTCGACCCAGGAAAATTAGACCTATTTGGAGGAATTTGGTTGTTGGCCAAGTCAGGCTGAGACAGCCACATATCGCTGCAGGTCAGCTAGGATGGCCCAGGGCACTCTGGAATAGTTGGGAATGGAGCATCAGGCAGAAAAGAGAGTCAGACATCAGGCAGGAAAACACTGCCAAGACCTTCCTGACTGCTGACTGTGTCTTCTTAGAAGAAGTTAGGAGCTGCCTGACTCTGCTGCCTGCCTCACGCCCTGACCCTGAAGTAGCAGCCTGCAGGATTTATGCCTCTGTGCAATAGCTGTGCAGTGCAGACATGGATCCTGCATGGTAAGGTGCTCCTTTGCAACAGGTTTCCCTGCTGAAAATCTGCTTGCACAGAATCAACTCTCAGAATTTATTGTGGGCAGGGAAGGAGATGCAGTTTCCCCCACACCATCCAGGTCATATGTTTAGGATTTTTATTTTTTAAAGGAAAACCTGCCCCAAACTAATTTGGTAGGGCAGGTTGGCCAAGTGTTGGTCGGCCCTGACAGGGGTCCCCAGGATCAAGACCATGGAGCCAGTCAGGGTTTTCGTGCACACCCCCAGTTGAGGTTGCCAAGGACAGTGTCTACACCACCACCACCACCACTTTGCCACAACAGTCGTGGCAAAATCACAGCAGTGCATGTGCTCTCCATGGCCACGTGAAACACAATGCCTCACTTAAAGAAGGACCCCTTTCTTACACCGAGGAATGGTGGGCCCAGAGAACCCTGCTGGAGTGTCATTGGCTGTTTCTCTGCAACAGCGACAAGACTCAATGGGAAGGAGTAGTAGTAGCAGCAGCAGCTGCTACAGCAGCTTGCACAGCTGCAGTGCACAGATGGCAGGATGGCTATTAGCTGCAGTAGTGTTGACAGCAGACCAGCCCATGGGCAACAGATGGGGGCACAATCTATTGCTGTTCTGGTCCTTTCTCATGCACTGCCTGGGGTGTGTTGCTTACTACAGCTTATTAAAAGGATGCCCCTGGTTTTGTGACTTTTTGGTTGGTCCTAATAAAGGTTTTGCTCAACTGTTGGAGTTGGAGATTTTCTTAAGGACCCAATTAGCTGCCTTTGTTTTTTAATGATTAAATAGGCTCCCCTCACTCCACCACATTGCAACATGATGCTGCATGCATGCATGGGTTTCCTACCCAGAAGTGGCAGCCGGGTAGCAAATCTCTGCATGTGAACTAGCCTAAAGCAATCTGCGTAGCTTGAATTGACAAATAGCACAACATGAAACACATTTGAGGGGGTGGTGGAGAGACCGAACTCACATTAATGTGAGCAATAACATGGGAGGTGTTTTTAAATGAACTTTTAATTTAAACTTAGTAGGATGATAATGTTAATTAAATATCAATTGTTTGCATGGGACCACTTATTGAGTTTAATAAGTATGTATGAGATATTAATCTAATTGTCACGCAATTACCTCTTTCGGGGTGGGGAAGAGCAGCAGAGTGGAATCAAAAGCCTTTAAAAAAAGCACTAGCAAGGTTGTGACATGAGCTAGCATTGTGATGCACTTTTGTGCTTTCTGCCTTCACCTCTAGCTATTCAGTAATCCAATTAGATATGGCAAGGTGAACTAAAAAGAAAGGATGCATGCCAGTACAAAGTATGGAGGAAAAGGACCATGCTGGATTAGCATAAGGCTAGCTATTCATTTATTATATGAATATCCCAGTGCTACTTCAAAGGGCTTGCAGCATCAAATATGGAGCCCAATACCTCTCAATGTATGTCCAATATTCAAAGTGCGAAGGTGAATTTTGAAGCTGGCATGGATGAAGGGTCATATTGTTCAGCATTGTGCTTGGTATGGGCTTGAGCAAGAATTTGGCATAGGCCCTGAAGGAATGATGTGTGTTCACAGAACTTCCCAGTGGATTCTACCAACACCATGATTGAGTGATTCTGTGCAGGCACAGGCACTCTGATATATAGCTGCTGACCCACCTACATATTCAATAGAAGGGGCAGGTCAAGAGATGTCCATTTGAAACTCTTTTCTAACCCTGAAAGCAAACTGGGAAGTCCATCCATCCATTAGCTTCCTGTGAACATCTCATCAAATATGTGTGCCAAACAATGTACTTACAAATAACGCATGTTATACTGTGCTAGTTCAGATAGCAGGAGAGGAATAACACTGTGAGTGCTTCCCACATCAGGAAAAAAATGGGTTTGTGCATAGATGGGGGAAAACACAACCCTGATTTGGTGCTTTAGATGGTGGGTTGCTTTGCCTCAGACCACTTCGAAGATCACGTTGCACAACACTGTTGAAATGGATGGAACAGCTTTAATTGATTTGCCATTCCAAGTAGATTTACTGTTTTACTTTATTCTGGGCTACTTTTATTTACTTGGTTTTCTTCTTTTGTATACACACTTGGATAATGTCAAGGACTGGGCAGAGGAGGGGGAGGAATGGTGGATACTGCCCCTGAGCCTGAACCTGCCAGAGAAGAGGGAGACAGTATAGATGTACAACAGTGTTTTGCGGAAGGTCACAGCTCAGAGGCTGTGAAGGGGGAAAGCTGGGAAATATTGGAAGAGGAGCAGGAAGAAGAAGAAGAAGAAGCACCAGGGGAGAGACAGCTGACAGACTCAGGGTCTTTAGAAAGCATTCCAGACACACACACCCCAGGACCCGGCGGGCATTGAAAGTAGGAGAACAGAAAGCTCAGAGGCAGAAAGTACAGATCGGCTAACGTAGGGATGGTGTATAATAGGAGAGACAGAGAGGGTGGGGTTTCACTTGGAGCAATGCCATTACTTCAAGAGAGGCACCTCTTCTAAACCTCTTTGTGTGAATAAAAGACTTGGTAATAACTCTTCTTGTTTATCTAATTCAGTGAGAGGGATTGGATTCCCTGAAGCCTGACAGATAAGGTGTTCCATGTGCCTCTCATCCTTAATCCTGGACATTGACTGTAACAGTAAAGATTTGATTTAATCTACAACTGAACATACATGAAATTGGCACAAGCCAAATTTAGACTTTTCTGTCCATCCCTAACAGAGCTTGGTGCCAAACCCCTTTTGTTCACAGCACCACCAACACTTTTCCTTACCAGGCAGAGGCAATCCCTGTGGTTGTCTGTGCCTCACTCTTTGTTTCAGGGCCAAGAAGCTCGGTGGAACCACTGTTCCCCAGCCTGCATCCTGTTCCCCAGCCCCTACTGCCACACTTCCTATTCTGACCTGAAAGTCTTTAGACACCCAACATGACTTTCATGACTACATGTCCAGCAGAGGAGGAGTAAGATGTTTTCTTGAAACCCAACCTGGTGTGGGAGGACCTAGCCATGGTTTCCTGGGAACATCTGCCTTGCCCACCAACCTTGACACCAAGTGAGCTGGTTGGGGAGGTGTGTAGAGAGTAGAGTTTGATGAGGATATGGACACATTGGACAGGCACAATCTCTCAGTCACTGGTGGCTCTCAAGCTGCTTTTGGAACCAATTTGCAGAAACTCGATGGCTGCATTCACATGACACTTTATTTTGTTCCCCCCATATTTGCCTATGTACCTTAATTTTTCCATTATATTTGAGCTTTCACATGATGCAGAAGCCACTTCTGGAAATTTAGCACCACGTAGGTAATAAGAAGCGCTGCTGCCACCATCACCAAAGTCACTCAGCTGGTCTTAAAGGGTGGAGACTGAGAACAACTGCTGATACAGTAAGCCTGCAACTTACATGTATTTAACTTGTGTTACATGTATTTAAAATAAAATAAAATAAAACAGGGTACAAAGGAGACAGGGTTCTGGAGGGAAATGACCTTGGCAATGCCACATACCACTGAACCCAGTGGGTTTTGATTACATAAAATGTTGGCTTTAGCGGAGGTTCCTAGAACGTAACCCCCATGTAAATTGTGGGCTTACTGTATATTGCTTTATTTATTATTTTTTTAAAAGATATTTATTGAAATTTTCAAAAAAGTTACCAAATATAAAAGAAAAAAATACAAAATAAAAATAGTTAAAAACAATTCAGTCTTTCCATCACATATTTTCATTTGCTTATTTCCCGGACCTCCTCACGCCTCCCTTTTCTGTATTCCAATTCAAATTTTTAATTCAGCAAATCCCTCCCCTATCATCTTAATCTACAATTTTAAAATATTATAACATTAAATTTTTTCCTGTTAATAACCATTTTCTCGTATTCTCTTATAACATTAGAGCTAAAGACCACTTAGTTTCTATCCAGCATCATTCTAACATTCATTAATTTTACAATATTTCTGAAGATAGTCTTTAAATTTCTTCCAATCTTCTTCCACTGACTCTTCTCCCTGGTCTCGGATTCTGCCAGTCATTTCCGCCAGTTCCATATAGTCCATTACTGTATATTGCTTTAATCCCCCAGCCCACTTCCAAGCACTGTTTGAAAAGTCCTGAATGGAATCTAAAGCTGCCAGTCATAAAACAATACCCCAGCTCTCCCTCCCACACCTGGTGTTTTCAGTGGATCCCATTGTATTTAGTGGGGCAGGCAGAACCCATCCTACCCTCTAAAGTTTCAAACTGAGTCCAAAGCTTTGGGGAAAGGCCACTTTGCTTTCAGTTGCTTTGACCAAGAACCGCTTCTCCTTGGAGAAGGCCTGAATACAGGCAATTCTAAGCGATGGCAGGGGTTACGTTCCAGGAATAGTGCATAAAGCCAAACTCAAGTACAATCAAAACACATTGGGTTCAATAGCTGTTTTTTCTCCTGGATGCCTCTCCCCTTTCAGTCCCTTTAAATAACTATCTACCTATAGCCAACTGCATACAGCTGAATGTGTGCAAGTTAAATGAGCATAAATGGTAAATTACTTGTAGATTCACAGTTCAGCTGAATATTTGGGGTACCACCCCTCCTTTGAATGAATCAAGGTTCTGATATGGTCCTGAGCCAAAGCAGGCAGCATTCAAAGTGGACTGAGCCAAATCAGATATTTTTCAAAGTGTCAAACTGGGGTCCAAACTAAATGTTGTGGTTGATACAACCCCCGATTCTCTCTCTCTCTCTCTCTCTCTCTCTCTCTCTCTCTCTCTCTCGTGATTAAGACACTGAACTGGTGGTTTGCATTAGTTCAGATATCTGTTGGCATCTCATTTCCTTCTGTCATATGCATGCATATTTTGTTTTGGTGTTCTGCGAAGACCCCCCTTTCATCATGAGCTGAATCAGTACTCTTCAGTTATTATTACACATATATAGCCTTATAATAGAAACAGTTACAGAGCCACAACCACAATAAATCATAGCAAATGCGCCTCTATAATTAATACTTTGAAATTTTAAAGAATGTCTAGGCGTTTATTAAGAGAGCTTTAGCTAGTTAGATATCAATTACCACACTTATAAATGTCTCTTAGCACTTTAAAGAATTATTTGATATTTAACTTGCCATGGGCAATCATGTTCATTAAGAGCCTCATACATAAAAAAGAAAATCTTTGGGCAATTCTGTGGGATTTACACATTAATGAAGTTAATTTTCTGTCTTTCTCTCACTAGGTTTTTTTTATGGGTGGTATGCTTAGACATGCATTCATCTTCTCCTTTTCTTCTTTTTACTCCTTACTGTACATCTCTTATTGTGAATTGCTACTACAGTGTAAACTTTGGAAAAGCAGGGATCAAAAGACTAGAAAAGCCTATTTCAGTTAACATAAAGAGAGGGGGCAGGAAGACATCACCTGGCCAAGCCTCCAACATCATACCCCTGAGCAGCTCCACCCCTCCGACCTGCATGCATTGGATGAAGGTCAGAAATAAAATGTAGGAAGCTGCCACATTGGTCTATTGAGTTCAGTATTGCCTAGAATGACCGGCGGCAGCACTCCAATGGCTAAACTCATGCTAGGGATCATGAGTAATCCGTTATGAATGAATAAAGCCTGCTATAGACAAATAGGTCCAGGGTTTTTTATGTGCTAGCCATCTTCAAAGTTTGATACAGTATATATATATATTTTACAGGCATCATCTATCTATATTTTTTATTTCCTAAGTTAGCAAAAATGGATGAAGTGTGTAGGTATGGCAGACTGTTCAGTGGGAGCAGTGGCGTAGCATGGGTTGTCAGCACCCGGGGCAAGGCAAATAATTTGCGCCCCCTAACCCGTGGATTTTAGCACTCGAGTGCGAGCCCGGCCCCCCTGCACCCCCCCACGCTACGCCACTGGGGCTGGGGTGAGCAAAGGAGCCAAGGAACCCCCCCCCAAAAGGCTCAGCAGGAATTTATTAAATTTATTATTTGCGGAGCCCCCGCGGGCCGAGGCAGCCGAAGCCCCCTCCCCTTGGGCGCCTCCCCGCCCCCTCCTCCCCTTGGGCTGTAGGTGGAGCTCCAGATCCGGGCTTGGTGAGCGCCTCTCCTCCTCCCGGCCGGGTCCGGGGGCTTCCAGCCATGCTCCGTCCTCCCCCCCCCCCCCGCGGCTGAGACTTGCGCTGAGAGCCGGAGCCAGCGGCGCCCCCTTCTGCCGGGAGACCCTCGACCGCCCGCCGGCTTCCTCTCGGAGGGTTTTGGGGAGCACAGGGCGCGGCGAGGCCCCTCGGAGCTCTCCTCCCTCCCAGTCGGCAGAAGCAGCCGCCGCCTGTGGCTGGGCCGATGGCGGCGTCGGCGCTGCTGCAGCGGCTGCTCCTCCTGCAAGCAGTGAGTAGAGCGCAGCGGCGGCGGGGGGCACGCGCGCTAGGGCGCAAGGCTGGCGGTGGCAGCGGGAAGCCCGGCGGAGGAAGGAACTTGTCCCTTCCCTCTGGACTCGTGCCCCCCCCGATGTTGCGCCCGGTGCGGCCGGCACCCCTGGCACCCCCCATGCTACGCCACTGAGTGGGAGCCCTTCTAAAGTGATGAGTCCTGCTGAATTTTCCTGCAAGGGCAGCCTTTAAAACTATTTTCATCCTGAGAGTCACCTTATGTCCTGGAAATTACTGCCTGCC